>NC_081371.1:60744603-61344603 GCF_030684315.1 Stegostoma tigrinum
TGACATCAAAATATTGCCTTGTCATTAATTTAAATTGTTCGCTTAACTCCATTCCCAACAGATTTGATGAGCTTATGTAGATGGTAACTGTAATGACAAGTCGTAATTCACTAAGAGTTAGCTGTTGCACTCCCCACCTTACAGCAGTGTGTATGCTTCAGAAAATACCTTATTGGCAGTGAAGTCCTTAGAGGTCCCCTGAGAGCAAGAAGATTTTCATGGAAATGCATGTCTGTTTTTCCTAAATTCAAAAATGCTTGTGTATCAAGATATAGGTATCGAATTAAGGCATTCGGCCCATTAAGTCTGCTCTCCTATTGGCTCATGACTAGTGTATTTCTGAATCCCATTCTTCTACTGTTCCCTTTTACTAATTAAGAACCTATCTACTTGTCTTCAAAAAATTCAATAACTTGGCCTCCACAGCCTTCTGTGGCAATAACTTACACAGTTTCACTGCTCTTTGGCTGAAAAAATTCCTCTTCATCTCTGACTGAAGGGCTCATCTCTTCACTGAGGCACTGCCCTCAGGTCCTAGTTTCTTCTAGTAGTGGAAACATCTCCACCTCCACATTACCTAAGCGCCTCAGCATTCTGTAAGTTTCATTCAGATTCCACCCCCTTCATCCTTCCAAATGTCGCATACATGTAAGCATATGACAAGCCCTGGGATCATTCTTGAGAATCTGCTGGAGGACCAACACTTGCTTCCTTAGATACCAGGTCCAAAACTGCTTAGTGTTCCAAAAGCGATCTCACCAGAGCCGTGGACCGTCTGAGCAGTACAGCCCTGCTCTTGTGTTCCAGCCTCCTCAAAATTCTGCTTGACCATTAGGATTCGTTCAAGCTGAAGTTTTAAAGCATCATCTTCATTTGTCACATCAAAGCAGTGGAAATTCAAGGCTGAAGATTAAAATTCTTCTGTTAATTTCCTTCTGTCCAAAACTGCAATGTGAAGAATGATTGATTTGTTTTTAAGAATCTACCAGTGCCTCAATATAATGGTGGGCCAGTCCAAATGTTCTGTTCAAACAGGACAAACTCACAGTTGAGAAAGAGGTAAATTGCGCCACGTTGCTTAGGTTTTGTGGACTAGATTACCTGCAGTAGAGACAATTTGAAAGATTGGCTGCTTCCCTCGAGCAGTCAATAGCATTTAAATAAGAACCATTACAGTAAGGGTAGCTGCTTTGGGTTCAATGTAACAGTGATTGTCATTGAATTCAAACTAAAGGGTTCAAATCCCCGCTTGCCTGATGGTGAAATTTGAATTTAGTGAACCACTTGGATGCCATGAGTGAAAAAAGCTTAATGTTCAGTTTTTCTATTTGTGCTTTATCTGTCTGTCTTGCTTGTAGGTTGTTTCAACATTTATCATTTATCATTTATCTTTGCAATGCCATTGCCACATGCACTTGTGCTTTTGGACTATTAGGCAGCATACTAAATCGAGGTTCAGGCATAGATTTGTTTAGCTGCTCTTGCTAGTTTTATATTAATCAAATAATGAAATACAACGCAGGCAAGCTAACTAGTTTTTGGGAAATAAGCAATATTATTTTAATTTTAAAATTGCTCCTCCATATGCCCTTGTCGCCTTCACAAACCTTAATTCGTAAGATTTTGTACTGAATTTGTTAGCGAGTTTTTGTTTATATCCATTTCTTGAATGCAGTTTAAATGTTCACTTTGTTTTGACACCGTGACTGCACCAGAAACCTTAGTCTGTATTCTAACTTAGACCAAGTCTTGCACACTCATCACTCTCTGCTCACTTTACCCCAATTAAGTAATGCCTTGATTTTAAATGTACATCAGTGTCCTCCATGGCCTTGCTGGTCCTTATCACTGTCACGTACTTCAGCCTTGTAACCTTCAGATATGTGTCTCTCCAATTCTATCTTTATTTTAATTACTGTATTGAATTGGGTATACTGATGACTGTGTCTTTGACTGTCCAATCATAAACTTTAGGATTCCCTCCTGAAACCCTTTTTGCCTCTTTCACTTGAAGTCACTTAAAATGTTCTTTAGGAAAATCTTTTGCTTATCTTCTCTCTTACTCCTTGTAGCCTGACATCAAATTTTTTTTTCTGCTGCCTCCTTCGTACTTTGGTTTTGTCTAAATATAAATTACTGCATGTTCTTATCTCTGATCGATGAAAATGACATCAGATGAGATGATTTATTGATAAAGTGGTATAGTTTGTGGAGTTTTGAAGGCCAGTCTCTGGGAGAAAAAGCTCAAGAAATAAGCTGAAGCAAAAATATAGTAGTCTTTTGGGGAAATCAGTGAAGCGTCAGAAGATATGAAGTAAAAGGGAAGGGAGAGGAGTGGAGTTCCCAAGAGAATGGAGTTCATTTTGACTGATAAAGATCAGGGAGGGGGTGAGAGAGTTAGGCACGGCGAGAGGATTTGTAAATGCTACAGCGACATTCAAAGATTGAGTGCGAGTTAATATAGGTGATGCATGCGTGACCTTTGAATGCTATAGTATCCAGCGTAGAAATTCATGAACAAGTATGACTGTGTTTTCTAAATTATTTTTCTTTTAACCACACCAGCTTGCCTTCTACTATTTCAAGACTTGGCTTCATTAAAATTTCAGAAATTCCACAGAGAAGAATTTGTCAAATTTTGCAGAGTACAACATCACTGATGTTGGAATAAAGAACTGTGAACTAAACTTGCAACACTTGTAGATTTCATTTAAAGATATTTGTGGGTGTTTGTTCCTATAATGAGGGCTAGAGTAGATGTTATGATATGCTTTGAGGATCCTTCTTTGTCTTTGTATATCACTCAAAGACGTAGACCGTTACTTGAAGCGTTAATTGAAATGTGTGCTAAGATGCAAAACTTAACAAGAAAATTCGGTTCAATTAACAGATTTAGCTGATTAAAAAATAGAACTGCATGTATTTGTTTCACATGTTGACTTAGCTACATCTGATTGCTATACTAGGTAATATTTAATAAAATCATGTAACTGCAAATTTTGTTCACTGATAGTTGGTTTAGTTTTGACAGATTCCCAGACTACTGTCAATTGCACCATAAAATAAAATGCATTTATAATAGTAAATGATATTTTTCTCTGAAAGCATTAAAGAAAACAACTTGGTTTTAACAACTGATAAGTTGCTTGTGTGAAGCCTTATATGGGTGGTTTATTTTGAATCTATTTACGTCATGTATGCCTGCAATTAAACTTTGTAACTATTCCAAGAACGGTAGTTTTATGATGGGGAGCTGGCAAAGACAGCTAATCTTCAATTTTTGCTTACACACTCTAGCTAAAGAAAACTCCCATTGGAGAATGTGCAGAACAGCATTCTCTGCAGTTTTGATTTGCATTGGAAGTAGTTTACAGA
Organism: Stegostoma tigrinum; assembly: GCF_030684315.1. Lineage (NCBI taxonomy): Eukaryota > Metazoa > Chordata > Chondrichthyes > Orectolobiformes > Stegostomatidae > Stegostoma > Stegostoma tigrinum. Next base: position 60,747,979 of record NC_081371.1, read on the forward strand.
ACTTAACAAGGCTAATTGACACATGACGGGTTTGTCTTACGGGAGATTGAGTAGCTTGGGCCGATGTTAATTTGAATTTAGAAAAATGAAACATGACCATCTTGAAACATGGTTTTAAAGGGACATATGGTGGACAGCCATTGTCTAACTCAGCTTTGAATATATTCAGGCTTTTGAGCAAAGGAGTCAAAGTTTTGTAGACAGGAGAGTTGAATTGAAATCACTTTCTCATTAACCATGATCTCATGGAGTTTCAGGCATTTATTTATGTGAACGAGGAACAGAAGTAGCTGTTTGGCCTCGAGTCTGCTGTGTTAGTCAATAAAATCATGGCTGATTTGCTTGTGTTCTGAATTCCACATTCTCTTCTACTTCAGAGTTTGTTTTCCTCAGAGCATCCCAGGCAGACCCATTCCCCAAACCCACCTAATCTACACATACCTGAAAGCTATGGGTAATTTACCATGGCCAATCCACTTAGCCTGCACGTGTTTGGACTGTGGGAGGAAACCGCAGCTCCCCAAGGAAACCCACACGGACAAGGGGAGAATGTGCAAACTCCACAGACAGTCGTCTGAGGGTGGAATTGAACCTGGGACCCTGGCACGGAGCAATTTATTGATCTCTAAAAGTATTCACTGACCTCATCTTCAATATCATCTGAGGCAGATACCTCCTAAATCCCTTTGATAAGTATTTACCCCTCATATCCATTCTAAAAGGACAACCCTTAAAATTAAAGCAGTGGTACCTAGCGCTGGCTTGTCAATTAGAAGAAGCATCTGTTTCATGGCCTCTTTGTCCAAACAGTTCAAAATCTGACAAGCTTCATTGACTTTACCCCTTGCTGTTCTAAATTTGAGTGGAAATAAACTGATCCTGATAGGACAACTTGCAAATTCTGGGTCTCAATCTCGCAAAACTCTCAGTTGCTTCCGCTGTATTTATATCCTTCGTTAAATCAGGAGACCAAAGCTGTATTCTGGATCTTATCTTTTGAATGACCTGTTATAACTGTCAGCCTGGTGGATCAAATGGCCTATAGCACTTGACACTTGTGTTTAGACCAGCCCCAGTTCTGATTTTAGCCTTTAATGTCAAGCATGTACATGTGAACATCTATCAGTCACTAATTTTCAGGCACTTCAGAAATGTACCTGAGTGCATTTCAAACTCCACTTAATTATCATAGATAATTATTATAGAATTCCTACAGTTTGGTACAAGCCCTTTGGCCCAACAAAAATCCACACAGCCCCTCAGAGCATTCCACCCAGACCCATCCCTCAAACCTACCTCATCTTCACATCCCTGAATAGTCTGGGCAATTTACGATGGCCAGTTCACCGAGCCTACACATCTTCTGGGCTGTGGGAGGAAACAGGAGCACCCGGGGGAAACGCACGCAGACGAGGGGAGAATGTACAAACTCCACACAGTTGCCCAAGGATGGAATTAAACCCGGGTCCCTGGTGCTGTGAGGCAGCAGTGCTAACCACTGAGTCACCGTATCTGCTGATGTAGAGTTGCCCCCCACTCGTTCCCTGCCTCTTTGTTTCAACGTTGGCTCCTGTGCTTTTGGCTGCCTCAGCATTACAGTTGAAAACTAAAGTCATAACAGTTCACCTGGCATTCTCACCCCTTTGGGGTAATGAATTTCAAAGGTTTGCAACCGTTTCAGTCCAAAAAAGTCCTTATTTCAGCTTGAAATGATCAGCCCCTTCTGATACTTTGTTCCTGTGTCTCAGATTCTTCAGCCAGGGAAACTAACTTTCAGCTTCCAGTTTCAGTCCCCTTTTAGAATGTAATGTTTCAATGAGACCACCCCTTCTCCTAAACTTTAAAGAATAGAGGCCCCAGTTCGTTCAGATTCTTAGATTAGATTAGATTCCCTACAGTGTGGAAACGGGCCCTTCGGCCTAAAAAGTCCACACTGCCCTTTGGAGCATCCCCCTATAACCCCCACACCTCTGAAGACTATGGGCAATTTAGCATGGCCAATCCACCTAACCTGCACATCTTTGGACTGTGGGAGGAAACCGGAGCACACAGGAAGTCCACGCAGACATGGGGGAAATGTGCAAACTTGGCACAGACATTCGCCCGAGGCTGGAATCGAACATGAGTCCCTGGTGCTGTGAGGCTGCAGCGCTAACCACTGTGCCTCCTGAGAAACACAAAGCATTAAAACAAGCCCTTCGTCCTATGAACCATTCTAATGAATATCCCCTGGAATGCCTTCCATGCAAGTCCATCCTTCATTAAAGATGGAGACCAAACATGTACATAGTATTCCAGCCCTGGTCTCATTGAAATCCTTTGTGGTCTCTGAACTCAACTTAGCTTGCATTTGCAGGTAATGTTTTCCCCAGCAGATGTAAGTATGCTATCTCTTTGTCTAAGTCATAAGTGTAGATTTGTAAATAAACTACTGCCTGACCATTCATTGATTCTTGCAGCACTTAGTCATCCCTATTCTTTGTTTCCTGTCTATTATTGCTGTCTCCTTCAGTTCATGCTCATAAAATAAAACCTGAGTGCTGTGGACCCTGACTTGTATATTAGCCTGACGCATGGCGCCTTTAGGAAATTCAGGTATATTAATCTGCTTGTTCCCCTTGATAGAGTCATAGTCATACATCATGGCAGCAGACACTTTATTTTGTCCAACCAGTCCTTGCAGAGCATCATCCCGTAACTAGCGCCCACCTGCCTGCTCCTGGCCCATATCCCTCCAAACCTTTTCTATTCATACGCTTATTCAAATGTGTTTTCAATGTTGTAATTGCACTCTCATTTCTTTTCTGTATTATTTATTTCTCAAAACGTGGAAGAAATTCGTCAAAGAATATTTATTTTGCGTCAATTACGTAGACTGTCCAATCAAACTGAAATTTAAGTGCATTGTTAACGTTTCCTCAAGGGATTTTAGCACTTTGCCAATGACTGCAAGGTTAACTGTAGTTTATTCTTCTTTTTGTCTAGCAGTGTTACTTTCTAACTTGCAATTTCTTGAGACTGTTCCAAAATTTTAACAATTTTGAAAATAATACCCATTACATCTACCATTTCGGTAGCTGCCACTTTTAGAATTTGCAGATGTAGGCCATGAGTTCCCGGGGATTTGTCACATTTTCGAACCTTAACTCACTTGAGTATCTTTTTCTCTTTTGATAATTAACTTAGATTTTTAAAATGTGAGGAAACTTTGGATTGCTGTCAACTTCTGGCATGTAATTGGTGTCCCACTTGCTGTTCAGTTTCTATTTGAAATCATCAATTGTTTCTGCTACCACTACCCTTGAAGGCAGCAAACTGCATGTCACTACTGCTCACTTTTTAAAGTTGTTTTTTATTCATTAACAGGATGAGGGCGTTGCTGGCTAGGCTGCATTTGTTACCCATCCCTAATTACCCAGAGGGCATTCAGAGTCAACCTCATTGCTGTGGGTTTGGAGTCACATGTAGGCCAGACTATGTACGGATGGCAGTCTCCTTCCCTAAAGGATATTGATGAACCAAATAGGTTTTTCTGACACTTGGTAATGTATTCATGGTTGTCAATAGAGTCTTAATGACAAGTATTTTATAAGATTTAAATTGATGAGATTTGAACCAGAGTCCCCAGAATGTTATCTAGGTCTCTGGATTAACAGTTGATTGAAAATATGACGTATTCTCTGAAAAGTTCCTCGCTGTATTTCCTGAGAAAAACTTGATTTGTGATCTGAAACCCTTGCTCCATCAGTTTCCTTTGTGTAGTATCTTTAAGCTTGTCACAGTTTCAGAATCTCCATCAAATCTTTCCTCAATTTCCTTTGCTCCAAAGAGAATAATCCCAGCTCTACTGGCCTAACCTTTTTTGCTCATCCCAAAGATAATTCTGGCAAATTAGCACTGAACTGGCCTTGATAAAAGGATAAACTTTATCTGAAGTTGTGGTGGAAATGTAGTGACTTGTATTCAAAAGTGTGGCAAGTAATTTTCAACACAAAGATCCAGCAAAACAGAATTATGATGAACAGCTAATCTGGTTATAAAATGAATATTGGCCAGATTGCCAAAGAGAAATAGCCAGTTCTTGGAGAAATTACATTTCACGTATACCTGTGGGAGTAGACGTGACCTTAATTTAACATCACTTGCACAAAAGACTACACGTCACTGCAGTGTTCTGTTAGGAATGCAGTAGAGTGTTGGCCTCGTTTTGTTGAAAAGCGTCTGGATGGGACTTGAACCTGCAATGTTTTCTGTTCAGTAACCCATTAAGCTCTGTATACGTTGCTGGAGTTTTCGGAAGGGGGATGTTGTTCTGCTCACAAACGAAGCTTTTCACTGTACTTAGGTAAACGTGACCGTAAATCAAATCAGACTCATATTACTGGAGTAGTTTTGGTGTATAGGAGGTCAAAGAAGTCCTGTCTCAAACTTGGGCCCTTTTACATACCTCAATTTCTTCATTATACCTCAACCAAAAACTTGGAGCACCCACTGCAAAAGTACTATGGGGGGTAGAACTTGAAGTGAATGGTTCACCATTGCCATACTAAGTGTAGTTAGGTATGGGAAATAATGCCTGTAATGCCAATGGCACCAACATGCTTGAATGAAAAGGATGGGAAGTCCCGTTATTTGATAACACAAATTTTTGTAAAGAAAGGTCTAGACCCGAAACGTCCACTTTCCTGCTCCTCTGCCGCCTGGCCGGCTGTGTTCATCCAGCTCTACACCTTGTTATCTCAGATGCTCCAGCATCAGCAGTTCCTGCTAAGTCCTTTTACTGTTGTGTTAAAATAATTAGACTGTGAATTCGCCTCTGGATAGAAAATAATTTATGTGCACCATAGAGCATGATTTAAAGTGGTATACAAATTTATTAAACTCACTATTATATTCACTGTCCTGGGAAGGACAGACATTATTTATAGTAGCACAAGACTCATATTTGGCTCCATCTCAACTTACAGAATCACTTTTTGCTCTTGCACCCCATTTAGATTGCTATTTGGATTGGAGCAAACTTTTTATAAAATGTCACTGGAAAATCCTGTTGAAACAGCTTGTTCAAAGTGGATAGTAGAGAACTTGTAGGACAGCATCATGAACGATTTGGGGCATTTCATGGATACTTACTTTTGAAAGGATTTTTAGTCATACAAACTGGTATGGGTAAGACTTCAAGTGATTTTTCCACAAACTGAATCACCTGAAATAATCAGATAGTAGGAACTGCTGATGCTGCAGACTCTGAGATAACAAGGTGTAGAGCTGGATGAACACAGCAGGCCGTGCAGTGTCAGAGGAGCAAGAAAGCTGACGTAATTTCTGAAGAAGGGTCCTGTTTCTCTTCTGCTTGACCTGTGTTCATCCAGCTCTACACCTTATTGTGTCAGCAGAAGTTATGTCTTGCAGGTTTTAGTTTATGACTGGACCATGGCTTTTGTTTGTCCACAGTATACAAGATTATGCTTGAAAAGGGAAGTGCTGACTCAGGGCACTGTGGAGGAACTAATGAGACAGAAGACAATGGCAATGCAATTGAAAACAAAAGGTAACAACAGTCCCCTAGGTTAGATTTATCAAAGCCCTTTGAGTCACCAGCAGTCGAAGCAGCTGATTGCCCCCCTATACAAAGACGCATGGCTTCATGCAGTGGCAGTGAACTCTATTTGCAGTCCTTGGCAGTTTTATCAATGAGAAAATGAGGTAAAACAATTAAGTATTTTTCATTTGGAATTTGACATTGGAATGTTTCAGTAGCAACTCTGACATGACATACACTTCACTGTTTAAAAATATGCTGCAAGTCAATGCGTACCAGAAGCATAAAATGCCAAAGTGAAGTAGTGTCAAACATTTGTACAATGTGAGAAACTTTCACTTGTGCAAATTGGTTGAAGTTTGTTACAGGGACCTGCCATAATTCAGGCCTAGCTGGTTTATCATGTAGACCTATGGATATGGCAAAGTCATGCCAATATGAGGAAAGCCCTCAAATCTGTGTTGACCACTCCCTTAAACAGTCCAAAGTTTTCCACATTTACATAATGAATGATTTTTTTTTTTAGTGTGCCAATTACTATTTGTTGGTGAACATAGCAGCAAATTGTAGAATGTTCCGCAGTGTGCAAGCAGGCCATTGAGTCCATGGAGTCTGCACTGACTCACTGGAGAGCGTCCTGCCCAGATCTACCCTATTCCTGTAACCTTCCATGTCCCATGGCTAATCTGTCTAGCCTGCACATCCCTGGATACTGTAGGCAATTTAGCCTTCAGTCCACCTAACCTGTAAATCTTTGGACTGCGGGAGGAAACTGGAGCACCCAGGACACCTATGTAGAAATGGGGAGAATCTGCAAACATCACACGATTGCTCTAGGGTGGAACTGAATCTGGGCCCCTGGCATTGTGAGGCAGCAGTGCTAGCCACCAAGTCACTCTGCAAACATGGGCAAAATGAAGTTTTACCTGTTGATCATCTGTTTCTGGGGATTTGCCCAGTCGTGCTCATAGATCTGTGGTTGTGTCAGGGGATTGTTTAATGTTACTCTGAGGCTAAGCCCTTGTCTGGCGTCTAACAGAGGACAATCCAGTATTTTCCAGAATTGTTTTGCCACATAAGCTTAAACTGTGTGTGTAAACCCACAAACTTCTCATTCAGAAGAAAAATACTGCCTCCTGAAACACACTGATGTATAATGGTGGATGATTCGTGGCTGAGCTGAATGCACAAGGCTGGCATCATGGCAGTGCAGAAGAAGCAGGCAAAACCTGCGCCTGAACTTCATGTAGATCAGTGACCTGTATGTAAGGGTCTAACAAGAGGCAAATTTTAAGGGATGTTTCTACGTTAGGAAAATGAACAAATTTGTGGCAAATGTTCCACTACGAGTTTTTATTGTTCCCCCGCTTTACTGGCATATTGTCTGGTACCATTTATGGTATAAAAGCGGCAAGTTCAACTTGGATACCAGCAAGTAAGACGGAAATGAATTTGAGAGATGGAGAGTTAAATGGAGCTCAGCAAATTTGGCTCCTGTCAGAGAGAGTTTAGCAGTTGGAAATGTGTCCCATGACGAGGGTGTGTAAAATTTAATTAACAATTTTCATCTCTCTTCATCAAGTTTGATTTTATTGAATGGCTTGAAGGATCAAGTGACTTTGTTCATCTTGTTCCGTGGGTCCTTGCAGAATGTGCTTGAAACACAGCTGTCACTAAGATTGGTATGAAACCTGTTACATGTTTTAGATTATTGGATTTAGATTTTAAAATGGTTTCAGTTGGTTCAGTCCAAGTCAGTCATTTTGGAACACAAGCTAAATATCTGTTCTAAGAAAGCATATGACTTGAGCCAACTGTTTAGCAGACCCCTGCAGTGTTGACATATAAAATGCTAATGCGGTTGGGTATAAGACAGGCAAAATAAGATAAAGGCAATGAGTTTAGTTTTGACTTCAGAGCAGAACTTAACAGAATTCAGTTAGTTCAAAGGATTGAATAGTTTCTGTCAACAATGAAGTCTCCTTCTGGTTTCAGAGACTTATGATCAAAATAGAGAGAAACTTCAGTGCTTTGATGCGAAGGGATCTGGGTGCCCTAGTGTATGAATTGTAGAAAACTAATGTGCAGGTGCAGTAGACAATCGGGAAACAAATGGGTTTTTAGCACTTTTGCTGCAGGAATGCAGTGCAAAAGTAAGGAAGCATTGTTGCATATGTACAAGGCATTTGGAAGACTGCACCTGGAGTATTGTGTTCACTTTTTGCCCTGTTACTTCAGAGGGATGTACTTGTATTAGAGGTGGTTCAGAGGAGGTTCACTTGAATGCCAGCACTTCAAGTAAATTAAAGAGTGAGAGAGACTTTGAACTGGTAATGAGTTGAAGGGTTGTGGAGAGCAGGTGAAAAAGTGGAGTTGAGACTGTGAGATGAAATGGCCAATGATCGCAGCTTAAGGGGTTAAATTGCCTACTGTTGCACAAGTTCTTCCACTCTTTCTGCTCACTTCAAAAATTGTTCTGTTTTGTGGAACTTCCAAGTGATGGTGTGTATCGAAATCTTAAAACTAATTAGAGCTGAGAAAGTTTTGCCCACCAGTATTCTGAAAGGTTTCTGTCATCAGGTTTGGAAAGGAAATGTAAAATTGTCTTTAGCTTTCTATTACTTGAACAGTAACAACATGAACTCAGCAAAGGCTTAGAAAGGAGAAGTATTGCTTTGTGATTGTATCTGTAAGAGATTGTATTGGGAAATGGGATGAAATTTGTTTTGATTGTCTTAAAATCTTAGACTGTCTATACATGAAATATTTTCTGCTTGGTTTGATTGCTTTTGCGCAATAAACTTGGGTTCTATTCATAAAGGCTGTCTGTACCCTCATGAATAGCCATCCCATTAACCAACTGAAAAACATATGGCCGATCAAGTCAGATTTCATTTTTGAATCTGACATTTTCAATATTACCACCAACTAGGATCATTACAAGACTTTTTCAGTCAAAAAGGGGACCGGAGACACAAGAATTGGAGGCAGCCAGTCAAAATGAGTACTTACGGAGAGCTCTCAAATTTTCATTGAATTTCAAACTAAGAAAAGAAATGACTGCAGATGAACCTGGTAAATTTGTATTGTATCCATGCTTTGACTTTGTTCTTGAATACCTGAGTGTCAGCGCAACTTAAGAACGTGCTCATAAACTGAAGGTAGGAATAGAACTGACCCATTACTAGACATCTTTGTCACCAGGGCACCCAAATTACGCAGCCTGCATGGTGTTCAATTATTTATCCAAAGCGTTGTCGCGCACTGAGCTATTGTTGCACAGATAGACAGTAGAGGGACTTGCTCTGACTGGAGTTTTTTCTTGACTTACTGGTGGCAAATCGCACCTTGTATGACAGGATCCCAGTAGCCTCTTCGGTGCTTCCTCTGTAGCAGTATTAATTGTTTAGTGAAGACTTCCATGAAAGAGCTTGTTAGCTGTTCATTTCACCAACAAACTACTTGCGTACATTCCTATGATTAACCGTATGACTCTTACTAGTGGACTGTATGTCTCTTGAGCCACCTCCTGTGGTGACATTGCCTGTGTGCCTGTTTGAAAACAGTCCCTGTTTTGCTCAGCAATGATGCCTTCTGTCAGAATACGTTGTCTTTTGTAACTCCACTTTTCTATCACTTGGTTTTGAATTCAAAATGTTTGTTCATCTGTCATTTGGCAACATTTTAATAAAAATAGATCTTCTGCAGTGCTCAAAAAGACATGTTTTATTGAGGTTTATCATTTTGCACTCATGAAGATAAATCACAAAATATCAACTTGAGGGGGAAATCCAACATGTATTCAAGGGTAGCAAGAACTGCAGATGCTGGAGTCAGAGACAACACAGTATGGAGCTTGAGGAACACAGCAGGTCAGGCAGCATCAGAGGGAGCAGGAAAGTTGACGTTTTAGGTTGGGACCTGAAAGGTCAACTTTCCTGCTCCCTCTGCTGCCTGGCCTGTTGTGTTCCTTGAGCTGCATACTGTCATATGTTCAAGGTTATCTCCATGAATTGCTGTGAGTGCATGATCAAAAACTTGGGCTTTTTTTTCAGCAGTTCTCTTGTTCTGTGTGAGAAAATTGCTCAGCATAAATACAAGACAGTGAAAGACAAATAAAGACCTTATGTTGCAGCATGACTGAAATACCTGCATACTTCAAATTGCCTTAAGGATATCTGCTGGGTGTGTGAGAGCAACATATTGAGATTATTTGTCAACACTCTGATATTTACAGCGCAGAAGAAGCCTATTTGGCCCATCATGTCTGCACCTGTCAACAACGACTTGACGACATTGACCCTGTTTTCCAGCACTTGGCCAATAACCCTGGAGGTTATGGCAAAATGAGTAAAGAACCAAATATTGCTTAAGTGTTGCAAAAGCTTCCAACTAGCTCATCCATTCAGGTAGAGTTCCAAGCTCCCATCACCCTCTGAGAGATTTTCTCCTCAATTCACTTAGCCTTCTACGTATACGTTAAATTTATGCTCCCTGGTTACCGACCCCTTTTATTGTTGGAAATTATGCCTTCCTATCCCCTGATCTGTACCCCTCAATACTATACCCCTTTATCAGCTGTCCTCATAATCTTCACTGCTCCAAGGAAAAGAACACCAGCCTATCCAATCTTTTGTCAGAGCTTGGTCCTGCCAGCCTAGGCAGCATCCTAGGTCTCCCCTGCACTCTATCAAGTGCAGCCACATCCTTTCCATACTATGCTGACCAGATCTACACATCACACTTGGGTTGTGGCCTAATTTAGAGTTTCACACAATGCCAGATTTCCTTGCTCTTGCATTCTGTACCTCAGCTAACAAAGGCAAGCATCATGTGCTCTTGTACCTTCAGAGATCAGTAAATATGCACACCATCAGGCTTTTGATCTTCAGGACTTTCCAGAGTCCTGCCATTCATAGTCTAATATTTCACCTTGTTAACTCTTCACAATTTCTTTTATACCCCTTCTGTTTTCCTGGGCTGTTGCCACTTCTCAACCCATCCTGCAGCTTATGACAATTCTTCTCACTGTGAGCTGCCCTATCAGATTTTGTTAGTTGCAACATTCTTGGTCGTAAATTCCTTTTTGACTTGTGATGAACTTCCATAATTTTATCTTAAGCAGTATTGAATCCTGTACAACAGACTTAAAGATGTGCACAGTCCAACCGCAACTCATCCCTCATACCCCTGTCCCCGTAATAACCACCAAAAGAGAATCCCCCTTGTCCTCACGGATCATCCCGCCAACCTCTGGATCTAATGCATCATCCTCTGACATTTCTGCCATCTGCAATCTAACCCCACCACCAAAGACATTTTTTCCTCCCCACCCTTGTCTACTTTCCGGAGGAGCCCCTGTCTCCGCGATTCTCTTGTCCGCTCCACGCTCCCCTCCTACTCCTCCACACCCGGCACTTTCCCCTGCAATCGCAGGAAGTGCTACACCTCCTCCCTCACCCCCATCCAAGGCCCCAAGAAGGCTCCACATCAAGCAGGTGTTCACTTGCACATCTGCCAGTGTGGTATACTGCATTCGCTGTACCCGTTGTGGTGGCCTCTACATCGGGGAAACCAAGCAGAGACTTGGGGACTGCTCTGCAGAACACCTATGCTCAATTTGCAATAAACAATTGCACCTCCCAGTCGCGAACCATGTCAACTCCCCCTCCCATTCCTTAGATGACATGTCCAACTGGGCCTCCTGCAGTGTCAAAATGATGATGCCACCCGAAGGTTGCAGGAACAGCAACTCCTATTCCGCTTGGGAATCCTGCAGCCCAATGGTATCAATGTGGATCTCACAAGCTTCAAAATCCACACCCCCCCCCCCCCCCACCTCCCACTGCATCCCAAAACCAGCCCAGCTTGTCCCCACCTCCCTAACCTGTTTTTCCTCTCACCTATCCCCTCTTCCCACGTCAAGCTGCCCCCCCATTTCCTATCTAATAATCTCATCCCGCCCCCTTGACCTGTCAGTCCTCCCCGGACTGACCTATCCCCTCCCCACCTCCCCACTTATGCTCACCTCTACTGGCTCCATCCCTGCCTTTTTGACCTGTCTGTCTCCTCTCCACCTATCTTCTCCTTATCCATCTTCGATCTGCCTCCCCCCCTCTCCCTGTTTATTTCAGAACCCTCTTGCCCTCATTTCTGAAGAAGGGTCTAGGCACGAAACATCAGCTTTTGTGCTCCCAAGATGCTGCTTGGCCTGCTGTGTTCATCCAGCCCTACACTTTGTTAGCCCTGTATCATTGCCCTCTGCTTCCTGCCTCTGTGTGTTACTTTACCTTGGATCCATGGGCTTTTACTTTTTATTTGCGCAGTTTGCCATTGATAACCTTGTGAAGATCTTTTTGTATGTTTTCACATTTGTCTCTGATAAAATCCATGCCAACAAGATCAAATGCGTTACCTTCAATATTCCTGGTTACCTCAAGTTTTTGTTTGTCGGGCATGACCTTGCCTTAAACCCAAAGCTGAGCATCCCTGATTAACCCAGTTGTCTCCCAAGCGCAGAGATAGTCTGTCCCTCAAAATTCTTTCTATTACCTTCACTACCACTGAGGCTAGACTCTCTGGCCTGTAATTTCCAAGATTATCTCACCTCCCTTATTTTAATTCTGAGGTGACATGAGCATTCTTCCAGTCGTCTGGCACTTCATCTGTGGCCAGAAAGGAAATTACTTCCTACATCCTACTCGTGAACCAGCATTCTGCAGCAAAACAAATATAACAACTGACCAACTATAGAAGATCAGCATCCAAGTATTAGGGGCTCACTAACTTCTAAAACTTATTTTGCAGCATGCTCAAAATTAGAGACATTGTCTTTGAGAGTAGAAGGTGAGCAAATAGTAACTTCCTGGTTTTGCGGACTCTGCTGGGCAGGAAAGTATTCAGAGAAACAATTTATTGCTAAGTCCAACATCAGAATATTTTGTTTAATATTTTCTCTTAATCAGCTGCATTCATTTTTATAATAAGCTCACCTTTGCAAGAAAAACTGAATGGAACAGCTTTTAATGCAATATTGTGTAATTGAAGGGTCTTGGCCTTGTGTGCTGCTGATTTTTGTGTTAAGGCATTTGGATTAAATTTTTGTCTTCAGAAACATTAGTGGTGCCTTTCTGGTAATACCTCTTGTGCAGCATTGATTTTTTTCAATCATGTTGGTTTTATTTCATAAATGTTGGGGCACAAATTTTACAGAGTTTGTTTGAAAAGGGATACTGTTGTTTGGTGCTGTAAGTCTGTGATGGGCAATAACTTCCTGTTTTTTGAGATGAAATATGGTTGTATTAAGGATCGTTAAGTGTAATTTCCTGTGCATGTTTTGGTGCAGCTGGTGGCAGCTAAAACTGCTGCTAGAGCATTGTTATTTCTTCGGTTTGTTTTTTGAAGATTTGTTGCAGAATCCTGTCTTGTTAGTTTTATGGTATAGTTTTGTAAATCAAGTGGCACCAGTGCCAAAGTGATCTTAGCATAAAGAACACTTTAATTAGAGAAATACAAATTAGAGTTTCAAACCTGTACTGAAATGGCACTTTCATAAAGGCCTTAGTTCCTTTTCCTCTGCTGTAAAGGCAGAAGACCTGCAGAGAATTTCTGGACACGTTTATGTGCAAAGTCAGTATCTTTGTGATTCATTCTGGGTATGTGGAGGTGGTTTGCATTGACTGTTCCCAGTACACTCTCTTTACAAAGCTGCAAAATGGATTACATCCTAATACCCTAAAGTTACAAGATTGTGTGGGATCAAAATAGCTTGAAGCTTTGAATTACTCAAGGTGTGTTGTGGTTAAATATTTGCAGTTCATGCTTCAACTGCCCCAGCTACTAATAGGGAGTTGCCCCCAGATTTGACTGTTTATCATCCTACTTTGGAGCACAGTATCGGGGAGATTGAGTTCATGTGTGAATATAGATGTTTAATTGTGCTGTTTTAGTTTGTCACAGTTCAGAGAGCTGATAATTGTTCTCATTTGAGGACTGGTCAGAAAGTGTGTAAATCAGTTATGTTAGAATTTTAAAAACATTAAAATGCTCTTGTTTATTCATGGGATGAGAGGATTGTTGGATAGGCCAGCATTTATTGCTCAAATCTAATTGCCTGTAGGGTAGTTTCAAGCAACCACATTGCTTTGGGTGAGGAGTCACATGTAGGCCAAGCCAGGTAAGGACAGCAGTTCATTTCCCTAAGGGACACAACTGAACCAGATGAGCTTTTATGACACTTGACAATGGATTCATGGTCATAATCAGACTCTTTAATCCCACATGCTTACTGAATTCAAATTTCACCATTTGCCAAAGAAAGATTTGAACCCAGGTACTGAAAGCATTGCCAAGTTTTCTGAGTTAATATTCTAGTGATAATACCACTCGGTTGTCGCCTCCTTATTTAAACAGGGCACCTGGAAATGTTTTAAGATAATCAGATCCAACATGATTTTGCCAAAGGAAAATCACGTTTAAAATTTACTTTGAAGAAGTAACTTTTGCAGTTGCTAAAAGGGGACCAGTAGATGCATTTCACCTGGGTTTCAAGAAAGTATTTCATAAGATGCGACAAAGGTTGTTGCAGAAAATAATGACTTGTGTTTGGGGATTTCGTGTGGATAGAAGATTGGTGACCAGGAAGCAGAGAGTAGGAATAAATGGATCTTTTCCAGGACAGCAGATGTTTCCTTGAATTTATATAAACGATTTGATGAAGGTACTGCAGTTATGGCGGCTAAATTTCCTGATGACACAGGTAAAGAAGTGAATTATAAAGATAACATAAGGAGCCCAAGAATGGATGTAGCGTGGTTGTGGGTGGGCAAAAATCTCGCAAATGAGTGTGATGTGGGGAGATTTATCCTTTTTTGGAGAAAGAATGAAAATAAATTATTTAAAAGGTGATGGGATTCAGAGCGCTCTGGGTGCCCCATTGTATGAGTTGCAGAAGATTAGTACGCAGGCGCAGCAAGTAGTCAAGGAAGCTAATAGAATGTATGGTTTATTGAGGTGAATTGAAGACGAAAGGAGGGAGATTATACTTCCAGGTGTACACTTGAATTATCTAGCAGGCTTCAAGGGCTGAAGGGGATACTTGTTTTATGTTTGTAATATCGAGTCAAGTTTAGCTGTAACATTAAAATCTTGTTTCTTTAAGTGTTGCTAATGAACATGCTGTTTGCTATTGGCAGCTGCACAGTTAATTAGGTATCTAATTAGGACTGATCACGTGGTCAAAAGTGACTTAGGTTGTTCAATTGTTTTCAAATGTGGATGCAGTCTGAGGAAGAGATGAAAGGAAGACTGTGCATTTTGAATAATTAATTGGAATAATGAGTAACAATTTGGTTTTTATGTTTAAGGTTGCATCTTTGAGATAAATAATAAAATTTTGGCTCTGAAAATTCAGGATACTTTTGCACATGTATGCACGGTGTTTGTAATGGGGAATCTTGGTGAGTGGAGGAACAGATACTGTTGTACAGTTGCACTGATGGATGGTACTGCATGTGACCAAGAACAAAGGGTAAAATAGAGAGGTAGCAAAGGAGTTAAAATATCTGAGGAAGATTTGACTTAAAATATAAGCAACCAATAGGTGGAAATTTGAAGACAACAACAAATGATCAATCATTCTCCGTGAAGTATACAGAATACAAAATTTTGGAAGGGAAGTGGTGGAAGAAATAGATGGGCAGGTTTGAAAATTCAACATACATAAAAATCCTGGGCAATTCCATGAAATGTCACGTATCTGTAACTGACTCCTTTCAAACCCTTCGTATAAAAATTAGAAAGTGTTGCAATTTGTCCTTACCAGAGGGCATGAGCTAGATTAGATGAGAAGTCAAGTAGGGAAACATACTGGCAATTGTGATGTAATGTCTTAGCATTTACAAAGTCAGGGAAAGATTTAAGTGTGATTCAAAACTAGGCTAATAGACTGGAGCTGAGTTTAGAATAACAGCTGAGAATCAGAAAACAAGTCGGGTGCCAATCTTCTCTAATGGTGTAAAACAGCATTGGGAATTTGTAAAAAATGGCGTTCAGCATTGTGCTGGAATTTGGTTTTAGTAAACAACAAATTAAACATTAGAGGGATTTTGTGGATAACTAAAGGCAAAGGGAACAAAAATGCATAGGATAGTGAAGAAGGTATTTCGTATACACGCTTTTATTGGACGCTGTAGTGAGTGTCGGTGTTTGGGAGGTCATCTTGCAGCTGTGCAGGACATTAGTTTGGCCACTTTTGCATGCGATCCTGGTGTCCCTCCTGTAGGAAGGATTTGAAACTGGAAATGAATAGGAATGGTTTAGAGGGATATGGGCTAACTGCTGGCAAATGGGACTAAATGAATTTAGGTTATCTTGTTGGCATGGGGCAAGTTGGACCGAAGAGTCTGTTTCTGTGCTGCACATCTCTATGACTCTTTGACTCTAATTGAGGGTTAGAAAAGACTTGACATTATATCATGTGTAATTAGTGTGTTCGAAATAAATATTGAAGAAACGTAATAAAAATCTGGGTTTGAAGTCCCATTCAAATATAGATTCAATCGGGGGAAGATATGAGGCCTGACTGTGCATGTTGAATAATTAATTGGAATAATGACAAGTGCCTGAGGATTGTTTGCTAACCATTTGATTTTTATATTTTAAGTAGTGAGATAAATAATAGAATCCTTGTTTACAAAGAGAATAGAAGCTCATCTTAAATTTAGAAACAAAATAATGATTTTCATGAATTGTAAAAAGCAAAATCTTGCTTCACCAGCTGTATAGAATTTTAAGGAGGCAATGAGTGACAATGCTAATACAGTAGATGTAATTTATCTGGATATTCAAAACAACTTTGACGCTGTCGTTTAATAGATGAATGCATAAGATTATAGAATATGGAGTCAGGGATAAGTGGTTTGAATTGGATTGCTAGCTGGCATCAAGACAAAGCAGAGAATGGGAGTAAAGGATAGTTATTCAGAGTGGCAGATGCACTGAAGTGATGTTCCGTATGACCAGCTTCAGTCCTGGGATCACTTCTGTTCACAATTTACACTTGATTTTGGAATCAGAACTTCACTTTCTAAATTTCAGGATGTTAGCAAACTGAGATCATCTGTGAAATCAATGAGTTATAAGGGGCAAACCTTCAAAATAAGGTGTCACTCTTCTAAAACAGTTGAGGAATTTCATCTGAAGGTCATGAATCTATTGAATACTTTGCAGAGGGCTATAGAGGCTGGGTCATTAATATATTTGAGGCTGAGATTTCTAATCAGTAAGGGGAATGAGGATTATGGAGAATACTCAGTAAATTGGGTTAACGATTATCAGGTCAACTATTATCTCACTGCATGGTTGAATGGGCTTGATGGGCTCAATAGCTTGCTTCTGGACAGGAATAAACCGTCAGAATGGGCAAATTAGGACACTTTTGCATTTGTAAGGTGTAAATCTGGTTGGAGTCGTGGACAAACAAGATTAAAAATTTGTAATTTAGTTGGACGACAGCTTCACGATGCTGAGTGAAAACAAAGACACTAACACTTTTTCAGTTCTAGAATGCTGAAATTGGCAAGTATTAAAGTGATGCTATGAAATGACATTCAGCTAGATTGTACTAGAGTACAGCATACAATTTTGGCCTCCATATTTTAAGAAGCAGTGCAGAGAAAATTTGCAAGGATGATTACAAAAGTGAGTGTGTTCACATCTGATGAGGATTGACCAGCTGTGTGACTTCTCTCAAGGGCCAAAATGTCTTTAGAATTATGTAAGATTTTGTTGGATTGTGAACAAAATGTTTTCCTTTCTTGAGTAAAGTAAAACTATATCTCCTCAAGGTAATATAAAGAATCATAGAATCCCGACAGTGTAGAGAGAGGTCATTCGGCCTGTCAAGTCTGCGCTGACCCTCGAGTATTCCACCCAGACCCAGCCATCATCCTATACCTGTAACCCGTCATTTACCATGACTAGTCCATGTAACCTGCACATCCAGGACATTACTTGGTAATTTAGCATGGCCAGTGCCTATCTCTGGATTGTGGGAGGAAACTGGAGCACCAGGTGGAAAGCCACACAGTTGAAGGGGAGTGCAAACTCCACACAGTCACCCAAGGCTGGAATCGAATGTGGGTCCCTGGTACTGAGGCAGCAGTGCTAACCACTGAGCACCGTACCAGCCAAGGATTTCTGTCAGAAAAAATTCAGGAGGCTTTGCTTTTTACCCAATGACTGGTGTGAATGTGGATCTTGCTGCTAAGGACATAGCTGAAAGAACATGAATGGATGCATTTTAGGGGAAATGATCAAAGCATTCTTAGGAAGAAAGAGTAGAGAGTTATCGTGATGTTTTAGTCCAGAAACACGGAAGATGAGACAAATTAAGCAAAACAGCTAGCATGGTCTGGATGTGGTGAATGATCTATTTCTGTGCTGTAATCCTCCGCACGTGTTAGTGTAGGCAGATATGGGATAGGTTGTGTTAAAATTTGTTCAAGTCAGGTTATTTTGAATGGCATTTGTCACGAGGCATTTAGTGACCAAACGCAGACTGTAAAGTCATCTCCATTCGCATTGATTTATGCCACCCATTGTATTCATGAAAATTGCTGGTGGTTAGGACTACACCTGTACCAGCTGTGATTTGGCAGGGCATGTGTTTTACATATGCATATTCTTTCTCAGCTCACTCCAGTATTTTTTTGAATATAAGTATCATATTCAATCTGTGTGTTTATTAATAAAAGTGCCAATAGTGATAGAGCTTTTTACTAGAAGAATCTCAGCAAGTTGTGTATAAACCAGTCCATTTGAAATATTCAGATTCAGTAGCCTAGATGCAGATTTGATGTTTCTAGACAGAGCGCTGAGTTTTGTTTGTAGGTGCATTTTTGGATGATGGAGCAAGTTTAAGCTAACTTAAAATATTGCTCAAGAAGCATTGATTCTCAAGAATGCACTTCATTTTATAGCATTTCAACATCAAATGCTGTCTCTTAACATGCACACTTTTTTCAGAGTCATGTGTAATTCTCAAGTTTTAATGATCACTGGCTCTAAAGTTTGATATGCAAATCAAATATATCCTTAAACATGTAAATAGTGGAATATAATTAGACAAAAACTGACCAAATGAGCAAGCTTAAAGACCTTGATCAAATGCTTAGTTAAGGGGATGGATTTTAAAATTCTGTATAATTGAGTTATCTATTATGTTAGTTAACAATATCAAACAATATTTGTTAGAATTCAGACCAACCAGGCATAACTGAGGTATCTTAGTGCATCGTACTCCATCATGAGCCTTGTATTGGTGTCAGTGAAGGATGACAATTGAAAATTCTGATTTGATATACCCTTTCAGAATTTATCTATACCTGAGATCGCATCTATACCGTTGTTTGTTTTCCCTTTTTTTTTCCTGTGCAGTTACTTTATAATTAATATGCAGCCATATGTTGTTTCTCTGCATCCTGCTTTTTTTCCCTAGGGCAGCACATTTCCAGTTGTTACAGAGCTGCACACTGCCAGTTCAGAGTGGACTTTGCTCATCTTGAGCCCCACAGTTTGTACTGGAGAAACCATTGATAATGTATAGGCATTGAGGCTTTGAGCTGATTTTTCCGAATCTTGGATAGTGCACAACCCTTTTATTAGTTCCTTTGATGAATAACAAAACTGCTTTGGGGAAGCCTAAAGAGTATTGGTGTGTGTATGATAGCTGACTCTTTGCATAGTGATCAACTTTGAATATTTTTTATAGGGTTGTCAAGAATCAGCAAAAGTAAATCATTAAGTAATTTTGCCAACAACGTTTTGCGAACTGTTGGATATTTTCAGTTTGCAGCAGTGTTTCTAGTTTGTTACCAATAAGCTTAACTTCTAGCTATTATCGTTCCCAGTGTAACAACAAAATTAGTTGAATCAAACTGACATTTTTTTCTAATTTAAGATCTTGGCTATCTCCCGACTAAATGTTCCTTGTAAGAGAGGAACAGATTCAATGTGGAAGAATCAGGAGCTTTCCCCTAAAATCTTTGCCTTTGTCTCCATCTTTTGCGCTCCATTTCATCATCTTTCTTCAGCCCCTCCCCCAGCAAACATCATAATTGTTTTCTGAATTTAAAATACTTAAGGGCATTGTGTTTTGACTGATGACTTGTCCTGGGTACTAAATTTAGACAGTGAGATGGTGGGAACTGCTGATGCTGAAGTATGAGATAACAGGGTGTGTTCCTCCAGCTCCACACCAAATTTATACTTGTAAGACCATAAGACACAGGAGTGGAAGTAAGGCCATTCAGCCCATCGAGTCCACTCTGCCATTTAATCATGGCTCTCCCCGTAGCCCTTGATACCTTGTGAGATCAAGAATTTATCAATCTCTGCCTTGTCCTGTTTAAATATTGTCAGCATGGAGCAAGAATATTTCCAATCCCAATCAGGCCTTTTATAATGGAGGATAACAAGGTGTGGAGCTGGGTGAACACAGGTCTAGCAGCATCCAAGGAGCACAAAAGCTGACCCTTCGGGCCTAGACCCTTCATCAGAAAAGGGTCCTTGTGCTCCTAGGATGCTGCTTGGCCTGCTGTGTTATTCCAGCTCCACACTTTGTTATCTCGGATTCTCCAGCATCCACAGTTCCCATTATCTCTTTTATATAGGGGAACCTTCAATGATTTTTATTTAATGTGTTGCCAAGTAGGTTACTGTTCTGTTTGGTTTGGAATATCAAAGTTTCATGAAGAGAATCTGATTTATTTGGGCATTAGTCAGAAAATTAAACTGTGCCCCTTTTTAACCAGCTCCCATGGATAGTACACAGACTTGTAAAGTGTTCTGTTCAAAATATTTCCCTGTAGCGTATGCAGATGAACTGCTATCACATTTATCACTGGTCATTATTGGACACTTTAATCTGTGGCTGTAACTAGTCCATCTTGAGAATACAGTGTACTTGAGTCAAAGTTCATGATTCAAACTGAATTTCCCTGGTATTTGCTTCAGATCTCAAATGTGAGTATCATTCTGTTGTCAGTGCTTGCTATCTGGATAATTGCGATGTTTGAAATTACTGTATTATCATTTAAACCTGTTTGTTCCCAATGGACTATATTTTTCCATATCATTTGATTGATTTTGGGTTGGCAGTTTTATCAGCAATTCGGATTGAAGCAGACAGTAATTTTTTAAAAATGAAAATTAAGGACATCACTTGTGCAAAATGCATGTGTGAAAGGAGCCTGTTGTTGCCTAAAATGTCAACCTAGTTTCTGTGTCTGAAGGTGTTTGTTGCTCATCTTGCAGAAAAATCTGACAAAGGAGAATTTTTCTGTTGAATTGATTTTGAAATAAGCTAACAGCATATTAAATTTTCATGTATGAGAAGGCTAATTGCTTATTAAAATTTATTTGTGCGCTAAGCTTTGTAGACTCTCTGGTTTTTCATGCCAGCACCAGTTATCAAACATAGTTGCTCTTGTCCCATTTTCCAGCACTTGACTGAGAGTCATGTATGTTTACTCGATGTTGTGATGATTCCTGCCTTGACACCCTTTCAGATAGCGAGTTCCAGATGCTGCCCCACCCACCCCAATTAAAAAAAATTAATCCTTAAATCTCCTCTAAACCTCCTGTCTCTTAGTTTAAAATCTCACCTACTTAGTTCTTGCCCCTTTGAAGAAGTGGAAAGCTTCCTCCTAACAATACTAACTTTTCGTGAATAATTTTGTACACCTCAACGTCAGTATCTCCCCCAGCCAGCCTTCTCTCTCGGGGAACCACCTCCCAGCCCCACTTGTCTCTCTTCATATCTGAAACGCTCCACAAAAAGCAATATCCAGCAAATCTTGTCTGCGCCCTCGTGCATATTATTACTTCAGTGTGGTGACCAGAGTCATACACGGTACTCCAGCTGTGGTTTAACTAATATTTTTCTGGCTCTATCATAACATCCTTGCTCTGCACTGTTGTGATCTTCCAGAGTGAGAGGCAATGTGAACTTCCGGAGAAATTTGAGAAAGGAGATGAGGCCCCCTCTCTGTCTTATTGTAGCACCATTGTTTGTCCTCCAGTGTAGAAGATCTGCCTTATTGCAGTGCATTTGCAGCTCCCGTGACCTGATCTTCCTGGCAAGGTGACTACAACTTGAGGGAAATGGCACCAATTTTTAAAATATTCATTCATGCCACTAGGGTGTTGCTGACTAAGCAGCATTTATTGCCCATCTCTGATTGCCCAGAGGGCAGTTAAGAGTCAACTACATTGCTGGAGTCACATGTGGGCCAAACGAGGTAAAGATGGCAGTTTCCTTCCCTAAAGGACAATCGTGAACCAGATGGGTTTTTTCTGACAATTGCCAATGGAATCGGGGTTGCCATTAGACTGTTAATTCCAGACTTTTTAGTTGAATTTTATATTCCACCATCTGCCATAGTGGGATTCCAACGTGGGTCCCCAGAATATCACCTGAGTCTCAGGATTAACAGTCCAGCGATAATACCACTTGGCTGTTGCCTCCCATCCTGGAGCTCTCCCCAGTTTTGTGGGCCCCTTTGGAATCTGGACCAGCAAGCAGCAGGTCAAGCCGACCGGAAATGGACACCGGAGGGAACATCCTCCACCGCTCCCCTCCTGCTTCACAATTGGTGAGAGCTGAGAGTATCTGACACGAGGCAACCGAGAGTAGGCCAAACCTGCAAGTGGTCAGGGCACATGACAGTGGACTGCAAAGTGAGCCTCTGCACGAACTGCAAACAGGGGCATCTGATTAAGGACTGCAAAGAGCCCAAGACCTGCAACCTGTGTGTGGAGGCAAACCACCTGTACGAGGCCTGTTGAAGACAGCGAGTCACATGGATGTGGCAACACATGCAGTGGACCTCCAAAGGACAGTAAAGTAGACTGACAGACAGTCAGAAGGAAGTGCAGTGTGTCTTCACATTGACTTAGCTGATCAACATCAAAGTGGACCTCCTGTTTCTGCATTAGTGTAGGATTCTGCATCTCAGCAGCTAGAGGAAATGGTCGAGCTTGTGAGCTTTCAGGCTTTGATTTGCTCAGGGACTAATGATTGCTGTTCCTCCGGCCTGGGTATTCTGTTGTGAAGAGGCAACTTCACCATGTCCAGTGTTGAGGTGGTGATAGGTGAGTGGCTTCTTGTAGCAAACGATATGCACAGAAATGCTCCCCTGACACCAGTTAACATCTCTGCCTCCTTGGTAATAAGTGAGCATCTGGCTGTCCTCCAGTTCTCACTGCTGCTGGCAAGGTCAAGGCTGATTATTCTGGCTGGTGACTTCAGCAGCATTAGTGATGTAGCTGGAAGGGTTACAGCAAACTGTCCAGATTCTTGATGGAAACAGTTGAAGTCATAGCTGCGTGGTTTCTTCACCCCTGCGCATAGAATGTAGTGTAGGTGCACCTGGTTGTTGACAGACAGGTCTATCTGCTCAAGGATAGACTTCCTGTTTGTGTCTTAAGCATTCTCCATCAGATCCACAGACTTTAAGCTGGTGTTCTTGACTGACCACTGCCTCCTGCAGGCTGATTGTCACTTACAGGATGGCCAGGAGTCTGGCAAGGGAAGTGGAATCTGAATATGAAACTTGTGACCCCCGAAAATATTGAGAAGCTCAATAGGGACTACAGAGTTTGGAGATTTGAGACACCCCTCTGAGTCTGTCATGGATTGGTAGGAAACAGGCAAGGGAAACATCAGAAGGTTGTTCTTCCTCAAAGATGTTCAGAAGGTGAGAGAGAGAGAAGGGTAAAATTGTGAAAACTCCAGAAAAGAAAACAGCTCATTCTGCAGATGGTAGAGGTCAGTTTTGAGGCTGATCTCCAAGTGAAGAGCCAGTAAACCTTGTTGTTTGGATTGGAACCTTCCAAGATGATCATTCAGTTCAGAGTCTGCATAGTGGAGCCAGATGAAACTTACTTGTATTTCTTTTTCCGGAAGGTGCACAGGGAGAGCTCTGTGATCACTGGACTGAAGGAAGAAAATGGCTTAGTAACGTCGACTCAATCTGACATCCTGAGGATAAGCAAATCCTTTTGTGTCACATCATATGCAGCACTGCCTCCTAGTCATTCCTGTTTTCTATCATGAGGTCTTAAACAACTGCATGTGGGAGAGGCTGGGTTACTCTGCTTGAGCTGACCAAGGCCCTCAAGTCCTTGAAAAGAATGAAATTCCCAGAAGGGCAGCTTAGTGACACAGTTGTATTCAGCTTTGTGGAACTTGATTGGCCAGGACCTTTATGATATGCTTCCGGCAGATGGCATGTGTGAAGCCATGAAGGGAGGTATCATCTCCTCCTCCTACAAGTGGAACGAGGAGAAGGAGAAAATTAGAAACTGAAGACAATTTTACTCTCTGCAGATTACAAAGTTAATTTAAGATCATTTTCAACTGAATCAGCTCTGGTTGAGGATTTGTGATTCACCCTGAACAACCTGTGCTGCTCTCGGCAGGGCGAACTGGAAGAGCCTTTTGCTCCTTAGGGATACAGTCACCTATATGCGGGACAGGGGGTGGATACCTGCCTTCTCAGCTTGGACTGGGAGAAAGCCTTGACAGGACATGGCACACTTGCATACAGAACGTGTGATGCGTAATGGGTTTTGTGGGGGGGGAATCCAAAATTGGATCTGACTGCTCGACACCAACATTGTTCATGTAGTCTCAATCAATGGGTGGGAATCAGAAAACTTCTCAAACGTACCTGGAGTCCAACATGGCTGCCTACTCTCTGCTCCCCTTTGTTGAGCCCACCAGGAAGGATGCAAGCCTGAGAGGGGTGACTGTTCCAGGCAACAGTACGGGAACACTGTCACTCCAGTGTGGATAAAACCTGATAAATATTGTTGGTGTCACTACATGGGATGCAGATGTGACCCATTCCCTGAACCTAGTGCTTAACACTGAGCCGAGCTGTCTTTCACTTGATTTGGAGGTCAAGGATGAGCCATGTCTGCAGGGCCACTGTGTGCCAGTGTAGGGAAAGATGTACCCAACGCTGTCGTCATCCTCTATCTTTGTGTGCAGTTGCGTCAAGCTGATTTGACTCCCTGTGCAGAAAACCCAAGCCTCACTCTCTAGTGAGGTTCCACTTGACTTGCTGAGGTGCACACAAAAACTTAGGGCAGATGCTGCCAATGTGCAGTGGAGAAAGACCACCAACTGACTTCTTTCTGCCGAAGTATGACGTGTTGGATCAGTTATCATGCCTTTTTGTTGCCTCAATATATGGAAACTCTGTCCTGCATGAGTAATGCCTTTGGTTTTTCCAACTGCAGGGAATATTAAATTACAGTGTGTTTTCTTGGTGTGCAAAATCTATACAGAACTACTTAGAGTACCTGTGAATGTAGCTGAAGATTTGCAATTAATCAAACAGTGGCCCTGCCAAATGACTGAGTCTCCGGAGGGAACCACTTTGCGCATTCTGGACAATGAGGCCAGACCCATCCTTCGCAATACCAAAGTCAAGTGGAACCTCACTGTTAATAAAGGCAAATGTCCAAAATATTGCCATAACCACTTTTTGCACCTGTAACATTGTCTTCAAGAATCTGTGGACATGCCTGCCAAGTTCCTCTGAACCCATGTATTTTCTAGGATCCTACCATTCATGATGTACTCTTAATTGTTAGACCAACCAAAATGCATCACCTCACACTTTCCAGGATTAAATTCCATTCTACCCATCTGGTCAGTTTGTCTGTGTTGTCCTGCAGTTTAGTGCTTAGCTCCTTGCTATTTACTATACCAAGTTTTGTATCATCTGCACACTTCCAAATCAAGCCTCCTGCAATCCTGTTGAATCACGAATATTCATAAGCAGAGAAGGACCCAGAACTGAACCCTGCAGAATGCATCTCAAACAAACTTCAACTGTCATCCTCTGCCTGCTGCCACGGAATTAATTTTGGACCCAAGTTGCCTCATGGACTCATCAACCTGACCTTGTTTATCAGGAAGTAACATAAAGTTACACAGTTGCAATTCAGTTTTAGCGTGAGTTGACTTATTGATTTGTTTGGTCCATGTGTTTCCCTGCATACAGAGCAACTCGGTGTTTGATAACACGAGAATCAGTTTTATTAAGCATTCATTCTTGGTGTAAGTATGACATTGACCTTGAATGTCACTTCCATAATTCCTTTCAAAATAGTTAATTTTTTTGCACACAGGCTGACTTCCCAACAGAGAAAGCACTGATTTCCCTGTTATAAACATGTTAAAAATGGTGAGCATAATATGATGAAGGGTCTAGGCCCGAAACGTCAGCTTTTATGCTCCTGAGATGCAGCTGGGCCTGCTGTGTTCGTCCAGCTTCACACTTTGTTATCTAGCATAATATGCAATATCTCTCTGCATTTAGGTTGCAGTTCCCCTCATTGTTCCTGTGATCACAAGATAATTAATACTGTCCATTTTCTCAAAATTCATTGTCAGAATGTTTACACTCGTGGTTACTGCATTTGTAGGATGTGACTGCAGATTATAACTGGTCATGGAATGATTTCAAGGTTCTCACTTTTACAATTCCAGCTGTTTGTTGCAGGAATGGTGTTGATGATTGATCATTGAAGATTTTTTTGATATCGATGCTGAATTTGCTTTTTTGTTTGTGTGAAACTGCAGCTCACTTTGTTTGCAGTAAGTAAACAGTCCCCGCACCTTTTTATGGTAGCTCCAGTGAGTGGTTTTTGCCAAGATCCCATCGTCATCTTGGTAGTAGGACCCTCGAGTACAGTAAATCAAGGGACCTTGGTATGCACACCCACGGTTCCTCGAAAGTAGCAGGGCAGAAGTATTATGTGATTAAGAAAGCATATGGGGTACTTGCCTTTACTAATTAAAAATAAATAGAAGACAAAGGTGGTTGTGAATCAGCTATATATGGCATTGATTAGGCCAAAGTAGTTCTGGTTGCTATACTATAGGAATGATGTAATTGCATGAGCAGGGTGCAGAGGTATTCACTTGGAACATGAGGTAATGGCCTTATGGTCATTGAAATGTACTGTGTTTTGAGGGGCATTGACAGGGTAGATAGGGAGAACCTTTTTCCTTTAGGAGAGAGCTCAATTATTGTTTAAACGAAGAGTAGGAATTGAGGAGGGGTGAGGAAAAAATATTTTGGGTTCGGGATTGGTTGTGGCTATTTGGAACTCTGCTTGAAAGCATGGCTGAGACAGGGACCCTCATGATGTCTCAGAAGTATTTTGATGAGCATTTCAAATGCTATAGCATACAAGGCTACAGGCCAAGAGCACCCACGCTTAACATCGTCAGGGTTACCATTGACCAGAAACTAAACTAACCGTCTAAATGCTTCTTTTGTAGAGCAGTCAGAGGGTGGGGAACGTTATGCTGAGGAGCTCACCACCTGACTCTGCAGAATCTGTCCACCATCTGAGAAATGAAGGTATAGAGCTGGATGAACATATAGAACACTACAATGCAGTACAGGGCCTTCGGCCCTTGATGTTGCGTCGACCTGTGAAACCAAACTGAAGCCCATCTAATCTACACTATACCATTATCGATTTGTTTATCCAATGAGCATTTAAATGCCCTTAAAGTTGGCGAGTCTACTATTGGTGCAGGCAGGGCATTCCATGCCCTTCCTACTCAGGAAAGAACCTACCTCTGACATCTGTCCTATATCTATCACCCCTCAATGTAAAGCTATGTCCCCTCGTGCTGGCCATCTCCGTCTGAGGAAAAAGGCTCTCACTGTCCACCCTATCTAATCCTCTGATCAGCTTGTATGTGTCTATTGGATCACCTTTTAACCTTCTTCTCTCCAACGAAAACAGCCTCGAGTCTTATAAGCAAAAGCTGAGGGACCTTTCTTCCATACCAGGCAACATCTGGTAAATCTCCTCTGTACCTTTTCCACTGCTTCCACATCCTTCCTATAATGCGGCCGCACCAGAGTTTTGTACAGCTGCAACATGACCTCATGGTTCCGAAACTCAACCCCCCTGCCAAAAAAACTAACGCACCGTACGCCACCGTAATAACCTTATCAACCTGGGTGGCAACTTTCAGGGATGTATGTACAGTAAGCCAAGCAGTATCAGAGGTGCAGGAAAACCGGTGTTCTGGGTCTGGACCCTTCGTCAGAAATGCCCACCATCTGTAAGGCACAGATTACTTGCCTGGATGTGTATAGCTCCAGTGAGAGTCTAAGCTTGATGCCATGCAAGATTAAGCAGCCTGATTGATTGGCACCGCATCTACAACTATCCACTCTCCACTCTCAGGAACAGCAGATCTACAAGATCCACTGCAAAACTTCATCCAGGTCCCTCAGACAGCATCCTCCAAACGCAGCAGATGTGTAGAAATCTCCTGTTAGTTTCCCTCCATGCCACAATGCTAACTATTCTCAGTTAGAATTATATCACTGTTTGTTTAGCAAAGCTGGCTTAACATCTTTGATCGCTCTTCTGACCAGCATTGTTGGTTTCCTGCACAAATTAGCCTGCAGTGGTTCAAGACTGCAGCTCACAATTATCTTCACCAAGGTAGTTAGAGATGGGTAATAATTGCTGGCCCAGCCAGTGAAGCCCATGTCTAAAAATGCAATTCAAGTAGCAAGGAGCATTTGGTTAAAAATGCCAATTTTGAAGAGTGAAATGCGACTGTGAAATACTGGGAACTAATTCGCACTGAATTCATCCATCACAAATTGGGCATTGGCATCTTTCCATTTTGAAGCTGAACTTGTAAACTAGTAGTCTGTGTGGTGCTTAATGACTTCAGCCACTTGGTAATTTGTGAGAATCAGTTCTTTAGAACTGTGTTTTGTGAAGAAACCTTGATAATAGGGAGAAACAGCTGTGTTTGGTAATGCTTATTATTTTCTGGAACATCGAAGTCTGCGTGTTAATTTTAATTCATGACCACATCAGTGCAATAAAAAAAGTCACAATGCTCAGGAAAGTGTGAATTAGTGGAAATGTTCATACTGATTCAGAGTTTGACTACAATCTGCATACATGTTCCACAGCTGTAACCATATTTGTATTTGTATTGGTGTTTTGCTTAACAAGATGGCACATTTGTTAAACGTGAACTTCAACTTGAACATTGTTGAAGTGAATTAGACTTTAACAATCACAGTAAATGTAAATATTTCAGCTAGCTTGAGGCAGAATGTTCTTGTTGGAGTAATTGTTGTGGAGGTGTTGGACTGGGGTGGATAAGTCAAAAGTTACACGACAGCAGGTTATAGTCCACCAGGTTGATTTGAACTCTCAAGCTTTTGTGGCACTGCCCCTTCATCAGGTGCAGAGAGAGAGAGAAGAGGACACAATTTATAGGTAGAGAGATCGAGGGCTAAGATAAAATGATCAGACAACTGTTGAGTGGAGTGTCATAAGTCCCTGCAGGTGACCTAAAAGTGTAAGACAGTGAGTAAAGTGCCAGCAGTTGAATAACTAGTGAAGGGATGACCTGTAATCTGATTAAGGCAGAGACATAATTACAAAAAATTAAAAATGAGGTGGTGCTGGAGACAAACTGACTGACTGAAATAACATGACAGGTATGCGAGTTGCATGTTGAGGGTCTAACCAAAGTAATAAGTAATTCAAAACTGTGCCCACTAATTAAAATAGAGAGATCATGACAGCTTATCAAGCTGATGCTGTCAAAGCAGCACAGTAAGGAAGATTTTACACATTCAGAAGTGTGGTGGGTCACACAGCATGACATGAACCCAAGATTACTGTTGAGGCTGTCTTCATGTATATGGAATTTGGCTATCAGTCTCTGCTTGGCAATTCTGAATTGTTGTGTATCTCAGTCTGCCTTGGAGGACACTTAGCCGAAGATCAGGTAACACGGCACAACTCTTGGCAACCTCTACAAGACATGCCAAATCGTTGACATGAATATGACCGTCACACATGCGAACGCCACCCAACACAGACTGCAAGTACTCCTGCGGACTTTGCCAATGATGTCTATCTCATATGCTGCAAGCAAGGATGCCACAAAGCATAATATATTGATGAAACCATACAGACACTACAAAACAGATGAATGAACACTGCGCAACAATTGCCAGACAGGAATGTTCCCTCCCAGTCGGGGAATACTTCAGTAGTCGAGGGCATTCAGCCTCCAATCTTCGGGTAAGTGTCTTCAAGGCAGATTTAAAAAGAAAACGAAGTGTTATTCACCCAGTTGAAGACATGCGCACTGCGAGTTGACTATTTGTGAATGACAAAAATGATGTGTTTTTCAAAATATAGGAGGAGTGTGGTCAATTTTTCTACTTCTCTCGAACCATCCAACATGACTCATAAGCTGCTTACCATTTGGTAATGAGACAACAAGATGTAGAGCTGGATGAACACAGCAGGCCAAGCAGCATCCAAGGAACAGGGAAGCTGACGTTTTGGTTGAGACCCTTAAGAGTTTTTGATGCCGCCTCCTCATATTTCTTCAGTAATTGACCACCATCACTGGATGTGCATTTGCAAGGATATATATATACAAACGTAACAATGAGCAGCAGGGGGCCCGATTCAACCTCTTGAATGTGCTCTTCCTCTTTAGATCCCTAGAATGGTAGGTTTAACATAGAATGAACAGCTAAGGATCCTGGGATTGTACTCATTAGAGTTTAGAAGGTTGAGGGGAGATCTAATAGAAACTTACAAGATAATGTATGGTTTAGAAGGGGTGGACGCTAGGAAGTTGTTTCCGTTAGGCGGGGAGACTAGGACCCGTGGACACAACCTTAAAATTAGAGGGGGTAAATTTAAAACTGAAATGGGACATTTCTTCAGTCAGAGAGTGGTGGGCTTGTGGAATTCGTTGCCGCAGAGTGCAGCGGAGGCCGGGACGTTGGATGCCTTCAAGGCAGAGATCGACAGATTCTTGATCTCAAAAGGAATCAAGGGCTACGGCGGGGGGGAAGGAAGGAGAGAAGAGAAGTGCAGGGAAGTGGCGTTGAAATGCCCATCAGCCATGATTTAAAATGGTGGAGTGGACTTGATGGGCCGAATGGCCTTACTTCCACTCCTATGTCTTATGGTCTTATGGAGATCGTGGCAGATTTGATTGTGAACTCTCGAGCTTTTGTAGTGCTGCCCCTTCATCAGGTGCAGAGAGAGAGAAGAGGACACAGTTTATAGGTAGAGAGATCGAGGGCTGAGATAAAATGATCAGACAACTGTTGAGTGGAGTGTCATAAGTTCAGGGATGGGGAGTGGGGACTGGTCTTGGGATGAGGTCGGGGTGGGGAAAATTTTGAAACTAGCAAAGTCCACATTGAGACCATTGGGTTGTAGGCTTCCAAGGCACGAGGTGCTGGTCCTCCAGCTTATGGGCGGCATCGTTGTAGCACCGGAGGCGGCCCAGGGTGAACATGTCGTCCAGAGAGTGGGCGTGAGAGGGGAGAGTTGAAGTGGTTCGCGACTGGGACATGTCATTTGTCACAAACCGAGCATAGATGCGCCACAAAGTGGTCTCTAAGCCTCCGCTTGGCTTCCCCCATGTAGAGGAGGCCATATCAGGAACAGCGGATATGATAGACCTGCCTTCCCCCAAGAACTTTAGATTCTTTCTCTCCCGCAGACCCAACCAGTCCCCCTCCACCGACATCCTTATCCGTTTAACTGATCTCATCCTTACCCTTAACAGCTTCTTCAACTCTTCCCACTCCTGAGAACGAAAGGAGTGGCCACAGGCACCGGAATGGGCCCAAGCTATGCCTGCCTCTTTGTAGGATACGTGGAACAGTCCCTCTTCTGCAGCTACACTGGCACTATTCCCCACTTCTTTCTCCGCTACTGTATTAACCTTTACTAGTGTCTTCCACCCCAACTTCAAGTTCATCTAGACTATCTCTGCCTGTCTGTCCTTCTTGGACCCCTCTCTCCATCTCTGGTGACCACCTCAATTGATATCTACTTCAAGCCCACCAACCTCCACAGCTACCTAGAGTACACCTCCTCTCACCCACCTTACTGCAAGAATGCAATCCCCAATTCCTGTGACTCCGCCGCATCTACTGCCGAGATAAGGGATACCACTGCTGAACATTCCAGATGTTCTTGTATTTCAAGGACTGCAACCAGCAACCCCCCCAACCCACCCCTGAGTGGTGGAAAATGCCCTCAATCGTATCTCTTGCGTTTCCTGCTCCTCAGCTGTCACAACCCCTCCCTGCAATGAAAAGAAAGTCAGAATTCCCCTTGTTCTCACGTATCACCCCATTAACCTCCTGGATTCAACACATCATTCTCTGCCACTTCTGACATGTGCCATCTGCCCCCATGACAAAGGATATATTCCCCTCCCCACTTTTATCTGCCTTCTGGAGGACCACAATCTGCGACTCCCTCATCCACTTCACACTCCCCACTAGCCCCACCACCCCCAGCACCTTTCCCTGCAACCGTAGGAGACGCTGCACCTGCCCCAACACCTTCCCCCTCACCTCCATCCCAGGCCCCAAAATAACTTTCACCTGCACATCCACTAACGTGGTCTATTGTATCCGCTGTTCCCGATGTGGCCTCCTCTACATGGGGGAAGCCAAGCGGAGGCTTAGAGACCGCTTTGTGGCTCATCTATGCTCGGTTTGTGACAAATGACAACACATCCCAGTCGCGAACCACTTCCACTCTCCCCTCTCACTCCCACTCTCTGGACGACATGTTCACCCTGGGCCGCCTCCGGTGCTACAACGATGCCGCCCATAAGCTGGAGGACCAGCACCTCGTGCCTTGGAAGCCTACAACCCAATGGTCTCAATGTGGACTTTACTAGTTTCAAAATTTTCCCCACCTCAACCTCATCCCAAGACCAGTCCCCTGTCACACTGACCTGTCTGTCTTTTCTCCCACCTGTCATCTCCTTCCACTTCACTGACCACTGACCAATCCCCACCACTACCTACCTGCTGTCACCACCTTCCCCCCCCCCCCACCCCAATTTATTTCAGAGCCCACTTCCCCTCCCCCATTTCTGAAGAAGGATTGTGACCTGAAACATCAACTTTCCTGCTCCTTTAATGCTGCCTGGCCTGCTGTAATCCTCCAGTTCCACACTGTTATCTCAGATTCCAGCATCTGCAGTTCTTATGATCATAAGATTTCTGGCTGGCTAGGGAGTCAATTTACATAGATGTTAAAAAATATTATGGAAGACTTAAAGTTTGAATGTTATGGTACTCCTGCCCCTCACTGACAGTTGGATGACTCTGGTTTACACATTGCAACGATATCACTGCTTATAAAATGTGCACACGTTCATGTCCAACAGTTTCACTCTTCGGCTAAATTGTGTTTGTAAGTTTTTAGTTTCTGAAGACCAAACTAACCCCAAAGGGGAGTGCTGTTGTCTCCATGAGCCATCTTTTTCTTTATTGCAATGTAGTTTCAAGCTTGGAACTCAACTGCAAATATGGTGTTTGGGACAAAGGTCCTTCAGGTTCAGGCTGATTGCATCCAAAGATGAGTTCTGAAACTTGCGCTTGACTTCAGTCAAATATTACAGCATAATGCCTTTGTGAAATATTTTAACTTCGGCAGTATGATGTGGGGAAAAAAGCGTAGTCGGATCTTTGAATCTATGCATAAGTTCATCTTGAACTTGTCATATGAAAACAACTAGGCTGCTATGATCAAGGATTAGTACAATGACATAAGTGTTCAGTCTAGTCATGAGCAGAAAGACATGCAGTTCTTTATTAAATGTTTGTTTAGAGTTTCATGTTGGCCTTTACTGTCCATCTTGTCTAAAATCATTTTAAGCCCAACGTCTGTTTGGTGAAATGACAGCCAATGGGAATGCGTATTCTTTTAATTCCAGGTAGTGTTCTCATGCTGTTAAACTGTACATCTGGGCTTCTCTGGGATTTCTCTTCCGTATTTGGCAATATGGTACCATAATCAGTTGGAAGTGAAGCTAAGTTTGAGCAAAATCTTTACCCTTTTATTGGCCTCCTTTTAACAGCACAGTAGCTTACTAACGAAATTTGCTTGCAGCTGTGTACTCATGTTCTGGTGCTGAAAGAATTTCATTTTTTAAGACCTTCAAAGGCTATTGACTGTTAAAGGAAGTAACCTTCATGTATGTAGCCTTTATAATGCTAAAGTGTACAAGACTTTTGGTTGGAATATATCTCTCAGCTCGTAAACTAACTTTCAAAATTAGTGCCTAATGCAATCTTGTTTGAGTAACTACCTACAACTTCTGTTTAATGATTCTTGCACTAAAGATTTTGTAACTGCTTTTGAATGCTGATCAATTGCCTAGATAAATGCAATAGCTATTTTCAAGTAAAAAGCTATCTAGTGAGTTTTGAGAAGATTTGTAGCTCAGGTTGTGAGAGGTTCTGGATGTGAGCTTGCTCTGGAAGGTTAGTTTTCAGACATTTCATCACTATTCTAGGTAACATCAGTGAGCCTCTGATAAAGTGCTGGTGTTATGTCCCACTTTCTATTTATCTGGTTAGGTTTCCTTGGGTTGGTGATGTCATTTCCTGCATTGGTGATGTCGTTTCCTGTTCTTTTTCTCAGGAGATGATTTGGAGCCAATCTACCAATGTGTTTGTTGATGGAGTTCCGGTTGGAATGCCATGCTTCTAGGAATTCTGAGAAAAACCATAACCACACTCCCCTACATCAAAGACATTTCCAAAATGACTGCCAGACTAATCGCACCTCTTGGCATCAGGGTAGCCCACAAACCCACCAACACACTAAAACAGTAGCTAATGAACTTAAAAGACCCTATATAGACAACAAACAAAACGAACGTCATCTACAAAATACCTTGCAAGAACTGTGACAAACACTACATTGGACAAACTGGCAGAAAGCTAGCCATCAGGATACATGAACATCAACTAGCCACAAAACAACATGACCCACTATCACTCGTATCCTTACATACAGATAAGGAAGGACACCACTTTGGGACAACACATCCATCCTAGGACAAGCCAAACAGAGACACGCACGAGAATTCCTAGAAGCATGGCATTCCAACCGAAACTCCATCAACAAACACATTGATTTGGAGCCAATCTACCATCCCCTGAGAAAAACAGGAAATGACATCACCAATGCATGAAATGACATCACCAACCCAAGGAAACCTAACCAGATAAATAGAAAGCGTGACATAACACCAGCGCTTCATCGGAGGCTCAATGATGTTACCTAGAATGGTGACGAAACGTCTGAAAACTAACTTTCCAGCTCAGCAAGCAAACTCACATCCAAAAAACTATCTGACACCTTCCAGGTGTGAGGGAGCAGGATGTTTTGGCAAACATTGAAAAATATTATTGTAAGGTGTTTAGATTGTATAAAGGACTTGATGAATAATGTTGAAAGAAGCACACTTGTTCTGTTATGATACTGTCAGGGACCAGTAACTTGAGGTTTGAATGATCAGCTGTAGCATTTTAAAATAAAAACATATGTTCTTGTATGCAAGGACAAATTGAACTAATTTCACATTTAACCTAAGATTTATGCTATTAATTTAGTTCCACCTTTTCGTTCTCCTTCTCCAAATCCCCTTTTTGAGAATTGGAAGATAATTCTTGACTTCCAAGATCTTGAAAATGCATATGCCTTTCTGAAGTCCAATACCAAAAAAATTGCCATTTTCCTTCAGGATGTACTATTCTCTTTCAATGAGGTAGAGGATTTATGGGGATCCCTCCATTACTTTGGCTGAAGTGGCCCTCCATTTTTGTTTTTTTGAAGACCTTGTGACTGTGGGCATTTAAATTTTTAGTAAACCATTTTGGACTGAGTTGAAAAATTTCTTCAGAGTGGTGAGCCTGTGGAGTTTGCTCACAGAAAGCAGTTGAGGTCAAGATGTATGACTTCGAGTTGGGTACAGTGCTTAATGGTTAAAGGGATTAAAGGATGAGGGGAAATGTGGGAACAGGCTTTTGAGTTGGATGGCCTACCATGATCAAAATAAATGCTGGAGCTAGCTCGTAAGTCGAAAT
Organism: Stegostoma tigrinum; assembly: GCF_030684315.1. NCBI lineage: Eukaryota > Metazoa > Chordata > Chondrichthyes > Orectolobiformes > Stegostomatidae > Stegostoma > Stegostoma tigrinum. The sequence goes on from NC_081371.1 coordinate 60,783,541, forward strand.
ACCATCACCTATTTTCAGTTTTGATGTTTTCCTTAGCTTTTAAATAGAGATTACTTTTACCTGATTTTCTCCTGCAGAGTGTTGAGATTTTTCCCCCACACTGACTGCTTCCTGCCATGAGACTGAGAGAACTGATGTAGATTTCTTTCTGTAGCTTCAAACCAGGAAAAGCTTTTCCAGAATTGAATTGCTCGTTTCTGTCAGCAAAGATGCACATAGGTAAGGAGATATGACAAGTGTTTGGTGCAAATCATTGGACATAAGCCAAATGTGTAAAAGGAGGTTTTGAGGCAAAGAATGGAGCACAAGGTGGACACCAGAGGTTGGAAGAACGAAGGCTATTGCTGGGCTTCAAGACCAAAGACAGTTTGAGGAAGAGTGGATGGTGGTAAGCACCAAGTTCACTTTGTTTCTGTCAGTTGTTGAAAATTTGCATTAGTGATGTGGGTGTGTTCAAATAATACATGGACTTTGAGGTTTCTTGTGGTGCACTGGTAGTCTCCTTACCACTGAAACATTTAGCCTGGATTCAAGGCCCATCTGATCTCAAAAGGTAATAGCATTTTTGAACAGGTTGATTAGAAAATATCTGTTTATTAACATGCAAAATGCAGGTACAGCAACAAGTTGAGAAAGCCATTGGCATGTTTTAGAAACAAACAAATTGCTGGAAAAATTCAGGTCTGGCAACACCTGTGGAGAGAAAGCAGAGTTAATGTTTCGGGTCCGGTGGTTCTTCACAATAGACAAGAATAGCTCAACAGAACAAATGAGTTTAGATTTTCAATCTTGTATCATCACTTCAGGGTTCTAACCGACACTGGTTGATAGTTGAAATAAAGCACTCTTGTTTACACTGCAGTATGCAGTTTCTTATCAGCACTAAATTATCTCCTATTGACAGAAGAAACAGTCTCAATTCTAATTACTACCAGGACTTCTGTGAGCTGAAACCTATGGGGCCACGAGTAGAGATGTTTGCATCATCTGTAGCCGTGGATGAGGTGACGGAAGGCTGAAGTGCTTTGTTTATTCATTCACGGGATGAGGGCATCACTGGCTAGGCCAGCATTTATTGCCCATCTCTAATTGCCCAGAGGGCACTTACGCATCAACCACATTGCTGTGGGTCACGTAGGCCAGAATAGGTACGGAGGCTCATGTACTTTTATTTAAGAGAGGCTGCAAGGAGACACTGGGTACCATAGACTGGTGAGTCTGACATTAGTGGTATGTAAATTGTTGAAGGGGATTCTGAGAGATTGGACTTGAATGTATTTGGAGAGTCAGGCACTGATTAGGGATAGTTAACACACTTTTGTGTGTGGAAAATTGTATCTCACTACCTTGATGGAAATCTTTGAGGACAGAACCAAAAAGATTGAGGGCAGAGCAGTAGATGTTGTCTACATAGACTTCAATAAAGCCTTTGTTAAAGTTATGCATAGTAGACTGATTAATAAAGTTAGATAACATAGGATTCAGGGAGCGCTTGCTAATGGATACAAAATTGGCTTGACAGGAGTCAGAAGGTGGTGGGGGAAGATTGTCTTTCAGACTGGAGACCTGTGACCAACAGTGTTTGGCAGGGAATCGTGATGGGTCCACTGCAGTTTGTCATTGATATAAACAATTTAAATGAGAATTTAGGAGGCAACATTAGTAAGTTTGTGGGTGGTATCAAAATTTGTGGTCTAGTTGATAAGTGAAGAAGGGTTATCTAAGATTGCAAAGGGGTCTCGATCAATTGGGCCAGTGGCCTGAGGAGTGGCAGATGGAGTTTAGGTTGGATAAAGGCAAATAAGGCAGGACTTAGTTAGTAGGCCCTAGGTGGTGTCAAACAGAGACCTAGAGATTCAGGTATATAGTTCTGAGAGATTTGCATTACAGGTAGACAGGGTGGCTAAGGCATTTGGCATGTTGACCTTCTTTGCTCATAGCAATGTGTGTAGGACTTGTGATGCTGCTGAACTTTCACAGCATTGGTGAGGTCTTATTTGGAGTAATGTGCTCAGTTCTGGTCACCCAGCTATAGGAAGGGTATTATTAAATTGGAGAGCTTAATAGGATGTTGTTGGTACTGGAGGGCTTGTGTTATAGGGATAGGGTGGAAAGTCGAGGTTGAAGGGTGAACCCCCTTATTAAAAATATGTAAATGTAAGGTAAATAGTGAAGGTCTTTTCCCTAGGGTGGGTGAGTTCAAAACTAGAGGACAGAGTACTGAGGTGAGAGGAGAAAGATTTGATTGAGATGTCAGGGGCAACTTTTTCTACACAGTGGTTTGTATGTGAAATGAACTGCCAAAAGAAGTGGTAGAGGCAGGTGCAATTTCAACATTTAAAAGACATTTGGATGGTATGTGAATATGGAAAGTTTAGAAGGGTATAGACCAAATGCAGACAAATGGGACTATTCAGTTTGGCAAACTTGTCGGTATGGATGAGTTGGACCGAAGGGTCAGTTTCTGTGCTGTATGACTCCATCTGTTAAGAAATTTATAAGTTTCTATGAGATTGCCTCATTGTTTTTAAGCTCCAGAGAACACAGGCTTCGTCTCCTGTATCTCCACTCACAGGACAGCCCCACCGTTCCAAGAATGAGTCTGAATCTGTGCTGTACACTTTTTTGATGGCAAGTATGCTTTCCTTGGAAAGGGGACCAAATTCCATACAAAACTGCAGGTTTGGTCTTGCCAGTTTTCTGTACAATTGAAGCAACATGTCTTTCAATCTGTGCTCAAACCCATTTGTGACAAAGGCTATAACGGTGTTTGCTTTCTGAATTGCTTCCTGTACCTGCATACCAGCTTTCACTAACATGAACAAGGGCATCTGCATCTTTTGGATATCAAGGCTTTCCAATCTTTCAGCCTTTAAGAAATGCATTGCACCTTCATTCCTTCTACCCAACCAGACAACGTAACACTTGGCTCCATTATATTCCATGTGTCATCCTATTCTAATCTTCTTTACATCGCATTTATAGTTCATTGCCATCAAGTTTAGCATCATTTGCAAATTTAGCAATATTATATTTGGCCCCTGTGTCTAGTTATTGTAGTTTGTGAATAGCTAGGGCCCAAGCAGTAATTCTTGTGGTATCCGTGCCAATTCTCTTTTTTTGTTACTTTTACTAATGTTGTTCACTTGTGTGCTTTCAATTGTATCAATTATTCAATAAATATTAACTTGATAGAGGTGTACAACAAGATCAGAGGTATAGGTGGAGTGGACAGCTAGAGACTTTTTCCTAGAGTGGAGTTAGCTATTAGGAGGGGATATAGTTTAAAAGTGAGTGGAGGTAGATATAGGGGATATGCCAAAGATAGGTTCTTGACTCGGAGTGGCCGAGGCGTGGAATGCATTGCCAGAGAGGGTAGTGGAGTCAGCCTCACTTTGGGCATTTGAGTGGCTGTTAGGTAGGCATATGAATGATAAGGTAGGTTTGGAGGTTAGATAGACCTTAGGTTTAGGGTAAACTTTGGGCACAACATTGTGGGCTGAAGGGCCCGTACTGTGCTGAACTGTTCTATGTTCTATCGTATCAGTTATTTCAGGGAGACTTTTTGTCTTCCTCTAAAGACAGGCAGAATACTTAGCTTTTGTACCATTCCTTTCTTCTGTAAAACCTCCTATCTCTGTCTTCAAAGGACCAGTTTACCCTTCTTATATACCTGTAGAAGCTGTTACCATCCATTTTTATTTGCTGTTTTATGTTACTCTGTTCTCTCAATTTCCTGATCATTCTTTGCTCAATTATAAAATTCTCCCAAGCCTCAAGCTTGCTGCCTTTTAGGAAACCTTTAATATGTCACCTCATTTGAGCTTGATTTAAAAAAAACTGTGGTATTCTTGTTTTTCCTGTTAGGCATTTTTGTTTGAAAGAAATGTTTGTTTTTTGCAAGCCAGGCATTAGTTATTTGAAATACCGCCATTGCTAATCTACTGTGAAACCGAACGTGTTTTGTTTCACAATCTACCACAACCAATTTCCCCCTCATAGCTTCATAAGTGCCCAATTTAATCTTTTAAAACCTTATTTTCAGATTGATCAAAATCTTCTCAAATGTAATGTAAAATTCTTTTATATGGTGGTCACTATCTTTAAGTAGGAACTTTGCTATTAGTTATTTTGTAACAAGGTTATTCATTTGTCCTTTCTCATTGAATTATACCAGATCTAAAATAGCTTGTGCCCTCATTGATCCTTCAACATTTGGTTGTTGAAAACTTTCTCAAACATGTTCCCAGAGTTCTCTAAGCAGTGGTGCTCATTAGACTTACTCAGTCTAATGGTAGATTGAAGTCACTTGTGATTACTGCACTCCCATAGCTACATGAATCTCTCATTTTCTGATTATCCAGTTTTTTCCTGTCCTTAAGATGATCCTTTCAACCCACTTTATTCAACTTTTTTATTTGCTCCCAAGATCATTTTGTTGCTACTTGACATTTACTTAATTCCCCATTTTGACAGATTGGGCTGTTTTGTTAGATTAAATGTGCCATAAAAATGTAACTTGCTTTGGTCAGGGTGATTTGCTAGATTTGTGAGCTAAGAGCTGTTTGGAGAAGAGACTGTGAGCAAGTAGTCGTTGGAGCTTTGAAGAAGACGCAGTTAGCTCCACCTTTAGTTTTGGCAGAATAGGCATTGGGAGGTTGCTTCCCTGGCTGGGTAGTCGAGAGTATAACAGTCACTCTGCATAAGGAGTCAGCCATATTTAACTGAATGAGGAGAAATTTCACTGAAAACACTACCTTTGCAGTGTTCTGCCCCAGAAGCTTATTTTTTCAAGGCTGTCATTGATTTTTTTGTTTTTGGTGTCAAGGGTTAAAATAATATGGGATAGGGATGGAAGGTGTAGGATTTTAGGCATTATCTCACTGAATGATTGATCAGTCCATATGACCCTGTTTCTCTGTATATATTTGTAGACACACATTTTGTACCACAAGGGCATTAAATAAGTGCAGTTAAATGTGTAGGGGTTTGTGTAGTTCTGTATGGAGCACGAAAATATCCACATTTGTCAGGTGTAGTTCTGGAGAGTTTTGAAATTGATTGTGAAGGGAGTGAAAATATGGGTAATCAGGTGTGGAAACCCTGAAATCTTATTTTCTCTCTCTTAAATTTAGATATGCCAAGTCCTGACTGGCATCAGCTATTTTCGGCCCAAAATGTTTTTTGACTCAATTGTTTTTTTTCTGGTTGAATTCCTTGTAACAAAGATTGCAAATAACTTGATGTTTTACACTTTGGTGATTGCAACTTGGAATGTGCCCAATTCATCTCCTTTTGACGCTGCAGAGATTAGACTTTCTCCATCTGTGGATGAACACTTGTGCAGCCTTGTTCAGCCAGCAGCTTAAAATCCATGAACCAAACTTTGCAAGTTCCTCTGTTCAGATTGCTGGAGTAGAAGGATCATTTTAATCTCCAGTGCTTGGTGTTGAGACAGATGTGTAATACACAGACTGCACAATGCACAAATGAAATATGCAGCTGTTAGGTTGCACAGAATTTAGAGGCAAGTGATTACAATGATGACTGCACTTCAAAAGTACTTTGTTTAAAACTGCTTTGGAATAATCTGTAAATTCTTCTCAGACTGTAAAATTGACACTAAATCTCAAGCCTGAATAATAGATGAACAGAAAATAGTAAGCCAGTCCTTAGTGAAAGGGCATAAAATTGAGTCATGTTGAATGATGAATTGATTGAAAAGGTATTGTTTTGAACTCCACCATGTTCTAATGTGTCCAAAATAGCAATAGTGATTTGCCCGTGATTGAGGTGCAGCAGTCTGTTCCTAGGACCAGAAAGAAATAAAATTGAACCATAACTGCTGTTTGTTATATGCTTATGAATTGTCAAAGCAGAAGAGCAATGAATTGCCAATTGCGTTTCCACGTATATGCAGCCTGAGTTTGATTATTTAGCAGTAATGCTTTTTTGTGCTGTCTGTTGTAGTTTTCTCAATCATGGCTGCTCATACATGTGCAGTAAATTATTTGTGTATTTTTGTTGACTTTACCCAGTGAATAGCTGGATTGATAAGTGGAAAGTATGATTCACCACCAACAACTGCTAAGCAATGTTTATGACCAATAGGAGAGAATCCAAATGTTAGCATTGCTGCATCAGTCTTGGTCAGTATCCTTGGTTGAGGGCTGTGTGTGCATTAATGAGAAACTGCAATGGAGCAGCTGTGGAACCATTTTAGCTGAGAGGACCAGGTCAGAGGCTAGGATTTTTGTGGTGAGTAACTCTGCTCCTGTCTCCTCAAAGCCCAACAACTATCTACAAGACACATATCAAGAGTCTGTTAATGAGGTCCCTCCTTTCTGGATGGGTGCAGTACATAAACGCACTGGGAATTCGCCATCTAGGACAAAGCAGCCTGCGTGATTTACATCTCGTTCACCACTCCCGCTATAACATAGTGGCAGCAGTGTGTACCAAATACAAGGTGCCGTGTAGCAATTTGCTGTGTCTTTGGTCCCTTTCAAAATCTCTACCACCTTGAAGGACCAGGGCAACAGCTGCATGGGAACACTACCACCAGCAAGTTGCCCCTCCAAGTTGCACACCGTCCTGACTAGAACTCTGTTGCCAATCCTTGATAATGGGAACTGCAGATGCTGGAGAATCCAAGATAATAAAATGAGGCTGGATGAACACAGCAGGCCCAGCAGCATCTCAGGAGCACAAAAGCTGATGTTTCGGGCCTAGACCCTTCTTCAGAGAGGGGGATGGGGTGAGGGTTCTGGAATAAATAGGGAGAGGGGGGGAGGCGGACCGAAGACGGAGAGAAAAGAAGATAGGTGGAGAGGAGTGTATAGGTGGGGAGGTAGGGAGGGGATAGGTCAGTCCAGGGAAGACGGACAGGTCAAGGAGGTGGGATGAGGTTAGTAGGTAGGAGATGGAGGTGCGGCTTGGGGTGGGAGGAAGGGATGGGTGAGAGGAAGAACAGGTTAGGGAGGCAGAGACAGGTTGGACTGGTTTTGGGATGCAGTGGGTGGAGGGGAAGAGCTGGGCTGGTTGTGTGGTGCAGTGGGGGGAGGGGACGAACTGGGCTGATTTTGGGATGCGGTGGGGGAAGGGGAGATTTTGAATCCACAATCCTTCATTTGTCCCCAGGTCAAAATCCTCCAATTCCTTCCGCAAAACACACTGGGTACCCCAAAAACTGCAGCAGTTCAAGGAGGCAAATCACCACTACATGGTGGGCAATAAATTCTGACTTTTCCAGCAATGCTCATTTCCTGTGACAGAATTTTAAAAAGTAGTGATGCAAACTGAAAGTCCTGGCGATCAACAACTGCACCTCCCAGTCACGAACCATTTCAACTCCCCCTCCCATTCCTCAAACATGTCCATCCTGGGCCACCTGCAGTGCCATAATGATGCCACCCGTAGGTTGTAGGAACAGCAACTCATATTCCGCTTGGGACCCCTGCAGCCCAATGGTATCAATGTGAATTTCGCAAGCTTCAAAATCTCCCCTTCCCCTACCAGCCCAGCTTGTCCCTGCCTCCCTAACCTGTCCTTCCTCTCACCTATCCCCTCCTCCCATCTCAAGCCGCACCCCCATTTCCTTCCTACTAACCTCATCCTGCCCCCTTGACCTGCCCATCCTCGTGGGACTGACCTATCCCCTCCCTACCTCCCCATCTACACTCACCTTTAGTGGCTCCATCCCTGCCTCTTTGACTTGTCTGTCTCCTCTCCACCTATCTTCTCCTCTACCCATCTTTGATCTGCCTCCCACTCTCTCCCTATTTAATTTAGAACACCCTTCCCCTTCCCCATTTCTAATGAAGGGCCTAGGCTCGAAACGTCAGCTTTTGTGCTCCTAAAATGCTGCTTGGCCTGCTGTGTTCATGCAGCTTTACACCTTTTTATCTCGGACATGCACAGCAGATCAGTTAGCACCGCTGGAGAGGAGTTAGTGTTTCAAGTCAATTTATTTTGCCTTGAATGTATGAAGAGTATGTCCTTATTCCATTACCAATGCACTTTGAGTCTAATTTTCAAATTATGCCACTTTATGAATTCCAACATCAGAAGATTATTTTTTGGTCTGTATTGACTCTCTCACTTTAAACACTAACATTTCTGCATTTAAAAAACTTAATAGTGTAAACTAAGGCTTTTCCATCTGACCACCTAATTTACCATTTGGCCCTTGTATCATTATCAGTCTGCTTTTCCAAAGGCAGTATATCTTTTGTATTCTTTAAAGTAAGCCAGTTTTATTGAGTTTTCCACTCCAGAGTTCAGAATTTTTTGGCACATTTGGTTTATTTGAATAATTCTGAATATAATAGTGACTGTTTGTTTTTTTTTTCTGTGGAATGGAGTAATTTGCAATATAATTTAGACTGTCAGATGCAGGAGTAGAATGAGGCCATTTGGCCCATCGAGTCTCTGCCGTTCAAGTGTGCCTGATATTTAGGAGCTCTGTTGCCTAGCTCTTTGTTTTGTTGAAGTCAGACAGACGTATCTTCGTTCTAACAAGAACAGTGCAACTTGCAGGTTGTCATAAACAGCACAAAATGCTCCCATCTAAGGTATAACTTGATAACCTGTAGAATAAAGCTCATTATACTCAATGCCAGAAATGTGCCTGAGCCACATCTTCGAGCTGGTATTTTTTGCTTAGTTTTCCCATGCCGCTCACTCAGTGGCTTCTCTGAAAGATTGAGTCTGGTGCCAACGTCAGTTAGGAACTGGATTGAAACTGCAGCAGTGAAGGCTCAAAAGCTGCTGAAACTTGGGATGTCTCCAGGCAGTAGTCATCAGACTTGCCACTGGTTTGGCCTGAAACTGCATCAGATCCCATCGGTATAAGGCTGTTGTCCAAAGCGCAGCCTTTTAGAAAGCCTAAATTTATGTTCACAGAATAGAATCTTAAAGCAGTTTAATTCTAAGTGAAGGTTTTGAGGTACTTGGGAGAACAATGACTTAACACAAAAAATTGAGATGCTGGCAGATTGTAAGAAAGCCAGTTTTGCATATTAAAAGCATTCATTTCCTATGTGAAAGGGAAACAAGCCTTATTCTGTTCATGGCATGATGGTGTGCCATCATCTAAATACACTGCAGCAACTTGCTGTCCTTCAACTCTTTCAGTACTTGGGAACACCACCAACTACAAGTTCCCTCCAAGTCACACTGTACTGATTTGGAACTGCCTTGCCCTTCCCTTGCTGTCATTGAGTCAAGTCTACAAGGGCACTTGAAAGTAAGTTCAGAATTTTAAAACCAAGACATGCTTGATTGAAAGCCAGTATAGTTCAGCACGGGCAGGATTGATTGTGGAATACCGGCTTGGTAGTTAAGATGCTGACAGCAGAGGCTTAGCTGACTGCGAGAATTGGATTTTGGAATTTTTAAAGGCTGTTCACTTCTATTTGATCCAGATATATGGTGGAGGTTCGGTGTTAAACAACTGAAAACATAGGGTCAAGAGACTGAAGAGTCTACCAGAATTTTTCTGGTCATTGCTGTATTTATGGGTAATGTCTTTGAAAAGTTAGATGTTCAGGTGGTTTAGTAATCAACATTAGTTTGTTTCTGTTGCAGTGATGTGCTGTATTTTGGAAAGGCAATTCAGGGCAAGACTTACACACTGAAGGTCCTCGGGAGTGTTGCTGAACAAAGAGACCTTGAAGTGCAGGTTCATAGTTGCTTGGAAGTGGTGTTGCAGGTAGTTAGGATAGTGAAGGTGGTGTTTGGTATGCTTGCCTTTATTGGTCAGTACTTTGAGTACAGGAGCCGTGAGGTCAGTTGTGGCTGTACAGGGCATTGATTAGACCATTTTTGGAAGGCTGCGTGCAATTCTGGGCTCCCTGCCAAGGGATGGATGTCGTGAAACTTGACGGGATTCATAAAAAAAATTACAAGGATGTTTCCAGGGTTGGAGGGTTTGAACTGTAGGGAGAGATTGAATAGACTGGGTGTACTTCCCCTGGAGCATTGAAGGCTGAGGGGTGACCTGCACAGAGATTTCTCAAATCATGAGGGGCATGGATAAGGTAAATAGACAAGGTCTTGACCTCAGGGTAACATTCTAAAACTAGAGGACATAGATTTAAAATGGAAGGTAACAGATTTAAAAGGAACCTAAGGAGCAACTTTTTCATGTAGAGGGTGGTGCACGTGGAATGAGCTGCAAGAGCAAATGGTGGACATTGGTGCAACAACATTTAAATGGCACCTGGATGGGCATACGACTAGGAAACGTTGAGGGGTATTTGGGGCAAATGCTGGCAAATTGGATTAGATTAATTTAGGATATCTGGTTGGCATGGATAAGTTGCACTTAAAGGCTCTGTTTCCATGCTGTACAGCTCTGATGTGGAAATCAGTGAACATTGAGACGTGCTGATTGTCTGTCTGTCTGTCTCTTTCTGTTGAAAACTTTGGCCCTATCTTAATATAGTTTTGACTGTATGGCCTTTTCCCAAGTTAAATGTACATGATGTATCAAGTGAAAAATTACTTGATGAACTGCCATTGTTGCAGCAGCATGTTTTCTGAGAGTGGGTGATTAAATGTGATTTTAGAAAAGGAGTGCAAGTTTCATTTATTTACAAATATGACAGTGTAGACTTTATTTAAAAATAAGCAGGAGTGCATAGCACTGTTGAAATTCAGGAAGCGTACAGAGCCTGCTCCTTCAGTAGGTCAGCCCGTGAGGCCAGATTTACCAAATATTGAGGAAAATTGTGAACATTTCTTTGAGAACAAATGGTCAAAGCTGCATAATTTCTGTCCACTTAAACCTTGTTGGACGTTCCCATAATGTACACGTCCTCATTGATGAGTGCAAGATTTGTCATGGGGTGTGTTCTTCAGCCTGAAAACTAGGGCATTTGGTTTCTTTGATCAGAAATTTATTTTGTGGAGTTTACTGAAAGTGTTCTGATGTGAATCCACTCAATGAATACTAACTTGTTAGAGGTGGTGGTAATGGTGTGATTTTAACTGCTCTTTGGAGGTTACATCACTTCACAATGAAGTAGCAGCGCTCCAAAAGCTTTTAATTTCAACTAAACCTATTGGACTATAAAGCAGTTGTCGTGTGGCTTCTGACTTTGTCCACCCTGGTCCAACACTGGCACCTACACATGTTTTGACCCGGTTACGTCACTTCGCAGCTTCGTTATATTGTCTGAAAGCAGTGCAAAACAGCTTCTATTGATCTGTGACTGTAAGAAATATCTACCTGTGTCATTTATCACTCGTGCTATAAGTCTAATTTCTATTTCATAGTTTGTCTGAAGTAATGAAACACACCATTGATCATTTGTAGAATTGCATTTGTCAGCTTTGGGGGTGTGTAGTGCCCAAGAGTCTGGAAGTCTGTTTGCATGCTTTTTAATGAGGGTTTACGACTGTAACTTGAAGAGCTGGGGAGCTTTGTGGTCAGTTTCCTTTTTTTTAAAGGATTCGACTGACAACAGGAAGCCCAGTGACAGTGTTATGGTACTTCAAGTAATCATTCATGTTCTTTTTAAAGGGTCAGCTTTCCTGTCCAATCCACCCTCCCCAGGGTGGCTCACTCTCAACCATTCTTGTTCATTCCAGACCCCTGCCATTCTCTGGGTGAAAAGTTTTCCTCAAATCAAAACTGGACAAGTGTAGCAATTGTGCAACCAAAGCTCTACGTGACACCTCTGTTCCCATAATCCATGTCACAATTGATGAAGACAAGTGTCCTGAGCGCTGTCCCAACTACCCTGTGAACCAATACTGGCACTTTCAAAGATCTGTGGACAAGCACCCCAAGATAGTGCTAATGCTCTGAGCCTCTCAACACTTTGCCATTCATAGAGTAACCACTTGTCATTTTCCTCCTTCCAAAAAGCATTACCTCTCATTTATCAGGGTTAAGTTCTGTGTCAATGATCTGCCCATCTGACCAATCCATTTATATGGTCATATAAACAAAGAACTTCCTCCTTTTCTTAACCACTTGATCAGTCTTTGTGCCATCAGCAAGCTTTGCTATCATCCATCCCACATTCTTCATCCCACATTCTCCTCTACATCATTTACAAAATCACAAACAGTAAGGGACACAGCACTGATCCCAGTTGCACGCCACTGTACGTGGGGCTCTAGCTACACAAGTAGCCTTTTACCCACACACTCTGTCTCCTCTCTCTAAGCATAACCACGATGTACTTCTGATTTGCTGTTGTGAAAAGGTGTGCTTGAGTTTTTTGACTCTAGCAAATATTGAATGAAAATGTTTTTTCATATCTCTTATAGGCATGTATAGATGATAATCTGGATATGGTGAAATTCCTAGTGGAACATTCTGCAAATATTAATCAGCCAGACAATGAAGGTTGGATACCATTGCATGCTGCTGCTTCCTGTGGATATGCAGACATAGCAGAGTAAGTGAACAACTTCATGGTTCTTTATACAGGCTTGTTTATTGTTTTCGGTTTTGCTTTCCTTGGCACGTTTCTACGCTACTTCAGGTACCAAAGGTTTGGTAGCCTTATCCTGCATTTGAACAGCTATGTGATTGATTTTCAAGGGCTCCGTGTCTCAGTCTGGAATCGTGCCCTTTCAATTGCGAACTACAAAACTAGTTTTGTAATTTCCCATTACATACCCAAGTTGCTCATAATCTGCTACAAAAACAATTTTCTGTGGAACTCTGCAGGTCTCTCAGAATCTCTGGGAAGAAAGCACAGTTAACATTTCAAATCCAGTGACTGTTCCTCAGAAGGGTTATTAGCTGGTGTTCATGCTGAAGCCAAAGTGGGTTGGGTGGGTGGGCAGGCAGAGAGGTGGAAACAGAGCCCAAAGAGAGCTATGGAAGGGCTAGGTAAACAAGGAAATTGAGTAGCAGCTCAGCACAGAAGAAAGGCTGAATAAGTAAGAACTAGGAGTTAGAAAATGGTTTAGCTGTGCTGAATGCAGCCCATATAATGTAACAATGGGCCTAGGAGTACTTGGGAATGGTGACTGCTAAAAGCAACCCATGTCATAACAGGAACAAATACAATGTTAGCATTCATTTCAAGTACGGAGATGTATTGCTGAGGGTTGTATAAGGCTGTGGTCAGTCTGCATTTGGAATATTATGAACACATTTGGGCCCTTTATCCAACGATGGATGAGTTGATGCTAGAGATGGTCCAGAGGAGAGTAACAAGAATGATCCTGGGGATTAAGGGCTTGTCATGTGAGGGACAGTTGAGGACTCAGGTCTATGTTGATGAGGGAAGGATCTGATTGAAGCTTGCAGAATACTGAGATGCGTTGATAGAGTGAAAGTGGGTATGAAGCTTCCACTAGTAGCGAGATAGGATCTGAGGGCACAGCCTGAGAGCAAAGGGTTGAGCCATGAGAACCGAATTATGGAGGAATTTCTTAAGACCGAGGATGGTGAGTCTATGGAGGCCAAGAAAATGTGTATTTAAGATGTGGAGGTGTCAATGTTGGACTGGGGTGGGAGTGGAAAAAGTCAAATCACAAGACATCAAATTGTAGTCCAACAGGTTTATTTGAAAGCTAAAGCTTTCGGAGCCCCAGTCCTCCTCCCAGCTGTTCACGAAGACCTGAAGGAGGACTGAGGCTCCGAAAACTTTAGTTTTCAAATAAACCTTTTGTACTGTAATATGTTGTCATGTGATTTCTGACTAATTTAAGACTGAGAGATTTTTGATGGGGGATCAAAGATACAGGGAGAAAGCAAGAGAATAGGGTTGAGAAACATACTTGCAGTGGTTGGTGGAGGAGGTGGCATGGGCCCAAACCACCTTATTCTACTCCTATAACTTAGTTGCCCTATCTCTGTCTGTTTCAGGTTTTTGCTTACATGCTTATTTAGGGCTAACTGATTGTTAGAATGTTTGAAACAGTGATTTATTAACTTAAACCTCATCAACCCCAAGCCATGTCTCTGGGATGTGGGCATTGCTGGCAAGAGTAGGATCTTCTGCCTATCCCTAATTGACCTTGATTTAAGCAATTTGCAAAGCTGCTTCAGTGAGTAGTTAAGAGTTGACCACATTGCCAAGTTTCTGGTGAGTTTTAGATCATCCCAGACTGTTAGAAACACTGGTAAGAAGAGCAGACTTGCTTCCCTGGAGGACAGCAAGGACTACTTACAATTGATATGATAGTTTCATGCTACCACTGACACTAGCTGTGACTTCCAAGTTTTATAATTTATTCACTGAATATACTCTGTACAGTGGACTTTGGCCCATCAGAGTGGTTCAGCAGCACCAATACTCCATGAGAAGCTCCCCTTCTAAAGGATGGTTGATGGTCAACATCTGTGACAGGGAACGTATGAGGGGAAAAAGATTCTTGATCTCATCTTCGGAAAGATGCTTACTGAAGTTTACTGAAGATACGTCTGCACGTGTCAGTATGGTTAAAGTGACGATTGTTCATTCCTTATGGAGGTGTAGTCCAGTCTTTGCAATATGAATACCCTTCATGTTGAGGGATATGATCACTGTGCTAATTTGAACAGACTCCCTTTTTCCTGCAGGATTGGACCTGTGATGGGAGCATTCTTTGCTTTGAGCCAAAAGCAGAACATGCTCATCAAGAAACAGCAATTCTCATCCTCTTGCTGGAGACAATGCCGGTTTGTCAACCTGTTCCAAGATGGCCTTATGCTTTAGAATGGTTGACAAGCTCATTGGACTTTTGAACTCATTTGTGTTGAGCATTTTTTTTGCGGCACAACACAGTTTTCCACTTGCAGTCTTAACTTTGTCTTGAATCAAGTGCTTTTAGATTTCTTATCTGGCAAGACTTGGATGATTTGAGCATCATTTGTTTTAAAGCTTGCCTGTGATGTTCACATTCCACTGTGACCTAACTCCACTCTGGTCAATACTATTATATCATGAGCTTGAATTTAGATGGTTTGTTATGGTAACTCCATAACTTTGGCTTGCAACAGACTCTCTTCCATTGGATTTTTCTGTCCTGTGAGACAGAATGGTGCACAATTTTGCTGGAATTGAAGTTTTGGGAAATCTGAATTTGACTCATTGGTTTCAAAAATCGTGAAATCACATTGTTCTCAAATGTCTTGCCATTCACATGCTCACTGTATCAAATCAACTGCAAAGGGCAATGTAAATGTACTTCAAGTTCCCTCCATTTCTGTGGCCTCTCCCCATCCCCTTCTGTTTAGGAAATTGAACAACAGGCATTGAACAATAGGCATTAAACAATAGTTTGAGTTTGAGTTCAGTCTCCATTGTGGCAAAATTACAAAAAATCCTTTAGAAATAAATTCATGGACTAATGAAACTATTGCATCCCTCGTATTTAGCCTTGAGTTGAAGGTAATTGTTTTGTCTTGCAATTTGTTTTTAAAGATAAAATCAGAATTAAATTCAAGCCCTTATTGGCGGTATTAGCATACGCTTGAGTGTTTACTGGAAGTGTCATACACTGTCTCTTTTGAACATGATTTTGCAGGTATTTAATTAGTCATGGAGCAAATGTAGCTGCAGTCAACAGTGAAGGAGAAACTCCATTAGATATAGCTGAAGAAGAAGCCATGGAAGAACTCTTGCAGGAAGAAATTAGTAGGCAAGGTAAGAAACAAGCCATGTGAGAAAATATTTTTGAAGTGATGTGTAGCTACTGCCAACTTTTACAATGTAATCAGTGGATAAGTGTTTGATTTGAGATTTGAACATGTAGAATTCTTTGATCCTGCAAATTCTTGAATTGTAAGTGTGACTCGGGAAAAAAGATAATAGTAAAACCTTTCTCTTTGAGGTTCTTTTTACATAGAATCTAAATCACCTGCATTTCCAAAAACAAAATACCAGATAGAAGCCCCAAAATGTTTTAAGTATTCATTGGTTCTAGCAATTCCTGCAGCATGCAAAGTAGAGTTATTGATTTGGTTCAATGACCTTTAGTCACAATGTTCTGTCGAAAGATCACCACCTTGAAAGGTTAATTTTGCTCTTTTTCCCCATAAATACTCTGATCAAATAAATACATTCATTTTTAGCACCTTGCTTTCTCGCACCTTTTCCAGACTGCCCTTGATGGTGTAAGTCATTTATGACTTGCTCTGTTCAGTCACACTGACCTCAGTTCACCACACAGATGTGAAAAATCAGTCATAACCATGAAATCACCATAATCGTCAAGTGTGGTATAAGCCAGATTGTAAACAGCGCACTAAATTCATACATTCCAATAACAAATTACAATGCGAAGCAACTTCAGTTTGCCTTTAGACTTCAGCAAGCTTTCTTTTTTAAACCTCCACTCTTGATATATTGGCAAAAATTATATGCCTCAAGTACTGGGAGTTTACTGTATTATTTCAATCTCTGTCATGTTTGAGTAGTTAGTTGAGGGCTGTCTGCCAATATTTAAGGCAAAGTTGTATTCTTATTTGAGATTTATGCTGTAAATAAAATGTGTATAATCCCTGCATTGTGTTTTTATGTTGATGTTTGAACCTCTTTATCAAGTGGAATTTTTGATCACCCAACGCACCCTTGGTCCCACAGGTGCTGGTGAACACCAAGTCTGCTGTATTTTGCTGTTTATAAATTCTGTTGGTTAAGTCGTACAACTTGGAATCAAGCTTTGGGAACGGCCATCGGTTTTAGGAAATGTGCATGATTTGTTCTCCATGTTCAATTAGTGCCAGATAGATGCTTCTCATTGATAGGTCAACCAACTGCCACATATTTTCAGCTGACTGTGACAGGCAGAGGTAGTATATTAAAGGTTGGGGTGGACTGATTTTTAATCAGTTGGGCATGCAGATGAAATTGAGGACTAACGGATCAGCCATGATCTCTGGATAGCAGAGCAAACTGGATGGCCTAGCTGTGCTATCCTTAGCCCATGTCCGTGATTTGAAAGTGAGTCATTTTTATGTTTATTCATTACACGCATGGTAGCCTTGATCAAATGTGCCTTTGATTTAAGTATCCATCCAACCTATTGCGTGTTGACATGCTCTTCTTCAGTCAACAACTCTTCATATGAGCATGTGAATGAGGAATAGGCATAAGCAATTTGGCCCCTTCATTCAGCTCTGCCACTTGATAAAGTCATGGTTGATCTGGTAGAGGCCTGAATTCTGCATTCTCTCCAACATGAATTAACATTTTGATTTCTTTGTCAAGAACCAGTGGATGTGGTGTATATGGATTTTAGCAAGGTATTTGATCATGTTCCCCATGGTAGTCTCATTGGGAAAGTAAGGAGGTATGAGATACAGGGAAATTTGGTTGTCTGGATACAGAATAGGCTGTCCAATAGAGGACAGATGGAATATATTCAGTGTGGAGCTTGGTGACCAGAGGTGTTTCACAGGGATCTGTTCTGGGATCTTTATAGATGACTTGGATGAGGAAGTGGAAGGGTGGGTTAGTAAGTTTGCTAATGACACAAAGGTTGGTGGAGTTGTGGAGAGCGTGTAGGGCTGTTGTAGGTTGCAACGGGACATTGACAGGATGCAGAGCTGGACAAGGAAGTGTCAGATGGAATTCAACCCTGAACAGTGAAGTGATTGACTTTGGAAGGTTGAATTTGAGTGCAGCATACAGGATTAATGGCGGGATTCTTGGCAGTGTGGAGGAACGGAGGAACCTTAGGTTCCACGTCCACCGATACCTTAAAGTTGCATATGGTGTGTTGGCTTTCATTGGCAGGGGAATTGAGTTTGAGCCATGAAGTTATGCTGCAGCTCTGTAAAACCCTGGTTAGACCATACTTGGAATAATGTGTTCAGTTCTGTTCACCTCATTATAGAAAGGATGTGGAAGCCTTAGAGAAGGTGCAGAGGACTTCTACCAGGATGCTGTTTGGGAGGGTTTAAGCTAATTTAGCAGGGGGATGGGAATCTGAATTGTAGCTCCAGTGTACAGGAGGTTGAGAGTAGTGAGGTCATGATTAAGGCTTCAAAGTTGCAGGAGTGTACCGGCAGGCAGGAAGGTGGTTTAAAGTGTATCGTCTTCAACACCAGGAGCATCCGGAATAGGGTGGGTGAACTTGCCGCATGGGTTGGTACCTGGGACTTTTGATGTTGTGGCCAATTTGGAGACATGGATAGAACAGGGGCAGGAATGGTTACAGGTTCCTGGGTTTAGATATTTCAGTGAGATCAGGGAAGGTGGTAAAAGAGTGGGAGGTGTGGCATTGTTAGTCTAGGACAATATTACTGTGGCAGAAAGGACGTTTGATGAGGACTCGTCGACTGAGGTTAGAAACAGGAAGGGAGGGGTCATCCTGTTGGGAGTTTTCTATAGGCCTCCAAAGATTTCCAGAAATGTAGAGGAAAGGATTGCAAAGATGATTCTGGATAGGAGCAAAAGTAACAGGGTATTGTTTTGGGGCTTTTAACTTTCCAAATATCGACTGGAGATGCTAAAGCTCGAGTACTTTCGATGGGTCAGCTTTTGTCCAGTGTGCGGGAGGGTTTCCTGACGCAGTATGTAGATAGGCCAACAAGTGGCGAGGCCACATTGGATTTGGTACTGGGTATTGAACCAGGCCAGGCGTTAGATTTGGAGATAGGTGAGCACTTTGGCGATAGTGACCACAATTCATTTATGTTTACATGAGCATAGGAACATGTATACTGCAGGGCAAGAGTGAAAGCTTGGGGAAAGGCAATTGTGAGGCGATTAGGGAAGACTTATGGTGCACAATTGTTCTGCACAATTGAAATGTGGAGCTTGCTCAAAGAACAGCTCCTGCGTGACCTTGATAAGTGTGTACCTGTCAGGCAGGGAGGAAGTGGTCAAGCGAGGGAACCGTGGTTCACCGAAGAAGTTGAACTCTCTCTTGTTAAGAGGAAGGAGGAGGCTTACGTAAAGATGAGGCATGAATGCTCAAGTAGGGCGCTTGAGAGTTACAAGTTAGCCAGGAAAGACCTAAAGAGAGAGCAAGGAAGAGCCAGGAGGGGACACGAGAAGTCTTTGGCAGGTCGGATCAAGGAAAACCTGAAAGCTTTCTATAGGTGTGTCAGCAATAAAAGAATGACTAGAGTAAGATTAGGGCCAGTCAAGGACAATAGTGGGAAGTTGTGCGTGGAATCTGAAGAGATAGGAGAGGTGCGAAGTGAATATTTTTCATTAGTATTCACATAGGAAAAAGACAGTGTTGTCGAGGAGAATACTGAGATGCAGGCTATTAGACTAGACGGGATTGAGGTTCATTAGGAGGTGATAGCAATAGATAAGTCCCCTGGGCCGGATGTGATTTATCCTAGGATTCTCTGGGAAGCCAGGGAGGTGATTGCAGAGCCTTGGGCTTTGATCTTTGTTATCATTGTCTACAGGAATAGTGCCAGAAGACTGGAGGATAGCAAGTGTTGTCCCCTTGTTCAAGAAAGGGAGTAGAGACAACCCTGGTAATTATTGACCAGTGAGCCTTACTTCGGTTGTGGGTAAAGTGTTGGGAGAGGAATATCAGGAAGGGGACCAATGTCCTGGGTGGAAGGTTTGTTCAAGTAGTTCGAGAGGGTTTAAACTAGTATGGCAGGGCGGTGGGAACCTGAGCTGTATACCGGAGGTGAGAGTTGATGCAAGTGAGGCAGTAGCAAGAGGTAGACCAGCTAGTGGGAAGGAACCAAGGGATTGTTTAAAGTGTGTTTGCTTTAATGCAAGGAGTATCAGGAATAAAAGTGATGAACTTAGAGCATGGATCAGTACCTGGTGCTATGATGTTGTGGCCATAACAAAGACATGGATTTCTCATGGGCAGGAATGGTTGCTGGATGTTCCAGGGTTTAGAACATTTAAAAAGAATAGGGAGGGGGGAAAAAGAGGAGGGGATGTAGCACTACTAATCAGAGAGGGTATCACAGCTACAGAAGCTTCCATTGTCGAGGAAGATCTGCCTACCAAGTCAGTATGGGTGGAAATTAGGAACAGCAAGGGAGTAGTCACCTCGTTAGGGGTTTTCTACAGGCCCCCCAATAGCAGCAGGGAGATTGAAGAAAGCATAGGTCGGCAGATTTTGGAAAAGTGTGGACGCAGTAGGGTTGTTGTAATGGGTGACTTTAACTTTCCTAATATTGATTGGAACCTCCTTCGAGCAGAAGATTTGAATGGAGCTGTTTTTGTAAGGCGTGTTCAGGAGGGTTTCCTAACGCAGTACGTTGACAGGCCGACGAGGGGAGAGGCCATTCTAGACTTGGTGCTCGGAAACGAGCCGGGGCAGGTATCAGATCTTGTGGTGGGAGAGCATTTTGGTGATAGTGACCATAACTGCCTCACATTCTACATAGCTATGGAGAAGGAGACGATTAGGCAAAATGGGAGGATATTTAATTGGGGAAGAGGAAACTATGACGCGATTAGACATGAGTTAGGAAGGATGGACTGGGAGCAATTGTTCCATGGTAAGGGAACTATAGACAAGTGGAGACTGTTTAGGCAACAGTTGTTGCGAGTGATGAGTAAATATGTCCCTCTGAGACAGGCAAGAAGGGGTAAGATAAAGGAACCTTGGATGACGAGAGCGGTGGAGCTTCTTGTGAAAAGGAAGAAGGTAGCTTACATAAGGTGGAGGAAGCTAGGGTCAAGTTCAGCTAGAGAGGATTACACGCAGGCAAGGAAGGAGCTCAAAAATGGTCTGAGGAGAGCCAGGAGGGGTCACGAGAAAGGCTTGGCAGAACGAATCGGGGAAAACACAAAGGCATTTTACACTTATGTGAGGAATGAGAGAATGGTCAAAGAAAGAGTAGGGCCGATCAGGGATAGCATCGGGAACTTGTGTGTGGAGTCTGAGGAGGTAGGGGAAGCCCTAAATGAGTTTTTTGCTTCTGTCTTCACGAAAGAAACAAACTTTGTAGCGAATGAAACCTTTTGAAGAGCAGGTGTGCATGCTGGAATGGATAGAGATAGAGGAAGCTGATGTGCTGAAAATTTTGTCAAACATTAAGATTGACAAGTCGCCAGGCCCGGACCAGATTTGTCCTCGGCTGCTTTGGGATGCGAGGAATGCAAATGCTTCGCCACTTGCGAAGATCTTTGCATCCTCGCTCTCCACTGGAGTCGTACCTGAGGACTGGAGAGAGGCAAATGTAATTCCTCTCTTCAAGAAAGGAAATAGGGAAATCCCCGGCAATTACAGACCAGTAAATCTCACGTCTGTCGTCTGCAAAGTGTTAGAAAGGATTCTGAGGGATAGGATTTATGACCATCTGGAAGAGCATGGCTTGATCAAATACAGTCAACATGGCTTTGTGAGGGGTAGGTCATGCCTCACAAACCTTATCGAGTTCTTTGAGGATGTGACTAGAAAAGTTGATGAGGGTCGAGCTGTGGATGTGGTGTATGTGGACTTCAGTAAGGCATTTGATAAGGTTCCCCATGGTAGGCTCATTCAGAAGGTCAGGAGGAATGGGATACAGGGGAACTTAGCTGCCTGGATACAGAATTGGCTGGCCAACAGAAGACAGCGAGTGATAGTAGAAGGAAAATATTCTGCCTGGAAGTCAGTGGTGAGTGGTGTTCCACAGGGCTCTGTCCTTGGGCCTCTACTGTTTGTAATTTTTATTAATGACTTGGATGTGGGGATTAAAGGATGGGTCAGCAAGTTTGCAGACGACATGAAGGTCGGAGGTGTCGTTGACAGTATAGAGGGCTGTTGTCGGCTGCAGCGGGACATTGACAGGATGCAGAGATGGGCTGAGAGGTGGCAGATGGAGTTCAACCTGGAAAAATGCGAGGTGATGCATTTTGGAAGGTCGAATTTGAAAGCTGAGTACAGGATTACGGATAGGATTCTTGGCAGTGTGGAGGAACAGAGGGATCTTGGTGTGCAGATACATAGATCCCTTAAAATGGCCACCCAAGTGGACAGGGTTGTTAAGAAAGCATATGGTGTTTTGGCTTTCATTAACAGGGGGATTGAGTTTCAGAGTCGTGAGATCTTGTTGCAGCTCTATAAAACTTTGGTTAGACCGCACTTGGAATACTGCGTCCAGTTCTGGTCGCCCTATTATAGGAAAGATGTGGATGCTTTGGAGAGGGTTCAGAGGAGGTTTACCAGGATGCTGCCTGGACTGGAGGGCTTATCTTATGAAGAGAGGTTGACTGAGCTCGGTCTCTTTTCATTGGAGAAAAGGAGGAGGAGAGGGGACCTAATTGAGGTATACAAGATAATGAGAGGCATAGATAGAGTTGATAGCCAGAGACTATTTCCCAGGGCAGAAATGGCTAGCACGAGGGGTCATAGTTGTAAGCTGGTTGGAGGAAAGTATAGAGGGGATGTCAGAGGCGGGTTCTTTACACAGAGTTGAGAGCATGGAATGCGTTGCCAGCAGCAGTTGTGGAAGCCAGGTCATTGGGGTCATTTAAGAGACTACTGGACATGCATGTGGTCACAGAAATTTGAGGGTGCATAAATGAGGATCAATGGTCGGCACAACATTGTGGGCTGAAGGGCCTGTTCTGTGCTGTACTGTTCTATGTTCTAGAAAGGAATAATTTTGATTAGAGATTGTCAATATAGCTTTGTGAAGGGTAGGTCGTACCTCATAAACCTTATTGAGTTCTTTGAGAAGGTGACCAAACAGGTGGATGAAGGTAAAGCGGTTGATGTGTATATGGATTTCAGTAAAAGCGTTTGATAAGTTTCCCCACGGTAGGATATTTCAGAAAAATGGAGGCATGGGATTGAGGGTGCGGTTTGGATCAGAAATTGGCTGGATTTGAGAAGACAGAGGGTGGTGGTTGATGGGAAATGTTCATCCTGGAGTTCAGTTACTAGTGGTGTACCACAAGGATCTGTTTTGGGGCCACTGCTGTTTGTCATTTTTATAAATGACATGGATGAGGGCATAAAAGGATGGGTCAGTAAATTTGCAGATGACACTAAAGTTGGTGGAGTTATGGATAGTGTGGAAGGATGTTGCAGGTTATAGAGGGACATAGATAAGCTGCAGAGCTGGACTGAGAGGTGGCGAATGGAATTTAATACGGATAAGTGAGGTGATACACTTTGGATGGAGTAACAGAAGAAGACAGAGTACCGGGCTAATGGTAAGATTCTTGGGAGTGTGGATGTGCAGAGGGATCTCTGTGTCCATTTGCATAGATCTCTGAAAGTTGCCACCCAGGTTGATAGGGTTGTTCAGAAGGCGTACGGTGTGTTAGGTTCTATTGGTAGAGGGATTGAATCTCGGAGCAATGAGGTCATGTTGCAGCTGTACTAAAGTCTGGTGCGGCTGCACTTGGAGTATTGTACATTTCTGGTTAGCGCATTATAGGAAGGATGTGGAAGCATTGGAAAGGTTGCAGATGAGATTTACCAGGATGCTGCCTGGTATGGAGGGAAGGCCTTACGAGGAAAGGCTGAGGGACTTGAGGCTGTTTTCGTTGGAAGGAAGGGTAAGAGGTGACCTAATAGAGACATACAAGATGATCAGAGGATTAGATAGGGTGGACAGTGAGAGCCTTCTTCCTCAGATGGAGATGACTAGTATGAGGGGACATAGCTTTAAATTGAGGGGTGATAGATATAGGACAGATGTCAGAGGTAGGTTCTTTACTCAGAGTAGTGAGGGTGTGGAATGCCTTGCCTGAAACAGTAGTGGACTTGCCAACTTTAAGGGCATTTAAATGATCATTGGATAAACATATGAATGATAATGGTATAGTGTAGGTTAGATGGACTTCAGATTGGTTTCACAGGTTGGTGCAACATCGATGGCCAAAGGGCCTGTAGTGCGCTGTTATGTTCTATGTTCTAGAATTGTCTGCAGTGTTCCTGCTGCAGCCAAGCCAATGCTGTTCCAGCATTCCCAACTGATTTTTAAACTTTGTACCTCGACAAATAAAGGCGAGTATCCCAAATGCCTCTTTTTAATCCCTATCCTGAAAGCTCAGAGGATTGTTGGATAAGCAAAACAAGGTTCCCTTTTGATGCCCATGTTCTTGCTGTTCGTGACACAGTCTCTTGCCTTTTGTTCGTCCCATACAAGTGCATCATCTCAAACTTTAGCTGGATTGAATTCCATTCACCACTGATCAGCCATCTATTTTTAAGGCCATTCTCTTCCTCATTTAACACCTGCCGATATTCATACCATCTGCGAACTTAAATCAGCCCTCCTACGTCAGAGTCTAAATTGCTCATAAACACCGCGAACAGCAAGGCCCCCAACACATCCCTGCAGAGTCCAATTGGACACTGGCTTCTTGTCATGCAAAAAAACTTTGAACCATTACCGTCTGTATCATGCCCTTGACCAATTCTGGATACAATTAGCCAAATTTCTTTGTATTCCATGGGCTCTCAGCTTTATTACTGTCACCAACGGAAGACCTTATCAGGAGCATTGCAGAAATCCAAGTACATGTCTTCAAAAGCATGTCATCTGTACACCTGACAACCTGTTCAAAAAGTTCAATGAAGTTGGTCCACACTTAGTGATCAATCCTAGCATCTAGCTGCAAATTAGTTGTCTCTCAGAATTGCTTACAGTATGTACCCCCGCTGAAGTTCAACAGACTGGCCTATAGTTTCTTTATTTATCCCTTGCTCCCATCTTGAATAACAGTATCATGTTGGCTGGGTTCTAGTCCTCTGCCTCTCCTGTGGCCAGAGAGGATTTGAAAGTTATCGTCAGTGTCCCTACTATTTCCTCCCTTGTCTCAGTCTCCTGAGGTACCTTTCATTCAGCTGTTGAATCTGCCAGACTGTTAAGAACCTCTTCCAAGTCTAATTTGTTTGAATGTGTCTTTGTCCATCTCCCTGATTTTCTATACCCACATCATCCCTTTAACCCATGAATGTTGGCACAAAGTATTCACTTAGAATCCTAAACAAAAACCAAAAGGACTGCGTGTGCTGTTAATGAGAAACAAAAATAGAAGTTGCTGGAAAAGCTCAGCAGGTCTGGCAGCATCTGTGGAGAGAAATCAGTTAACATTTTGGGTCCAGTGACCCTTCCACAGAACTGATGGTAACTAGGAAAATGTTGGTTTATATGTGGAAGATAGGGGTGGGGGAGGGGGCTAAAGAGTAAATAATAGGTGGAGATAGAGCCCAAAGAGAGAGGACAATTGGACTGACAATGTCTCTGACAAAGATAATAAAGTGTGAAGCTGGATGAACTGAGAGCTCTGATGAAGGGCCTAGGCCCAAAACGTCAGCTTTTGTGCTCCTGAGACGCTGCTTGGCCTGCTGTGTTCATCCAGCTCCACACTTTATTATCTTGGATTCTCCAGCGTCTGCAGTTCCCATTATCTCTGATACAATGTCTCTGACAAAGTTGGACTGACTGATAATGAACTGTCCATGAGCGTGAATAGCTTTTAATGGGAACTGTTGATGGCTCACCATAGGCACTGTACAATGGCAAGCTGTGATAACAAGGCTTTAGTGTGTGGGGTTGGGGCCTAGGGCATGGGAGAGTTCAGGCCCTAAAATTATTGAACTGCATGTTGAGTCATGAAGGCCGCAGGGTTCCCAAGCAAAACATGACGTGTTCTTCCAGCTTTTGAGTTTTGCTGGAATACTGCAGCAAGCCTGAGTTAGAGATGTTGGCCATCTTCTGGATGGGGATGATGCTACTTATTTAGAATCTGTTCTCCTAATTCCTTTTTAAATTTCACTTGCACGTTGTGTACTCCTCTGGGCCTTCTCTGCTGTGTGCAGCCCTTTTCCTGTACATCCAGTCCTGTATATCATTTAATGTATAAGATTCACAGGATTGTGTGATCCATTTTTATCTTTATGGAAAATGTTAGCCCTGTACTCTTGCTATTTCCTTGCATGCGCCCCACTGCTCTGAGGCAGGTTTACTCCCCTTCCACTCTGCCCAAATCATACCTGATTTTAATGAAATCTGCCTTCCCCAAAGTTTCGATCTTGACTTCAAGACTAACATTACCCTTTTCCATAACGATCTGAATCCAACAGAGTTATGATTGCTATCTGCAAAATGCTGTCTCACTGATAATGCAACTCCGTTTTTCATTACCTAAAATTAAAGCTGGAGCAGTCCCTCTTGCAGGACCATCCATTTACTGGCTGCAAAAGCTGGAGGCATGTTAAGAATCCTGCACCCTCTGAACCTTTCATGCAGTGACTTCTTGAAGTAATGTTAAGGAAATTTGAATCCCCTACTGTTACTAGCTAATACGTTTTCCTTTCTCTGAGATTTGTATATCTGTCTGGTGTTTTTTTTTGGTCTCGGAATGTTTAGGGCTTATTGTACACTCCAGTGTGATTGCTTGTTTTTGATTTTTAAGTTTTACCCGTACAGCTTCATTTGAGGATTCTTCTAAAATGTCTATGAGCAGATCTGGGCAACACACGTTTAGAATGATATATTGGCCTTAGATGGAGTACAACTTAGCTTTACAACAATGATACTTGGTCTTCAGGGTTTAAGTTATAAAGAGAGATTAAAGAAATTACCTGTGTTCTCTAGAAGTTAGAAGGTTCAGGGTGACCTGATTTAGTGTTGAAAATCTTAACAGGAAGAAACCCAGTAAATATACAGAAACTGTTTCCACTGGTTGGCGATTCAAGAATTGGAGACTCCCAATTGGAAGTTTGAAACTCTATTCCAGGTCTTTCAGAAGTCTTGAAGTGGAGTCATTGGACCTGAAACATCACCTCTGATTTCTGTCCTGAGGTGCTGCCAGACCTGCTGAGGTTTTCCAGAAATTTGTTTTTGTTTGATTTGAACATCTGACTTTTTTCCAGAGTTTTTTTAGTGTATTCAGGGAAATGGCGGATTAAATGAGTGGGCAAAATCCTTACTAGATAGAAGGGAATATGGGGTTGTGCACTTTGGCAAGAGGAATAGAGGACATGAATAGAGAGAGACTCCAGACAGCTGCAGAGCAGAGGGATTTGGGAGTCCTTGCCCATGAATCATCAAATTCTTGCATCCAAATTTAGCATGAAATAGGGATGGCAAATGGAATGTAAATCTTTGTTCCAAAAGTAAAAACATGGAGTTTTTGCTAAAACTATACAACCCAAAACTATACAGTGGCACCAGCCAGACAACTGTTGGGTATACTGTGAACAGTTTGCCTCCTTCCCTAAAGGAAAATGTATTGGCATTGAAGGTGGTCCAGAGGGATCAGCCTGGTGAATTTTCAGGTATGCAGGGAGTGTCTTAGCAGAAGTTGAGTAGGTTGGGCCTAAAACTCCATTGGAATTTAGAATGAATGATGGTCTTATTGAAACAGCAGATTCTACAGGGACTTGACACGATACATATGGTGAGGTTGTTTCTGCTTGTGGGAAATCTGTGACCAGAGGGAATAATCTCAGAATTAGGGGTTACACATTAAAGACAGATGCAAAATTGTTTTGAGCATTGTGGATCTGTGTAACTTGTTGCTGCTGAGGACTGTTGAAGTTGGGTCTTTTATGTACGTTAAAGATTGAGAGATTTTTAAGCGGGAAGGGAGTGAAAGGTTATGTGGAAAAGGCAGGAAAGTGGAAAAGTGTTTGAGTTGTAGCACAAGTGTTTCCAAGTCAGAATGTCATGGGTTCTCCTCTTTCATTCCCTTGTATTTAATCGAGTCAGATTCTTAAACTCAATACCAAAGCACTGATGGATTCTTTTTGGATGTTGTTATTAAAGCTAATCTGCCTGCCCTGAATTCAAATGATTTTGCATGGCACTTTGTACAGGCAAGTCGTGAGCCTTTGTCTGAGCCAGTGTTGCTTGATTCATCTGAAGAAATTTAACATGTCATTCATCCTGTTATTTGTGGAACCTGTGGGGCAAAATAATTACAAACATGAAACTTTCTTCGGACAATGATTTGACAGTGTCTGGGAGTACTTCTTTGAGATGTGATCATGTTGCAAGTTCCAACTTGACTTGCAAGCCCCAGGTTTCAGTAGATTTTCATTTAATTTTGACATGAGGTTTCAATTTCATTAGGATTTAACATTTTACTTTGTTGAAGTGTAAGCAACCATTTTGTTGTGCTCAAGCTTATCAGCATGCAACATTGCCCCCTACAGGTAGCTTTTTTCCTGGTGTCTCAGCTTTTTGCTCACAAGCATGTAAAATAAAAATGTAACAAATGTGGCCTGAAGTGGGAGGTTGTTTTACAACTGTACAGCAAACGTCATGCCACAAAATGTTCTGGTAAATACAAGAAGCTCCTTGGAGCTTAAAAATATTCCATATTGAATATGTGTCTTTCACCAAAGTTTTTTTCTCAATCTTTTGTAACTTTACAAACATGAGCATTTGATTGTTTAGCCAGTCTTGTGGATTAGGACCATCAATGACCAATTGGATACAAATTTTCTAGTGTTTTAAAAGTTGTACTCGTTGCCTGCTTTCAATGTGTGCATGTTGGATTAGTGGTGGACAGTTGACGGGGCAGTCTGGCTTGAGATTTTTTTTCAGAAGAACCTGTTATTTCTGTGTTTTCTTCAATTAATGAGATTTTCCTCACTTGCTTAGTATGTTAAGCCATTGATCTTGGCCCACCACACTTGCGGTCTTGACCTCATAACCTGGAGGAGGACCCTGGAGGTCAGGAGCCTCTTCTTGGAGGAGGAGTAATTAGACTCTGACCTTTATCCATGTGCAGTTTGGAGCTGACTTGAACTGTTTTATTTTCATTGCTGACACTAGTTGTCTCTTAATGCCTGGGAATGTGGCAGTTGAGCACAGTTTTTGACTAAAATTGAAAGGCATTGGGACTGTATAATCCTATTGCAGAGTCTTCTTCTACATGCCATATTCGTGGAACGATATTTCTCAGTTTTTAGTCAGTCAATAAAAAGACAGTTACGTGTTTGCATAAATTGGAAAAGCAGGCAACCCTACTTTTCAGTTGGGCACAAACATGTTAGAATGGTTCCTGTAATGATTTTTACGGAGTACATTGATTTGTTTAAGTGCATGGTCCCTATAAATTTTCTTGTGCTGCTGTGGATGAGCTGTAGAACTTAATGGGCCAAAATGAGCATGGCCTGTGCAGGAATTTTCAGGCCATGTAATTTTCAAAGAATGTTGCTACTTGCCCTCTTCACTTCACTTCATTGAACATTTCGCCTTGCCCAATCTTGGGATTTAATTCTGAAAGGAAATTTGTATACTGGATTCATGTTAAAGAATTCAAATACATGTTAAATTCACATGAAGGGTACCGGCGTCGTGGCTGTCTGGGTGGGTGCAGGACATGTTGAAGTGAGAGGGAAAACAGACAGAAGCCCTTGTCCACATTAGCAGAAATGGCATAGATAGGAAGAAAGAAGAGGTCCTGTGAGGATAATTGCGGGAGTTAGGGAGCTAATAAGCAGGACTGCCTGGAACGTGGACTAGTAAGGCTAGGAACAGAGAGAGTACATTTGAACACTTGGCTGCAGAATTGATATAGGATGGAGTCCTTTAGATATATGGATCATTGAGATGCCTTCTGGGCAAGGTAGGGACCTGTACAAAGAGAACGGATTGTACCTGACCTAGAAGGGCACCGATATCCTGGCAGGAAGTTTGCTGGAGCTCCTTGGGAGGGTTTAAACTAGTGTGGCAGGG
Source organism: Stegostoma tigrinum (assembly GCF_030684315.1). Lineage (NCBI taxonomy): Eukaryota > Metazoa > Chordata > Chondrichthyes > Orectolobiformes > Stegostomatidae > Stegostoma > Stegostoma tigrinum. The sequence continues at coordinate 60,813,068 of NC_081371.1, forward strand.
GGTGGGAACCAGAGCAACAGTCAGTGCAGGGACTAGTGGCAAAAGTGAGCCTGAGATATGCATAGAGCAGGCAGAGGGGAGTCACAGGAGTCAGAGGGACTGGAGGTCTGAGTGCATTAACTTTAATGCAAGAAATATAACAGATAAGACAGGTGAACTAAGAACGTGGGTTACTGCATGGAATCCCAGATAATGGGAACTGCAGATGCTGGAGAATCCAAGATAACAAAGTGTGAAGCTGGATGAACACAGCAGGCCAAGCAGCACCTCAGGAGCATGAAAGCTGACGTTTCAGGCCTGTTTGATGAAGGGTCTAGGCCCAAAATGTCAGCTTTTGTGCTCCCACCTTGTTACTGCATGGAATTATGATATTGCCCCTACGGAGCCATGGTTAAAGGAGGGACAGGACTGATGGCTTTATATTCCAGGATATCGCTGTTTTGGATGAGACAAAGCGGTGGGTGTGTTGCATTGCCGTTGAGGGACCATATCACAGCTGTGTTGAGTGAGGATACATCAGAGGGCTCTTGCAGCGACATGTTATTGATGGAGCTCAGGAATCAGAATCATTATGTTGGGAGTTTTCCGTAGACCTCCCAACAGCCCACAGGAGACAGAGGAGCGTAGATGTAGTCACACTGCAAAGGATGTGCAAAAAGCAGGGTAATTGTGGGTGACTTCAACTTTCCTCTTATTGACTGGGACACCCTTAAAGCCAGGGGCATGGATGGCGAGCATTTAGATGTATCTAAGAAGGCGCTTTGAAGCAGCACGTTGACAATCCAACCTGAGAGGAAGCCATTCTAGACTTGTTCCTAGGGAATGAGCCAGGACAGGTCATTGATGTTTAAGTAGGAGAGCAATTTGAGCTTAGTGCTCATAACTCCAGAAGATTTTGAGTAGTCATGGACAAGGATAAGCGTCGCCTTGGGTTAGTGTGTGTAATTGGACAAAGGCCAATTGTGTCAAAATTAGATTTGCCCTCAAATAATTGATCCTAATCTACATTCCCCAGCTCCTGTCTATGTATGGCATGCAGAAGCTTTTAAAGATCGGTTGACTCAAGTGCAGGACTTGCATATCCCTGTAAAACTGAAGGATAGGCATGGCAGGATTCAGGAGCCATGGATGACAAGGGAAATTATAATAGTCGAAAGGAAAGCATATGTTAGGCATGGGCAGCTACAAACTGATGAAGCCCTTGAGGAGTCAAGAGAAATTAGGAAGGAACTTAAACGTGGAATTGGGAAGGCTAAAACGGGCCATGAAATGTCTTGAGCACACAGGGCCAGGGAAAATTCGCAGGCTTTTTACATATGGATAGAAGAAAGAGGGGAGCAAGGGCAAGAGTAGGCTCCCTCAAGGACAAAGGGAAGTTATACCTGGAGCCACAAAGTGGGACAGCTCCTAACAGTAGCTTATATCAGTATTCATCAAGGAGAAGGGCATGACTGATGTTGAGGTCATGGATAAGTGTGTGTGAATACTCTAGATAATGTCATTAGACTGAAGGAGGAAGCTGTGGGAATCCTAAATTGCATTAAAGTAGGTAATATCCCATGACCAGATGGGATCTACCCCAGGTTACTGCAAGAGGCATGAGAAGAAATAGCTAGGGTATTAGTAGATACCTTTAGGTCCTCTTTGACATAGCTGAGGTTCTAGAGGGCAGGAGATTAACCAATGTTGTTCTTTGTTTCAGCAAGGAAGCAGGGATGACCCAGGAAATTATAGGCTGATGTCTGGTGGAAAAGCTGTTGGAGAAGATACTGAGGGACAAGGTATATGCACATCTGGAAGAAAATGGACTAGTTAATAACAGGCAACATGGTTTTGTAGGGGGAAAGTCATGTGTCACCAACCTAGTGAATTTTTTGAAGAGGTGATCAAGATAATTAATGAGGCATGGGTTGTGGATGTCATTTATCTGGACTTGAGTCAGGTATTTGATGAAGTCCCATTGGTACAAAAACTAAAATCACATGGGATTCAGGGTGGTAGGCTAGATGGATACAAAACTGGCTTGGTCATACAATGCTGTGGAGATGCAAATGTTGGGCTGGAGTGGACAAGATCAGAAATCAGACGGCACCTGAAGGAGGAATAAAATTCCGAAAGCTTGTGTTTTTAAATAAACTTTCTGGACAATAACCTGGTGTCATTTGATTTCTGGCCTTGGTCAAACAAGATAGAAGGCAGCAGTAGAAGGGGGTTTTCCAGAATGGAGACCGGTAACCAGTAATGTTCTACAGGGATAACAAAGTATGGAGCTGGATGAACACAGCAGGCCAAGCAGCATCTTAGGAGCACAAAAGCTGACGTTTCGGGCCTAGGGATCTTGTGTCCTCTGTTTATAGTGTATATAAATGATCTGGAGAAAAATGTGGTCTGATTAGTAAGCTTGTAGATGACCAGAAGATTGGTGGAGTTGCTCATTGTGCTGACGATTGTGAAAGGATACAACAGGGTATGTATAGATTGGCAACTTGGGCACAGAAGTGGCAGATGGAGTTTAATCCAGACAAATGTAATGTGATGCGTTTTGGAGGATCAAATTTTGGTGTGAATTATCCTGTAAATTATCCTGGTGGAACCCTTCCGAACATTAACATACAGATGGATCTGGGCATGCAGGTCCACAGTTCCCTAAATATGGCAATGCTGGTGGCCAAAGTGATTAGGAAGGCATGTGGCATGGAGTGCAAGAGTTGCTAAAACATGCTGCAGCTATATGAAACAGTTGTTGGGCTGCATTTGGAGTATTGTGTGCAGTTTTGGTCACTGCACTACCAGAAGAGATTGGCAGCTTTGGAAAGTGTACAGAGAATGTTTGCCCGAATGTTGCCTGGTCCCGAGGGCATTGGCTATGAGCAAAGGTTAAAAAGACTAGAATTGCTTTCACTGGAAAGATGGCAGCTGAGAGGAGACCTGATAGAGGCTTACGAAATTGGGAGGCACAGATAGGGTGAATAGGCAGAGGCTTTTTCCCCAGTGATGAAGTTTCCATTACAAGGGAGCACAGGCTCAAGGTGAGAGGGGCAAAGTTTAAGGGAGATGTGTGAGGGAAGTTTATCCATGCAGAGTGGTAGGAGCCTGCAGTGCACACTCAGAGGTGGTGAAAGCAGGCATGTTGGCAATATTTAAAAGGCATCTGGATTGTTATACGAATGGGGGCAAACAGAGTGATATGGACTGAATAAGGGCAAAAGGCTTGTTTTTTAGTTCAGTTAGGGTATGATGATTGGCCCAGTTTGGAGGGCTGAAGGGTCTGTTTGTGTGAGATGCTTCTGTTTTGTTCTCTCTTTGTTCTTTGGAAGTGGCTGTGGCAGTTTCTTTTGTAATTACTAAGATGTGGGTAAGGTTGAGAAAACCCATATGCTATTTACTCCTCAACAGTTATCCAAAATGTAGTGGTCAGCTTTGACCTTGAATTGTTGCTGATGTGTGGTTGTGTTTTTATAATGACAATAGAGGGGTTTTATCATGGGCAACTGCGTAACGTTGGTCGTACAGAAACAATTCATTCGGCCTGACCAGTCTGTTTTTATGCTCCATATGAGTCGTCTCCTCCCTATTTACTTCATCTTAGCCTATCATCTTGCTATGTATTTCTTTTTCTTGTGTTTGTCAAGCTTCATATGAAAAGTACAAAAATATCAATTCGCCACTGCTATTTGTTGCAATCACTTTGTGGAAGCTAGTTCTCACTACATTCTGGGTTATTGCTAAACTCCCTCTTGGATTTATCACTGATGACTATTTATGGTCCTGAGCTTTGGGTTTCTTCACAAATGGAAATACCCTTTCTGCACTTTGCTCTCAACATGCAAAGTCTGAGATCTTAATATGATCGGATATACACAAATGTTTTCATTTTCATGGGAAAACTAATGCCCCTGTCAATGTGTAATAAAATGTTCACTGAGAAATTCAAAAAGCAATTTTGCTGTGTAACGTGGAACTTGCCACCACATCGAGTTAAAACCAAAAGAACTGCGGATACTGTAAATCAGAAACAAAAACAAAGTTGCGAGAAAAGCTCAGCAGGTCTGGCAACGTCTGTGAAGAGAAAAATCAGAGTTAACGTTTCGGGTCCGGTGATCCTTGTTCAGAACTCCTGAGGGAGGATCACCTGACCTGAAACATTACTTCTGTTTTTTTCCTTCACAGACCCTGCCAGGCATGCTGAGCTTTTCCTGCAACTTTGTTTTTGTACCACATTGAGTATTTGAGGTGAATATAGCCTTGATCGACAGAATATAAAGCTATATAATGGGTGGAACAAGAAATAGAAGGATAGTGTTTAAGTGCAATGAGGAGAAGGGAAAAGCCATGGCACAGACCCCTGGGGCTGAATGGCCTACTCTCGCAATTACTGTGGAACTGTTATGTGACTGCAGTTGTGTCTGCACATCAAACATCAGGCTATGTGGATCATAATTCTGAAGATTGTTTAGCTAGTTGTGGTGATGGGTCACCATGGCAATATTAATTTTAAATCTGCAGATATGTGAATAGGGAGGGTTTAGAGGGATATGGGCCAAATGTTGGCAAATGGGACTAGATTTCTTTTAGTATACCTGGTCAGCATGGATAAGTTGGATTCAAAGTCAGTTTCCGTGCTATGCATCTCTATGACTGTAAACTGGAGAAATGAAATAAACACAAACAGAAATTGCCAAAGTAATTCAGTTGTTCTGGCAGCATCAGTGGAGAGAAAATAGCTAACATATTGAGTCCAGTGACCCTTAAGTAAAAAGGTCTGAAGGAGAATCTCTGGACTTGGAAATTTTGTTTCTCTCCACAGATGCTGCCAGACCTCTTGTGTCTCTCCAGCAGTGTTTTTGTTCACTCCATATTTTAAACCCATTTCTCATTTTGCTTGTTAATGAAATTGATGTTTGTACAAGTATTATTCCATCTGGTTTTGATGGATTCTGCAGGAGGGCATGCCAAGAGCAGTAACAGGCATTACTAAAAATAAGGTGGCCAACCTGGTGAAGACACCAACACAGGGCTAATTGTGTTCCAAACAGTATAAGCAACAAGTGATTGAAAGAAGCAATCCTACAACCAATGCATCAGATCCGAGTTCTGGAAGGCCTGGAGAGAGACAAGAGGTCTGGCAGCATCTGTGGAAAGAAACAAATTTCTAAGTCCAGAGATTCTCCTTCGGACCTTTTTACTTAAGGGTCTCTGGACTCAATATGTTAACTATTTTCTCTCCACTGATGCTGCCAGAACAACTGAATTACTTTGGCAATTTCTGTTTGTGTTTATTTCATTTCTCCAGTTTACAGTCATAGAGATGCACAGCATGGAAACCGACTTTGTATACCTGGTCAGCATGGATAAGCTGGATTCAATGATGCTGAAAGTCCTCGTTGAAGAAATTTATAGAGATAAAAGGCAGGAAGCTAAAATGTGGTTCAGAGATAATAGGAGCCACAGATGCTGGAGAATCTGAGATAACAAGGTGTGGCGCTGGATGAACACAGGAGGCCAAGCAGCATCAGAGGAGTAGGGAGGCTGAAGTTTCGGGCCTAGACCCTTCTTCAGAAATCATTTTTAAAAATTTCTCTGTCTGTGAGCAGTGTCTGAAGTTGCCAGCCCTGAGCCTCAAAAAGTGAAACAAGGGCATCAAAATGCCTTACAAGTGACAGATAAAACAGCAGACTTGTTTTGATGTTGTGGCAATGCGTTTGACGTCAGCCAATTAACTTAAAGCACTTAGAAACAAAGCCAATTGAATCTAAGAAGGAGATAGGATCTGCTGATGCTGAAGAATCTGCAATAACACGATGCCAAGCTGACGTTTCGGATCGAAACCTTCAGAAGAAAGGCCTCGACCAGAAGCGTCAGCTTTCTTGCGCCTCTGCTGCTTGGCCTGCTGTGTTCATCCAGCTTCACACTGTGTTATCCCACTTGAATTTAATTCTGATGTTGACAACCTGAAGCCAATCGTATTATAAGAATTTGGCATTATGGATAAGACAAAGGCAGTTGGAAAATTGGAAAGAGCCATCCGCCTTCTGAAAGAGTCATGTGCCACCTGCCAAAGTTACACCATTCAGCTGTCTCAGCCCATCTAATTAATGAAAGGTACCACAGTATTTTCACTGAAAGTCCTCATTGAAGAAATTTATAGAGATAAAACACCCCTGACAGCAGAATTAACAGAAGAAAGGTGTTTATGAAGAGAGCAGAGATCTGTGTTCCAGAAGACAGACATTGTGAACTTGGAGAGATTAAGTTATTGCTTCTTATTTATTGGGTTTATATTAGCAGGACTTGTTTTTATTTAAACAGCATTCCAGTCAAATTTAGACCAATTAGGCGGTAGTTTGTAGCACCGGTGGCGGGGTGGTGGGAATTGTTGGCTTGTTAGTAATTTTGATGATTGTTGGGTTAAATAAACTGTTTCTTGTTACTTAGCAAGTAGAGATCAGGGATTTTTTTTCTTTTAACCATTGTTTTAATAGATTGAGGGGGAAGTTAGCTTCTCTGCATATTTAAGGTTAATTATTAGAGGGGAAGCCCTACTCAGATCAGGGCTAGTGTTTTAGTTTAATTATTAAAGGCGTTCGATCATTGCCTGTTGTAACACCTATTACATCGAAATGTGAATGCTGATGGACAGTGAAATGACTTTCTCAAAGCTCTAAATATGTGTCCTCTGATGGAAGAACTCAACACATCAGTATGGAGGATAAGACAGAAGCACTCTCAGCAATCTTCAGCCAGAAGTGCCGAATGGATGACCATCTTGGCCTCCTCCAGTGATCCCTAGCATCTCACATGCTAGTCTTTGGATTGACTCGATGTGATGTCAAGAAACAGCTGGAGACACTAAATTCCAGCAATAGTGGTGAAGACTTGTGTCCCAGAACGTGCCACTCCCCTAGCCAAGCTGTTCGCGTACAGCTACAACTCTGGCATCTACCTGACTGGAAAATTGCCAGTTATGTCCTATACACAAAAAGCAGGACCAATCCAACCCAACCAATTACTGTATCATTAGTCTACTCCTGATTATCAGCCAAGTGATGGGAAGTGTCATCAGCAGACCTATCAAGCAGCACCCGCTCACCAATGACCTGATACTGATGCCAAGTTTAGGTTCTGCCAGGGCTATTCAGTTGCTGACTTCATTCCCCTTGGTTCAGACATGGACAAAAGAGCTGAATTCTAGAGATGAGATGAGAATGACAGCTGTTGATATCAAGGCCACATATGACACTGAGGCAGCAAGGAGCACTACTAAAAGTGGAATCAGTGGGAATGAAGGAGCAGACACTTAACTGGTTGGAATCATGCCTGGCACATGGAAAGATGGTTATTGTTGTTCATCAGTCATCTCAGCTCCAGGAGTTCCTTAAGGTAGTGTTCTAAGTTCAACCATTCTCAGCTGCTTCATCAATGACCTTCCCTCCTTCATTGGTGGAAGTGTACAGTTATATGTGGCCATCCTCAATGTTCATAATTTGTGACGACTCAAACTGAAGCAGTCCATGTTCAAATGCATCAAGTTTGGACAATATCAGGCTTGGCCTTCCAGACGTTTAGAATCACACCACACATGCTAGGCATCGACATTCTCCAGTAAGAGGCAATCTTCCCACTGCCCCTTGACACTCATGGCATTATCATCTGTGAACTCCCCCGCTATCAACGTCCTGGGGATTACCAATGAACAGGAGCTCAACTGGGCTTGCAGTTGTAAATGCATTGGCTTCAGCAGCATGTCAGGCTAGCAATATTGCAGCGAGTGATTTGCATTCTGACACTCTGGACACTTTGCAAGAGTCACAAGTGTGATGGAAAACTTGCCATTTGCTTGCATGGGTGCAGCTTCAAAAACAAAAACGAGGCAGAGCAGGTGACTGAGGTGTTGGGGGGAGCACTTGGGGCAAATGTCCATAATTCTATTCGTTTTAAAATAACAAAATGATAGACTGGATCTAAAGTTAAATTTCTAAATTGGAGGAAGGTCAATTTTGATGCTGTTAGGCAAGAACTTTGAAAAATTGATTGGGAGCGGATAGTTGCAGGTAAAGGGATGGCTGGAAAATAGAAGCCTTCAAAAATGAGATTGGGAGTCCAGAGATTTTACTGTTAGAGTGAAGGGCAAGGCTGGGAGGTGTGGGGAATGCTGGATGAGTAGAGAAAATGAGGCTTTGGTTGAGAATAAGAAGGAAGTATATGCAAGGCGTAAACAGAGATCGAGTAAGTCCCTGGAAGAGTGTAAAGGCTGTAGGAGTATAATTGAGGGAAATCAGGAAGGCAAAAAGGGACCATTCTTTGGTAAATAAGGTTCTGGAAAATCCAGAGGGATTCTGAAAATACATTTAAGGAGAAAAGGGTAACTACGGACAGAAACGGTCCCCTTAAAGATCAAGGCTGCCTCTGTGTGAAAGCACAGTAGATGGGGGAGATACTAAATAATACGTATTTTGCATCGGTGTTTACTGTGGAGAAGGATATGGAAGATAGAGAACGTGAGAGAATAAACCATGACATCTTAAAAGATCTCCATGTATCAGAGGAAGTGGTGCTGGACTTGTTAATGTGCATAAGGGTGGATAAACGCCAGGGACCTGATCAGGTGTAGCCCAGAACACTCCGGGAAGTGATTGCTGGGCCCTGTGCTGAGATATTTGCATCATTGGCGACAGGTGAGGTGCTCAAATAGTAGCACCAACTTAGCCAACCTTTAAGAAAGGTAAAACCATGGAACTGCAGATTGCTGAGCCTGACATTGGTTGCGGGCAAGGTGATAGAATCCATAGAATTCCTTCAGTGTAGAAACAGGCCCTTCTGCCCAACAAGTCTACACCGGTCCTCAGAGCATCCCACCCAGACCCGTTTCCCAAACCCACCTAATCTACACGAACCTGAATGCAAGGGGCCATTTAGCATTGCCAAGCCACCTACCACCTAGCCTGCACACCTATGGACTGTGGGAGGAAACCTGAGCACCCAGAGGAAACCCACGCAAACATGAGAACAGGAAACACCATACAAACAGTTGCCTGAGGGGGAATCAAACCTGGTGTTCTGAGGCAGCAGTGCTAACCACTGTGCCACATGCTGTAGTTGTTGGAGGGAATCCTGGGGGACAGGATTTAGCAGTATTTAGAAAGGCAAGGACTGATTAGGGATAATCAGCATGGCTTTGTGTGTGGACACTCTAGTCTCTCTAACTCGATTGAGTTTTTTGAAGAAGTAAAAAAGAGAATTGATGAAGGCAGAGGGGTGACTGTGATTTATATGGACTTCAGTGAGGCATTCGACAAGGTTCCTCACAGTAGATTAGTTATACAACAGGATTTTGATCAGATGGCCCAATGGGCTGAGGAGTGGCATATGGAGCTTAATTTAAATAAGAGGTGCTGCAGTTTGGAAAGGCAAATCAGAGCAGGACTTATACACTGAATAGCAAGGTCCTGGGGAGTGTTGCTCAGCAAAGAGACCTTGGAGTGCAGGCTCATACTTTGTTGAAAGTGGAGTTGCTGGTAGATAGGATGGTGAAGAAGCATTTGGTATGCTTGCCTTCATTGGTCAGTGCTTTGAGTACAGGAGCTGGGAAGTCATGTTGTGGCTGTACAGAACATTGGTTCAGCCACTTTCGGAATATTGTGTGCAATTATGGACTTGCTGCTATAGAAAGGATGTTGTGAAATTTGAAATTGTTCAGAAAAGATTTACAAGGAAGTTGCCAGGTGTTGGAGGGTTTGAGCTATAGGGAGAGTCGAAAGAGGCTGGGGCTATTTTCCCTGGAGTGTTGGAGGCTGCGAGTTGACCTGAGACGTTTATGAAATTATGTGGGCCACGGATAAGCTGTGTAGCCAAGCTATCTTCCCCCGGGTGGGGCAGTCCAAAACTAAAGGATATAGGTTTAAGGTGAGAAGAAAAAGATTTTAAAGGGATCTAAGGAGCAACATTTTCTTGCTGAGAGTGGTAACTATATGGAATGAGCTGCTGGAGAAAGTGGTGGAGGCTGGTATAATAACATTTAAAAGGCATCTGGATGGGTATATGAATGAGAATGGCGAATGGCAAATGGGACTAGATTAACTTAAGATATCTGGTTGGCATGTATGAGTTGGACTGAAGGGTCTGTTTCCATGCTGTGCAATTGTATGCTAACCATCCAGGACAGTAGCACTGCGTCCACTCCCCACTCAACTGATGCTCAGTTCTAGCAGTGTCGATTGTCTGCGAGATGCCCTGCAGAAATTCATCCAAGATCCTTAGACAGCACCTGGCACATCCCTGACCACTTCCATCCATAAGGACTAGGCAGCCAATACATGGGAACACCAGCAGCTGCAGTTTCCCCTCCAAGCCATTCATCATCCTGACTTGGAAATATATTGCTGTTCCTTCACTGTTGTTAGGTTGAAATCCTGGAATCTTCTGCCTAACAGTGTTGTGGGTCCTGTCTGTACCACCGCTCAAGAAAGCAGCTCAGCACCCTCTTCTCAAGGACAGTTAGGCACAGGCAGGAAATGCTGACCAGCTGGCATTGCACATGCTCCTCAAGTGAATTCAAAAAATGTCCAAATCAGTAATGAGTTTTAAATTAATTCCAATCCAGGTTTGTGGACTATTGTGAAATGTTGGTAATTTGTGTTCTGACAAACATTTCAGATGATTTGAGTACCGGCCGTGGTTCGCTGTTAAGTGTTGGTTTTGAATTTTTTTAATTCATTAACAGGATGAGGGCAATTTCCTTCCCTAAAGGACATCAGTGAACCAGATGGGTTTTTATGACAATTGGTTATGGATTTACGGTCATCATTAGATTCTTAATTCCAGATATTATTATTGAATTCAAAATCAACCGTCTGCTGTGGCAGGATTCGATCCAGAGTCCCCAGAATGTTAGCTGGCTCTCTGGATTAAAAGTCCAGCGAGAATACAACTGGGCCATGGCCTCCCCTAAATGGGTCGTGAGTTTCAGATGCAGGAGAAATGCAAGCTGACCGTAAAGCATTGCTTTGGGAGCCTTTTTGATATTGATGTTTGTAACAGAATCACTGGCAATGACTTATTAGGAATGGCCCATAGATGTGTAATGAAACAAAATTAACACTTTGTTCAAAGAAACTAGACGGCCAAATGTTAGGCCCGATGCAGGAGCATTGAAAAGCAGAAGGAGAGGGGAAAAATAGTTTGGTGGGTAATTCTGAGCACCTGGGGCCAAGACTTCTGGCAACCAGTCGTGGAGTCAAGAAAATCTGGAGTTGGAACAATGCGGGGTTCTCGGTTGTGGAGCTATTGGGGGTGACAGTTAAGGAGGTGCAACGCCAGGAGGATTTTGAAACATAGAATGAGGGTTTAAATTACAACCATTGTTGGACAAGTAGCCAGATTAGGTGAGCAAGCATCAGAATGACGTGAAGAGGACTTGTTGTGATGTAGGGCAACGGTATAGGATGAATATGGTGTGATGGGGGCTGGAAAATAACGGACATTTAGGAGCCACAACATAAAATGTTGGCTCAGTAATTTGCACTGCTACCTCAGTGCTAGGGACCCAGAATCACTTCAACTCTTGGGCAGCTGTCTGTGCGGAGTTTGTACGCTGTCTCCCATGTCTGCATGGGTTTCCTTCGGGTGCTCCGGCTTCCTTCCACAGTCCAAAGATATGTGGGTTAGGGTGGATTGGCCATGCTAAATTGCCCATAGTGTCCAGGGATATGCAGGCTTAGGTGTATTAACTATGGAGAATGCAGGGTGGTAAGGTCACTGGTTGGGTCTGTGTGGGATGCTCTTCAGAGGGCTGAATGGCCTGCTGAGACACTGTGGGGATTCTATGATAAAGATGAATAAGGATGTCATTACCAATTGCACAGAGCTAGAAACGGGTGAAATGGAGGAGATGGTGAAGTGACTTAGAGGATGTCATGGTGTTATTCAGAATTCCATGATCCCCTTGCCAGTCGTGGTCCTCAATCAAAAGTACTGAGTCAGATAATCATTCTACCTATGTGCTGTTCCTGTGTGTATGTTCCCCAAAACACCAAGGTACTCTGGCTTTGAAATACTTTGGAATGTTGTGATCTGCTGAAAGCTACTCATTATTGCAATTTACTTCCTTTCTTCTGTCAATCATGAACATACAGGAAATTTAAACATAAGATGGAACTAATATTGTCACAATTGCACATGCACACTTCAAAAACTTTTAATCAAAAGTGCTTCAGTTTTCATTTTACTTGGAGTTCATCTGTTGAGCAACAGTCCTAAATTCAACTAGTTTACTAATTCTATTTTGGTTATTTGCTGTCAACATAGGTTGTGTACATACATATCCATGACTCAAATACACACGTTTCTTTTTAAAATGTAATGATGCATGCTTCACGTTGGATAACAGGTATGTCGATAATCTGTTTTGCTAACTTGCCTTTTTGAACTGGATGCGTTTGTTTAGGAGTGGATATAGAAGCTGCACGGAAGGAAGAAGAACGAATAATGCTTCGCGATGCCAGGCAATGGTTAAATAGTGGGCAAATAAATGATAATCGGCATCCCAAATCTGGGGGAACAGCACTTCATGTAGCTGCAGCTAAAGGCTATTCAGAGGTTTTAAAGTAGGTATCTGAAGCTACTCCAATACTTAGTATTTGCAAGTAAACAAAGGATTATTAGGAGCAAATTGTTTTCTTTTTCTATTGCATGATGCACCAGTTAACTTGAGCTTCAAAACTGTAATTATTGTACTAAAAATGGCTAGTTGTGTTTCTTTATATATTTCATAGCCCATAGATATTTAGATGAGGCGTTTCGTGATGCTAGCAAGCTGAAAGTAGGTGCATGCTATTTGGTTATGTATTGTTTCATTGGTTTAGTAAGCAACATTAAAGACTGAATGCAATTAAGTTATTTCAAAATGTTCATAAATGTTCATAAATGATCTTAAAACAAATTGAAGATAGTTAGAAAATGCATCTACATGGAGTTGGGTGACTGTGAGCCGAGTTATGAGGTTGCTGTATTCTATTCGCATACTGCCGTCGTATTGCCCCCTCTCTTTTGGCTTAGCAGAAGTCATAAATTAATGATACATTAAAGCTGAATCAAATGTTTTGTCTTAATTTAACTTTGTAAAATGTACATGTAACTTCCAAAAAGCAGCTATAATTCGTTGAGATGACATTTTAATGGGATTTCTCTTGTTTTAGTCTTTGATTTTTAAATTGGTACTTTCTTGAAAATCCACAGACTTCTAATCCAGGCAGGTTATGATGTAAATATCAAAGATTATGATGGCTGGACCCCACTACATGCTGCAGCACACTGGGGAAAAGAGGAAACCTGCCGAATCCTGGTAGAAAGCTTCTGCGATATGGAGATGATCAACAAAGTGGTTTGTTGTCTATTACATGTTTTTGATTTTGGTAACTACTGTCTTTTTGTTGAGTCACAAAAAGGCAGAGAAGCAGATCATTAGAAGATTGCATGATCAGACTATTTTGTTTGAAGTAACAATTTCTTTCCTTTCTCGTGGGACGTAGGCATCGCTAGCACTGGCTGAGCGGAGAATGTTTAAAGGAACTTGAGGGGCAGCCTTCTCAGACAAAGGGTGATTTGTTTGTGAAATGAATCAGTGAATACCAGTCACGGTTGGACATAGAGCAGTTTTTCCGACGTCTTCGCCTCCATGCCTACTACTTCAACCGGGAACCCAATCCTCCTTCCACTGACCCCTTCACCCACTTCCAACACAAGTCCTCCTCCTGGACACCACCCCCAGGCCTCCTACCCTCCCTCGACCTCTTCATCTCCAACTGCCGTCGAGACATTAACCGCCTCAACCTCTCCACCCCTCTCACCCACTCCAACCTCTCCCCCGCAGAACGGGCAGCCCTCCGCTCCAACCCCAACCTCACCATCAAACCCGCAGACAAGGGTGGCGCAGTGGTAGTATGGCGCACTGACCTCTACATCGCTGAGGCCAGACGCCAACTCTCCGACACCACCTCCTACCGCCTCCTCGATCATGACCCCACACCCGAGCACCAAACCATCATCTCCAACACCATTCACGACCTCGTCACCTCAGGGGACCTCCCACCCACAGCCTCCAACCTCATTGTTCCCCAACCCCGCACGGCCCGTTTCTATCTCCTTCCCAAAATCCACAAACCTGTCTGCCCTGGTCGACCCATCGTCTCAGCCTGCTCCTGCCCCACCGAACTCACCTCCACCTATCTGGACTCCATTTTCTCCCCTTTGGTCCAGGAACTCCCCACCTACGTCCGTGACACCACCCACGCCCTCCACCTCCTCCAGGACTTCCAATTCCCTGGCCCCCAACACCTCATATTCACCATGGACGTCCAGTCCCTGTACACCTGCATTCCGCATGGAGATGGCCTCAAGGCCCTCCGCTTCTTCCTGTCCCACAGGCCTGACCAGTCCCCCTCCACTGACACACTCATCCGCCTAGCTGAACTCGTCCTCACACTCAACAGCTTCTCTTTTGACTCCTCCCACTTCCTACAGACTAAGGGGGTGGCCATGGGCACCCGCATGGGCCCCAGCTATGCCTGCCTCTTTGTAGGTTACGTGGAACAGTCCCTCTTCCGCACCTACACAGGCCCCAAACCCCACCTCTTCCTCCGGTACATTGATGACTGTATCGGCGCCGCCTCTTGCTCCCCAGAGGAGCTCGAACAGTTCATCCACTTCACCAACACCTTCCACCCCAACCTTCAGTTCACCTGGGCCATCTCCAGCACATCCCTCACCTTCCTGGACCCCTCAGTCTCCATCTCAGGCAACCAGCTTGTAACTGATGTCCATTTCAAGCCCACCGACTCCCACAGCTACCTAGAATACACCTCCTCCCACCCACCCTCCTGCAAAAATTCCATCCCCTATTCCCAATTCCTCCGCCTCCGCCGCATCTGCTCCCACGATAAGACATTCCACTCCCGCACATCCCAGATGTCCAAGTGCTTCAAGGACCGCAACTTTCCCCCCACAGTGATCGAGAACGCCCCTGACCGCGTCTCCCGTATTTCCCGCAACACATCCCTCGCACCCCGCCCCCGCCACAACCGCCCTAAGAGGATCCCCCTCGTTCTCACACACCACCCTACCAACCTCCGGATACAACGCATCATCCTCCGACACTTCCGCCATTTACAATCCGACCCCACCACCCAAGACATTTTTCCATCCCCACCCCTGTCTGCTTTCCGGAGAGACCACTCTCTCCGTGACTCCCTTGTTCGCTCCACACTGCCCTCCAACCCCACCACACCCGGCACCTTCCCCTGCAACCGCAGGAAATGCTACACTTGTCCCCACACCTCCTCCCTCACCCCTATCCCAGGCCCCAAGATGACATTCCACATTAAGCAGAGGTTCACCTGCACATCTGCCAATGTGGTATACTGCATCCACTGTACCCGGTGCGGCTTCCTCTGCATTGGGGAAACCAAGCGGAGGCTTGGGGACCGCTTTGCAGAACACCTCCGCTCAGTTCGCAACAAACAACTGCACCTCCCAGTCGCAAACCATTTCCACTCCCCCTCCCATTCTCTAGATGACATGTCCATCATGGGCCTCCTGCACTGCCACAATGATGCCACCCGAAGGTTGCAGGAACAGCAACTCATATTCCGCTTGGGAACCCTGCAGCCATATGGCATCAATGTGGACTTCACCAGTTTCAAAATCTCCCCTTCCCCCACTGCATCCCAAAACCAGCCCAGATCGTCCCCTCCCTCCACTGCACCACACAACCAGCCCAGCTCTTCCCCCCCGTGCCCCCCCCCCCCCCCCCAACCCACCCACCCACCCACTGCATCCCAAAACCAGTCCAACCTGTCTCTGCCTCCCTAACCGGTTCTTCCTCTCACCCATCCCTTCCTCCCACCCCAAGCCGCACCCCCATCTACCTACTAACCTCATCCCACCTCCTTGACCTGTCTGTCTTCCCTGGACTGACCTATCCCCTCCCTACCTCCCCACCTATACTCTCTCCACCTATCTTCTTTACTGTCCATCTTCGGCCCGCCTCCCCCTCTCTCCCTATTTATTCCAGTTCCCTCTCCCCATCCCCCTCTCTGATGAAGGGTCTAGGCCCGAAACGTCAGCTTTTGTGCTCCTGAGATGCTGCTTGGCCTGCTGTGTTCATCCAGCCTCACATTTTATTATCTTGGAATTCTCCAGCATCTGCAGTTCCCATTATCTCTGCCAAAGGAAGTGATATTGTTTAATTGTGCCAAGACGACAGTTTTGCATCACCTCAGGGTGGTTTGAAAACAAGGAGCCAACTATTGTGCCATTTGGAGCTGAATGTCTGTCACTGAATAATTGTCTTCTGCATATTTAAGTTTAGTTTTTAAATAGCAGCATAAGAATCACAAAGGATCTTTAGATTATTGGGAAACATCAAGAAGAATAAAAACTTGCATTTCTTCGGTCATCTTCATGAATTCGGATTGTCTCCAAATATTTTACAGTACTTTCGTAGGGTTATTCCTACTTGGGAAATATTGCTGCTAATTTGCACTCATGAAGCTCCCACGCATGTACTACATCAAACAGTACAGCACAGGAATAGGCCCTTCAGCCCACCATATCTGTGCTGACCATGATGACATTTCAAACTAATCATATCTGTCTTCATGTGGTCCATATCCCCCTCTTCCTTGCCTAGTCATCTGTCTGTCAAATGCTGTTTAACTTAGCTATTGTATCTGCTTCTACCACCTTCCTGTGTTCAGCATGTTCCAGCCACCTACTGTTCTCTGCATTTAAAAAGAAACTTGCCTTGCACGTTTCCCTTAATCTTATACCCTTCATCTTAAACCTACACTCCCTAGTGTTTGACATCTTCATGCTGAGAGACAAGCCCCAAGAATCCACCCTTTCCAAGCTGCTCGTAATTTTATTTAATTCTATCAGGTCCCCCTTCAGCCTCTAGTTGTAGAGAAAACAATACTCCAAATGTTGGCTAACAAGTTTTATACAGCTGCACCACAACTTGTCAACTTTTATACTCACTTTGCTGATCGATGATTGCAAGCACTTTGTATGCCGACTTTACCGCCTCGCCTACTTCTGCCACTTTGAGGGAGCGAAGGCCTTGCAAGCCAAGATCCTTCTGGACCTCACGGCTATTGAGGGTTCCATTATTTGCTTATACTTTAGTGCATTTAACCTCTATCACCTCTCACTTGTCTAGATTAAACTCCACCTGTCATTTCTCTACCTAACCTTCCAACTGATCAATATCCTTTGCCAGCCTTCCTTACTATCCACAATTCCTCCAATTTTCATGTCAGCTGCAGACTTATTAATTGACCGAATAGATTTTCATTCATGAAAATAAATTATAAACAACAGATCCCAGCGCTGATCCTTGTGGAGCACCACTGCTTACAGACCTTTAGTCAGAAAAGTATCCCTCCATGACTACTTTCTGTTTCCTATGACCAAGCCAATTTTGTATCCAACTTACCAACTCGAGTTCTCGTGTGACTTAATCTTTTGGACGAGCCTACAATAACAGACCTTAGCAAATGTTTCAGTAAAGTCTATATGAACAACAATGTAAAAGTGCATTCTAACATCTCTTCTGAATGGCTTAGCCTGAATTCTCAGATTATACCCCAGTTCTGGAATATTAAACCAGTGGAAACAGTTTTTCTTCTTCTCACCTGTCTTTGCCTGTTAATATCCCAAAGCTCACCCTTTAACATTCTAAATTCTGGGGAATAAAGATCTAACTTATCTAATCTTTCCTCCAATGTAACCCCTGAAGTGTACTGATATTATTCTTGAATTGGTATTATCCTTCTCAACCTTACTAGGATTTTTTGTAACTGTACCGCAATGTCTACATCCTTCTACTCGAGCCCTGTTGATACTAAATTGTGGAGCATAAAAGACTGAAAGCAAAAATCAAGTCCATTTCATCTGATCAATCTTTGACGTTTTGTTTTCTTGGTCTATATGTTAGATAAATCTCATGTTGGAGTGAAATGACAGTTGATTCTTATTGTTGGAGAAGTGAAAATTCTGTATTTGTTCTTGCTCAGTTTTACAGTGACATCGCATTTTGTGCAAGAGAGGGTGGGAAACAGCTTCTGATATGACATAGGGTTGTGGTGCAAGTGCTATGGCAATAAATGTGCCTTTGATGTGCTTGGACCTGGTTATGACAAAATAAGCTGCATTTGAAATCACTGACACAAAGTTAACCAAGTTCTGTGTTGCCCTCGAAGTGATATTTTCTTGGTGTGGCTGCAGGCCAGCCAGTTACCAAGGGCTGCTGGCACAATGCAAAACAAAATAAGAATTTTTGGGAATAAGGGTGTAGCTTTACAACAATGTAAGAGACAGTGACAGCACTTCTCAATGATACAGCACATTCAAAGTAGCAAAATGTTTTGTGGAACTGAAGGCTATGGTCAGTCTCCCCTGTACTGGAAGTTTCTTTTGTAGTTTTGGTTATTGGGAAATCAGCATGATCAAAGACAGTGGAAAGGTCCGGAGAGGTTGTGTTGAGGCGGAGATTAAGTCTTGCTGTACACGTGGGACCATGCGTGTTTGGACAATAGGGAACATATTGAAGAATAGAAGCAGGCTAAAGATAGCCTGGTGGCTCCAGAGCAAACAGTGTAAATATTTATTTTCAATAAACAAAAGCCTGTCTAATTCAGGGTCTTCCCACCCAGTTAAGTGAAGGAAGAGAGAGAGATTGGGAAGGATGCTGGAGTGAACTTTGTTGGAAGGCTGCGGGCCAGTTGAGAAGGGTGAGGAATGATGGTTCCACTTGGCAGTTGTAAGGGTTGTGTTTTGTGAAGAGCTGCTTCGATATGTTGGAGGGCTGGAAATTTGACTGAATCAAATATTTAATTGTTGATTGTGTCGCTGTCAATCTTGTGAGGTCACTAAATGTTAAAGGCAATTTGGGCAGGCACATTAGTACGCAGCTATCTATTAAAGCTCTTCATAGAAGATGGATAATGTCAGCAGATTTGAAATGGAGAGCAGTGCTTGAGCATGAACGAAGAAGAACATCAGATACCATGGTGTCTCATCACTGGCTGTGGTAATTCCCGAGAGAGCGATGTGAGAAGTTTGACATGTTTCCATGACTTCCAAAATGTTGTGTAGGCCATTTACTATTTTACTGATGGTATCTTTTATTTTTAATTTGACATGTGAGTCAGTAGAAAGAGTTTTCCGGTTGACCTCTTTTGAAATGTGTGAATTTTGTCCATAGGGGCAGACAGCTTTTGATGTAGCTGATGAAGATATTCTTGGGTACTTGGAAGAGTTGCAAAAAAGGCAGAATATGGTAAGTTTTTGGGAGCTATTTCAAATCATCACTTTTTTAAAAAAATTGTTCTTAGTGAAGGATACGGCACACTGAAGAAATTAACTTCAGTCGTATTTTATCGTGATTATACCATCATTTATGTTTATAAATCTGACTACAGAGTTAAATGGGTGGTAAGAAACTCTCTGGTCATTACCTGAAGACTGACATGTGATGTTCAGTGATAATAAAATGTGAGGCTGGATGAACACAGCAGGCCAAGCAGCATCTCAGGAGCACAAAAGCTGACGTTTCGGGCCTAGACCCTTCATCAGAGCTCTCTGATGAAGGGTCTAGGCCCGAAACATCAGCTTTTGTGCTCCTGAGATGCTGCTTGGCCTGCTGTGTTCATCCAGCCTCACATTTTATTATCTTGGAATTCTCCAGCATCTGCAGTTCCCATTACCCCTTACCCATGTGATGTTCAGTCACTGTTTTCTAATGGAACTCAAGTAGTTTGCATTAAAATTAGAATTTGTGATCTTGAAGGAATTTCACAACTTTAGAAGGCACATTGTCAACTTGTTTTAGTTTTGTAATTTGGCAGTATGTGATGCAGTAGTGAATTCTGTTTATTGACAGCCACAATTCGGCACAACTTGATTTCACTGTTTTCAGACAGAAGCTGCTTGTATAGAATTTAAAATTCAGATGGGAGCACCTCTGTCTGTGCAACTTTTTTAATAAACTTGTGATTACTGCTGTACTCTGTATATGTATACATTGTCTGCCTCCAGAATATTCACGTTTTGCCATATTGGTTGTACTATTCACAATCTTATGCATATGTGAAACTGATGGCGCTCAGTTTTACCACTCTGTCAGCAGCCATTAAAGCCAGTCTGATTTTGAGGTGAGAGTAAAGTGAAAATCTTCCCTCTAATCAGATACAATCAAGGCTGTCCCTCTTCCGTTCCTTCCTTGATTTACCTTAGGTACAGACTTCTATGCCAGTTGCCAGTTGTCAGACTGCATCAATTGCTTCAGCATCATGGCATTCTCACTGCCTTGAACATCATAGCTGTACTCCTAGATATCTGGTTAATCATGAAGACTGCATGGCTTTTTCCCCCCACTCCTACCTCCTGTAATCAGGATACAGATGAGTATTGCTGGCCATTTGAGTTGCAAAAACAGCTGTAGGTAGTTTGATCTGTTGAGTCACAATCTGCATTCGCTCTAATTTTTCTTGTTAGCATATGGCGGTAACTTCCAGAACAGGAGGTTAATATGGCCACATGCTAATCAGCTGATTGGTGCCTGCAGGCCATCGAAGTAGATGAAAAGGTTAGAGGGAACATGGATTGCAACAACACAGGTGTATAAAACTTAGTACCGGGGTAGGCCGTCTGTTCCTTTAAACCTGCATCGTTCAGTAAGATTGTGGCTGATTCTACCCCCATAATACCTAACTTGCCTATTAAAAATCTCTGCCCCAGCCTTCAGTACCTCCTGAGAAGAAAAAACTTCATGTAGAAATGACCTTCAGAGAGAAAAATTGGTGTGTATTTAAACTATATTTCCTACTTTCAGGTTTTTCCATAAATCCAAGCATTGTCCAGATGTACACTATCCAATTGCCTCAAGATTTTTTCAGTAAAATGACCTCTCATTTTGTTACTTAGTGGATACAGACATTGTTTCTTCAGAAGAATTAGCCAAATGATCCTCTTAATTTGTACACTTGCAACTGAGAAGTTTTGTGCTGCTGTGTTTAAATTGTATGACAGACTCGTGATGGGTCGGTATAACAAAAGCCTTTCACGCTATTTAAGCTTGTTCCTTGAATGTCAAATGCATTGATTTGCTGTTTCAGTATACTGAATCTCTTCAAAGACCTTGTCAGTGAGTAACTTCAAACTGTCCTGTCCACACTCTTCCACCTTAGATCATTATAAGTACTTTGGGAGATTTTCTAAATTCTGTCTTAACCTAGTCAGTTTATTTTCATGAATAGAAAATAAATTATCCAAGTTATATTTTAATAGTCTAACACTGTCTTAAAATTGCATTTTCACTTTTTTCTCCCCTTGAAAGCTTTTCAGGGAGAAACAAGCAAATAAATCCCCTTTGATCGAGTCAACTGCAACAATGGAGAACAATCAACAATTAAAACCCATCAAAAGGTAATTAGAAGTGAAATTCAAGATGTATGAGTAATGATTTGAGTTCCACCATTTAGGAAATAAAATCTATTTTACCGGTATCTGCTTGTGTATATCGTTAATGTTCAAATTGTTAATTGGTACATGAGAATTTTCATGTTTTCTCAACTTTACTGAAATAATCCTGACAGTAAAGAAACTCTGCTGAATGAACAAAAGGTTCCAGTCCACATAGAATCTCTTGAGCAGGAAAAAGTGGATGAAGAAGAAGAGGGTAAGAAAGATGATTCCAGTTGTTCCAGTGAAGAGGAGGAGGAAGAAGACTCAGAGTCAGAAGCAGAAGCAGGTAACTTCAAAGGAACCTTCAAGTTGTTTGGAATAAACATGAGCGGAACAATTGGATCAACTGAAAGCCTTCAATTTTATTCACCATATATACTCAGTATTTAATATCGTGTAAAAGTCTATTCTGACTTGTCCAAAAATACCTTCAATTTTCAAAAACCTTATGTAGAGGCCGATCCCTATTGCCAAAATACCCAAACTCTTTGCACTTGCCATCCACTTTAGCTCAAACTCATCCTGCAGTAAACTGAGCGCACCATGGAAGTCAGCTGACCGGTTGCTCATGCCTGCTCATGTACGTTTAGTTCCTTGTATGCTGCCTTTGGGATGAGAACGGTCTCTGACCTACAACTCTGTGATAGCAAGTCTTCTGGGGAGGATGGATTTTAATGTCTCATGTTACGCATGCAAATACTTAATCTCAGAAATTTGGCTTTCATGCTGATGTGTCTTATTAAAGCTGGATCATTTTCTGAATGTCGAAGTGAGGTATCTGTAAATGCTGAGATGCAGATCATTCTTGTTTCATGTGCCCTATTTCAGTATCAGTGACCACAGGTCGTATAAGCATGCCATGTAAAATTCTGCTTGCATCTATCCCTATTGTGTTGATCTCAAATCAATACCATTCTTAGGTGATTGATCAGTTTTGTACAACAGGTCCTGGTCACTAAAAATTGAATTAAGATTGCAAGCATTATTTATATGTTGAATCCTTGCAGCCAGCAGATAGAATTCTGATTCCAGTCACGTGTTGTGTAAAGTCAGAGACACATGCCAAGGAAACTGACCCTTCAGTCCAACCAGTCCATGCCAATAGGGCGCAAACTAAACTAGTCCTATGTGCCTGTGCCCATTTCCCTCCAAACGTTTCAGCTTCATTCTTTTACTCAAACATTTTTTGTGTTGGAACTGTACCTACATCCACCACTTTCTCTGGCAGTTCATTCCACACACATTGTGTTTTGTAAAAAAAAAAAAAAAATTCCCCCTTTGGACCTTTTTAAATCTTTCTCCTCTTAGCTTAAAAATATGCCCCCTCATTTTGAAGTCCCCGACATTTGTGAAAACATCTTTGCTGCTCGCCTTATCTTGGAATGCACTTAAACTTAGAATCCCAAGGAGTGTGGAAACAGGCCCTTCAGCTCAACAAGTCCACACCGACCCTCAGCATCCCACCCAGACCCATCCCCCTAAACCCACCTAATGTACTGTTCCCTGAACACTGTGGGCAATTTAGCATGGCCAGTTCACATAGCCCGCACATCTTTGGACTGTGGTAGGAAACCAGAGCGTCTGGAAGAAACTCCCATGCAGACAGTTACCTGGCGGGGGGGATCAAATCCAGGCTTCTGGTGCTGGGAGGCAGCAGTGCTAACTACTGAGCTATCGTGCCACCCCCTCATGATTTTATAAATCCCTAAGGTCACTCCCCAACCTCCTACACTGCAGTGAAAAAAGTCCCAGCCTTAACCAGCCTGTTTTTTTTAAACTCAAATCCAGCATCTTTGACAAGGTCCTGGTAAATCTTTTCTGTCCAATTTAATAATATCCCTCCTGTAGCAGGGCAACCAGAACTGCGCACAGTACTCTAGAAGAGGCCTCTCTGACCTGAGAGTTCCAATTCCTATACACCAATGTTTGAGCAATGAAGGCAACCATGCTAAATGCCTTCCCAGCTCCCTGTTTACCTGTGGCACAACTTGAGAAGAATTATGTGTACCTAGTTACGTTGTTGTGTTTAGGTCCCAGAGACAGGTGATTTCCTGATTCACAGCGTCGTGCTGCCTCCCAGTGCTATGCACAGGGCCCGTTCTCCGTGCAAAGTAATTTTGAACTGATTTGCATTGAGTACATTGAACTGGAGCAGCAATTTTAGATCTTTTTATACTAAATATTTCCAGGAATATGGCACATTTCCAACAAATGGAATACTGTGATTGTTTGGTGATTTATAAGTTACTCCTGTTTCTTCAGTTATTGCTCCATTAAGAAGTTCAATTTTCTTCCAGAAAAAAACAAACCTACAACACATGTAAATAGTGTAAACCGTATCAACAGTGGAGGTAGTATACAGTCTGCAGCAGTAGCCCCAACAACTGTACCCACAAATCAAGTTGCGCCAACGTCACCAGTGAAAAAGGTAAGTTAAGAACCTATTTAAACCAGAATCATTCAACATGCATGGGCTTTCAATCACTTTGAGAAAGCAAGAACTGCAAATGCTGAAGTCAGAATCAATACAATGTGGAGCTAGAGGAACGCAGCAGGTCAGGCAGTATCAGAAGAGCAAGAATGTTGACTGTTTGGATTTACACCCTTCATCTGGGCTGTAAAGCAAAAATGTCAACTTGACTGCTCCTCTGATGCTGCTTGACCTGCTATGTTCCTCCACCTGCACGCTATATTGAAATGCGTGGGCTACTAACCCTAGCAGCAGTGGGGATGTGAAGACGGAGGTTTGAATCTCTCTCTCACCTAGTAATTCAAAAAATCTTCAATGGATGGGTTTAATTGTGACCTGGGTTGCTTTCAGTTGGAGCAAATGTAACCCTTCCTCTTGGTAAGATAAATGCGGTCTAATGTTCATCCCTAAATAGCGCTTGTGAAATATATCTGCCACTGAGTTGCACAATAATTTTGATAGCATATAAATTGTTTGGTCTTTGTATTCTCTTTTCTTAGTTAAGGAGATTAGCCAAGGCTGTCTGCCCTTTTTGAGTTTGCTCCACCGTTCATTTATGACCATGCTCAATTGTACAAGTCAGTAGCCTAGTCCTGCTTTTCACTGATATAGTTGGATCCCTTTAGCCGAAGGTCTGCCAGCTCCTCCTTGAAATCATAATGTTTTGACCTCAACCACTTTCTGCAGTAGCAAATTCCACAAGCTCATCGCTCTCTGGGTGAAATTTCTCATCTCAGCCGTAAATCGTGAGGGGCTTGGGTAGAGTCAGTAGTCAGTTCTTTTCCCTAGGGTGGGGCAGTCCAAAACTACAAGGTAAAGATTTTAAAAGGACATGAAGGGCAACCTTTTCACACAGAGGGTGGTGCATGGATGGAACAATTTGCTGCATGAAGTGTTGGAAGCTGATACAAGTACAACATTTAAAAGGTACCTGGCTGGGTGCGTGAATAGGCAAGGTTTAGGTGGATATAGGCCAAATGTTGGCAGATAGGACTAGGTCAGATTGGGATATCTGGTCGGTTGGGCAAATTGGACCGAATGGTCTGTTTCTGTGATTGTGATGCTAAACAGTCTACCCTCTATCTTTAGACTGTTACCCCAGCTTCTGGACTCTTCCCTTTATTGTGGACATCCTGCATTTATCCTGATTAGTCTTGTTAGAATTTTATAGGTTTTTATGCAATTACCTCCATTCTTAAGAACTCCAGTGAATGCAGTTCTAACCAATCCAGTCTGTTCATTTGCCAAGATAATGAAATGTGAGGCTGGATGAACACAGCAGGCCCAGCTGCATCTCAGGAGCACAAAAGCTGACGTTTCGGGCCTAGACCCTCCTTCAGAGAGGGGGATGGGGTGAGGGTTCTGGAATAAATAGGGAGAGAGGGGGAGGCGGACCGAAGACGGAGAGAAAAGAAGATAGGTGGAGAGGAGTGTATAGGTGGGGAGGTAGGGAGGGGATAGGTCAGTCCAGGGAAGACGGACAGGTCAAGGAGGTGGGATGAGGTTAGTAGGTAGGAGATGGAGGTGCGGCTTGGGGTGGGAGGAAGGGATGGGTGAGAGGAAGAACAGGTTAGGGAGGCAGAGACAGGTTGGACTGGTTTTGGGATGCAGTGGGTGGAGGGGAAGAGCTGGGCTGGTTGTGTGGTGCAGTGGGGGGAGGGGACGAACTGGGCTGGTTTTGGGAGTCGGTGGGGGAAGGGGAGATTTTGAAGCTGGTGAAGTCCACATTGATACCATTGGGCTGCAGGGTTCACCAGCTTCAAAATCTCCCCTTCCCCCACTGCGTCCCAAAACCAGCCCAGTTCGTCCCCTCTCCCTACTTATTCCAGAACCCTCACCCCATCCCCCTGTCAGATGAAGGGCCTAGGCCCGAAGCGTCAGCTTTAGTGCTCCTGAGATGCTGCTGGGCCTGCTGTGTTCATCCAGCCTCAGTTCATTTTCTTGGATTCTCCAAGCATCTGCAGTTCCCATTATCACTGTTCATTTGCCAGCCCTGCCCTCCCAAGAATCAGCCTGGTAGACCTTTGCTCTGCTCCTTCTCTAACAAAAACATACTTCCTTAATTAAGGAGACTAAAATTGCTAACAATATTCTAGGCATTGTTTCATCCAGGCCCTGTACAATTGCAGCTAGACACCCCTGCTCCTGTACTTGAATTACTATGAAATCAATATATCTTTTGCCATCTTCACTGACACCTGCACCTACCTGGTTTCTTTCAGTGGCTGTTGTACAAGTGTGCCCTGGTCACATTACTATAATGGAGAAGGGTCAGTTAAGTGAAAGAAAATGCCTGATATTAACTTTATAAGTAACAATTTGTTTATTTAACCCTCATAGTGAGCACATTAACCAACCATCTAACGAACAGGACAGTTACCCCCAACTCCTCACTATTCCTTAACTGAACAAAATTCTGCTGGTAGGCTATTCCAATAAACACAAGTCCCCCTTGTATCACCCAGGTAGTAAGAAGAAAAATTAAAACTTAGTCTCTCAAAGTCCGTACAGAATGTGTCTTCCGGAATGCCATGCCTTCTCCATTATGTCTCAAGTAATAAATGCCTTTCATCTTATCCAGCTGACAGGGATGTTTTCTCTGTGAAGTCTCTTACCTGGAAGTTCTAGATAGCTTTTATGGAAAGATGGTGCTTTCTTAGAGCTTAGTGATTTCTTGTGAGAGCTAGGTGCTTACTTCTCAGATGGCAGTTTGCTCTCACTCTGTTTTCAAAAAAGCTCTCCTTGTATACCTTGGATAACATATCAATTTTTATTGCAATAGCATTGGTCTGCGGTTGTCAAAATTTTAATTCAATTGGTTTTCAGTTGCGATCCGCTTTATAGCGTAACACAGCATGGAAACAGGCAGTTTGGCCCAAACTGGTTCATGCTGAAAGTGCATGGTATAAGTGAATTGGCTGATCCTAGCTCGTTGCCAAAACAGCAAAACAAGTTTCCAATCACAAAGCCAAATGATACCTGTTTCAATTTTAGAACTGGCTGTAAGACTCCAGCTACGTGCAGACACCATTTTCTTTTCCTCTGTCTAAACCTCTAAGTTTAGAAAGTCACTGTCTCAAAGGAGCCACACACTTGACACAACTTTGTAACATGACACCACCCTATATTCAATCTGTTGTCTTTCAGATGATAATCTATCTTCCTGTTTTTGCTACTAAAGTGGGTAACCACATTTATCCAGTGTTACACCTGCCATGGATTTGCCCACTCACTCAACTTATCCGAATCACAGTGAAGCACCTTTGCATCCTCCTCACAGTTGATGCTCCCACCCAGTGTTGTCTTATGCAGATTTGGAGATATTACACTTAGTTCTCTCATCAACCGAAAATGTATTTTATCAATGGCTAGGGTTCCATTGCCAATTCCCTGTGGAAAAATGATGGAAGTTGCCATTATATTTCCAGACCATCAAACAACTGATTTGAGGGGTTGGGGGTAGTGCAAAGAGATGACTGATTTAACCTGAGGGTCACCACACCTCAGGTGAGGGGAGAGGTTCAGCAAAGAAATCCTTCATGACAGCCCCAGCTGGTGCAGGAATCCAACCCATGCTGTTATCCATGTCCATGGCAAACTGGCTGTAATGTCAACTGAGCTAACTGATCCCTGGAGCACCTCAGTTACTGCCTGCCATTTGGAAAAGACCATTTTATTCCTACTTTTTGTTTCTTGTCTGCCAACCAGTTTTGAAACCTTCTCATTGCACAGCCTTTCATCCATGTGCTTTAATTTTAAATGCTAATGTCTTTCGGGGGCATTGTTGAAAGCTCCCTTCAAGTCCAAATAAACTGCATCTGTTGGCTCCCCCTAAACTAACAGAATTTGAAATAACAAAGTGTGGAGCTAGATGAACACAGCAGACCAAGCAGCATCTTCGGAGCACAAAAGCTGATGTTTCGGGCCTAGACCCTTCATCAGAAAAAACTTCTGATGAAGGGTCTAGGCCCGAAACGTCAGCTTTTGTGCTCCTCTGATGCTGCTTGGCCTGCTGTGTTCATCCAGCTCCACACATTGTTTTCTCGGATTCTCCAGCATCTGCAGTTCCCGTTGTCTCACAGAATTTGAATGTATGTTTGTCACAGTTGACGCATTGAGCTACAAATAGTAGCAATGTGAATGTAAAATGGAAAAGATTATCTAGTTGGATTTGAGCGAGTGCCTCCTTTTTAAACTTGACACCATGATTGTTCTGGAATAATCTGGCAATCCTTTGGAATATGTAGTTCGAACTATATAATAGATGGGGAAGTGATAGCCTTGTCGTATTATTGCCCATACTGATAATTCAGAGACCTCCATAAAGTTCTGGCATCCCAGGTTTGAATTCCAACACGTTAGATGGTGGGATATGATTGCAGTAAATGTCTAGAACTAAAGAGTTTGACAATGGCTTCATGGTCACTATTAATGATCAGAAAAACCCACCTGATAAACTAATGCCCTTTAGGGAAGGAAACTGCTCTACTTAGTTGGTTTGACTTACACATGACTCGAGACCCATAACAACGTGGCTGACTCTGAACTACACCTGGCCAGTTAAAGATGGGTAATAAATACTGGCTTAGCCAGAGATGCCCATGAATGAGTTAAAAAAGGTACCCAAAATGCTAATACTTAAGGTCAGCGAAGGGAGGGAATTTTCCAAGCCGACTGTGTTAATGTAGTTTCTCCAAAAATTTGCCTGAATTATTATTCATTTGTGCTGAGTGCAAAGGTTGAGACTGGGCTGACTCCCAAAGTATTCTCCATAAACACAGTTAAACATGTAGCAGGTACTATATGCTGATTCAGTTGGTATTGAAATTTAACTGAAGTCAGCATTCATGTGTAGAATTTGACATGGTGAAAACTAATACAGAGAAACGCGCTTGTCAGTTCGCCATGTGTTTCTTGTAATGGGTTTACTCAAGCTCTTACTGCCATGTCAGGCATTGTTGTGCGCTGGAAGTGACCTTGATCTCTCAAACGTAATCCATGTGTCGACCGAGTAAAACTTTGTTTTGGGGAGAGCTGTTGGCAGATATAAAAATAAATCACTTAAACTCTTCACCTGTGAAAGGCAGATTCACACAAGTACCGTGTCTTTAGATTATTGTTGTTGATTTCACTTAGCTACATTGTAGACAAAATAATGGAATGCCTGATTTTTTCCAACTGAGACACACAGGAATTTTCATTGTGAATTTGGCTGAAAATGTTCACAAGTTTCAATATGGTCTTCCTCACGAGGGCGGTCTTCCTCACGAGGGCGGTCTTCCTCACGAGGGCGGTCTTCCTCACGAGGGCGGTCTTCCTCACGAGGGCGGTCTTCCTCACGAGGGCGGTCTTCCTCACGAGGGCGGTCTTCCTCACATCCTTGCATTTTGGGTCGTCTTTTACTTCATTTTGCTCCACTGTTGACAGCATTAGCAGCCAGATCTCAGTTGAGTTTTGTGAGTTGACATTTGGTTCATTGTGCATGTTGATTTAGTTCTGTCAGAAACAGACTGTACAGTTTTTGACTATGAAAAATGCCCTTTGTAAGGAAGAAATTGGGAAAACTCTACATGGGAATTATGTAGCCCAATGCAATTTTGGGAAAATGTAGACTTAATCTTCTGTGTAGTCTGTCAGACAAAGGTGGCCTCTGTACCAGTAAAGGTGAAACAATTAGCATACTGTGTTGAAGTTTTACATTGTTTAATACACTAATGTGGAATTGCAGCAATTCTTCAGACTTTGTCATATTTGAGGTGTTGTCTAAAGGCAAACTGCCACATGTATATAGCCATAATAAGCTATAAACGTGAGTCTAACACAGTCAAGAGAGAGTTGCCCAAGATTGCTCAACTTTATTTCCAGACCCTGAGACCCTATGGCTTCAGGTTAAAAATGGACAAGGAAACCTCCTCATCATACATCATTGTCCCTCAGCTGATGAATCAGTACTCCTTCATATCGGATAATGTGGAGGAAACACTCTTGCTTGGCAAGGGCACAGAATGTACTCTGGGTGGGGGATTTCAATGTCCACCACCAAGAGTGGCTCGGCGGCAGTACTACTGATCATGCTGGTCTGGTCCTGAAGGACGCAGCTGCTAGATTGGGTCTGCAGCAGGTGATGAAGAAACCAACAAGAGGATAAACATACTCGACCTCTTCACCAATCTGCTGGCTGCAAATGCAGCCATCTATGACAGTATTGGAAAGAGTGACCACCACACAGTCATCGTGGAGGCAAAGTCCTGCCTTCACATTGAGAATACCCTTTATCATGTTGTGTGGTACTATTGCAGTGCTAAATGGGACACACTTCAAACAGAATTGACAACTCCAGATTGGGCATTCATGAAGTGCTACATGCCATCATCAGCATTGTACTGCTCAATCTGCAAACTCTCTGGCCTGGTATATTCCTCGCTCAACCACTCCACCAAGCCAGGTGATCAACTCTGAATCAGTGGAAGAGTCCAGGAGGACTTCGAGGAGTAACATCAGGCATACCTGAAGATGAGCTGTCAACCTGGTGAAGCTACCAAATCAGACTACTTGCATGCCAAGCAGTACAAGCAACAAGTGATAGATACAGCTAAGTGATCCCACAGCTAATGGATCAGATCTCAGCTCTGCGGTCCTGCCACATCCAGTCATGAACATGAATGATGGTGGACATTTAAACAACTCACTAGAGAAACGGTCTCCACAAATATCCCTGTCCTTAATGATGAAAGAAATCACCTCATCAGTGCAAAAGATAAGGCTGAAGTATTTACAGCAAACTTCACCCAGAAATGCTGAGTGGATGACCCACCTCAGCCTCCTCCGTTGGTCCCCATGGGGCGATTTAGATGTCCGTCTTCAGCCAATTAGTTCATTCCATGTGATATCAAGAAATGATTGGAGGCACTGATTACTACAGAGGCTCTGGGCAATAATAACTTGCTGGTAATTGTGGTGTGAAGACTCATGGTGCAGAACTCACTGCTCTCCTAGTCCCACGCTGTTTCATTACAGCTACAACCTGACAATGTGGAAAATTGCCCAGGTATGTCCTGAACACAACACAGGAGATATGCAAAATCAGTCTACCCTCTGTCATCAGTAAAGTGATGAATGGTGTCATCTGTAGCGCTGGTAAATGGCACCTGTTCAGCCATAACCTACTCAGTGACACCCGGTTTGGGTTCTGCCAGGGCCACCTAGCACCTGACCATATTACAGTCTTGGTTAAAATATGGACAAAAGGGCTGAATTCCAACTTTGAGGTGAGTGACCGTCCTTTATATCAAGGTTGTATTTGAATGTTTGTGACATCAAGGAGTCTTAGCAAAACTGCAGCCTTTGGGAATTAGGGCAAACGCTCTGGTGGTTACAGCCCTACCTGACAAACAGGATGATGGTCGTGGTTGTTGGAAGTCAGTCATCTCAGCTCTAGTACATCTCTGCACGTATTCCTCAGGGTAATGTTCTAAGCCCCACTATCATCTGCTTTGTCGCTTATCTTGCCTCCAGCATAAGGTCAGAACTGGGAATGTTAGCCGATGATTGCACAAATGTTCAGCACTATTCCTGACTTCTCAGATAATGAACCAGTCTGTTCAAGTGCACCAAGATCAGGACATTGTCTTGACTTGGGCTGGCAGGTGCTAAGTAACATTCATGCCGCACACATGATATGCTATGACCGTCTCCAATAAGACAATCTAATCACTGCCCCTTAATATTTAATGTTGCTACCATCTGTGAATCCCTCACTTTCAACATCCTTTGGGTTACCATAGATCAGAACTTGAATTGGACTCTCCATGTAAATACAGTGGCAACACTAACAGGCCAGAGGCTAGGAGGACTGTAGTGAGTAATTGACCTCCTGACTCCCCAAAGCTTGTTCACCATCTACAAAGGCACGAGTCAGAAGTATGATGGAATAATGCTTCCTTGTATGGCTGGGTGCAGCTTGAATAACACTCAAGATTTCCACCATCTAGAACAAAGCAACCTTTTTGTTTGGCTCCACATTCACAAACATCCAGTGCCGCCTCCACTGACGATCAGTAGCAGCAAGTGTACTTTGACAGGATACACTGCAGAAATTCATCAAAGATCATGAGAGAATATTTTCTCAACCAGAAGGGCAATGGCAGCAGATAGATGGGAATACTACCACGTCAAGTTCCCTCCTTAGCCAGTCACTGCCCTGACCTAGAATGATATCACTGTTCCTTCAGTGTCACTGGGTCCAAATCCTGGAATTCTCTCCCATAGAACATTGGTCTGCCTACAGCGCATAGACTCTAGCAGTTGAAGGAGGCAGCTCACCATCACCTTAAAAAGGGTGACTAGGGGCAGACTGTGTAGGCTGGCCAGGCAGCAATGCCTTTATCCAATGAATGAATCAAAAGCTGACATCTGTGGTGGTGGAGACTACGGGTACCTAGCTTGGGAAAAAACCCTCTAAATATGTAACTTTGGATAGTGTAAATCAAAGAATGAAAGAATTTTCAATTCAGCTCAAGTATGTTGCCATGTGGTAGACAAGCTATTAAGGTTAGATCATGTGGGATCTGGTGAGAGCTAGCCAAACAGATGAAAAAATTGGTTTGAAGGTAGGAGACAGGGTGGTGGACGAGTTTGTTGTTTGGATGGGAGGCCTGTGACCAGTCTGCTGCAAGCAGCAGTGCTGGGTCCAGATGTGAATGTGAACTACTGTTCGTAATTCATGTCAATGATTTGGATGAGAACGTAGGAAGCATGTTTAGTAAGTTTGCAAGTGATACTAAAGTCTGTTATACAACAGCCAGTCATCCTCTGACATGTCCACCATCTGCAAACTGACCCCACCACCAAAGATGTTTTTCCTTCCCTACCCTTATATGCTTTCTAGAGGGACCACTCTCTCCGTGACTTCCTTGTCCGCACCACACTCCCTTCCAGCCCCACCACACCCAGCACTTTTTGCTGCAAACACATGATGTGCTACACCACCTCCCTCACCCCCATCCCAGGCCCCAAGAAGACTTCCCACATCAAGCAGAAGTTCACCTGCACATCTGCTAATGTGATATACTGCTACCACTGTTCCCGTTGTGGCCTCCTCTACATCGGGGAAACCAAGCGAAGGCTTGGGGACCGCTTTGCAGAATAGCTATGCTTGGTTTGCAATAAACAACTGCACCTCCCAGTCCTGAACTATTTCAACTTGCCCTCACATTCCTCAGACGACATGTTCATCCTGGGCCTCCCATAGTGCCACAACGATGCCACCCGAAGGTTGCAGGAACAACACCTCACGTTCCTCTTGGGAACCCTGCAGCCTAATGGTATCAATGTGGGCTTCACAAGCTTCACAATCTCCCCTCCCCCAACTGCATCCCAAAACCAGCCCAAATCACCCCCATCTCCTACTTAGTAAACATCATCCTGCCCCCTTGACCAGTCCGTCCTCCCCGGATTAACCTATCTCCTCCCTAACTCCCCACCTACACTCACCTTTACTGGCTCCATCCCCACCTCTTTGACCAGCCTATCTTCTCCCCACTGTCCAACTTCTATCCGCCTCCTCCCTCTCCCTATTTATTTCCGAGCCCCCTTCCATTTCTGAAGAAAGGTCTAGGCTCAAAATGTCAGGTTTCTTGCTCCTCTGCTGTTTGGCCTGCTGTGTTCATCCAGCTGTACGCCTTGTCTCAAATTCTTCAGCATCCGCAGTTCCTATTATCAGTGAACAAGGTTAACTAAGATTACAAAGGGATCTCGATCATTTGGGTCAATGGGCTGAGGAGTAGCAGATTGAGTTTAATTTAGATAAATGCAAGGTGTTACATCTTGGTGAGACAAACCAGGACAGGACTTGCACTGTTAATTGTAGGATCCTGGGGAGTGTTGTTGAACAGAGACCCATAAGTGTAAGGGCATAGCTCCTTGAAAGTGGCATCACTGATAGACAGAGTAGTTAAGGCATTTAGAATGCTTCCCTTTATTGGTGAGAGCATTAAGTATAGGAATTGGGGGCATCATGGTAGAGTTCTGATCGCTGTGCTGTAGGAAAGATGTTATTATACCGGAAATGGTGCAGCAAAGATTTTCAAGGATATTACTGAGACTGGAGGGCTTGAGTTGTAATAAGAGAGCGGAAGAGGTTGAGGGGTGACCTCTTTGAAGTTTATGAAACATCAAGGAGCATCGTTGAGGTATTTAGCTAACATCTTTTCTGTAGGTTGCGGATGTTCAAAACTGGAGGGTACATGTTTATGGTGAGAGGGGAAAGATTTAAAAGGGATGTGGGGGCAACTTTTTCACAGTGGTGTGCATATGGAATGAGCTGCTAAATGAAATGGTGGAGGAGAGTACAGTTACAAAATTCAAGAGATTTGGACAGGTATATGAATAGGGAAGAGTTGGAGGGATATGGGCCAAATGCAGGCAAATGGGATTAGTTCAGTTTAGAAAAGCAGGTTGGCATGGAAGGTTTGTTTCCTTGCTGTATGACTCTGACTCAGTTTGTCTTTTTATCACCAGTTAATTTTTGAATATTAAAGCAAGCTGTCATGTGTAATGTCTGTTTATGAACTGACCAGGTGATTCTCAAAAGTTAATGAGCACCGTGGGTTTTTTTGCTTCTGTGATTGCAGGCTTACTTAAAGACACATTAGTTTTTTTTATAGTTTTATTGTTGTTGTTATTGTCATTATAGTTTACTAATAAGATTTTTTTCTATTTGTTAACTTTCAAAAAAATCAAACTGAACAATTTTTTCAAACAGTTTTTAAGGGTCTGCTGTGAATGGTCTGAGGTTTTATTTTTATACTTATTCAGAATTTTAAAAAGTCTGTTTTGGACAGTTTTTTAAAAATTTTAGATTGTTTTTGATCTGGAGAGTTCTATACGTCGTCATCTCCAGAAATGAGTTTTTTCTGAGGAATTTATTGAAGAGGAATTGTTTTTATTCAGTTAATCAGCTTCGTGGTTGATTTTGTTTAATTATGATGTTTGAGATATATATGGTGATGAAAGGTAGAGAGATAATGGGAACTGCAGAAGCTGGAGAGTCCAAGATAACAAAGCGTGAAGCTGGATGAACACAGCAGGCCAAGCAGCATCTCAAGAGCACAAAAGCTGACGTTTCGGGCCTAGAGGGTCTAGGCCCGAAACGTCAGCTTTTGTGCGCCTGAGATGCTGCTTGGCCTGCTGTGTTCATCCAGCTTCACGCTTTGTTATCAAATGTTGAAAGGTAGTTTATTTTGTACATGAGGTGTTACTGATACATCCTTTTTTTTAAGGCTTAATGTTATAAGGCCATGTAAGACACAAAGTGTGATGGCTAGTATATTCAGAAAAGTTATTATCCAGCTTAAACAGTCATATAGCTGCATGACTGTCAGGTAAGGCAAGAAGTTAGTTCTAAAGTCTCTGGTGGCTATTCTTCTGTCCAATAGATGTTGAGTTTTGGAACAGTCGAAGGGGATAGTTTCTCTGAGGAGAATGGAAGGGCTTGTCAGTTATTGGGCACTTGGAATGATGCTCATGTTAGGACGTGTTTGACGAGATTTAATAAAATTATTGCTATAGGGGATTCTCCTGTTGGGGGCACAGACAGGTTATTTTGTGTCAGTGAGTGTAAATTTAGGATGGTTTGTTGCTTTCCTGATGCTAGGATTGAACATGTCAAGCATATTATTAAAGATCAGATTGAGAAGCCAATAATTATTGTACACATGATATTTTTAAGCAAAGATTAAAGCGGTACAGAATGAATTCAAGAGGTTAGGTAGTAGAGTTAAAAATAAAACCCTTAAGTAGTAATTTCTGGTTTATTCCCAATGCCAACCAAACTCAAACGAGGGAAGCAACAAAATGTTAAAGGATATAAACCAGTGGCTGAAGGGCTCGTGTATTGTTCAGGGGTTCAGGTTTTTGGACAATTGGAATTTCTTGGGGTAGAAAAGACTTGTTCAAAAAGGATGGCTTTTACCTAAACTGGAAGGGAACCAACATCTTAGAAGGGAAAGTTGCTCATTCTGTTAAGGGAGACTTTGTACTGCTAGAGGGAGAGAGTGGAGAAATTCTAACTAGTACCAGCGTAAATGGAAGGATTCATGGGCTAGATTCTGACTGTGAGGAGGGCACGTCAATTGGAAAAGAAAGACGAGTGAGTCAGCGTATGTAGTAACTCTGAACTAAATGGCGTGTATTTCAATGTAAAGGTGTATTTCAGCTAAGTCTGATAGACTCGGGTCATGTTTGAGAACATGGAATTGGGATGTCATAACTATTGCAGAAACTTGGCTGAGCGATGGAAAAGATTGGCAACTCTTGCTGGATTTAGATGCTGTACGGAGGAAAGCAAATGAGGCAAGAAAGGAGAGTGGTTGGCTTTTTTTGAGTAAGGAACACATTACTGTTGTAACCAGGGAAGATATTTCTGAAAAACCATTCAGCGCAAATACATGGATAGGAATTACAAATAAGAAAACCAAGACCACTTTGGGATTGCGTATAGCCCCCACCCCCACCCCGCCCTGTGAGAGAGCAATTGAGAAACAAATATGTAGTGAGATCTCAGATATATGTAAGCATAATAAGGTTGTACTAATGGGGGAACTTAATTTTACAAACATTGATAGGAACTGCTGTAGTGTTAGGCTTGGATGTTGAAGAATTTGTCCAATATGGTCATGAAAATTTTCTTCTTCAGTATTTGGGTGCTCCTACTAGGAAAGGAGCAAAACTAGGCCACCTTTTGGACAATAAGGTAGGTCAGGTGACTGAAGTAGCAGTGGGGGAACAATTTGGGTCGAGCAATCATAATTCTGTTATGAGACAAATTCAAACGTTGATTGGAGTAGACTGTTGGCAGGTAAAAGAATGTCTGACAAGTGGGAAGTGTTCGAGTGTGATCAGAGTTCAGAGGCATTTTATAACTGTGAGTGAAGGGTAAAGTTGGTAAAATTATGGAACATTGGATGAATAAAGATACTGAGGTACTAGTCGTGCATAAAAGAATTTTTTTTGAGATAGAGACAACTTAATTCAATTAAATCTCTTTGCCCCTACATTCTTTATATTGACAACCTTGAGAGAAATCAGAAAGGCAAAGAGATGTGAGATATCATTGGCAGATGAGGTTAAGGATAATCCAAAGAGATTCTACAAATGCATTAAGAGCAAGAGGGTAAGTGGGGGGGCGGGCATTGGGCCCCTTAAAGATCCGGCTCATCATTGTGTTAAACCCCAAGATTTGAGAGAGATCCAAAATGAATATTATCTGCCAATTTATACTGTGGAGAAAGAAATGGAGTCCAGAGAATGCAAAGAAATAAACTTGCTTGTTTTAAAAACAGTTTCCATTACAAAAGTGTGTGTTTGGGAGACCTTAAGAAAATAAGGGTGGATAAATCTCCGGCACCTGATCTAGTGTATCCCAGAATGTTGTGGGAGTTATTGGAGGAAATTACAAGACCCCTTGCAGAAATATTTTCATCAACTAGAACTGCTGGTGAGGTGCTGATGATTGGCTGATGTATCTTTGTTTATGAAAGGTTGTAAGGACAAAAGGGGAACTGTAGACATACAAACTTTGGTTGTGGGTAAATTGTTGGAGAGGTGATTCTAAATGTCCTTAAAGCCTATCGTTTTCAGAGGCAAAAATTGATTAGGGATAGTCAGCATAGTTCTAAGAGGAAAATTGTGTCTCTCAAACTTAATTAAGTTTTTTTTTTAGGAAGTTACCCAAAAAGGTTGATATTGGCAGAGCAGTAGATAGTGTTTGTTTGGATTTTAGTCAGCCCTTTGACAAGATTCTGCATTGTAGACTAATTAGGAAATCTAGGGCACATGGGATTCAGGGTAAGTTTGCTAATTGGATGGTTAATGGTGGAAAGTTGCTTTTTAGGTCGGAGAGCTGTGACCAATGGTGTTCCACAGGGATTGGTTCTGGGTCCTCTTGATCATTTATACAAATGATTTGCATGAGAATATACAAGGCATTGTTAGTAAGCTTGCGGACAACACCAAGATTGATGGCATTGTAGACAGTAAAGACTGTATTCTACAGTTACAAAGGGATCTGATCAAATGGGTCAATGGGCTGAAAAATGGCAGATATAATTAAATCTGGATAAATGTAAAGTATTGCATTTTGGTACAACAAACAAGGGTACTTCCTAAGCTAGTGTTGTAGAATAGAGAGACCTGGATGTGCACGTACGCAATTCTTTAACATTTCCATCACAGACAGGATCGTTAAAAAGGCATTTGGCATGCTTGCCATCATTGCTTAGCCCTCGGAGTACAGGAAACGTTATTTTGAGGTTGTACAAGACTTTGAGGCCTCTTCTGGAGTATTGTATCCAGTTCTGGTAGCCCAGTTTATAGTAAGGATATGATCATGCTCAGGAAGGTTCAGAAGAGATTTACTTGGATGTTGCTGGGTATGGAAGGTTTGAGTCGTAAAGAGTGGCTGAATAGGCTGGGGCTTCTCTCACTGGAGAGTATGAGTTTGAGAGCTGACCTGATGGAAGTTTATAGAATAATGAGAGGAATAGATAAACTTGATGGTAGTTGTCATTTTCCCTAAGATGGGGGATTTCGAGACTAGGGGGCACATATTCGGGTGAGAGGAGAGATATTTAAAAAAGACATGAGGTAAAATATTTTACCTCGAGGGTCATTCTCGAGTGGAGTGCTGAATGTTGTGGCAATTACAACCTTTAAAAGACATTTGGATGGATATATATGAATAGGAAAGGCTTGGAGGGATATGGGCCAGGAGCAGGAAGGTGGGGCTAATTTTGTTTGGAATTATGTTTGGCATGGACTAGTAGGACCAAAGTGACTGTTTCTCTGCAGTGTGACTATTAGAGTACAGAGACTTCCCAAATCATCAGCTATCACATTCTCACTTGAGTTAGGATTTTGAGAACTCTGACATTCTCAGGAAGCGTGTTATGAACTTTAGTGTTTCCGCTGTTTTCAGTATTTTGACATGTTCAGGGCTGGTGAAAATTTTGTCGGACAGTTTA
The DNA here is from genome assembly GCF_030684315.1 of Stegostoma tigrinum. NCBI lineage: Eukaryota > Metazoa > Chordata > Chondrichthyes > Orectolobiformes > Stegostomatidae > Stegostoma > Stegostoma tigrinum. The sequence goes on from NC_081371.1 coordinate 60,852,077, forward strand.
TTGGATTTTAGCCAAAGGAGCAAGCAAGTCTGTGTTCTATCAATATTTCTGGCTCACAAATGCATTAAATGTAATTGCCTTCATAATGGCATTATGGATCAACCCACAGCAGGTGGCCTCAGTGGTCCAAGAAGGCAGCTCACTGCCACGACTTCAAGGGCAACTAGGGATCGGCAATAAATGCTGGCCAGCACGTATGAATAAAAATTGGTTTTTCAGTATCATGTAATCCATTAAATGGTTGCTGTTTGCTTTTAGTGAAATGTCATTGTCGTTCAGAAATTTTTGAGATACTTATGCTGTGCTAACTTATTGAAATCTGTTGTGAGTACATTGGTGATTGTATCAGTGCTGATTCATACTCCTGTTAAAAACTGGAAAATTTCATTTACTGCTTCCAATGCCAACCAGTGTCATTTTTGCCAGTTTCATTCTTAATACTAGTCTTTTTTTGACTTCTGTGACCCCATTTCTGGTGATAGGCTAACAACCAATCTCCATTTGAAGATCACTGATTCTTTCAGTCACTCCAACAGCACCCTTCTTTACAATTTGCCTCCTAAAAGGTCTGCGTTCTATTTTTCTAATTTTTCCTCCTCTTGCCTTAGTTCGGACGATGCTGCTGTTCAAAACAACACTTCCAACATGAATGTCTTTCTCTTCAAGTAAGAATTCTGAACCCCTTCTTTTACGTTACTCTGGTCGTAGCATCCCCAACATCTCATACCTTCAGGGTATCTACCCATGCACTCATAAGATGCACCAACTGCACTTTAATCTTCTGTCTTGCCAAGTCCAAAACATGGATGCTTGTTCCAGATGAAGCAGTGATTTACTTATATTTCAAGTTAGTGTACTGTTTTTGCTGAAATCAGTGGTACAGATGCTGCTTGGCCTGCTGTGTTCATCCAGCCTCACATTTTATTATCTTGGAATTCTCCAGCATCTGCAGTTCCCATTATCTCTGGTACAGATTTAGTGCCCGCTTGGCCAAAAAAACATCTCTATCTGCAAGTGCCATGGTCCCAAGCTTCTGGCTGCTTGTCATTTGCATTCACCAATCTGTTCTCATGCCCTATATTGTGTATTCACCCTACTGCAATGCCCAGGGAGGCTCAACCAAAGTGGAGGGAAAAGGCAGTTTCCAGCCTTCTGGTCTTGACATTTGAGTTAAATAATTTCAGGCAGTGACCTTTGTGCACCGTTTTGATTTGTTTCTGCTGTGTGGTGGTTTGAATCTCTTCATTTATGATTTTTGCTTTTCAGTGTTAATATTCCATAATCTGGCATGTACACGGTCTCTTGAGAAATGCTTTGGCTGATTGCCAAAGCCATTATCGCTCACTTCATGGATGACATCTTTGTGATTTAATCTCTCCTGCTACCTCCCCTATCCCTATCTTGCTTGTTTAGCCTCTCTCTCTTAGTCCTCCCTTTCACATGTTTTGTGACAATCCTACAGGCTCTCCTCTCCTCTAACTGCCACTCTTCCCAGCTCTAAGTCTGTTCCGTATGTTAGCTAATCAGAACAAACTTACAATGTGTGTTTTGAATTGCTGTGGAACATTTTCATCTTGCACTCATTAGGACAGGTGCAGGAATACCAAATTTCCAAGGGAACCACAGTTTTTCAGCATGACAAACAGTGTTGTTTGGCAACTAAACTCTCACAATCTATCAACCAAGGAGACTGTACCAGTGAACAGTCAAAGTTCAGAAAGGCAGTCTACCTTTGACAAATATACCATGGGAATGCACGAAAAGATATTGTCCTCCAGTGGTTTTCCATGAAAAGGTGCAGTGCCTCACTGTTCCTTTTGCTTGCAGATGAGTGGGCCCAGTGTTTCCTTTAAGTTGTGCAGCCACTGGAAAGCTTTGTGCACATCTGTTGGCGTGCTCGTGCAAGGCTTCTGCCACGCGTGTGTTTTGAACTTTGACTGGGTCCTAATATGAAAACTTGGTCTAGCAATGTTGACCCTAGTTGCTAGTAAGCCGGTTGTTAAGTTGATTATTGACTCTCGACATCATTGAGAAACTACTGCCCAGTCATGGAATTATCTCACATCTGATGTTGGATACATACTTCTGAGTTTTGCAAGTTGGATACAGCAGTATCCTATAAAAACCAAAAGAACTGCGGATGCTGTAAACTGGGGACAAAAAGTTGCTGGAAAAGCTTCAGCAGGTCTGTGAAGGAGAAAACAGTTACTGTTTTGGATCCAGTGACTCTTCCTCAGTACCCTGCTTGTTAATGCCAAAATGACTTGATACAGTCCATCAGTTCAAGGGACACATGGCGTACATAAATGGCACTGCATCAGCATTTAAATTCATAGGCCTGCTTATTCATAGGCTGAGCAACTTCATGGCTTGACAGCTGCATTCTGTTGGGGTGAAATTACGTATTGTTACTACTTAGTTTTTAAATTTTTTATTATTTAACCTATTTTTCTAATTGATCTGTTCTGATATATTGTTGCCTACCTCTGGAACAATTGAACCCAAGCTGCCTGGCCTAGGGTAGGGACACAATGACTATACAAACAAGAGGGCCTATAATCAGATCAGCTTTCAGTTCTGTTACAAAAACTTTGCCAACTTTCTAGTTTATTCATGAGTTCATAGCAAAAGATAGTTTTAGTAGATGTACTTATGGGTTGTGGGCCCAGCATGCTCCTGCTGTGCCAGTCTGATGACCTTTTAGCTACTGCTTAGTTTTTTGAAACCTATTTTTCTAATCAACCTGTTCGGAGATGTTATTACATACTTATGGAGCAGGTGGGACTTGAAGCCAAGCCTCAGTCTTGAGGTAGGGATACCTCCACTGTACCACAAAAGGGCCCTTTAGAATGCTGATGGAGTGGAAGCTGTGCCCCTACGTGGTCTAGAACCACCAACCTTTCAGTTAACACTAAACGCTCTGACCAGTTGTGCCGGGGGACACTTTTTTTAAAATGTAGGCCTCCCAGCCCAGAAGTAGGGACGCAAACACTGGGCCACAAGGGAGCCCATAATCAGATCAGCTTTCAGCTCCCTTAAGAAAACATTTCCCACTTTGCAATCTATTCAAAAATTCACGAAGAGTAGAGGATGGTTTTGATGCATCCACTTCTGGGTTATGGGCCCAGCGCACTCCCAGCATCCTTGTCATTCTGCCATCCTTCTACTGCTTAATAGCTGCATGAAATGATTAACTTCACCTGTTGCTCAAATCTTCAAGATAGTTGTTTCTTCCGGATAATTGCCGGTGGACAATCAGTAGAAAGTGGCAGCTTTAACCTGTTCATAAAATTTGACAATGTGTCTCTCTTTAGTCATACTTGTGACCATTGTTCCTGTTTTAATGTCCTTTTATGCTGCAATGCCATTTGTTGCATTGAAAAACTCCTTGAAGGAAAAATCAAGAAAAGTCTATAGATCCTAGAATTTTCAGTCAACATTTTATGTCACACGAAGTTACTACAGAAGATCTCATTGTGTTGGAGTGATCGGTGAACGAATAAATTTTAGTTTGTTTGCCTAAATAACAAATTTAATACTACAAGGATCAGTGTGATCTGTATAGGGTTTGGGGCTTGCTGTATTGAAGCCTAATGTTCTGGTGATACAAAGATTAGTTGGGAAGAAAGGTATGAAAATGATAGAGCCTGCAAAGAGATTTAAAGATGTTAGATGAGATAAAATTTGGTAAATGGTGTATGATTAGAGGTCTTCACTTTGACAGGAAGAATAATAAAGCAGGATATTTTTTGAATGGAGATGCAGAATGCTAGGGTAAAGAGGGCCTTGAATTTTGTGCAAGTGGGATGGAATATGAAAGTAGATCAGATGTGCTACAGCTTTATGGGGCATGGGTGAGACCACGCCCATGTTCCAGTTGGGGACTCATTGCTTCATGAGGAATTGGAAATAGTTGGGTAAAAGTTGACAAGACTGTCTCCAACAGATACAAGTGTTGCCTGTCCAACCTTTCCTTGGAAAAATCTGTCCAGTCCAGATCTCAGACCAGTAAATCTTCTCTAAACTGAATATTCTCTGCATGCCTTTTTAACCTTGCTACTTTGTTTTTCTGCAGTCCTCCAATGCTGTTTTCAGATTCTGGGTTCTTGTTACTTTTCAATACAAACCGGTAGTTCCACTGGTGCAATATTCCACCACTTAGATTTATGAAGAAGAGTTTAAGCTGTGTGCATTTACTTGGAAAATGCAGTTGAATGTTGTGTTCCAATCTGGCTGTAAGTCCGAGTCAGAGAGCTGCTCGCTGCATTTTGGTAGTTGGTCATTTCTCTGTGGAAGTGTTAACTGCAAGTTAGATGTTGAAGAAATGGGTACTCTGAGCTTCAATAACAATACAAGTTTGGATCGGAAACTGGCTTGCTGAAAGAAGACAGAGGGTGGTAGTTGATGGGAAATGTTCATCCTGGAGACCAGTTACTAGTGGTATACCGCAAGGGTCGGTGTTGGGTCCACTGTTGTTTGTCATTTTTATCAATGACCTGGATGAGGGCGTAGAAGGGTGGGTTAGCAAATTTCAAGACGACACTAAGGTCCGCCGAGTTGTGGATAGTGACGAAGGATGCTGTAGGTTGCAGAGAGACATAGATAAGCTGCAGAGCTGAGCTGAGAGGTGGCAAATGGAGTTTAATGCAGACAAGTGTGAGGTGATGCACTTTGGTAGGAGTAACCGGAAGGCAAAGTACTGGACTAATGGTAAGATTCTTAGTAGTGTAGATGAGCAGAGAGATCTCGGTGTCTATGTACACAGATACTTGAAAGTTGCCACCCAGGTTGACAGGGTTGTTAAGAAGGCATACAGTGTTTTAGCATTTATTAATAGAGGGATCAAGTTCCGGAACCAAGAGGTTATGGTGAAGCTGTACAAAATTCTGGTGCAGCCGCACTTGGAGTATTGTGTACAGTTCTGGTCACCGCATTATAAGAAGGACGTGGAAGCTTTGGAAAGGTTGCAGAGGAGATTTACTAGGATGTTGCCTGGTATGGAGGGAAGGTCTTCTGAGGAAAGGCTGAGGGACTTGAGGCTGTTTTCATTAGAGAGAAGAAGGTTGAGAGGTGACTTAATTGAGACATATGAAATAATCAGAGGGTTAGATAGGGTGGATAGGGAGAGCCTTTTCCTAGGATGGTGACGGCGAGCACAAGGGGGCATCACTTTAAATTGAGGGGTGAAAGATATAGGACAGATGTCAGAGGTAGTTCCTTTACTCAGAGTAGTAAGGGAATGGAATGCTTTGCCTGCAATGGTAGTAGATTCGCCAGCTTTAGGTACATTTAAGTCGTCATTGGATAAGCATATGGACGTACATGGAATAGTGTAGGTTAGATGGGCTTGAGATTGCTATGACAGGTTGGCACAACATCGAGGGCTGAAGGGCCTGTACTGTGCTGTAATGTTCTATGTTCTAAGTTATTCGCGAAGCATGTGGAGCCCTATATTTGTTTGAAAGCTGAGTTACTGTTACACCTAGATGCACATCAGAGTGAGGTCAGCGTGTATTTTTGACCAACGTATATTAACTCTATTTCAATCAGGTACTTAACTTTGGTCACAAGCTGTGACCAGTCAGCAGCATCCAATTACTTTTGAGGTAACAGGTTTACTGTTTGCTAGAGATTTTGAAGCTGTTTGCTGAATGTGCAGCTGGTGAGGTTAGGATCTCAAGGTTTAAACTGGCCAGCTGTGGACTTGAATAGAACAATGCATAAATTAAAAATAGAAAAATATTCAAATAATTTATCTTTGATTTATTCAAGGCTTGCCTATACACCATTTGATACTGCAGGATGTTGAGCACCCAAAAGTCAAGGTGTTCCTTGATGGTTCCTGATTTTGTTCACACTGTTAGTGTGCAACTGATGTCACACTTGCATATTTTTCTTTGCAGCTTTCTCATTGTACTTTTTGTTTTAATTGGCTTCAGTATGAATCCATTACTCCACTAATGCCTGTGGCGGAGCCATTAGATCCGACATCTTGGCGTCAGGGGTTGCGCAAAACTGGCATTGTTCTTGTGCCTCAAAAGGGTGACAAAGTTATGGTGAGCTGCCTTTTGTGTGCACAGAGGTTTGTTTTGTGTTAAGTTACCTGTTTATCAGAAGTATCTGGTTTCACGGTGCATGTTGTGATGACACTCATTTTTACATATTTTTAAACAAATAGTTGTGAAACCTGAACTTTTGAGTAAAAATACAGAATTTGTGTGGTTTGTTTGCACATAGTTTCTCATATCTGTTTTGTTGTTTGGTATTAATATGCCCTCAAAGTGCATGAACAACTATTATGTAAATATAGAATAATCCACAGCATTCTAGTTTAACAGTAGTGGTTTCCTGTCACCTCTCTTCCCATTTCAACCTACTCCTAATTCTTGGGGACAAAAGGCATTGTACACAAGCAAAAACAATTCATGGTGTGACCTATTGACCATTATTGTGTTGTTTGTTTGTTCTCATGTCTAAAAAAGATGCGACTTTCAAGTCAAGGGGGAAACTTTAAGGGAGATATGCGTGGAAAGTTCTTTACACAGAGGGTGGTGGGCGCCTGCAACGCATTGTCAGCGGAGGTGGTAGACACAGACACGTTAGCGTCTTTTAAGATATATTTGGACAGGTACATGGATGGGCAGTGAGCAAATGGACACAGACTGTTAGAAAATAGATGACAGGTTAGACAGAGGATCTTGATTGGCGCAGGCTTGGAGGGCCGATGGGCCTGTTCCTGTACTGTAGGTTTCTTTGTTTCTTTGTAGTTTTTCAGGTTGAGATTCCTTTACTATATTTGAGAACGTAATCTAGCTGGTTTGTTCCATTTATACGTTATCACATTTAGCCGTTTGTAATCCCCTGCATGTGAAATTCAGTTGGAGTGAGTGAATACTTACCACTTGCTCGTTAAATCAGCAGCATCTTGATCCATCCCTAAGGTATAAACTCATCCAGTGTTTCAAAAGTCAGTTAGAATAAATATAATGCCAATAGCATTTGTAGCAATAGTGGTTTGGTTTGTAACTGCTTTTGTTCAAATAGCTGGGTACACATGTAAAGAAATATCTTGCAGTTTGTTAGTACGAATTCCGTATTTCTGTTTTTGGGTGGTTTTAACTTTAGGAGTCCTGTATTGTCACTATTGTATTAAACATCAAAATATTGCTATAATTACACGTTAAAGTTGCTCATTGGCATTGGTGGATGGTTTTAGCATCATAATTCAGGAAAATAAACTTAAGTTATTGGTCTCTTGAAGAGAATTGACTTTTTCCTAAGTCACTTTACTTGTTGAGTGGTGTGGTGCAAGAAAATCTGAGCAAGTTTTGGACACCTTAGAAAATAATGAAAATTCAACATCCATGAAATCACTTTTTGAAGTTCTGAAGCAAGATTGTCACAGATTTCTGATTACTCAGTTGTAATTGGTAATAGTCATTGTTTGGCTGATTTGGAAAGGTTTCGTAGTGATCAAGATTTAAGTTATTTACAGGCGTATTTGAATCTTAGTTTCTCAATGTGGAGACAAAGCAGTGTTCCAGTGAAGTACAATATCAGTCATGCCAAGATTCATAACTTGATGTTTATATTGAGTTACGCTAGTTCAGGCTTACTGTCGAAGTGAGGTTTGAAGAGAATGAAGGGCTATTTTGTCAATCCTTGGGCTTTTAGACATGGTCTGCTTTAGCATAGGGGTTTGATAAAAATGCAGGTATATTCTTACTTTCAGTCTTCTTCTACAGTTAACGACTCCATTCATCAAATCTTTAAAAGAGGAAGAGAAAAGGAGGAAGGAGGAAGAAGAGAAGAAAGATGCCTCCCCAGCATCTTGGAGGTCTGGACTTCGCAAGACTGGAAGCTATGGTGCATTGGCTGAAATTAGTGCTTCCAAAGAGGCACAGAAAGAGAGAGATGTTACAGGTGTGATGCGTTCAGCCTCAAGTCCCCGACTCTCGTCCACTCTGGATAACAAAGAGAAGGTAATTGTTCATTGTGCCCATGTCCCAGAAATATTACTGTGTGGTTGGAAACTAATCATCTTATCACATGCGCAGTGGCTCTTTGAACAAGAATTTCATTTAATTCTTGTATTCTTCTATATCTTTGCACTTTGTGAAATTACACTGTCTCCTTTTGGGAAAAAAAATTGAGTCTGTTTCTGCCACACTTTAAAGCAGTGCACTCTAGAGCGTAGCATTTTGCATGTAAAAATGTCACTTTCATATTGTTTTTGTTTCTTTTGCAACACGTTTAAGTCTGTGGCTCTTGTTCTCGATCCCATTATTGCTTCCCATCTTTTATGCCCAGATGCCACCTGATTTTGAGTACTTGAATCAGATGCCCCCTTAGCATGTTTTACTCAAAAGGAAGCAGCCCTAATTTCTCCAGTCTGCATCCATTTTCGAAATTCCTTATCCCTGAAACCATTCTTGTATGTCTCTTCACCCTTTACAATGCCTTTACATCCTCCAAGTGTAGCACCCAGAATTAGATACTGTACTGTAAGGCTGGACCGTGTTTTGTGCAAGTTCAACACAATCTCTGGAGCTGTGTACCTTGTGCACCTAATAAAGCTGAGGATACTATGTGCTTTGACTGCTCCCTCAACCCCTCCTGTCACATTCAATGATTTCTACAGCTGTGCACCCAGGTCCCTTTGCTCCTCTACCTCTAGATCTGTACCTTTGTTTTAAATTGCTTCTCCATCTTCACCAGAATTAATCATTTCGCATCTTGTTGTGTTAAACTTTGATTTGGAGACCCGAGTTCGAATCCAGCCATTGCAGATATTGAAATTTGAATTCAGTGAAAATCTGAAATTAAAAGTTTAATGGCCACAAATCAATTGTTGAATGTCGGCGGGGAAATAAATCATCTGGTTCACTAATGTACTTGAGGGAAGAAAATTGCCTTCCTTACCTGATCTGGCCTACATGTCATTCCAGACTGACAGCAATGTGGTTGACTCTGCACTGTCTTCTGGGCAATTAAGGATGGGCAATAAATGCTCTCTAACCAGTGACACACTTGTCCTGTGAATGAATAACACAACTTCATCTGTCACCTGTGTGCCCAGCTTCTTCTTGTCCTTTTGAAGTTCTTCACTATCCTCCTCAGTTTATAATACCTCCAAGTTGTCCACTAATTGCAAATTTTGAAGTTGTGTGCAGGTGAGGATGTACCAGGAAAAGGAAGGGCTACACTGCTGATTCCTAGAGTACTACAGCATGAAAAAGTTTCATTAATTGCTACTATTTCCTGTCACTTTAGCCAGTGTTCCACTGAATGTGGGAGTCGACTTTTTTAACGCAATCAAGCAAGGATGTGGATTTGACGCTTTCGCTATCAAGGAGGGTTCACAAATTGGTCTAACTGTACCCCTAACACCACTGCCACCAACCTGGAGTGTGTGTTATCCCGTTAACAAGGAAGACCCAACAGAAATGTTATAGGCGTAAATTAATCAGCAATTTTGTCTTGGGAGAACTGAACACTGTCTGCAGGTGCCATGAATACTCATGGCATTGTGCCAAACAGTAACTCTTCAAGACCCCTCTGATAGTACCTTTCAAACCTGTGCCATCTACTACTTTGAAAGATGGTGACGGCAGGTACATGGGTGCACCACAGTTCGCAAGTTTCCCTGCACGTGTCTTAGTTTCGTGCCAGGAGACTATGTCAGTGCTCCTTTACTGTCGATATGTCAAATCCTGAACAGCATTGTGAATGTACTTGGTTGCAAAGAACTGTAGTGGTTCAGCGTGAAGTACCAGATTGGTGAATGGCTATTGCCTGACTTGGTTAATAATTTGTCATTTTTGTGTGATATCACAGCATTAAAGCCTTCATGGTGTATTCTGTTCAATGGTAGTGTTGATTCGCAATGTGGGTGTTTGTTAAAAATCAGTACAAACAAATGGATGCTCATATCCATTTGTAATAGTGACCACATCTTCATTAAGATACTGTCCCTCATCATACAGTTTGACACCTTGTGTGTGTCAGTCAGAAGATCTCATTAGCATACTTGATTGAAAGTACACTTGATTAAAATCAGTTCCTTTGTATTTGAGACCTGTATAGTGCATCTCCAGGCCTGGTGAATAAACTGCACAAAGGTATTTTTTGTAATTTCTTTCCTCATTATTCATCTTCTTTGCATGATGCATTGCAAGTTAATTATTTGAGAGTTGAAGGGTATGAATAGCCTAACAATTTGCCCTGAAGATGGGGATATCCTCTGTTTGAGCCACTGGTAGTCAATGATTTGAAAAGAATAGATTTGATACAAGCAAAATGTATGTGACAAATGAGATTGAAAAATAATGCGAATATTTGGGCTGACAACGTCTATAGCAAAACTGAGAGCTTGACTAGCATGAAAACTTTTCCAGTAATTTGTTGAATTGTTTCTGCCCCTTTTCTCCATGCTAACAGGACAAAGACCAGAAAGGGGCAAAGCTTGCTTATGTTGTACCTACCATCCCATCCAGAAGATTTGCCAGCACGTCTGATATTGATGAGAGAGAAATCAGGTAAAATGCTCCTTATAAATGTCATCTTTCTTCAGTGTGCCCATCCTCCCTCTCTTTGTGTACTCAGCTGAGTTGATTGCTTCACAGAGATTCTGCAAGTAACTTAGTACGTAGTGGTTCTTACACACGGCGACGCTGGGAAGAAGATAAGAGGAAGGAAATGAACCATACATCCACAACAGAAGGATCAACTTTGCAAAATGCTGCTGTCACCAGTGTTGTGCCTGGTTATCAGAGGAGGTAAATGAAAATTCTACAGACAATTTATATTTATTGGTTAGGGTAACAAGTTTTGAGGAAATTAAAGAACTCATCTCCAGCCCATCCTCATCGCAGTTGGTGTTTCTTGATTGTTTTGTTGTCCCTATGCTTTCAAGTTGGCCCATTATGCAGTAATAGTGAGTAAATATGGCCTTAGGGTGTTTTCCCAGGACTTTGCTTCAGGAGAATTAAGTAATGAATAAGAAAAAAATCCAATGCATCTGTTTTCATCCTTGTATATTAAGTATTGTAAGTTTTACCGCTCTATTGAGAGATGACCTTGGGGCCCTACTGTTATTTCCCTGATTGATATGGTTGCTTGTTATGATTATATACTGGCAAAGTGTGGGCAATCAGACAATCTTGTACCCTGTTGACAGACAAGGTACCTGAGTCCAGGTACTGTGTGCAAGATCAGTTGTTTGTGCACTGTTTCTGGGTGCAGTTCCTTTGTCTCACCTTTTTCCCCTTAATTCCAACACTATCCCAACAAATGAAAAGGCAGAGAAGGAGTGAGCCACCTCTTTTCCTTGGTGTCAGCTTCAAAGGCATGTCTTTGCTTTGTGCTGCATTTTGCGCTGTGCACAGAAATAGTGTGTCCTTGATTGTTAATTTTTCCCATTTCTGCAATTTTGCTGGTGCTATATAGAAAGCTAGACACGGAGGCATATGAAAACCTGCCTCTCCAAAAGACATGGAGACATTAGCAATTTTCAAACAGAAATGAGATTTGTTCTTGAAACTTGCCTATAGCTGAGACTTTTCTTTTGTTTTAAAGAAAAGTGCTACAGTTTACGCTTCCTTTTGGTCTGCTGTTGCGTTCACGTATATGAAAACAGAGCAGCCACCTTCACCAGATCATTGCTACTACCATATATTTATCACCCAAGCATCTGAAAGAATGATGGTTGTGAGATATTAGTGTTGCTGAGCCATTTAGTCTTTTAGCAAGGATCTGGCAGATGGAGTTCAATGTTGGAATATGAGGCCATCCATTTTGATGAGAGCAATAGCAAAATAAACTTATTTAAATGGTGAAAAATTGCAGCATGCTGCCGTGCAGAAGGACCTGGATTTTCTTGTGCATGAATCACCACAAGTTGGTTTGCAGGTGCAGCAGATAATTAAGAAGGAAAATGGAATATTGCCCTTCATTATTTGAGGGATGGAGTTGAAAAACACGGAGGATATGCTACAGCTGTGTCGAGTGTTGGTGAGGCCACACACCTGGAGTACTGTGTGCAGTTTTGGTCTCATTAGTTGAGAAAACATGTACTGGCAGTGGACAACATGCAGAGCAGCTTTATAAGGTTTATTCTGGATTTGAGAGGATTGGCTCATGAGACTGAGTCGACTGGGACGGTACTTGTTGGATTTTGAAGATGAGGGGCATTGAAGGGAAGAGATAGGACAGAAGCAGGGAGGTTGTTTTCATTGGCAAATGAAACTAGAACAAGGAGACTTAAGCTCAAAACAAAGCAAGGGAGATTTAGGGCTGTTTGAGGAGAAACTTTATCCAAATGGCTTTCAATCTGTGGAATTCCTTGCCCGCTGAAGCATTTGAGGCTACCTCCTTGAATGAATGTTTTTAAGGAAAAGATACATGTTTGAACAGTAAAGGGATTCAAGGTTACTTTGAGCAGGCGGGTAAGTAGAGCCAAGTTCATGAAAAGATCAACTGTCATCTCGGAGAAAGGTAGAATAGGCTTGAGGAGCCAGATGGCCTACTCCTGCTCCTATTTTTAGTTGTGATCTTGATGACGGAATTGGACTGAACAGGGTACTACTGATATGGTGTGCATGCACCAACAGGAATTTGGTAAAATAGTACAAACAATGGACCTGAACATAGTGAGAAATGATTGTTTAAAAGTGCACATATGTGAAATTGACAATGATGAGTAACTGAGTGTGAACAGTGATTTTTTTTTTGGACAGGACGAAGATTAAAAGAAGAGTTAACTGGGGTTGGTGTCAGATTCCTGTTCCTGATCAGTATTGTTGTTCCAGGTGTTGGTATACTGACTAGTATTGTTATATGTGTATGGTAGGCGACTGAAGTATTGTGAACAATCAGGAGTGTAGATTGGAATGGGTGGCTGAGTCACAGTTTATATTTAATACAAAGAAATATGAAATGATTTATATTGGTTGGAAGAATGCAGCAAGATGATACAAAATAAAGGCATACTTCTTAAGGGGACCTGGGTGTTTATGTGCCTAATCATTGAAATCTGCAGGGCTGGTTGAGAGAGAGGGTAATCATGCAGTGTCCTGGTGTTGCAGAGTACAAAAGCATGAAGATAATAAAATGTGAGGCTGGATGAACACAGCAGGCCAAGCAGCATCTCAGGAGCACAAAAGCTGACGTTTCGGGCCTAGACCCTTCATCAGAGAGGGGGATGGGGTGAGGGTTCTGGAATAAATAGGGAGAGAGGGGGAGGCGGACCGAAGATGGAGAGAAAAGGAGATAGGTGGAGAGAGTATAGATGGGGAGGTAGGGAGGGGATAGGTCAGTCCAGGGAAGACGGACAGGTCAAGGAGGTGGGATGAGGTTAGTAGGTAGATGGGGGTGCAGCTTGGGGTGGGAGGAAGGGATGGGTGAGAGGAAGAACAGGTTAGGGAGGCAGAGACAGGTTGGACTGGTTTTGGGATGCAGTGAGTGGAGGGGAAGAGCTGGGCTGGTTTAGGGATGCAGTTGGGGAAGGGGAGATTTTGAAACTGGTGAAGTCCACATTGATACCCTTAGGCTGCAGGGTTCCCAGGCAGAATATGAGTTGCTGTTCCTGCAACCTTCGGGTGGCATCATTGTGGCACTGCAGGAGGCTCATGATGGACATGTCATCTAAAGAATGGGAGGGGGAGTAGAAATGGTTTGCGACTGGGAGGTGCAGTTGTTTGTTGCGAACTGAGCGGAGGTGTTCTGCAAAGCGGTCTCCAAGCCTCCGCTTGGTTTCCCCAATGTAGAGGAAGCCACACCGGGTACAGTGGATGCAGTATACCACATTGGCAGATGTGCAGGTGAACCTCTGCTTAATGTGGAATGTCATCTTGGGGCCTGGGATAGGGGTGAGGGGGGAGGTGTGGGGGCAAGTGTAGCATTTCCTGCGGTTGCAGGGGAAGGTGCCGGGTGTGGTGGGGTTAGGGGGCAGTGTGGAGCGAACAAGGGAGTCACGGAGAGAGTGGTCTCTCCGGAAAGCAGACGGGTGGGGATGGAAAAATGTCTTGGGTGGTGGGGTCGGATTGTAGATGGCAGAAGTGTCGGAGGATGATGTGTTGTATCCGGAGGTTGGTGGGGTGGTGTGTGAGGAGGAGGGGGATCCTCTTTGGGCGGTTGTGGCGGGGGCGGGGTGTGAGTGATGTGTCGCGGGAAATGCGCGAGACGCGGTCGAGGGTGTTCTCGATCACTGTGGGGGGAAAGTTGCGGTCCTTGAAGAACTTGGACATCTGGGAGGTGCGGGAGTGGAATGTCTTATCGTGGGAGCAGATGCGGCGGCGGAGGAATTGGGAATAGGGGATGGAATTTTTGCAGGAGGGTGGGTGGGAGGAGCTATTCTAGGTAGCTGTGGGAGTCAGTGGGCTTGAAATGGACATCAGTTACAAGCTGGTTGCCTGAGATGGAGACTGAGAGGTCCAGGAAGGTGAGGGATGTACTGGATTTCAAACAGTTGTTCAGCCTGAACTGTAATATTGCATCTAGTTCTATTACCACGCTTTAGGATATGAAGGTGTTAGAGAAGGTGCAGAAAAAAAACCACTAGAAGAGGCCCAGACATGAGGACCTTTTAAGCATTTTGAAAAATTGAACAAGTTCAGTCCTTTTTTTAAACTTGGGGAGGAAAATTTGATCGTGTTTTTCAAAACCGTGACAGATCTGGATAGTTCAGATAGGGCAAAGCTACAGGAGTTGAGAATTAGTAAATGTTTCTAGTAACTGGGTGAAGATGTAATGATGACTGAAAAGGCTTTCCTCATGTCAGAGAACAGGGAACTGGGTAAAAACAGACAAGAAGGGCATGGCATGAGGAGACCTGCTCCTTCAGACCACCAGAAGAGACATGAAATGCTAAATGGCCCTCCTTTGTGTTGTCGCTATTCTGATTCTTTAATTGCAAAGTATAGTTGTCCAGAGAAATTTTGTCTTTTGCTGTCTAGTCAAACGAAATGTTGCAAGCAACTTTGTAGCTTTTGTCATTCATTTAACATTGCTTGTATTTTTAAGATGTTTCGTTTTGTGTTTTGAATTTTGCATGTGGCATGTATTCCTATTGCTTTTATTACATTTTTTCTAATTGTTTTGATGTGCTCTCTTGCTTGGTATGCATGCAGTAATTCGTATCTGCTAGCAATAGGCAGAAGTAACAGTGCCAGAGATCTCCCAACCAGCTCTTCCTCAGCCATCAGCTTGGATTCTACTAATTCCAAGCCTAGGCAACCATCTTCAACTCAGTACTCATCTTACAGCGTCTACAAAAGGTATAACATTGAGCTATTTGAAAAGACCATCACCTTAGTTTGGCTAGAGAATGCTTTTCTTCTGTGTGCTTCACATTCATCCTTTGTGCATGTTGTATGTATGTGTATGTCTGTACGTTATTGTGTTTAGTCATATTATAATTGAGGTATCACTTTCTATTAAGAATAGAATCTGGATACATCAGTTTGTGGTTGGATAACTTCACTGTCACTACGTAAATTGTAATATCTTAAGTACTGCCTTCAAAACAAAAACCTGGAAATAGGTTTTACCCCCAAATGAAAACTGCGAAGCATGGTTAATGTATCAGATGTGATCCTCCTGCTTTGTTGAAGGGATTGTAACCAAACAGTGACCTGATTTCCTTTCCGTACACCCCTCCCCCACCCTCCCCAAGCCTTCTAACACTATCTTTTGAGAATTAATTTCCAGTGTTCTGGTGTTTTATAGTCTGTTGTATCTGTTTCAAAATTTTGGTTTTGGATGGCCTTGATTGATGTCTTTGCTGGGGGCAGCTTTTGATAGTTGTGATTCATGGGAAAGAGGGAATTTGTTAAACTGTCTTGACCTTTTTGTACAAGAAGCTGTCGTGAGTCAGATATAACTTTGCCAATAATTTGTTTGACTTACTTTGCATTTCCATTGCACTTTTGCACCCTATTCATCACAGTGGTCAGTATGCTGACAGAAGTGTGTCTTTATCACCTACGGCCCATATTATAATTTTGGCACAGCTGCTGTATTGTCCTCTGGCTAACCATTACTTTCAAAAGGAAAATGGTTTAATTTAACCTGTGAAGGGAGGAACTGAGATCTGTGTGTGTGCAAACAACAAGGGAATAGGACCAGGAAAATCATTTCCAAGAGCTTGTACAGGCAAGTTGAGATAAATGAGAGATAATGGGAACTGCAGATGCTGGAGAATTCCAAGATAATAAAATGTGAGGCTGGATGAACACAGCAGGCCCAGCAGCATCTCAGGAGCACAAAAGCTGACGTTTCGGGCCTAGACCCTTCATCTGATGAAGGGTCTAGGCCCGAAACGTCAGCTTTTGTGCTCCTGAGATGCTGCTTGGCCTGCTGTGTTCATCCAGCCTCACATTTTATTAAGTTGAGATAAATGGCCTCATTCTGTGCTACATCATTCTTTGATTCTATGTAAGTTGATAAGATGCATTTTAAAATGCATGTAGTGGCTTCTGCCCATGTGTTTATATCCTTGGAATTTGAGTATTCCGAGAACCTACACTCCTGGGTACGGTGCTTGAAGGAAACCCAATTAAGATATTGTCATAAGCATCCCAAAGAAACACTTCTTTCCATCCCTTTAAATTAATGCATGGGATGGCAGTCTGTCTGTCTGGAGATAATCTGAGCTCTCAGGCGGTTCTGTTTATTTCTACCATACCATGGTGTACAGGAACAGGCAAATCTGCCCCGGTGATGTTTCTTGTACAGGTAGTCCTTGTTGCACGCTCAGTTTCAAGTTTCATTGTTGCATACTTTTCTCACTGTATTTGCTGCAGGGTTTCGCAGAAAAATATGAACTGTTCTGGACTGTAAACTCCAAACTGATTGACAATTTTTTTCCTCAATTTTTTTGGTCATCTGCCAATTGCTTGTGTCTTCCAAACACTGGATGCTGGCTGTCTTCTGTGTTCAGGTTTCATGTTTGAGTGACCTTTTTAAAACCTTGCAATTTCTGTTAGATCTTTATCAAGCAAGAAGCATTTTCTGACCATTTTACAAACTACATGGTTGAACTCGTTATACTGTGTTCTTGTTACAAAATATTTTGAATGAAATTAACTAGCTCAAACCCATTTTTAGCTTTAATTTTAAAATCACGTCATTGTAGGTTTACCAAATTTCAGCTTCCTTTCCTCCTGGCACCTATTCCTTTTTGTAAAATGGACAGCTTGAAGGAGAATTAGAACATAGAACATTACAGCACAGTACAGGCCCTTCGGCCGTCGATGTTGTGCCGACCTGTCATACCGATCTGAAGCCCATCTACTCTGCACTATTCCATGTACATCCATGTGCTTGTCCAATGATGACTTAAATGTACTTAAAGTTGGCGAATCTACTACCGTTGCAGGCAAAGCGTTCCATTCCCTTACTACTCTCTGAGTAAAGGAAGTACCTCTGACATCTGTCCTGTATCATTCACCCCTCAATTTAAAGCTATGTCCCCCCGTGCTCTCTGTCACCATCCTAGGAAAAAGGCTTTCCCTATTCACCCTATCTAACCCTCTGATTATTTCATATGTCTCAATTAAGCCACCTCTCAACCACCTTCTCTCTAATGAAAACAGCCTCAAGTCCCTCAGCCTTTCCTCGTAAGACCTTCCCGCCATACCAGGCAACATCCTAGTAAATCTCCTCTGCACCCTTTCCAAAGCTTCCACATCCTTCTTATAATGCGGTGACCAGAACTGTACGCAATACTCCAAGTGCGGCTGCACCAGAGTTTTGTACAGCTGCAGCATAACCTCATGGTTCCAGAACGCGATCCCTCTATTAATAAAAGCTAAAACACTGTATGCCTTCTTAACAGCCCTGTCAACCTGGGTGACAACTTTCAAGGATCTATGTACATGGACACAGATCTCTCTGCTCATCTACACTATCAAGAATCTTACTATCAGCCCAGTACTTTGCCTTCCGGTTACTCCTACCAAAGTGGATCACCTCACACTTGTCTGCATTAAACTCCACTTGCCAAATCTCAGCCCAGCTCTGCAGCTTATCTATGTCTCTCTGCAACCTACAGCATCCTTCGTCACTATCCACAACTCCACCAACCTTAGTGTTGTCTGCAAATTTACTAACCCACCCTTCTACGCCCTCGTCCAGGTCATTTATAAAAATGACAAACAGCAGTGGACCCAACACCGATCCTTGCAGTACACCACTAGTAACTGGTCTCCAGGATGAACATTTCCCATCAACTACCACCCTTTGTCTTCTTTCAGCAAGTCAATTTTCGATCCAAACTGCTATATCTCCCACAATCCAATTCCTCTGCATTTTGTACAATAGCCTACTGTGAGGAACCTTATCGAACGCCTTGCTGAAATCCATATACACCACATCAACCGGTTTACTCCCATCCACCTGTTTGGTCACCTTCTCAAAGAACTCAATAAGGTTTGTGAGGCACGACCTACCTTTCACAAAACAGTGCTAACTATCCCTAATCAATGTATTCTTTTCTAGATGATTATAAATCCTATCTCTTATAACCTTTTCCAACACTTGACCAACAACTGAGGTAAGGCTCACTGGTCTATAATTACCAGGAATTAATATCTACCTGACAACTGCTGTTTTAAATTTTGGGATTGCCAAGGTTTTAGGGCTTGCTTTTTCAGTGTCATGCAAATTAATCAAACTGCAGCATCAAGAATATGTTCCCAGGCTAGCATTTTAATACCCATAACATACGTTTGAAAACAAAGCCTGATATTGAAGATCAAAAATGTTATGTTGGTACATTTCCATATGTGATTTTGTTGAATATGTTTCACTCTGAAATTTTTCCATAATGACCTCTCCCAGTCTTTATTTCTCACGGACTATCTGTTGTTTACTCTTTGGTCAAATTATTTCCCTTGTGTTGTGGAAAGTTGAACTTCAGTAACTGCACATAGCCTAAAACCTAAATGCAGTAAAAACTCTTGCCGAACTTTGAAGACTGAAAGCTTCAACTGAAAACAAGTAAGAATATGCTCATTTGCTGATTTCTGTGTTTAAGCTGCCCTTCTGAAAAAATGTATGGGCTTGGAAAAGTTTTCAATTAAAATTCTTCGGAATCTGCCTCCAATTCAAAATGGTTCCCAAAGAATAATAAATTATTCCCACTGGGACAGACGGAAACACGATTGTGCAAGCTATTTTGTAACACTTGAGAAATACACAGTTCCTTGCCTCAATTTGTGCAGAATTTACTTGAATATTGCTTGAAGTATGTTTCTGTTCCATTCTGTCAATTAAGTTGATGTGCTTCTGGAATCTTGTAAACATTGAGTACCATTGTGCATGTGTGTGCAAGAGACCAACAATATCCTTTAAACCCTGCCTAACTGGAAGGCAAGAAAGAATTTTGGATTTCTGATTGTTATTTTTTTTTGAAGTAGAAGTGATTTTTCCATTTGTGGCAAGGTGATGCCTTTCATGTCTATTTTTGTTTTCTTAAATGCTAAAGCATGGAATATCATGTGTAGACTTTTCACCAATCATTCTGTTTATTGACGCATTTAAGTGTCAGGAAGAATTTCGAAATGTTACTTCAAAGTATAATTACCTTTAAAATCCATATTTGACATTGTGGTGACTTTGCAATGTACTTTTAATGAACCATTTTCCTCACTTTGCCTTTCCCTTCAGTAGTTCTTTTGGTAGAAGGAAAGAAGATTTGATCAGTCCTGTTCAAAGTGCCATTTCAACCAACGCCATTGCAAGCATTACCTCATTAAGCAGCCTGCAACCTATTCCCAGGAGCACTGCATCCACTTCCTCTGGCAGGTAAAGCAAATTAACTGCAAAGACTTAGTGGGGTGTTTTTTTAAATTCCTGTTTTATGTTGTATGTTTTCTTTTGTTTGTATGTCTTAAGGGTAACAAATTTATACATGCAATTGTCATTTGTAAAAAAGGAAGAATCAAAATAACCCCTTTGCTAGCCAAAACTTTGATATTTGGCCACTGGCTCGTGTCGCTTCAGATGCACGTTGGAATCATTGACTCAAAGATTACTTTCTTGTCTCTGGACCCTAACTCACTGTTCAAGTTTTGAAAATTATTTGAAGAGTTATTAGCTCCCATGAGCAAAGCTAGTGAAGTTGAGCTTGCTGCCCTAGCTTGTAGCCCAAGGAGAGGAAACCCACCTGAAGTGCTGTTGGGAAGGAAGTTTTGGGATTTTGGCCCAGTGATGGGAATAAAGATTACAGTCCGTGTCAGGATAATGCGCGGCTTGAAGGGTATTTATCTGCTTGGCCTTCTAGATGACAGCAGTTGTAGGTTTGGAAGACTCTGTTAGGTAATCCTTAGTGAGTTGCAGAAGTGCACCTTGTACCTGGGGCAATTGGGGATTGTGTAAATGTTGATGATCATAACCAGGGTGTCGATGAAGTCTTGAGTGGGAACAATGAGGATATAACTTTGAGCGGTAATGGTCCGGTATCTTATTCACAAGTAGGAGACAGTTGATAAGGGATTGTTGTACTTTAGCATCAGGTTACAAATCATTCCAACAGATAATAGTGCCTTTGTGATTCTCTTGATGTGAAATGTTTTGAATTGTATGGGAAATTACATTACACTTGTGTTTTTCCTGAAGCTGTTGCATAACTACTTGAAATCAAAAGTGAAGAAAGTGCAAGTAAAATCTTACACGATCAAAGGCAACAAGGTTCCAGTGCCACTACGAACAAAGGGCTGAACTATATTAACTGCTCCTTACAAGTGTGCAAGCATCAAATATTTCAGTCCAGACCAGGAAGCTGAGCATATCTAAACTTTATTCCTGAAAGTATTTTGAGAGTCACTGAAATGTGAGAAAAAGATAAGTGGATCCATCTGAAGTTGAGACAAAAGATGGGCTAACGTGTAAGATGTAGACCTTATTTTGGTACTGGTGAGAAGCTTGAAGCTGAAAAGAGAAGTTTTTTTTGTGTTGCTACATCTATTGTATTTCCAGCACTTGTTTTGCAAGCTCCATGCTCCATTTTGTTTTCATTTTCTACCCTTGCCGATCCAGAAGGGAAGGTAATCTTACGTGCCAACAACTTGAAAATACATCATACCCATCCTCGGACTGCTTTATTTCTTTCCAAAACACAACAAATCAACTCCCAGAAGGTACCAACATACTAGTCAGCCAGTATCTGAAACAATTCTTAAGTTGCATGTTAGACTGCAGAGACAAACTTGACTGGAGAAATTAAAACTATTTAAACAAAGGTATTAATTGTTTTTAACCTGTAAAACCAATCCTTAAGTCATACAAAATATATTAAAAATTGATTTTGGCTGATTTTATTTTCATGTTTGTGCTTTGCTTATTTCTTGTTTGTGTTGCTGCTTGATTATGCTGTAGTACTTCAAATCGGTTCTCGACGGGGGACAATGCAGAAAGAGAGAAAGAAAATGTTCCTTCAACGGTTGCTACAACTGGCACTGTCTCTTCAACAGCAGAGGTCAGGGAGAGACGAAGGTGTGTAGTCTTCCTGATAGTGTTGATGCACCTTTAGGAAGGTGGCTCTTAATTTGGTTTTAGAACCTTCAAAATCTTAACAAACCTTAGATTGAGCATGAATTTCAAAGTCAATTTCAAGATTCTCATGTTGTGTCATGGTTCCTAAAGGTGTACTGTCCAGATTTCCACTACTTGTATTCAACTGGTGTTGGTGTTTTTTGCTTGTTTCTTCGTGTTGGGCAGACTACTAAATGCAGCTGGTGAAAAAGAATGGATTGGATAATGTTAGTTCAGTTTATTATGCAGGTATTTAACATGCGTCATAATTAGGGTAACTCAGACAGCCGGTGATGCTTTGGGGACAGATATCAGGTCTGACTTAAAACAATTCTTCAAATTAAATTATTGAATTTAATTCTTCAGCAAAAGGAGTACAGAAAGGGATAATGCTGCTCCAAATATGTATTGTATTAGTGAACTAAGATTGCCTATGGAAATAGAATTTGGCTTGCTCTTAGGTTCGATGACTATTGCTAGTGGTGCTCTTTTGTAATAACTGTGCCAAGTTAGGTGGTGATATCTGACCACCGTTTCAATCAGTTTTATTTGACCATGCTTGTGAATTCATGCAGACACAGAATCCTGAATTACAGTTGTAATTGTTGAAATGTCAAGATATTCTAGAGGAAATATTCAGGAAATATGATCTGCTCTGAGCTTTCAATGGTAATTTTTGTTGTTTTAATTTCTTGTTTAATTCTGTTTTTGACATTCTCCAAAATAGGTCAAGAGCAAGTCAAAGGAAACAAACTTATTTCTTTAACCCTTTTCTCAAGCTTGGTGACAAAACACTTCACTGTTGCAATGTAGGAAAATGTGGCCAACAATTTGCACATAACCAGGTCCCATAAGTTAGAGGCACAAATGATCTGATAATCAGCTATAGGAATAATTTATTAGCTGTTCGCTTATTGTTCTGACAATAGTTGTGGGCAGTCATTATAACAAAAATGTTGGAGATTCTTTTCAACTTTTTTCACAGGAAGGTGCAAATGGGAGTGTAGAAATACCTGAGGAGAAGGCGTAAAAGATTTGGAGATGCATGTGCTAATTGGTAGCAGTAAAAGTAAAAAGCAAATTTAAGTACTTTCAGTCCAAGAATACAACAGGAAATACAGGCTTTAGTCATTTTTATCAAATGAATTTTGTGTCTGTGCTTGTAAGTGGCAAATGTTACAGTTCTGTTCACGTAAGGAGATAAACCAGCAAACTATGGACTGATTTATTCTAGCCCATGTGCGTTAACTACTGTAGCTCTGTGGAAAGAAATGAGCAAATATTTAGTCTTAGACTAGTGAGAGATGAATAAAAGCCTTGGCATGCTTGACCAAGTTAGTTGCGTCTTCTGCAATGTTTGATGAAAAGAATATGGTAAATATTGTATGTCGTCTTCATATTGTATGTCGTCTTCTTCAGAAGTTATGTACATTAAATTCAAGTCAATGCAAATGCCAAAATTTAGAGAAACCTAAGGGCCAAATGCAAATGCTAATCTATTTTCTAAGAACAGAGCCACGGAGGACTTTGTGTAAATACCTGAATTTTCAATAATATCAATGCTCCTCAGCAACTTCCAAGAGTTAGGCCAAACTCAGTGCCAGGATTGTTAGTCACATTTAGTGTTGACACAATTTTGAAAAAGTTACACTTGGCATGAACTGACTTCATAGATGATTTTGGTATTTCTGTGGAAGTATCCTTTAAATGTTGATCAGTACAATAGTCACTAATTCGTAATGGACAAAATAATTTGAGAACTTTATTGATTCATCATTCTGTGTTTAGTGCAGCAACTTTGGCATTTGTATGTTTGCAATAATGTGTTTTGGCATTTGTATTTTTGTTATCTGTTTAAACTGAGACCAATTGGAATTTTTGCCTTACTCTTTTTGTTTTAGCTCCCCTCTCTGAACCTCAACTGCTTGTTCCTGTTGTTCTCTCAATTGTTCTCTTTTTCCTTTTTCTTTTCCTCTGTTTCCCAGTTCCTTTCCTCTTCTTTGTTCTCCCCTTCATTTTGAAAATCTAGACTGTGGTTTATTACAAACCAGTAACTTAGTGTTTTAAATTTTCACCAAAACTCAATTTTTTCCCATCAGACTGTTGGTTCCTTTCGAGATTCGGTGAGCTGAACACCTGCATGCTTTTGTGGCCATTAATACTAGCGTGTGATTTGTGAAGAGTTGGACTTTCAAAATGTAACCAAAAATTTAGGCTGAATTGTCCAAAACTTCTGATATGAAGGGAAAGCAATTGGCATGATTATAAGCTTTCCTTTTTATTAAGTTTGAACATTGCATTAAATTTGTGATTTGATGAGATGTTGGGGACACGTTCTAAGTTATCATACTTTTAACAGAATTGGTATTAAATATTTGAATTGAGCACTTGCAGTTTGACGTGGAATCAGGGTGTGTTCTGTGTTAACTTCTCATTAAACATCTTGAATTATGGATTGGTTTGGAAAACCCAGGGGAGAAGCATGCTAATTATGGCAGAAATTAGCATGATCATAGAGTTCCATGAGAAAATCTATCTTGTCACAGTATTTGCAACTCATTGCTTAACTTTCAAATGTCTTACTTACGTCTGTCTTGAATTTACTCTGACTATCTGCAGTTCTCTGGGGTGAAGAATTCCAACGATCCTTAACGTAAAAGACTTTTTTCTTTCTTTTACCTAGCTTCAATTGCTGATTTTCTTTTGACCTCACGTAGCTGATTATCCCGCCAAGATTCCTCCCAGGACCCATATTTTATGTAATTTCCCTTGCTGTTGACAGCCAATCCGTTACACTGTGTGGTCCGTTGAAGTTTCTGTCTAAGATCTCATCTTTTAAAGGGACGACTTTTTACGTGCAGCCCATTTGTTTCCTTTACAATAAGTTCTAGCCAACTTAAAAGGACTGTGTCAGTGAGACCACATTAATACTTGGTAATTCTAATCTTTTTGGGCCCATAGTATTCATGTTTCCTTTAGGACAATCCCCTCAGCCTAAAAGCAGACAATTGAGACTTTGCGCTTTCTTCAATGCTAGTCATCCTGTCTCTGGGTAGAGAGGCCACACCTTTGTCCAACTATTTCTAAGTAAGTTCTTTTATAATCGCAATAAGACTTCCTCCATTTGGACATTATATTTTCCTCTACTGTAAAGGGAATGCAACCATTTGATTTCCTGGTTGTTTGCTGTATCTACCCATTCCCTTGGTGATTTGTGTGCAAGGAGACTCTGGTCTTGCTGAAGACCAGCGTTTCCCAATCTGACAAACTGGAGGCTAGAAGAATACAGCAAGCTAGGCAACATTTGGAGGACAGGAGCAGTCAACATTTTGGCTGTTACCTGAAGAAAGGTGATACCCGAAATGCTGACTTTTTTTTCTTCAGATGCTGTCTGGCTTGCTGTGTTCTTCCAGCACTCTGTTTGTCCACCTTGGATTCCAGCATCTGCAGTTTTTTTTCTCGTTTTCCAGTTCAGTGGAACAACTGGAACAGGTTACAATAAAACTAATGCAGTAATTATAGTAATTTGTAACAATTTAATAGTTAGTTCAAGGAAGGGTTAAGTTTGTCCAGGACTGTGTTGCTTCGAGATGTCGAATTATTGAAACAATGGTGAATGATGAACATCTCACAAAAACATAATTGTACAAAATTAATGTTAATGCCTTACCTAAATTGAGTGTGAACACACAGTATGGTTACTGGTGTCAGTGAAGCTGTGCCGCAGCTTGAGTTACTGATGTTGGGTGAAATTGAAAGCAGCATCTAGATGGGAGGGAAGCAACCATAAACTAAATGTTTTCACTCCAGCTAGAAGTTGTGTCTGAATATGTGGTTAACGATTATGTTGTAAGAAAAGTGAACACTGGAACTGAATGGGGAGCCTAAAGCAATTATTTAGAAAACAATATGCTCTCACATCCATTTTTTTTATGGTAATGAATTAGAATTTAAAATGTGTGCTAATGCTTCAAATTAGGAGTCATTTGTCATCCCTAATGTGGGTATGTAGTTTTGGTTATATTAAAATTTATTAACTTTTCAGATGGGATTTGTTTCCGATAGTGCAAGTATTGCACCGTGGAGGAGTTGAACTGGTTTTCATGTGGTCTTGAACTTGTGATGTTTTCCGGCTGAATCGTGAGAAGATAATATGTATTGTAGACTACTGTTTTATGTGGTCAGTGTTTAACGGTGCTTTACAGAATCAAATGAATGCCTGGCTAGTTTTAAGAGCTGAAAAATGTTACATGGCTCACATTGTGGGTTTTGAGAGCCGTAAGATTAGTGTTCCATATATGGAACTCTCAAATTTCAAAAGACAATCAAAAGAATGGAGGAAGATGAAATCAAGTAAGTTTTGGATGTGCATATGTACAGGGACTTGCAAGATGGTCTTGAGGTAAGATGGAAATAAGTCAGGAAGAATCTGTACATGAGAGGAGTTGTTAGCTCAGACTTTAAGAAATGGACAGCTATTGGAAATTATCACCAGTATAATGGGCATGTGACCCGTTCAAGCTTTCTCTGGCATTCAGTAAGATTGGAGCAATAACATGGGTATGTGAGATGAGTTTGGAAAAGTGTGGTAAATAGGAGCACTCTGGAGAAACGAGTAGGTTATGAAGCCATGGACGTGTTGTAAATCTTGAAGCAGATGACTTTGAATAGCTACATTGAAATTTAGCCCTAGACTCTATGTACTTCAGCCTGAGTGAGCAGCACGGGAGGAGAACCAAGTCAAGAACTTTGCTTAGTTTTTACTGGAAGCACGGCAAATGACATCAGTTCTGTTTTAACTGTACCTTAAAATTAGACAGGAAATGGTGCAATGTCAGTTCATAGACTTGAAGGTTTGGGTTAATGATCGAAAGCTCCAAACCACCAGCTGACATCACTGAAGGACTGCTTTGAAAGATGCAGAGGGACCACATTCGAACCTTGTGTCGCGCCTGAAATTAACCAGATAAAGTTGCTCAGGAAGTAGATTGTGATCATGTAACCGAGGAATCACGAGACAGATGGTGGTTGACGGTGCAATACCACTGAGTGGCAATTTAAATTCTTGAGTGAAATTCTGTTGCATGCCCAAACATGGTTGAACAGAGTGACAGAGTGTAGAAAAATGAGACTTTGATCACATCTTTGTGAAATTTAGGCATTAATTTTCTGTACAAAATTCAAACATTTCATTACAAGCACTGTGAAATTTACTTAATGGGACTCATCATTTGACATGCTATATTTATGACGGTATGATTTTCAAAACCCCATTGACTTACTTCAGTGAAGTTAACCCGTTTCAAACATCTTTTTATGTATTGTAATTGCTCCTCACATATCCTCTCTCAAACATAGTTGGAAGGATTGTGAAAAATATATAGGTATTCAAAAGATATAATCAGTAAGAAATCTGTTTTATCATGCTTCTTGATCTTATTTTGTGAAATATTTCTAGTATGTTTTAAGAATATGCATCCATGTTTCCAGGTTAGTTTATTGAAGAAAAAAACAGAATGCTGTATGAACTCAGCAGGAGGTCTGGCAGCATCTGTGGAGAGAGAAATCAAGTTCATGTTTTGAGTTTGATGTGACTCTGAGGAAGTCAAAATGGACCCGAGAAGTTGACACTTTGTCCTTGAGCTCCCAGGCCTTCTGAGTTTCTCATTTTCTGTTTTTATATCAAATTTCCAGCATCCATAGTGTTTTGCTTTTAATTAGCTTGTGTTCGTTCCTGGCAGAGCAGTGCTAAACAGTGGTGACACCTTGTTTAATACTACTAGTTACCCAGAGAAACTGGTGAGCCTTGATCATTGCAGCTTGGGTGTCCTTGTTAATTAGACGCCAAAGGCTAATGCGCAGTGGCAGCAAACAACGAATAAGGCTAATGCTGTGTTAACCTTTCTTGAGTGATGATGAGTGCAAGAGCAGCCAAGTCTTGCTTAGATTGTTTAGAACCTTGATTAGACTGCGTCTTAAGTATTGTACTGTGGTTTTGGTTTCTTTAGCATAAGGCCTTAAGACATAGGAGTGGAAGTAAGACCATTCAGCCCATCGAGTCCACTCTGCCATTTAATCGTGGCTGATGGGCATTTCAACTCCACTTACCCGCGCACTCCCTGTAGCCCTTAATTCCTTGCGAGATCAAGAAATGATCAATCTCTGCCTTGAAGACATTTAACGTCCCGGCCTCCTCTGCGCTCCGTGGCAATGAATTCCACAGGCCCACCACGCTCTGGCTGAAGAAATATGCCCTCATTTCCGTTTTAAATTTACCCCCTCTAATTCTAAGGCTGTGCCCACGGGTCCTAGTCTCCCTGCCTAATGGAAACCACCTCCCAGCATCCACCCTTTCTAAGCCATGCATTATCATCTAAGTTTTTGTTAGATCTCCCCTCAACCTTCGGGTCGCATCATTGTGGTACTGCAGGAGGCCCAGGATGGACATGTCTGAGGAATGGGAAGGGGAGTTGAAATGGTTTGCGACTGGGAGGTGCAGCTGTTTCATGCGAACCGAACATAGGTGTTCCACAAAGTGGTCCCCAAGCCTCCCCTTGGTTTCCCCTATGTAGAGGAGGCCACAACAGGAACAGTGAATGCAACATACCACAGGAGCAGATGTGCAGGTGAACATCTGCTTGATGTGGAAGGTCGTCTTGGGGCCTGGGATGGGGGTGAGGGGGGACATGTAAGGGCAGGTGTAGCATTTCCTGCGGTTGCAGGGATGGGAATGTTTTGTTGCCACAGTGTGAATGCAACAAATATTCACCACTAAAACAAATTGCTCAAAAATTCTCTGCAGGTCTGGCAGCATCTGTGAATAAAAATCAGTTAACATTTTGGCTCTGGTGAAGGGGATGAATGACCAATTGCTGTTCCCGTGTAATTGAATGAGAAGCATTAAGATTGGATTTTAGAAGAATGATCCTGGGGATTAAGGGCTTGTTATGTGAGGAGCAGTTGAGATCTCTAGGTCTGTACTGTAAGGTATTTAGAAGGGTAGGACTGGTCTCATTAAAATTGCAGAATACTGAGAGGTCTTGATAGAGTGGACATGGAAAAGATGTTTCCAACAGGTCGGAGACACTAGGGCCTGAGGATACAGCCTGAGAATTAAGGGATCAACCTTTAGAACTGGGATGAGGAAGAATTTCTTCAGCCAGAGGGTAGTTAATTTGTGGAACTCGTTGCTGCACAAGGCTACGGAGGACAAGTAATTGAGTGCATTTAAGACAGATTGATTAGTAAGGAGGTTAAGAGGAGAAGGCAGGAGAGACATTTCAGCCGTGATCAAATGGCAGAGTGGACTAATTCTGTTCCTGTATCTTATGGTTTTATGGAGTCATTGAGGTCAGATCAGATATGGGGGTGTCATTTCCTTCTCTGAAAGATTTGAGTTAGCTTGGAGTAAAATGAGATTTTCATGGACACAGAAGACTGTAAAGACTTAAATGCTGACATGGGCGGCATCCAGTAGTCATTTGTAAATGCCGTTGATAAGGTAACAGTGGGTAACATTTTTAGACCATTTTGCCTATGCTGTTACATAGAAATTGAGATTTTGCTCCAGTGATCTGAGGAGGACAGCACTGGTCCAAATAAATAGCGTATACGGAACTTGGATACTATTGAGAAAAGGTTGCCTTTGCCTTGTATTGATATGGAATTATTGAGTTAGCCTTTATCAGTTTGAAAGTGAAATTTGTCTACGTCTTGCAGCTTGGAGACAATGATGGCTTTATTATGTGAGAAATTGTGAATGGAACTGAGCATTGTCATTACCAGTGAGTATATTGACTTCTGAGCTTGTGATGGAAACCAGGTAATTCATGAATTTGTTGAAGGTATGTGCCCCCTAGGGCATTGAGGATTTGAGATGACGAGCCTGCCTCCTGAGACTGAACCCCTGCGTTACCAGTCCACTATGCAACCATGTCCTTTGTCCTGTTATCACGTCTCCAAGCTAAGATGCTCACTGTTCTCTAGTAATTGTTCAGTCTAGTGCAGAAAATGCAGCACAATTTGCTCTCTGTCAAGTTTATCTTCAGTTCAGAAAAAATTGCAGAATCAACTCAGTCAGAAATTAAAATTTGATTAATTTTGTGTTTGTAGGCAATTTCGTGTAATTGAAATCAAAATGATTTGAATCTTTTGCTGATAGGCCTATAGCATTGCACAGAATTGAACATTTCTTACTGAAAGTGTTTAGATCACAAGTATAATCATTTGAGTCAGTGCTGTTTTTGTGGGACTAGTTACTTGTATTCAAAACAAGCAAAAGGGTTAAGGGCTGCCCATCTGTTCTCAGATTCCAAGATTGACGTGTAGCATGGGTATAATGTTCTAATATTTACAGCCAATTTTTGTCCTTGTCGCCAGCTGTTATAATGCATGCCAGATATTGCAAGCTTTTCGATTTAATGCTGTGTTTTTTAATTAATTCCTTTTAGAATCCAGTGTGATTTTGTGTACTCTGCTTGCACATTGTGTTGTTGTTGTGCACATGCTAGTGGTGTCTAATACAGGTGACTCTTACAAATCCTTCTTCCAGAATTAACAGTCTGGGCTTGAGTTTAAGGGATTAAATTTGAATCTTGTGTGTTTGTCACTAAAACTTTCAATTTCGTTTGCATTCAAAACTGAGATGTTCACTGTGTGTGTTCAGGTCAGTTATGAATTTTTGAAATAAATGCAAGATCAGTGCTTAACCTTTGAAACTGTTACATTTGCAATAGTTTAAGCAGATATGCATGTGTTCTTTGCTTTTAAAACTGTAAGGAGAAATGAAGTTGAAGGAAATATTTGATTTGTGAATAAACACAAACGTAAACAATCATTAATGAGAATCCACTTGTGCGCAAGTTAGTAAGTAAATGATAAGTTTGTTCAAACAAATTACAAGGCATGCTGTTTCCTGACCCAACTCACTTTTAATTTTCAAGGTCGTATTTAACTCCTGTTCGAGATGAAGAATCTGAGTCACAAAGAAAAGCCAGGTCGCGGCAAGCTAGGCAGTCGAGAAGGTCAACACAGGTAAGTTTTAATCTTCCCTTTCTTCCCTCCTTGGTTCAGAAAAACTTTTTTCTTGGACCGTCCGTCTCCAGTGTTGATGTTGCTTTTGTATGTGGCTGTAAGACCAGGTCAGAGGCTAGGAATTCTGCAGCAATAACTCAACTCTTGACTTCCAAAAGCCTCTGCAATACAACGCAGAAGCCAAGTGTGTGATCAAACCGTTTACACTTGCCTCGTGGTGTGTAGCTCAAGAAACTTGCTAACTTGCAGGACAAGGCGGTCTGTTTGAATGGAATCCCATCCTCAACCTTGATGTTTATCGCCTGTTCCACAGATGCATTATGACTGCAGTGTACCATGTACAAGGTTCACTGTTGTCAGGTGATGACCCTGCTGATAGTAGTTTCTCAGCATCTAGTCCTGAAGTTTTGTAACCCTGTATTAAATCTTTAAACTTTCTTGGCTCCAAGATGAATTCTCCCAATTTCCATAGAAAACTGACGGTCCTTGTTCTGATCAATTTCCTTTGCACCCTCACTAAAGACTTGACATTCTGTCTAAGTGAGGTGATCAGAGATGAACACAGTACTTCAGCTGAGGCCTCAGCAGTATTTTGTAAAAGTAATATTCTTTTGGTTTAGCTACTGTTATGGCATAAGGGATGTATGATGAACCATGATGACTGAATATTGAAAAATACTGTCTTTCAGGGTGTAACACTAACAGACCTACAAGAAGCTGAGAAAACGATTGGGAGAAGTCGTTTAGACCGTCGAACTCGAGAACAGGAAGATAAGGAAAAGGAAAAGCAAGACAGAGAAAAACAAGAGGATAAGAATAGAGTGGAAACTCAAGATGACGAGAGACAAAGGTTTAGTAAAAACACCGAAGAGGTATTTGGTCTTAATGAAAAGAAAATTACATGATTTAGTTAGTAAACACTACTTCAAGAATGCAATGCTTTAATTTTCATTAAATACGTCACACTGACTTTGTGAGAATTCTTTTTGGTTTGGTTGAAGTGATGTGCTGCACGTGCACACAAGTCATAGAATGCCCTTGTAGCTTGGAGGTATGCATGGTCTCCTTCACCTTAACCAGTTCTCGAGGTAGCATTGTTGTACTAGACTGACTATGCTAACTGAAAAGGTGTCCTCTCTTTCAAGTTGGTGTTACACTCCACCATTAAATGTGACACAAATGGCAGAATCTTCTCTCTCTGAATTGCTGGGAAGATATTTGGAAGAGAGTTGGCAAACTGTCAGTGCCAGGGGAAATGCAGAACAATGATTTGTTGATAGACCTAAATGCTGAGCAATTAGTCATAAAGGCCTACGGAAAAGTCTAGCAAAATTTAGCTGTTCAGGATACTCTTCAGGATGGTACAACAATTCTACAGTGCCTTTGTATGGCCTAGATGGAATGAAGTATGTCTGTGATAAGACTTAACCCTGTTGAGCATGACCTTTTCTGCTTTGTATTCTGAACCAATCTGTATTAAATGCAGAAAATTTAAATTTGACTTTAAATTTAGTGCATTTGACTTCATTGCTTAAACCTTTGAATACAGGACTTGGAACGTGCTGTTAAGGTTGAACAGTATATTGGCAAGTCCTCTTCTGGAGTACTCTGTCCAGTTCTGGTCTCACTGTTGTGGGAAGGGTATTATTAAGCAGGAGAGGGTTCCGAATAGATTTACCAGGATGTTTCCAGGTATGGAGGGTTTGAGTTATAAGGAGAGGCTGGATAAGCTGGTATTTGATTAGGAGTTTGAGAGGGATGTCGATGAGGTAAATGACAAATCTCTTTGCCCTCGAGTGGGGTGTTTCAAGACTACCGGGGCATTTTTTTTAAGATGAGAAGAGAGAGATGAAAAAAGAGACAACAGGGCAATTTTTTTTAAAAACAGTGGTTTGAGTGTGGGATAAACTTTCAGAGGAAGTGTTGGATGCAGGTACAGTAATAATGTTTAAAAGACATTTGAATAAATACATGAATAAGAAATGTTTGGATGGATATGGGCCAGGCGCAGGAATGTTGTGCCTGGTTTAGTTTGGGATTATGGTCAGCATAGACTGGTTGGACCAAAAGGTCTGTTACCGTGTTAAGTCGTCCGCTTGAGCTCGTCGTCCACTTGAGCATTACCAACCTGCATCGCACAGACTCTGCAAGACTGACTATTGAAGTCAGTGATCTAAGGCTTGAGGCATTCCAAAATTGAGCTACCTTGGCAGCATCCAAACCAGAGCTGTTAACTATTGATATCAAAGTCAAGACTGGCACAGATGAACCCAGCATTGCCTTTGGCAAGTTTTGAAGATGTTTCTTCAAGCAAAGAAGAATTATTTTCTGAAGAATAGTGAAAGGATGTTTGTCCTTCCCACTTAGGTGTTTGCTTGAAACATGGATTGTAACAAGGCTGCATGGATGCAAACATGCAACATCACTTAGAATGACTGACTTGCTGAGACTGCTTGAGATCCGATAGCAAGGCAAGATTCCTAATAAGGAAGTTCTCTACCTGACTGACACATACCGCGTTGACTGGGTAGACTAAGTGTGAAAGGCGTAGAGGGGATGGAATACTTAAATGCATTCAGGTGAATTTTTTAAGTTATGTGGACAGTCTTGGAAACAGGCAACAGTACTAGATCTAATTTTAGGCAACGAAACCCAGCAAGTGATAAAAATGTCACTAACATTATATTGGTAATCACCACAACTCAATAAGATTATGGAAAGGGACAATAACAAACAGAGCAACTTCTGAATTGGTTGATTTTAGTAAAAGGCAGGATGTGACTGTAGGCTGGAAGCAGCCACTTCTCATCAAAACATATATCAGAACAATAGGATTCATTCAGAAAGAAGAGTGAAAGTGCAGGGCCAATGTACTACCTTGACTGTATAAGGTGGGACCAACAAGTCCAGAGAACCCAAGATAGCAAAGCTCAAGGGATAAACCAGGTTGGATGAGAGAGAAAAGGGCTG
This sequence comes from Stegostoma tigrinum, assembly GCF_030684315.1. NCBI lineage: Eukaryota > Metazoa > Chordata > Chondrichthyes > Orectolobiformes > Stegostomatidae > Stegostoma > Stegostoma tigrinum. The sequence continues at coordinate 60,885,614 of NC_081371.1, forward strand.
ACAGGAAGTGCTTAAAACAGCAAAAAAATACTCTCAACTTGTAGAATGGATGCGAGGTTTTCAAAAATAAAAGCAGTGAAAAGGGTGCATGAGAAAACGCAACTGGTTAAAATGAAAGAAAAAATGCAAAGACATTTGATTGTGTATTATTGGCAAAAGGGAAAATAGGGAACCAGTCAGGGTCTGTGACCCCAATTCTCTCACAAATTGGGTTAATCAAATTGACCAAGATAGCCACAAGGAAAAATATTGTGGAACTGCTCAGGCTATTTTGGACCTAATATTGCGTAATTAGGTTGCTTTAATAAAGTATTTCAGTGTAAAAGATCCCTTGGAGAACAATGAACACAACATGGCAGAATCCGGCATTTAGTTTGCTTTCTCCCCAAGGTTCTCATTCTCAATGTGCTAAACTTAAATGTTGTTATAAAGCAATGAGAGCTGAGTCAGCTGGACTGGACAAGGGAAGGTATTTGTCAGCTGAGATGCTTGAGGAGTAATGTCATACATTTAAGAAAATAGCTTGTGACTCATAGCAAAGAGATATCCCAATGAGCTGGAAGAATTCTAAATGGGATAAACAAACCATTGTTAATCACCAAAGTTGAGAATAGTATCAGATTTGAAGGCATAAACATGTACAGCGTGGCAGGGATTTTTGAGAAACAAGAGAATTGGTAAAGTTTTAAAAGCAAACAAAAGATCATTCTAAGAGGGGAGAAAATAAACAGTAAACCTGCAAATGATATCTAGACATCCAGCAAGAGTTTCCTTTTAACTTTAAAAGGGAGGAAGAGAGAGCCAAAGTGAATCTAGGTCGCTTAGAGAATGAAACAAGGGAAATCAAAAACTAGTGGAAGAGTTGAATAAATACTTTGTATCTGTCTTCAGAGTAGAAGATATAATAGCATTACAAAATAAAATAATCAAGGTACTGAAAGGTGGGAACTATAAGACTGATAGGTTTCCTAATCTTGACAGTTTGCATTGTATGATTTTTTTCTAAACAAGTAGCTACAGCAAGTTGAAGCCTCTACAGTCAGGTACTGCACTATTTGGTTTAGGGTCCCTTGCTGTTTGTGTTGCACAAAAATAATCTAGACCTGAATGTCAGAGATATGATCAGTGAGTTTGCAGATCTCTAGTGAGGAGGAAAGCCTTACATTTATAGAAGAGCTGGTCAAGTGGACAGAACAGTCGTAAATATTGTTTTGTTGCTGAAAAGCATGAGTTTTCTTTTGTTTTGGGAAGACTAACAACAAGGAAGTAGAAGAACTTGGAGAACTTTGTTCATGTTAATTGATCATTGCACATAGAACATTTCATCAGAGAGAAGGAGGTTGAGAGGTGACTAAATTGAGACATTTCAAATAATCAGAGGGTTAGATAGGGTGGATAGGGAGAGCCATTTTCCTAAGATGGTGACGGCAAGCACAAGGGGGCATAGCTTTAAATTGAGGGGTGAAAGATATAGGACAGATGTCAGAGGTAGTTTCTTTACTCAGAGAGTAGTAAGGGAATGGAACGCTTTGCCTGCAATGGTAGTAGATTCGCCAACTTTAGGTACATTTAAGTCGTCATTGGATAAGCATATGGACGTACATGGAATAGTGTAGGTTAGATGGGCTTCAGATCGGTATGACAGGTTGGCACAACGTCGAGGGCCGAAGGCAATAGTTAGGTCTTGGTTAAGAAGGCCTTTGGGGCACTTGGCTTTCTTAGCCAAGGCATTGCATACAAGAGCCAAGGATGTTATGATGGACTTGTATTGGGTCTCAAGTGCAGTTTTGTACTGGTCACCACACTATTGTTGACAGGGCATTTGTCCTGTAATGTGGGTTCCAGATCTGCACACAGTACTCCAGCTGAACAGTAAACATCAGTGTCGCAAGTTGAGAGTGGCTCTTTGATAATAATACGTCAAGATCCTGGCACAAACAGCACTGTGGTTATCTCTAACACCTAAGGACTGCTGCAGTTTATGAAGCCAGTGTTTGTGTTCTTGAGGGCAGTTAGGGATGAACAATAAATATTGGCCTACCCAGCAATGACTGCATTTGTGGAACAAAATAGAGATTTTCAAAAGAAATGCCTAACAGGCAACAGATTTACTTTTCTGGAAGTTTTTCTGATTAGTCATATTTGAACACATTGCATTTGAAGCTTAATTTGTTGAATTCTTGTTCTTACATGGTATTATTTAATTATAAATGACTTGCATTTTCTAGAGAGTTTTATGCTGAAGACCAGCACTAGAGCTGAGCTTTATATATTGTTTTCAACAGTTCTTTGTCAAGACATGCAAGCAAACTCAGTACTTGATGATGCGTCTCATTCAACTAATTTGCCGTGAAATTCTTCGAGAACTCGATGCCTTGCTCAGTGTCTTTAGAATCTTCATGCTGTGCAATATGTGGACAAAGCACTTACTGATGAGCTTACAGTTGCTTTTGGTTTCTTTAAATGGTGCCATGTAACCCAATAGTCCCCAAAATTAACAACGAGTAAAAGGATTAATGATATCTATGAATGAAGTATCATTTTGTGCATTCCACCCAGTGAAGGTGTACTCCAGCTAGTCAAAAGATTTGTGGGCCCTGATTGTTGTCAGTGTGTTTTTATCTAGATTTTAGTTGTGCATCAAGTCTTTGGCAGCTCAACTGAACTGTTTTACATGACCATCTTTCCTCCTTGCATCCTACCTGCTGTACTGAAGAAAAGAGACTGCCTAGTTTCTAGGCTGGGTGTCACGATTGAAATTTCACCATCCTTTTAAGCTTCAGGCCCTTTTAGGGTGTTGGGAATTGCTGATTCTTTTTAATTACCATTTAAAATGATTTGATGCAGAAGAGTTCAGACTTTATTGGATGTTGGTTTAGGACAACGCATGCAGCTTACCTTTAAAAACAACTTGCAATCACCTACTCTGTGTGAAGCAAACTATTTCTCTGCAAACCGCGCTAGGTAGATACTCTGCCTGAATGTTGCAGACAGTTTCCCAATGAAAGGTGCTAAGGAGGGTGAATAATTCATTGGTAATTTGTTGAAAGCTCGTTACCTTTATTTTAAAAAAAATTGTAAATGTTTTTGGTGCGAGTTTCAACATTCTTAGCGTTGTTGTAAACGTTCCCAATTTTCTTTCAAAGCCTTATCAACGCATGAGGTCAAGCACCACGACAGCTTCAACTGCCACTATCTCTGCCTTCAATAATTCGTATGTTGCATCCCACCAAAATCGACCGAACAGCCTTATCGGCATTACGTCTGCTTACACTCAGTACAACCGAGGCTCTGGAGAAGTGGATAAAGGTAAAGTTGTGATGTTTGTGCAAGATCTTTGGGCATGAACTAATTTGAAGTCTGTGACTCAATACTTGCTACACTTGTGTGTTTCAAAATCAAATGATAGGACATAGAACATTACAGCACAGTACAGGCCCTTTGGCCCTCGATGTTGTGCCGACCTGTCATACCGATCTCAAGCCCATCTAACCTACACTATTCCATGTACGTCCATATGCTTGTCCAATGACGACTTAAATGTACTTAAAGTTGGCGAATCTACTACCGTTGCAGGCAAAGCGTTCCATTCCCTTACTACTCTCTGAGTAAAGAAACTACCTCTGACATCTGTCCTATATCTTTCATCCCTCAATTTAAAGCTATGCCCCTTCGTGCTCGCCGTCACCATCCTAGGAAAACGGCTCTCCCTATCCACCCTATTTAACCCTCTGATTATTTTATACGTTTCAGATAAGTCACGTCTCAACCACCTTCTCTCTAATGAAAACAGCCTCAAGTCCCTCAGCCTTTCCTCGTTAAGACTTTCCCTCCATACCAGGCAACATCCTAGTAAATCTCCTCTGCACCCTTTGCAAAGCTTCCACATCCTTCTTATAATGCAGTGACCAGAACTGTACGCAATACTCCAAGTGCGGCTGCACCAGAGTTTTGTACAGCTTCACCATAACCTCTTGGTTCCGGAACTCGATCCCTCTATTAATAAAAGCTAAAACACTGTCTGCCTTCTTAACAACCCTGTCAACCTGGGTGGCAACTTTCAAGGATCTGTGTACATGGACACAGAGATCTCTCTGCTCATCTACACTACTAAGAATTTTACCATTAGCCCAGTACTTTGCCTTCCGGTTACTCCTACCAAAGTGCATCACCTCATACGTGTCCGCATTAAACTCCATTTGCCACCTCTCAGCCCAGCTCTGCAGCTTATCTATGTCTCTCTGCAACCTACAGCATCCTTCGTCACTATCCACAACTCCACCAACCTTAGTGTCGTCTGCAAATTTGCTAACCCATCCTTCTACACCCTCATCCAGGTCATTTATAAAAATGACAAATAGCAGTGGACCCAACACCGAACCCTTGCTGTACACCACTAGTAACTGGTCTCCAGGATGAACACTTCCCATCAACTACCACCCTCTGTCTTCTTTCAGCAAGCCAATTTCCGATCCAACCTGCTATATCTCCCACAATCCAATTCCTCTGCATTTTGTACAATAGCCTACTGTGAGGAACCTTGTCGAGCGCCTTGCTGAAATCCATATACACCACGTCAACCGGTTTACGCTCATCTACCTGTTTGGTCACCTTCCCAAAGAACTCAAGTTTTGTGAGGCACGACCTTCCCTTCACAAAACTGTGCTGACTATCCCGAATCAATTTATTCTTTTCTAGATGATTATAAATCCTATCCCTTATAATCTTTTCCAACACTTGACCAACAACTGAGGTAAGGCTCACTGGTCTATAATTACCAGGGTTGTCTCTACTCCCCTTCTTGAACAGATTGAAATGATTTTGTTTAATTTCTTTTTGAAATTAGTTCCTAGGCATCTTTTATGTATGCTATGCGCATACAGAATCCAGTATATTTGTATACCTTGGCAGAATTTTTTTCTGATCTGTGAAACAATTTTATAGGGAACGTGATCAGATCCAGTACTTTGGCACTCAGTGTACTAAGTCGATAGAATGAATTTTAATAAAAGCTGGTTTACAGTGGATTGTTGACCATTGGACAAAATCATCCTCCAGATAATTCCATAGCACATTTTTAAAAAAAACATTTCCCCTAAATCATCCACCGACATTAGCTGTTAAACAGCTAATATTGGACTTGATCGTTGAGGTGAACTGAACTACCCTCTAGGTGAAACAGCAAGTGCTTGATATTTTCTAATCAACCTGTTCCGAGATTATTACACACCTCTGGAATAGCTGGGTCTTGAACCTGTGCCTCATGGCTCAGACATGGGAACATTATAGTTGCACCATGGAGTCCCTGACAGCGAGCACTAGCCTCTTCATTGTTAGTGTTTTTTTAAATTTTCAGCAGGGAGGCAGTTTAGAAGGGATGAATTGGATGTGCTGTTTTGAGACATCCTGAGGTTATGAAAAGTGTGGAATGAATGCAAGGCCCTGAAGTACGTTGACTTCTGTCATTCTGTAATGTGTGCAGAGTCCTGTGATTGATCAGTTATTTCATATCCAATACAGACATTGCAGATGCCCACTTTCTGGGGAGTAGGAGATGATTTGAGGGAGCAGAGCTTCAGAGAACATTTAAACATAGAATTATGGTAGTGCTGAAGTCTGTCAACAGACAGTCCAGGACCAGAGGGAATAGTCTCAGAATAAAGGGGTGCCAATTTAAAATTGAGCTGCGGAGGAATTTCTTCTGAGCGTGTGTCTTTGCAACTTCTTGCCACAGAGAGCTGTGGTGGCAAAGTATGTGTGTATGTTTAAGGCTGAGATAGATCTAAACAAAGAAAGTTGGCCCACCAAGACTGCGCCTCCACATGATGCCTTTCTAAACTAAAAATCTTTTGCTTCACTGCTTGTATCCCTCTGTATCCCTCCAACTCGTGTATCTGCCAAGATGCTGCTTAAACGTTGCTTTTGTGACCACTAAGCCACTGTGCCGCCCGAATTTTGGAAAAAAATTTGTGCCTCACATTTCCTTTAAACTTTTTTAAGCCTCTGTCCCTTAGTAATTGACATTTCTACCTTCCAAAAAAAGACTCCAGCTGTACATTCTCTCCATGCCTTGTATAAATGTTTAAACATCTCAGGTTGTTCCTCTCCATTGAAGGCATGTGGCAACCAGAACTGAGTAAAATTCCAAATGTGACCCAACTGAAGTTTGGTACAGCTGCAACATGACTTGTCAATTTTTATACTCTCTGCCATGACCAATGAAGGCAAGCATGTCACATGCCACCTTGTCCACCTTATCCACTTCTGTCGCTACTTTGAGGGAAATGTGGGCTTGTACGCTGAGATCCCTTTATGTTGATGATACCTAGGGTTTATAGCATTACTGTACAATTCGCCTCCTGCATTAGATCTTCCAGAATGTTTCAACTTGCACTTTTCTGGATTAAATACGATTTGCCATTTCTCCTCCCAGGTCTCCTGTATCCTGTTGTATCTTCTGGCAATTCTCCTCATGACTGCAGGTCCCTCAGTCTTTGTGCCATACTAATTTAGCCACCTGCATTCTCTGTCAAATCATTGATGTACGTTACAGATGACAGAAGTCCCACTGCTGATTGCTGTGCAGAACCTCTGGTTACAGATCTCCATTCAGGAAAACACTGCTACTCTGTCTTCTATGACTAATCAAGTTCAGTAACCATCCTGCTGCGGAGCTAATAACTTCACCTTTTGTATTAGCCTGCCAAGAGGAACCTTGTGAAATGCCTTGCTAAAGTCCATTCAGACAACATCTATTGCCCTGCCCTCATCAGTCATCTTTGTCACTTCCTCAAAAAACTCAATCTGGTTTGAAAGGCATGACCTTCAATGCATAAAACCATGTAGCCTTTGTCTCATGTCCATATTTTTTCCAAATTTGAGTAAATCCCATCCTGTTGAATGATTTGCAAAAACCTGGATATTCTAGTAGAGAATTATGTGGGAACATGTGTAGCAATGCCTTATTCATGGTTAAAGTGAGTTCAGTGTTTTTAAGACATGGAGATAAATTTTTGGAATGCAGTCAGTGAAGGGTTACTTTGATTAGATGGAATGTGGAATTTGAAATGCAAACCCATTGTGGTCTTACTGAATGGCAGAGCAGTCCTCAGGGGTTGAATGCTCTCCTCCTGTCTTGTGTCTTTATTTTGGGCTCTTGCGATGTGGCAACCACCTCATCCAAGGAGCAATCTGGTGACTCTTCACTATACTGCCGCCGATACAAGTATTTCCTGTGTTAAATATGTAGGGTGGCACGGTGGCTCAGTGGTTAGCACTGCAGCCTCACAGCGACAGGGACCCGGGTTCGATTCCAGCCTCGAGTAACTGTCTGTGTGGAGTTGGCACATTCTCCCCGTGTCTGCATGTGTTTCCCCCGGATGCTCCGGTTTCCTCCCACGGTCCAGAGATGTGTAGGCTAGGTGGATTGGCCATACTAAATTGCCCACAGTGTTCAGGGGTGTGTGGGTGGGATGCTGTAAGGCGTGGTGTGGACTTCCTGGGTCGAAGGGCCTGTTTCCACACTGTAGGAATCTAATCTAATCTAAAACTGCATAGAATTCTGTGCCTGGACTAAGCATAGTCCTGTACTGTTGTAGTTCCTACCACTGCCTCATTCTGCAAGCCAATCTCTTCAAATGAAAGCCCAGCATTCCTGATTGTTGGCATGCAAGCGCAAGGAGCATTATGAATTCCCCATGAACACCCAAACCCCTCTGAATATCAGACTGGGCATTTATCTCTCCCACTGAGAAGTGGGAATTACCTGCATGTGTGATAATTCAAAACAGTGTTTGCGGAGAGATAAATATAGTTTGTTAGGGTATGTCTCTTCTGTGGCCTTTTCTAATTTTCCTTCAGTTTTTATATCAGTTTCCAGTCCAATTAAAGACAAAAACAATCAAACATTTGTTTGTGACGGTGAAGTGAATTGTGCCATGTTTCCCCAGTTGAGAGATTGTTCTAATGTGGGTGATTTGACAACTCACTTGCGTACCTTTTTCACTAGGCCTTATTCAGTGTTCAAGATGCTCAACTAGCTCAGCATAGACCAATGTTTTACATTTGAGTCCTTCTGCATCAGTGTGATTCAGTTCAGGACTTTGTGAGCCATATTGGTATAATTAAATATTCAAACCTCTATCAAATTAATTTGCTGAAGTAAGCTGGTTTAAGCTGTCTTAATGTAGAGGCCTGAAATAGCCATGGCTATCATGTAAATTTTGTGTCGATAGTAAATTAGGTAAACATTCAGTTCTAAAGAAGGTTTACTGAACACAAAATGTTAACTCTGCTTTCTCTCCACAGATACTGCCTGACCTTTTGAGATTTTCCAGGCATTTCTGATTATTTTTTTTGATTTCCATCACCTTTCTTTGGTTTTTCCAGGTCTTTGGTTTTTTTTTGTTAGATCGACTACTGTTTGTGTATGAAGTAAGATTTAAATAGTTCTGTTACACTAAACTTCCAGGCTAAAAGCTGTAGAAGAAGAAATTGTGTGACGGATACATTGCCTTAGTAAATTTGATGGGACCATGACTTCCTTGTTGGTTAAAAAGACAAACTTTTTTTTTAAACTAGAAATGGACAAAAGAGAAGATGAGAGAGATGGAGAAGAGAAATTAGATGACAAGTCACAAAATAAACCATCGATAAGAGAGCGTCGGCGGCCAAGGGAAAAGCGGAGATCAACAGGTGTTTCTTATTGGACGCAGGATGTAAGCCTAACTTCTCCTCCTTTTATTTTCAAATAATGTCCTTTTTAGTTCTTTTGGGATGGTATGTCTTTCAGCTGTCAGCTGTTAATCCTTTTTATTATATGCAGTTTATTTAATCTCTCCAAAGAACACATCAGAAACCATTTGCTTCCAGTGTTTTTTCAGGGGCTGTATCATTGCAAATAATCCACTAATTTGTTGGATAACTTGTGCTCACTCTGTGCACGGTGTGATCTTACTAATTAGTGTTCACAAAACCTCAACCAGCAAAAGTAGGTTTCCGCATAAATTCTTCAATGGCTGATGGAGGTGGGAAGAGGCTAGTGTCTGTAGAAGTCTGCAGAAACTCTGGAAGTGTGAGCAGTAAGGATGTACACTCCTAGAGCTATGTGAAATTGTTTTAGGAATGCTGTATATTAAGCATTGGAAGCAACTAACATTCAGCAAGGGGGAGAAAGGGAAATGGTTCTGCACTAAACCCTGCCTGCCATAGCTCTGTTTAGATGAGTCTATATTTGCTCCTACCCCATGACCTCAACATTTTGCAAGTTGCGACATCCTGCACTGGCCTACAAAGTCTGATTTTTGAGGGAATTACTTTATAAGTATAGTTCCATTGAAGTTAGCAGTTCTATGGCCGGGAATTCACTTTCTGCCTCTCCAATGACGGTCCCTGACTTGAAAGCACAAGTCAAGGATGTGATGGAATATTCTGTGTTGCCTGGATGATTGTAGCTCCAGTGTTATTCAAGAAGTTTGATACCATCCAAGACTAAGTAGACCAATTAATTGGCACCACACCCACTGCATCACTCCCTCCATTCATGCATTCCCTTCCTTTATGGCCGCAATGGGTTCGATCATAGGATGCACTGCAGAAAATTATCAAGACTCCTCCAACAGCCCCCTTCCAAACCTATGACTGCTACCTAAAAGTGCAAAGGTAATAGATGCCTGGTAACATTGGCTCAGAGGGGAGCTTATAGGTGCCATTCTGGAAACTTCAGAACGGCATGGTGGGCATCTGTACACCCCAGAGACCCCCCCCCCCCTCCCCCCAGAGGTATATGGTCATTCATCACCAATGTCTTCAGGGCAATTAGGTATGAGCAATAAATGCTTGTCAACTGGTAACAATCATATTAAGAACAACTGGGGAAAAGGAATTGTCACCTTGGTAATTTCAGGTCTGGGATTTCTTTCACAAACCAGACATTATCTCAACCTTTTTCTTTCCCGTTATGACTCTACTGGAGCCGCGCTCTTTCTGGCTCAGTATCTGTTTCCACTTTCCCTTTGGAAGTGCCCTGGGATCTTTTCTTTTCTTCAAAGGCACTTGACACCATGTATGTTTTTAGTACATAAAATCTTACTGCAATTTGTCAATATTATTGCTAATACTTGTTTACAGCTTGCATTTCTCTGCTCAGGAGCCGTATCATTTCTCCCCGAAACATAATTTATTGAAGGTATTAGTTAAAAGTTCTGTGCGCAGTGTCCAGTGTGAGGTGTCTTTTTTGTTTGAGAGATCAAAGGGGATGGTTTTTAAGACTGTTTTGAACATTATGACTGCTGTGGTCAGGCCAGACAAAAGCAAGCCATCACCACCTGTTGAACTTTGAATCTTAAACATATTGTACGTGACGCTTTGAGGAAGATTTATTCCTCCTGAAACTAGCTTGTTGCATTCAAACAGATTTTATTTGTAGAACATCGTATACATGTGTTTGGAGCCCTGTGTCTTCTGTAACATTGCCATTTTCTAAATCTAAGCCTTGAGTTACTCTGGTGTTAACAGCTGTTTATTGCATAGGAGCAGGCTGACTGCAGGATATGCAACTGATCTCATTGGACCAGTTGCAGTATAAGCCTTGGATTACCCATGACGAGTCATATGTAGCAAGTCACCAAGTGTATAAATAGTTTGAATTTACTTGATTTTTACCTAACAGCTGTAACTTATTTGCAGAGTGATGAAAATGAACAGGAACAGCAGTCTGACACAGAAGATGGGACAAACAAAAAATGTCAGGTAATTATTTTCTCTATACTCAATATTGAAATGTTTCTCCCAGAATAGTGGCAGAAATTTTATGCTCAAAAACTTAAGTTCATGCACTCCTGTGAGAGCTTGGATGTGCTTGAATTTCAGCGTCAGCTTTATTTGAGCCAGAATTGGTGGAAACCATTGAAAACGAATTACTTTTCAACTGAGTGGATTTTCTGTTTGTTGTAATATTTGTGACATTTGCTACATTCTGTTTGAGAACATTGATGTTGCAAATTATGCTTGAAGCAGATTTACGACAATGGGTTCTGCTTCATGTAGTAATAAATCAGCATTGAACATGCACATATTTGGACATTTGGTGCTACTTGGTGAAAGGACTTATGAGGAATTCTTGGATTAAAATGTATTTTGAGGGTATGTGTTTTCTGGAAACCTACATGACGAATTTCAAGGCTCCTGATTTTTTATTTTGTAGTGTCAAATGTTTTAATTGGGCCAGCATTAAACCAATAGAGGGGGTCCTGATTCAAAAAAATGGTTTGTTTATTTCACAAACGTAATGTGCTTAAGATGAATAAGAGTGTATTGTTTTCAGACATGAACCAAGGTTGAGCAGACAAAGTGTCTTAGATTTGGTTCAGAGTTAGTTGTACTTGCTCTTTTTTTTCCATATTATGTTAGAAACATTAAATCTTAACATGCAAGGAGTAGAGTGCTGCCTTCCAGGTGGAGTTAAAAATTTCAATTGTCTTTTTCTGGTGTATTGTAAAAACTGTTTACAGAAAGGCCCTCCGTATCCTGGCAATCTTCGAATAGCAATGAAATTCTCCCTCTTTCTTTATTTTGATGTTGACTTCTCCTGCCATTAACAAGTCAATCAGTAGAACTCATTTTCTCCCACTTTTACCTGTTGTACTTTTGAACACTTCCAATGCACATAGAACATAGAACAATACAGCGCAGAACAGGCCATTCGGCCTTCGATGTTGTGCCGACCTGTGAACTAATCTTAGCCCATCCCCCTACACTATCCCATCATTATCCATATGCTTATCCAAGGACTGTTTAAATGCCCCTAATGTGGCTGAGTTAACTACATTGGCAGGCAGGGCATTCCACGCCCTTACCACTCTCTGAGTAAAGAACCTGCCTCTGACATCTGTCTTAAATCTATCACCCCTCAATTTGTAGCTGTGCCCCCTCGTACAAGCTGACGTCGTCATCCTCAAAGATCTCACTGTTCACCCTATCTGATCCTCTGATCATCTTGTATGTCTCTATTAAATCCCCTCTTAGCCGCCTTCTCTCCAATGAGAACAGACCCAAGTCCCTCAGCCTTTCTTCATAGGGCCTACATTCCAGACCAGGCAACATCCTGGTAAATCTCCTCTATCTTTTCCAATGCTTCCACATCCTTCCTGTAACAGGGCGACCAGAACTGCATGCAATATTCCAAGTGAGGCCGCACTAGCGTTTTGTACAGTTGCAGCATGACATCACGGCTCCGGAACTCAATCCGTATACCAATAAAACCTAACACACTAAGTTTTCTTATCAGCCCAATCAACCTGGGTGGCAACTTTCAGGGATCTATGTACGTGGACACCAAGATCCCTCTGCACATCCACACTATCAAGAATCTTTCCATTGACCCAGTATTCTGCCTTCCTATTATTCTTCCAAAAGTGAATCACCTCATTTCTCAGCATTGAACTCCATTTGCCACCTTTCAGCCCAGTTCTGCAGTTTATCCAAGTCTCCCTGCAACATTCTTCCACACTGTCCACCACTCCGCTGGCTTTAGTGTCATCTGCAAACTTACTAACCCATCCACCTATGCCTGCATCCAAGCCATTATGAAAATGACAAACAGCAGTGGTCCCAAAACAGATCCTTGAGGCGCACCACTAGTGACCTGACTATCTCCAATCAAATTGTTGCTTGCTAGATGATTATAAATCTTATCTCTTATAGTCCTTTCCAAAACTTTCCCTACAACAGAAGTAAGGCTCACAGGTCTATAATTACCTGGGTCATCTCTACTGCCCTTCTTGAACAAGGACACAACACTTGCAATCCTCCAGTCCTCTGGTACTAAACTTGTAGACAATGAGGACTGAAAGATCAAGGCCAAAGGCTCTGCCACCTCCTCCCTAGCTTCCCAGAGAATCCTCAGAAAAATCCTATCTGGCCCAGGGGCTTTATCTACCTTCACACCTAGAATTGATAACATCTCCTCCTTACTAACCTCAATCCTTTCAATTCGAGAAGCCCGTAATTCAGTCTTCTCTACAATATTCTCTTGTTCCTGAGTGAAAACAGATGAGAAATATTTGTCGAGGGCCTCTCTGATCTCCACACGGTCCACACACAACTTCCCACTTCTCTTTCTGACTGGCCTTATTCCTACCCTAGTCATCCTCTTATTCCTCACCTTTTGTCACTTGTTTCCATGAAAAGAGCTCTTCACCTCATTGCCTCATTATTTCTCCAGTACCACCTTCAAGCTCTTTTTATTCTTTCTAGAATTAGATTCCCCCAAAACTGAACATGGCTGTCTAACTTCAACCTGCTTCATTTTTGTATAGGTGCATTCTCGTTTCTAATTCTGTACCTCTAAACCCCAAGTTCCCTTCTGTATTTAGGTTTTCATCGACTTTTATACTGTTAGTATTTCTTGAAAATATTTACACATCTGTGCTTCGATTCTTTCTGCTGCAATCCTTACCCTTCAAGAAAATTAGGGGAATGTGGACTTGGCTGAATTGGTCAGATATTAAGAAATTAATATCTTGTGCCTCGCTAATTGCCCTTGAAGATGGCGATGAGCCTCCAATAATCATTGAGACCATTCTGTTTGTGTAGAACCACGGCAGTGCTAGTGAAGGATTTCCAAGATTTGGGGCCATTGACTGCAGGAATGGAAGTGTGGTTCCACATCAGGCTTGCAGAGAAGTCTTCAGGTGGTGGTGTTTGCTTGCACGTGCTGCCCATGTCATGAGTTGATAAACATCATGTGTTTAAAAGATGCTGTAGAATACTTGGGTTGCTGAAGCGCATTTGTCCGCATAATTCAGCCATGTATATGCATGGTGGAAGAAAACGTTTCAGCTGGCAGGTGTTGATCGCAAGGACTTTTTGATTCTGATGGTGCCAAACTTCTTGAGTATTGGAGCTATACTGATCTAGGTATATGGACAGTTGGAAATGTATTACTTGATGTGAAATTCCCACATTTGACTCCTTCTCATAGGCAAAGAATTTATGTATGATCCACTTCAGTATCTGCTAATTATAACCTCCCAAGATGATGATAGTGGGGATTCAGCAATGGTCATATTTTGAATGTCGTGGGGAGGTGGGTAATTTTTTTTTGTTGGAGATGATCATTGCCTCACGGTTGTGTGACACTCATGTTTGTTAACACAGACTTCATCAGTATCTGAACTGGATACTGTGTAGTCATCAGCAACTATCTCAATTTATCTAATGATGAAAGGAAGATCACTGAAGCTGCTAAAGACGGTCGTCCTGATCAATCTTGCAGCAATGTTCCAGGATTGCGATGTGGACTCAATGAGTACCAATGTTTCTTTATTCAGTATGACTCCAACCTGGAGAGAACTTCTTGCAATTCTCATTTGCTTAGAATTTATTTGGGCTCTTTGTGACTCTGAATCAAATTTAGAGCCTTGAAAGGAAATTGCCATCCTTTTTGGTCTAATTTATTATCTACTTCTGTCAATAATGCAGACTAAGCCTTCATCTGGCATGTTGGTAACTATATGGTACGTTTGAAACAATCTGTCTAAAAGGCTGATTGTACAACAGTCACTAGTTGGGACTGTACTTTGTAGATTGCTAACAGGTACATATTTGCTTGGCAAAAGTGAACTACTGTGCTGGGAGAATGAAGAAATGACAACTGATCAGGTTAATTGAGAAAATGCATTGAGCAACTGATGGACTTACATTAAATTAATGCTTGAGAATAAATCACATCACTCCTTACCAGCAAAGGAAATATACTTTTTAATGCTTGCAAATTGGTTGAAAATTGATTTATACGCAATTGGCTTTATATTACTGTAAGCTGATCTCTTATGTATGGAAACTCTTTAGCAACAGAATGATTATTGTTCTGTGGTCTCATCAACAGTTTCACAGTCTTTGTTTTGTAGGATATCATTTGGGAGAAGTTGCTTTATATTTTTCAGTGTTTGTACAGAAATTATGAAGGCAGGCTATGCAGCTGTTGGACCAATATTGCATTCATAGAGGATCATTAATAACCTCAGAATTTCCAAAAATCCTTCTCGGCTGAAGAAACACTTTTGAAGCATAGCCATTGCAGCAATGTTTTAGTTTATCATTTGTAATCATAATTATGTTTGATCTTTATAGTTTTGGTAGCATAGTTGTGCAATTTGACTGAAATTTCCAAATTATTGTTTGATTTTGGTCATTACAAAGCTAAAGTATGGGTGTGGAAAGCAATTTCTCAGACTTGGATGGATGGAAAGCTGTCACTACTGGGCTGTGACTGAATTTAATTTGAAAGCAAAACTGGAGTCATTATTTGAAAAGGAAATGGAACCTAGATTGATTGAACATCAGCCTCCTGTGCTGTTGTTTCTTTTCTGCATTCTTTGGTAGTCCTGAGAAGTTAGTTATGTTTAGATCTATTGGGATAGAAGCTGGGAATTAGTCACTGCAGTTCCTGGCAAATGCTCAAGATTGTAAATCCTAAATCAAAGGCAAGGGTTTTGTTAATGGGATTTGAAACAAATCTGTTAGACAATTGAAAGGATCCAGTTTAAAATCCTTCAAGCCACAGTGCATCTCTGAATCCAGTTAACCTTTACAGTCTTAGTAAGCTTAGATGCTCCATTAACCGTGCAGGGTGCAGTAGACTGGTCTGATCAAGTGTAGGCCATCAGAAGAGCCTGTAAAGCTTTGCAATATTGAATTTGAAAGTTACAGTTGAAAAGGAACAAGATTGTAAGTAATAATTGCTGCTAAGGGTTAAATTATTAAAGTGTGTTGTTATTTTATGACTGTTGCTTAATTGAAAATATCTCTGGCATAATATTTGACCTTTGCCAATTGGATTTATGGTTAGTTTCAATGTGTAAATTAATCATCTTGTATTTGGATGAAATGTCAAATTATAACTGAATTCTTAATGCAAACTCCGTTCTACTGTTCCTGTCTTAATGTTATTGTAAAAGGAGGAACATCTGTTCTTGATTAAAACATTGATTGCTACATGAAAATACTTAAAAGGAACATGGTGCTCGTAAATGAATAACCTGTATTAATATTAGTGCAAGGAAGTGCTTATGGTTATTGCTATCATTGGGAGAGTGCTTTGCTTAGTATGTGTGGCTTTAACTGGCACATATGTAGTGGTAATTGTAAATTGCCAACTTTGTTACTGTTGGCCTTTTGTTATTTTTTTATTCCATCTTCATACTTTTGAAAATTGGGTTCTCAATCGCTCATTACTGCATAATTGGAGACAGCTGTATTGATCTGTTTAAAATCAGTAAGATTAATATCCTGACAATACAATATTTCATCAAGGGCACTAAATTGGTCCATCATCTTTGGTTTTAGCTCCGTATATTTGGGTTTTATTGCCCAGTTTACGCCTGGAAATTTCAAAAGAATATTATCCCATATCAACCTGTTTCAACGTGTCATGACACAACTGGACAAGTGAAACTTGAAGCAAGATCTTCTGGCCCAGGAGAAGGGCCACTACCACTGTGCCACAGAACCCCCTTGCTTGAGAGTTTGTTTACATTTTTTATTTCTTCATGGGAAGTGGGTATTGCTAACTAGTCCAGCATTCATTGCACATCCTTAATATCCCAGAGAAGGTCATAGTGAGCTGTCACCTTGAACCACTGCAGTCCTGGGGTGTAAGGATACTCACAGTGCTGTTTGGAAGAGTTCCAGGATTCTGACCCAGACACTGAAGCAACAACCAAAATATATGGTGAGTGGTTTGGAGAATTGTGGTGCAGATTGTGGTGGTCCCATGCACCTGCTGTCTGTATCGTCCTTGATCATACAAGTTGCAGGCTTTGAAGATATTATGAAGAGCTTTTGGTGACTGTTGATGTCCTGCCTTCTGACTTCCATTAGTTCACAGAAATTGTTAGCCTGTAAATATTGGTCATGATAAAGTCATTTGCTGAGCTCAATGAGAAGAACGGGACTGTTTTCAGTTTTGAATTCTTGACCGTAAAACTAAAATTGGAATTAGTGTTATTGTTGCATGAACTCAAATGAGTGCAGTGAAAAGTTTGGAAATCATCACTTTGGTGATATCTCGGGTACAACAATACTTAGCTATAGATTCTAGAGTACAAATTCTTGGTGGGGGGGGAATGAGTTAGAAAGTCAAGAAACAACAAGTTAGGAATAACAGTCCTTTCAACCCGGTCCATGCCGCCCCTAGCAAACAGTCTGTACCAAGCCTTGTCTCCCGACCGCGCCAGGTTTCTCATCGAGGCTTTCGAGGTTATAGTATGTATTTGGTTTCGTTTTGGTGTTATGATAAGGATCTATCGAGTGACAAAATGGCACACCATGTGACTGTCTATATGGTAATTGGATTTGGAAATGGAAGTAAACTGAAAATATCTGAATAGGTCTGCTGGTTAAAACAGAGGGCTTACATAAATTGTCGTTGATCACCTGTGTCATTGGTTTCAATAAGTTGTGGCAGAACTAAAGGAAAGTAACCTGAATGTTGGCAATGCTGACAAATGTATTTAAAGCATAGATACGTTTGCATTCTAAGTGCTGTGTACATTTTGGACCACTGCCTCAGATTGAGAATATTGGGATGTAGTACAGAAAAGTCACCATAGAGTGAAACCTACTTTAAGACATCTGTGCAAAAAACTTCATGCTGTTTAAGAATAAATTGAATGGAATCTTTTAATGTGATCTGTTTGGATTTCCATGTGACTTTTGACAAATTGCTTCTTAGGAAGCTACTAACTAAGATAAAAGCCCATAGTGTTAGAAGCAAGGGGCTGGCGTGGATAGAAGTTTGGCTGACCAGAAGGCAGAGTAGGCAATAGGGGCTCTTTTCACAATGACAGCTGGTGACTGGTGGATTTCAATGGTGGTTGCTATTGGGACACTTTGTCCAGAACGTTAATGTGTAAGTTGACTGAGGAACTGAGGGCTTTATTGTTAACTCGCTGAGCTGGAAGGTTCGTTATCAGACGTTTCATCACCATACTAGGTAACATCATCAGTGAGCCTCTGACGAAGCGCTGGTGTTAGTGTTAGTGTTATGTCCCGCTTTCTATTTATCTGGTTAGGTTTCCTTGGGTTGGTGATGTCATTTCCTGTTTTTTTTCTCGGGATAGTAGATGGGCTCCAAATCAATGTGTTTGTTGATGGAGTTCCGGTTGGAATGCCATGCTTCTAGGAATTCTTGTGCGTGTCTCTGTTTGGCTTGTCCTAGGATGGATGTGTTGTCCCAATCAAAGTGGTATCCTTCCTCATCTGTATGTAAGGATACGAGTGATAGGTGGGTCATGTCGTTTTGTGGCTAGTTGATGTTCATGTATCCTGGTGGCTAGCTTTCTAGCCTTTCTAGCCCTTTGGCCCAACAAGTCCACACTGCCCCTTGGAGCATCCCACCCAACCCATCTCTCCCTCTCCCTCTCCCTCTCCCTCTCCCTCTCCCTCTCCCTCTCCCTCTCCCTCTCCCTCTCCCTCTCCCTCTCCCTCTCCCTCTCCCTCTCTTCCCCCCCCCCCCCCCCATAACCCACACACCCCTGAACACTACAGGCAATTTAGCATGGCCAATCCATCTAGCCTGCACAACTTTGGACTGTGGGAGGAAACCGGAGCACCCGGGGGAAACCCACGCAGACACGGGGAGAATGTGCAAACTCCGCTCAGACAGTTGCCCGAGGCTGGAATTGAACCCGGGTCCCTGGTGCTGAGAGGCTGCAGTGCTAACCACTGAGCCACCGAGCTGCCATAACAATGAGGGTCAGCATTTCAGCTGTGGAACTATTTTGACCATTCACAGCAGTTGTGTTTTTTTTTGAATAAAAGTGTCACACTTAGTTGTGATTATCCTGAAATTCTCTCTTAAATGCCAGAATATATTAAATGTGGGTGTGTTATCGACTCTGATTTTTCCTTTGGAGGACAGAAAGACTGTTGCTCAATCTGTGTTTCACAGTTTTAGATCTTTATTGTGGAGTATTAGAACATGTGCTAAACTTTGAACTTCTCTCTTTTTTTCAGAATGACAGACTTTCAAGGTATGATTTTGTTCATTTTTATAGCCTCTATTATTCCTAGGCAACATGTACAAGATTTTAAACAATACCACACAGGGCTTGTAATAGTTGAGGATGATTATTTTACATTTATATCATTGGAGGTTGGAGGAAGATTGTATGTTAGTGAGGTTCCAAAAATAATTGGGGAAGTAAAATTAGAAAGATGTACATCTTTGAGTAGAGGATGAACATGTGTGTATTAGAAGTGTTTTGCTGGGAACATTGCCAAAATTAGTAAGAAACCACGCATTCTTCTGATGTTGATTTAGGTTTATTTGATCACAGTAAACATGCTCATGACACCACAATAAAATAAAGCAAGTTAACAATATCTGTTTGTTTACAGGTTTGACACAGGACTTTCTAATACTGCACATAACGAGGGTCCTGAACAGTTCTCTAATCGAACAGGTTTGTCTACTTTCAGAGGAAGCAAGCAAGCGTCTCTCAGGGCAGAAAAGGAAGACACGTTGGATTATAAAAAGGTGACCACTGAAGTGATGTCCTGTCTGAATTTGTGCTTTGTAAATGCATTTCAATATTTTGATATAATCCTGTCCTTGACTTCCTTGCATGGGTGTGCAGAGCAGGCTCTTGAGTCCTGGGTTAGTGCCCTACTCCAAGACATGAGCCTGTAATCATGCTGAACATACAGCACTCCCTCCAGATCACGTTGCAGAACTGTTTTACTGGTGTGCTGTTAGTGAAGAATCCTGTTTGCCTGCTTTTGAAGACTAGACGATTGCATGACTTAATATGTAGAAATTTAGGTGAATTGACCTGATGTCCTGGAGACAATATAGTTCGTCAACCATCAAAGCACCTTTTCTGATCACTTAGCATGTTATTTGACCTGGCTGTCTCAAATTGGGGCTTCTGTGGTTAGTTTGTATACGTGATGAAAGCACTTTGTGATGACACTGGCTTGAACAAAGTGTTATGTAAATACTAATTAATTTTTGGCTCATAGTTGAAAGTTTCATCAAGAGTTGCAGGTTGTAGAAGAGGGCAATTCTACATTTGGTGAACATGGTATTTAATTTGTATTATTTTAAAAGTGGAATTCCGTGTATTACAATGGTTGGATACTTGTTCTTTCACAGCTTTATGAGCAGTTCTTGGCAGAAAATGAGAAACTTAAGGCGAGTCTACATGACACAAACCTGGAACTGAATGAGTTGAAAGTGCAATTAGAGAAAGCCACACAGGCAAGTGCAACTGTTAAATCTTGCATGACAATGGAAAATACAAATGATATTCCACTCTTTGGAATCAAGTCATGAAGTACGCTGTGTCAAATACAAATTGGTTCGTGTGCAAACAGCTTGATTATTTTTGCAACAAGGCATCATACAGCTTTGGGTTCGCCTAGAATATCCTGACTTAGAGACAATACCAATATTGTTTTTCAGAGGCAAGAAAGGATAGCTGATCGGTCGCTGCTCGAGATGGAGAAAAGGGTGAGCTTTAATTCAGAATGATCTCTTCGTGCAATCTAGAATGACCGTAGTAAATAAAATTTTGAATAGTTTGTGATTTATGATATTTAGATTAATTTGGGGTCTGGATGTGAGTTTGCTCGCTGAGCTGGAAGGTTAGTTTTCAGACATTTCGTCACCATTCTAGGTAACATCATCAGTGAGCCTCCGACAAAGCGCTGGTGTTATGTCCTGCTTTCTATTTATCTGGTTAGGTTTCCTTGGGTTGGTGATGTCATTTCCTGTTCTTTTTCTCAGGGGATTAATTTGGGGTGAACACATTATTAGCTGACATGTCATTTTTAGTCCAGGTGAAAATTCCAGTATTGTAGACTATTGAGAAAATAAGCTGTCTTCTCAATGGACAAAAGTAAGCTATTTTCTCAAACTCTAAACAAATTAAAATTGTGTATTTTAGCTGTTATTTTACATTTACGGGTAAGTTGACAACTGAATCCTACATTGAGCTGAGATGTTGTAAAAATTGCATCAGCATTGTAACCTTCAATAAAACTGCAGTAGCAACTGTGAAAAGGAGTAGCTGACCTGTTGTAATGCATAATCTCTAAGCAGCATACGTAACTGAAGTATTGATCGTATTTTTGGGTGCATGTACCAAGGTGTAAGTGTGACCTGGAGATGCCAAACCCAGAGGACAATGCGCAGGTTGTCCAAAAGCCATGGCACTCAATAATTTGACAAACTTGAGCATAGTGGATGACTTCCTGTTAGTCACCACAACTGCATAGTGTATTCCACAGAGGTGGGAACATGTTTGTTTTTCAAGCCATGATGGGAAACGGGTTATCTTTATAAAGCAGTGGATGAAGACTCAGCAAAACATGTTTTATGTAGACTTTTGCTTTTCCTTTTCAGTAGAATTTTGACAGTTTTTTGTTATTAACAGGAAAGAAGAGCTCTCGAAAGGAAAATTGCAGAAATGGAAGAGGAGCTGAAGGTAAATGTTTAGACACCATGTACTTTAAACTGCTGTTGAGCATGAAAAGTTCACTTGTGCACAGAGTATCTTCTAAAAAGCATCATAAGTTTTCTTTTGTGAATGTAAACTGAGATTTGTATGTTAACTTCTGATGTATAAACATGGAATTAGCACGAAAACGTTTAGCTGGCCAAATGAAATTGCCGTCACAACCAGTATTCTCAATATATCAGCTTGACATTGCAAGAGCAATAAAAATTTGTTTATCAAAGTTCTTCAGTTTGATTAATTAAACTTTTTGGTTTGATTTTGACACTGGCAGTTGCCTCCAAGGAAGTTCTGTTTGAAATGTGCATCATTATAACCTTGAATAAACCAAAGGCCCAGATTTTCCCCTTGGTTCTGTCGCATATCTGGCACAACTGTTTCCATGCAATCAAATGCATAGATTTATGGAGTTCAGTTCAAGATTTTTAATAGTTAAATTGGAGAATGGATTCCACTGTTACTTCAGGCAAAACCAGGAAGGAGGGGGTGGTGTTCCACTATTGATTAAGAATCAATTACAGTTATAAGGAACCATGACATTTTGAAAGCTCCTCAACTGAAGCCACGTGGATAGAACCTAAAAACGAAACTGGGCAATCACATTGTTGAGAGTATAATGATTGGCTCCCCCCAAGAACAATCTTGTGAAAAATAGAAGAACAGATGTACAGGCAAATCTCAGAAGTGTAGAAGTATTAGGTAGTGATAGGGGATTTTAACTTTGAATACCCCAGTTTATGTTGACATTGTATGAAAGATTTAGAGGGAATAGAATTTTTAAAATGCATCCAGAAGAGCTTCACAAGCCAATCGGTAGAAAGCCCTACGAGATGGGTGGTCCTTGACATGATTTTAGGCATTGAAGCCAGGCAAGTGGTTGAAATAAGTGTTGGTAGCATCTTGTCGATTGGCCAGAGTGAACTGGGTGCAGATGCTTCTTGTAAACTTTTTCAGAGCTGTGGATTGCTTTCATGAAGGAAATTGGGTGTGTGTGGGCCAACATGTTCCAATAAAGGGTGGTACTACTAAATCCTTTGAGTCATGGATGCCAAGAGATGTATAAGATTGGATAAAGTAAAAGAGGGCTCATTGCAGATACAGAAGGATTAAATTACCAGAAACCCTAGACGAGTACAGAATGTGCAAATGGGAACTTAAAAAGGGACAAGAAAAGAATAATGGCAAATAAGCAAAGTCCCAAGTAATTTTAAAAGTACTTGAAGGGTGAAAGGTTAACTAGGGTAAAAGTAATACACATTAAGGATCATAGTGGTAATTTGTGCATGGAACCAGCGGATATAGATAGGATTCTAAATGAATATTTTGTGTTCATGTCCACAAGTGGGAGGAATGATGTGGATAGAAATCACCAGGCAAAAGGACTGTGATACAATTGGAGAAATTAGCCAAAACTGATGGAAGATTGAGTGGTCTGGATTAATCTCCAAGACCAGGTGAAACATATCCCAGGCTGTTGAACAAGACAAGGGTGGAAATAGGGGCACTGACAATGGTTTTCAGTTTGTCTCTAGCCACAGGAGAGTTCCAAGAGGACTGGAGGGTAGCTGATGTGGCACCATTATTCATTATTCTAATGGCTTGGAAAGGGTAGACGCTGGGAGGTTGTTTCCGTTAGGCAAGGAGACTAGGACCCGTGGGCACAGCCTTAGAATTAGAGTGGGTAAATTTACAATGGAAATGAGAAGACATTTCTTCATCGAGAGAGTGGTGGATCATTGGAATTCATTGCCATGGAGCGCAGCAGAAGCCCGGATGTTTAAATGTTTTCAAGGCAGAGATTGATAATTTCTTGATCTCTCAAGGAATTAAGGGCTACAGGGAGAGTGCGGGTAAGTGGAGTTGAAATACCCATCAGCCACGATTAAATGGCAGAGTGGACTCGATGGGCCGAATGGCCTCGATGGGCCGAATGGCCTTACTTCCACTCCTATGTCTTATGCTCCAAGATTGGAGCAAGGGGGAAAAACCCAGAAACTACAGGCCGATCAAACTCAACAGTGGAGAAACTCTATTGGAAACAATTCTGAGGAACAGAATTGATCTCCACTTGGAGAGGCAGGGATTACTCAGACAAGTTAGCACATGGTTTATTAAGGAATGGCATGTGTCCAACTTTGACTTTTTTAAAGTTGTGGCCAGGTGTATAGTTGGAGTCGATGCTTTTGATGTAGTCTGCTTGGACGTCTGCAAGGCGTTTGATAAGGTCCCCCCGGCAGACCGATAACAAAGAGCTCATAGGATCCAAGGAAATTTGGCAAATTTGGATCCAGAATTGGTTGAGTGGCAGGAAGAAGAGGATGATGGTCAAGGGCTGTTCTGGTAACTGGGAGTGTGTGTCTGTTGGGATTCCACTGGGATCAGTGTTTCAGTTTGTGATGTACGTAAATGATTTAGACCAGAATATAGGAAGGTTATTCAGTGATACAGAAATTGTTGGTGTGGCAAATAACCTTTAGATGACCAGGCAGATGGGCTGATCTCTGGCAAATTGTAGAATCCTTACAGGGTGGAAATTGGACATTTGACCCATTGAGACTACACTACCTGTCTCAAGAGCATCCCACCCAGCCTCCCATTTATCCCTGTAAGCCTGCATTTCCTGTAGCTAACCCACCCAGCCAACACATCCCTGAACACAGGACAATTTTTAGCATGACCAATCCAACTAACATGCACATCCTTGGACTGTGGGAAGAAACGAGAGCACTTGACAGAAATCTACACAGATACAGGGAGAATGTACCAACTCCACACAATCACCAAAGCCCCGAATGAAACCTGGGTTCCTGGTGGCGTGAGGCAGCAGTGCTAATAACTGAGCCACTGTGATGCTCAGATAATTCACTCCAGATAAGTTTGAGGTGAGGCACTTGGGCAGAACAAACAAAGCAATCCTTTGAATGTGGCTTAATCAGAGCTGCTTTTAAAAGATTCAATGTCCATTTCTTGCCCTCTTGCTTTTGAAGCCCAAGATACTTAAATACTCTGTCAATAAATTCAACTGCCTCCATTGATCTTCAGGTCTCATGTATTATAAAACCATAGACAAGTAATCCAAATAAATCTTTGATCTTCTTGGATTGCCTTTTCTGATCTCTCTCTCGCCAATGTAATTCAATGTTTATACTTAAAGTTCCATCACCATTAGTCTGCCATTCTGTTCGCCTGCTATAGTCCCGTTGCAGTCAATTAGTATCATCTTCACTTTGCCTGAAAATTCAATATCATTGGCAAATTTTGAACTTTTTACTGTATAGCTTGGACTACCCTTAATCTTGGATCTGGTGTTTTGCACTTTTGTAGGCTGCGTACTTCAGCAGACGAGTGAAAAGCTAAAATTGGTTCCATGTAAAATCAAAGCTGTTTGTAGGCTATAATTAGTGAGTAAGCTGTACTCTGATTTATGTGATTTCTTTCTTTGCGCCTTCAGGAAGGAGGGATGCCCTTGAGACTGGTAGCTTGCTGCAGCTCTATTTAATGGCTCATGGGTTTTTTATATTTTTTAAATGGGATGACAGCATTGCTGGTTACATAGTATTTCTTGCCCATCTCTAATTGTCGAGAGGGCAGTACAGAGTGAGTCACATTGCTGTGGGCCTGGAGTCACAAGTAGATCAGACCAGGTTGTGATAGCAGTTTCCTTCCCTAAAAGACATTAGTGAACCAGGTGGGTTTTTACCGACAATCAATAATGGATTCATGGTCATCATTTGATTCCTAATTTGAGATATTTGTTGAATTCAAATTCCACCTGCCCTAAAAATGAGCACGAATGAGGTGAAAATAAATGAGTGCCTTTCTTCTTTCTTCTTCCTTTCGAACAAGAAAGGTCCACCACTCTTTTTTTATTGAAACCAGTTTTGTCAGACTGTTGGGTTCTTAGTGGTGCCACTGTGATCAAAGACAGAAGTTCGCTATGCAGCAAGTTAAGCTAGCTCTGCTAGTTTATTGCCTCCTCACTTGTTGTCTTACATGTTTTTCTCTGTTTTCCTTCATACGTAAGTGAGTAAACAGTTTGGAATTATGTCTGCAGTTTTGGATTCTCTGTTAGAGAGAACAATATTTGCAACATACTTTAAAAGTTCCAACCTCTGGAATTTTACACAGTGCTCTAATATTGACAGTTTTTCACATTTGCTAATTTTACATGAAGACTTTCAGGTGCTTATTCAGGAAGAGGTACTTGTTTCAGGGATGCCTTTGTGTCTCAAGTGGTCTAATTTTAACTGGCGTTTTGACAACTGAGATTTATTGTTTGTGGAATGGAATCCAAGAGGATGACCAAGGAGTTATTGGATTTCTTGTTTATGATGTCACATGCATTTCACAAATAGTGCAGTGGTTCAGCATGTATCACTTAGTTCTAGAGCTTCAAATTGTCTCCACTTTTTGTTTTCAGTCTTTCCAGAACAGCAAGTCATGAACATCATTGCTTAGAGCTTAGCTGGGTGAATCATACCAATATCCAGAGCAAATTTAAGACATGAATGGCTTGTCTTATGAGGAGAGGTTGGGCAGCTTATTCAGTTGAAGAACAAGAAAAAATTTAGTTAAGGTACTCAAGATGCTGAAGTGGATTGATAAGGTTGATTGTACAGCGGATGTTTACCTTAGAAGAAATCCACAACAAGAGGTCATTGTTTTAGAGTGAGAAGTGGAAGATTCAGAACAGAGATTAACACAACTTAGTTCTCAGTATGTGTCTTCAATCTGTCAAATGCTGAATTGCCTACTCCCGCATTTAGTTCTTATGTCCTTCTATTGTCTAAAAGGACTGTGACGTCCTAGTATTTTAAAGTGTAACTTACCTTTTTGAATTTGAAAACTTCTATATTATCCCAAATACTTGAGTCTGGCATGTAACCTGTTCCTCCAGTAGCTGCACAGCCCTGAGTTGAATGATTTTCCTGCATCTTTGCAGTCTTTCTTTCCTGTATTTTCCTATTAAGCAGCCTCAACACAGGACAATAACAGTTTGAGCAGAAGGTCCATAACTGAGATGTTAGCAGATGGTCTGTAAGAGCATTAATTCATGTGGTTCCTGGAAGTTAGGCTCACTGTGGCCAGGAGTAGCCCAGTGATTACTCTGACACTGTTTTGTGTGTATTTTTATTGCACAGAAGTTGTAATTTGTCTAGATCTGGTACTGATAAAGTAAATCATTTCACCTGCTGCTGGAAATCACCATTGGCACTTGTTCACCTTTATTACCTGGCTGATAAACTAGCTGTGCTTTGAAGCTTTGGAATATGCATCAACAGTGTGTTTTGTTTCCTCACGAGGTTTTGCTTTAACTTATTTCCAAAGAGCTAAGAATCGCTCCTTGCATTGATGTTAAACAACATTAACTTTCAATACAACAATTTCCTAAAGTGCTTAATGGGATTAAATGGTTGAGGATTATCAGATTAGCTATGATGTCATTGAATGACAGAGAAGACTTGATGACCTGAAAGGTCTGCTTCTGCTGTTGAACTTTATTGGGCTGTCGTCAGATAAAATTTAACTTGGAGCTTCAAGGGAATTACAAATGACCAAGAATAGTTTAAGGTGGTTTAAAAGGAGGGAGGTAGGGTTACAGAACGGTTTAGGAAGAGAATTCCATAATTTAGACCTTAGGAACCTGAAGGCATGCTCAATGGTGGCATGGTGAAGTTGGATCAGCATAAACCAGATTCTGAGTATAGAGGTCGGGTTGGGAAAGGGCTGAAAGAAGTTAGAGAAAGGGAAAGCAAGGCCATTGTTGGATTTGAAAACAAGTAAAAGATATTTAAATTGAAGGCTGAAGGATCGATTTCAGACTATAAAGACTCCCTGAAACTGTTGCGCGTGTGTGTGTGTGTGTGTGTGTGAGAGAGAGAGAATTTCTACGTAGTGACATAGTGATGATTTGGGTTGCCCTTTGCTGGCCTTTGTCCACTCTCGCGCTCTCAGTATTTTCCACCTTCCTCTGCCAACTGATAGTCATGTCCTGTTAAGCTGCATGTTTGGTTGGATGCCTTCTCGTAATTGCATCTTAAAAAAATTGGTCCCATGTATTCTGATTAATATTTCTTGGCATTTCGTTAAAGTAATCCAAGCTTTTTTTCCGTTGTCCAAACTGAAATATCCAAATGCAGAATTGCATGGAGACCTTGTGCTATGTGTGTGATCATTTATATTGTGTTAAAATTTATAATGAGTAACTATTTGAACTGTATTTGTATCTGGCTAAATCATGAGAGGAGCTCCTGGTAGGGATCACTATCCCTGTGTGAAGCAAAAATAGGCACTGATTATGATTTCATTAACTTTATTTTTCTTCCGTTATGCCTGCTTTTCATTCTGCTTTCCAATTCTGTTTCTTCTCCTTGTGTTTTGATCCCCTGCAGAGCCTGCGTCAAGTAAAAGAGTTTCAGACTGTGAGACAGTTAAATGAGCGGCTGCTGGCTGAGAATAGGGCTCTGACCAGAGTGGTTACCAAGCTTTCTGAGTCTTGTAGGCTTTTCCAGGCTGTGGACTCGTAGATCCTTCCCTTTTCTTCATTACTGCTTCCCTTCACAGCCAGGCAGGTGTTAAACTTCAGTTAACTTTCTAGTCCCACTTGTTTGCAATCATTCTGAACAAGGACTGCTTCTGTTGGCTGCAGTGCTTCATCTAATTCTGTAGAATGCAAATACCTTGCTGCTTTTGAGAGTTGGGCAAATCGATGTGATGTGTACATATTTGTGCTGCTGCTGCTAATCTGGTTCACCCTGTACCCACTGTTCATTTTCACTTTCTCAAGACCTGCACTCTTTTGAGTTAAATGTGTGATTGAACATAGTGCACAAGCACTCAAAAAAGTTTATTTGCGTTGACCAGCAATAGGTGGTTGTTAAACATTGACATAAGTTGCATGGCTTGAAATTCCACTGGGGATTATGGTGAACAAGAATCAAACTGATGTTGACTTTTGTGACTGTGTTCGCATTTGAGGCTAACATGAAAGTAACACTTCTTTTGTCAGTGCCCTTGCTCCAGTGCAATTCTGGTTAGGTGGGGGTCTCTTAGACTTGCAATAAAGATAAAGCTTGACGTAAAGTGCTATCTCTTGTAGAACTTGGAAGAGGAATTACAAATGAGGTGAAGCTTATTTTCATAAAACATCTTGTGAGACTTGAGGACCTCTCTAATTGGTGAGCTAATGTTGCACTTCTGAAATTTAGTTTCTGCTGTGATGTAGCCAATGTAGCAGCCAATTTTGATGCAGGAACATCCAAGGGGCAGAGATAAAATTGATTGCATTTTATTTCTTTTTTGGTGACATTGGTTGAGAGATAAATATTAGTGCTGGAATCTTCCAATCATTGAAATAGTATCATGAGATGTGAGGGAGGAGCAGGCCTCTTCAGCATATCAACAGAAAGATGGCACATCTGACAGTACAGGACTCCCTCAAGACTGCATTGAATTAACACTCTGAGCCCAAATTCCCAGAATGGATTTTGAGTGGGAGCTTCTGACTCAGGTTCAATTGTTACAGTTTTGCCATGCAGTGATGAGGAAACGTTCACTCAACGTCAGCCTTTTCAAGATTTGAGCTATGTTTGTACCAGGATACTCTGGAATTGGATCAGGTCTCGGCTGTGACTTCGCGCTCCAATTTTCTGCCTATGTGAAGTAAGATTCTTTTAAAGTTATGTCCGTATTCCTTTACCTGGTCAAATATTGAATTGATGGGTTTAGTGTTTTGAGAGAAGTCAAGTTTGGAAGTGAATGTGGGTTTGCATCACGAAGGATGGCGGTGGAGCAGGGCTCCTGTGCTGCGGCTCATCTGCTCAGACCACAATTTTTTTTTAACTGTATACTTAGTTTCCTTTTACTACCATCACCAACGAGGAAGCCCACCATGGACTTCAGTGGGCCCAGCACAGACCTCATTGTGGCAGAGAGTGGGCCCTGACTTATTGTTTCAGGGCAAGCGTGGGACCTGGGATCAGAATCAGTGGAGGCAATATCATGGCAAAACAAATGGCACCTGAGGATCAGCAGCTTCGAGGTTAGTTGGGCCCGGCAGTGGCAAAGCAGCGGTAGAAGGGCATCATTGTGACACCGATGAGGTGGGCCCATTGGCAAGAGACTGTCGGACCGGGGCAGGCAGCGACCAGGCAATCCTGGAGGATAAGCAGCCCAGTGGCCAAAGATGGCACCGGAAGAGTGGCAACTTCAATGTTTGGCTCCAGTGTAGACAGCGGTATGATGGAGGAGGAGGAATGGTAGTGCGTGCGCGTTGATGATGAGCTGGCTCAGGACTCATGGACTCTTTTAGCTATATCTTTGCTTACTTTTCTTCTTCTTATAACCACTCAAAATAGCACTGAATTAAGGTAACAGTGGAAAAGTTTTTGACTGCATTTTACTGCCTCACTGTAAAATGCATATGACAATAAAATCATTCATTCATTACTTAGTTTGTTCTGAAAGTTGCTGTGGAATTGTGGATGTGAAATTGCTGAAGTATCTGCATACATACTGTTTTAGTGATTAGTATGTTTGAGGGTGAGAGGTGAATGGCATTAATTGTATCTTTATAGCAATGTGACTTATACAGATTTTAAATTTAGATTTTAAAGCAGATTTTAAAATGAGCCCCTTTACCTACACTTGCAATTACAACAACAGATTGGGCTGCCCAATCATAGATAGTTTTTATCCACCACAGAAACATTCATACTAGTCCCATTTGCCTACATGTTCGCTTTATCTCCTTCCTTTAGATATCTTTGTATGCAATTATTAATTGTTGGCACATAGCCTCTGCTCTGATTGTGAATTCTTGCAATCGCTGTGGTTGAGTTTTGCATCTTCCAGCAACTTGACAGCTGTAGCAATGTAACTCTGCTTTCCTCAACTCTAAATCCCATGCAATTCTTTTTGAGATATATCCTTTGTGGGACCGTTGACTAAACATGGCTTTTTGTGATGACTGAACACCAATAAGCAGTTGGAAAATTGGGATTTTTTTCAAATCTGCCTGAATTAATTGCAGGCAATGGACTTATCAGCATCATGTCTGTAAATAATTCCTGCCGTGATGTTCAAGTTGAGAAAAAGTTTCTGTCCATTTGAACAAAGTCTTGTAACATTTTACTTGACATTAAAAGTTTAATTATTTACCCTGCTTTATACACAATGGTAGGGAACTCTTAACTGGAACAATGCGATGTTAGCACTTGTAGCCACAACTGAAACGATCAAATCATGGTTTAACCTAGTTAGGGATGATGTAGATGAGTGTCCGTATTTTAGATAAGTTATGACGAAACTCCTGATATTTCTTCTGTTTTCAGTTCATTCACACTAAAACTTGGTACAAATGGCTTACGTTATTGTGTTATACAGTATCCCTTATTTTTCTCTTTTCCCTGAACAGTCACTGCAGATCATTGTCACATCCCTAAGATGTTGTATATAAGACCATGCAGCCAATGTCCATCTTTCAAGAGTCCCTAGCTGTGACCGTGACAGTGGTTGAACATGTGTTGGAAAACACATCATTGCTGCACCCCTCTGGCACATGAAACACCACTGTGTCGTTGCATTTGAAATCTAACTCGTTCCCAAAGGAGAAACTTTGACTTTAAGGTGTTTGAGAAAGGTGACAAAAGCCTTGCATTTGTAACAAATTTTTCATGGCAATGAACGTAGGACTTGACAGAATTGTAATGGTGCAACAGGAGATCTTCCTACCCATTATGTCTGCACCAGCTCTGAGCATTTTAAGCTTGTGTCAATCTCTTGTCTTTTCTCCATAGCCCTGCATATTGTTGTCATTGAAATAATCATACAATGCCCTCTTGAATGCCTGAATCGAATTGCCTCCAACATGCTTCCAGCAAGTGCTGTTCAGACCCAAATCACTTGCTGTGTTATAAGGTTTATCTGATCTAACATTTGGATTGTTTTTGCAAAGCACTTGAAAATCCTGCTGTCTGGTGTTCACTCCTTTTATTAATAGTAGTTTTTCCCTATCTGTCCGGATCGCTTATGGATTTTGAAAATATCTCTCGTTTTCCGTTAGCCATTTTCTGTCCAAAGAAGACAGGCCCAGCTTTTCCAATCTTTCCTCATAACTGGTCTCATCCTGAAACCATCCTGTAAACCTCTTCTGCATTCTCTCCAATGTGTTTACCTCTTTCTGATGAATATGGAACACAGAACTACACTCAATACTTGAGCGAAGGGCTAACCAGTGCCCAGAGTAAGTTCACAGTAACTTTCCTGTTCCTCTATCTGCCTTTCTTCATGAAGCCTTAAGGACTCTGGAGCAGGCGGAGACCTTTGACCCTTCTGGCTTCATGCTATTTGATTAGATGATGGGTTTCAAGTTGTGGCCTCAAACAACTGTTTACACCCTTGGTTATCAAAAATCTATCTTACTTGGTCTTGAATAAATTTACTGACCCAACCTCCTCCACTTATAGAACATAGAACAGTACAGCACAGAACAGGCCCTTCAGCCCACAATGTTGTGCCGACCATTGATCCTCATGTATGCACCCTCAAATTTCTGTGACCATATACATGTCCAGCAGTCTCTTAAATGACCCCAATGACCTTGCTTCCACAACTGCTGCTGGCAACGCATTCCATGCTCTCACAACTCTCTGCGTAAAGAACCTGCCTCTGACATCCCCTCTATACTTTCCACCAACCAGCTTAAAACTATGACCCCTCGTGCTAGCCATTTCTGCCCTGGGAAATAGTCTCTGGCTATCAACTCTATCTATGCCTCTCATTATCTTGTATACCTCAATTAGGTCCCCTCTCCTCCTCCTTTTCTCCAATGAAAAGAGACCGAGCTCAGTCAACCTCTCTTCATAAGATAAGCCCTCCAGCCCAGGCAGCATCCTGGTAAACCTCCTCTGAACCCTCTCCAAAGCATCCACATCTTTCCTACAATAGGGCGCCCAGAACTGGACGCAATATTCCAAGTGCGGTCTAACCAAAGTTTTATAGAGCTGCAACAAGATCTCACGACTCTTAAACTCAATCCCCCTGTTAATGAAAGCCAAAACACCATATGCTTTCTTAACAAGCCTGTCCACTTGGGTGGCCATTTTAAGGGATCTATGTATCTGCACACCAAGATCCCTCTGTTCCTCCACACTGCCAAGAATCCTATCCTTAATCCTGTACTCAGCTTTCAAATTCGACCTTCCAAAATGCATCACCTCGCATTTATCCAGGTTGAACTCCATCTGCCACCTCTCAGCCCATCTCTGCATCCTGTCAATGTCCCGCTGCAGCTTCCCCTACCTCCTCAGGCTCCACACACAAGTTCCCTATGCTATCCCTGATCGGCCCTACTCTTTCTTTGACCATTCTCTTATTCCTCACGTAAGTGTAAAATGCCTTTGTGTTTTCCCGGATTCCTTCTGCCAAGCCTTTCTCGTGCCCCCTCCTGGCTCTCCTCAGACCATTTTTGAGCTCCTTCCTTGCCTGCATGTAATCCTCTCTAGCTGAACTTGACCCTAGCTTCCTCCACCTTATGTAAGCTACCTTCTTCCTTTTCACTAGAAGCTCCACCGCTCTCGTCATCCAAGGTTCCCTAATCTTACCCCTTCTTGCCTGTCTCAGAGGGACATATTTACTCATCACTCCCAACAACTGTTCCTTAAACCGTCTCCACATGTCGATAGTTCCCTTACCATGGAACAACTGCTCCCAGTCCATGCTTCCTAACTCATGTCTAATCGCATCATAGTTTCCTCTTCCCCAATTAAATATCCTCCCATTCTGCCTAATCCTCTCCTTCTCCATAGCTATGTAGAATGTGAGGCAGTTATGGTCACTATCACCAACTTCTGGGAAGAGAATTCCACAGACCAACATCAAAAAAAGTTCTCTTTTTCCCCTAGTCTTACGAGCAGGACATGTTATTTTAAAAACCATAACCCTTATTTTTTGAACTCCCCAGGGTAAAAGGAAGCATCTTCCTAGTAATCACCCTAAGTTCCCTTAGGATCTTGTCTGTTTCATTAATTTCTCCTCTTATTCTTGCAAATTTCAGTGGCGACAAGCTTAACCTGTTCAGCTTTGCTTCCTAAAATAAACCCTCTGAGAAATGAGTCAAGTAAACTTTGCAGAATCTGTTCTAATATTGATTTTGTTTTCTCAAGTAGGATCAAAACTGTATGCAGAACTCCTGATGTGGTCTCACTAAAGTTCTGCACAGCTGCAGTAAATCATCTTTGTTCTTATACTCTATTTCCATTGCAATGAATCCCCAGCCTATTGTTCGTCTTCCTCTTGTCTTGCTGGACCTACATAGTATATGTTTTTATGATTCATGTACTTGGGTGTCCAGGTTCCCTGTCCTCCTGAGGTTCTAATAATCATTCCTTTGCACATGGTCGGTCTCTCTATTCGATAATGTTCTGCTGTTCCCTCCAATGTGAGCAAGTTCCTGAAATACACTCAAACAGTAACTTTTTGCCCACTCACTTATTCTATCTATATTCCTGTATAACCTGTTGCCTCCTGTTGACATGTAACTTCTCCTCCTTGATGCCATTGGCCAATTTTGTTGTCGTAAGTTTAGTTCGTTCATCCTTACTATTGACTTTTTAGGGAAGGAAACTGCCATTCTTAACTTGCCTGGCCTGTGTGTGACTCTAGACCCACAGCAATATGGTTGCCAGTTAGGAATAGGTAATAAATGCTGGTCTAACCAACAGCACCCTCATCCTGTGAATTAGTAAAGAAAAATCTAATTTATTGACATAGATATTAAATAGTTGAAGCCACAGCATTGATCCCTGTGACAAATGTTTAGCCACATCTTGCAAACTACAAAAAGACGTATTTTTCTATTTGTTGCTCCCTATTCGTCATTGTCCTTTATCATTATGTTGCCCCTTACACTGAGCTCCTATTTTGTGTCGTGCTAGTTCATGTGGCCCTTAATCAACCTCCTTTTGGAAATCCAGTACGCCACACTTAGAGGTCCTTCTTTTAACCAATTTGCTTATTACTTCCCCAAAGAACTGTAACCAGTTAGTTAGACATGATTTCCTTTTGCAAAGTCATGTTGACTCTGCCAGATCGCATTGTGATTTTCAAAGTACCCTGTAACTTCCTTAATAATATATTCTAGATATTTGCATTCGACAAGTGCTAGGCTAATTGACCTGTTCTTTCCTGCTTTGCCTACAGCCTTTCTTGTATAACTGTTTTTAAATTTGCTGTTTTCCAAACCATTGACACCTTTCCAGACTCTTAAGTGACTTTGGCAAATAACAGCCAATGTATCGACTGTCTCTGCAGTGACTTCTTTCAAGACTGGGGAACTTGACAACCTTTAAATCTAATAATTTTCCTCGTACCTTTCTTTTTACTGGTTACGACAGTTTTAGGCGCACCTCTCTCTCTCGCATTTTGATTTCCAAGTTCTTGGGAATATTAAAAAACTTGGATGGAATTGAAGCATGCACACAATACCTGTTCCGCCATTTCAATTGACTTCCATGCTTGATTCTCCAGACTTTCTGTCTGAAAGACTGACGCTTCTTTTTAAACACTGGTCGTACCCATGTTTCTAGCTTGCTTTCTTCTCTTTAAATTGTTCAAATCTTGTGACTTGCAGTGATATCTTCGCAGTATTTTAGCTCTCCTTTCAGCTTGATACAATCCTAATTTTGCTCATTTAGCCACAGATGATGCATTCGTCTCAAGTAAAGATTTATCAGAATGAACAGGAACTGAGAATTATTAAATATCTCTTTAGCTACAGTATCTCTTCCCTATCTTTTAACCTTGTTTCCCAGTTTTCTTTGGCATTCATACCCTTTATAATCACTTTTACTTGGGTTTGAAATTTCTATTTCAAATCTGCACTGCTCAGATTTCGCGTTTGTTTTTGTTCTCGTGTGATGCTCTTACCTAGAGATTCCTTTACTGCAAGATTAATGATTAATCTTGCCTGTTTGCCTATTCCTAGGTCTAGAGTAACCGGCTCCCTGGTCAGCATGAGAATTCAAGAAATTATTCCAAATGCACAAGACAGACTCTCTTCAGACTACAGTTTGCTGAATAGAAAGTTATCCATGATTGCAGGATGTTTCTTAGATATTACTTTTATTTCTTCTTTTCTGATGTTGTATAGTATAACCACTGTTAAGGGGCAACTGAACTTATCTCACAAGTGACCTCTTATTTTATGCCTTATTTCTGTCCAGGTTCCATATCTCTAGTTCAGGTCATCTTTCAACACTGTACTAATATTCTCCTCAATTAACAGAACCATCGCATCCTGAGTTAATTTTGCAGTGCAGTTGTAATTTTAGTGTAGAACAAAGAAAATTACAGCACGGGAACAGGCCCTTCGGCCCTCCAAGCCTGCGCCGATCGAGATCCTCTGTCTAAACCTGTCATCTATTTTCTAAGGGTCTGGATCCCTTTGCTCCCTGCCCATCCATGTACCTGTCCAGATACATCTTAAGACACTATCGTGTCTGCGTCTACCACCTCCGCTGGCAATGGGCTCCAGGCACCCACCACCCTCTGTAAAGAACTTATGCAAAGACTGCTGTAGACGTTGCAGCCAGTTTATGTAGAGCAAACTCTAAGAAACTGTAACATGATGACCAGATTTTTTGGTTACGCTGTGTTTAAAGAATAATATTGGCCAGGGTGTTAGAAAACCCTCTCCTGTTACCCTTCGAATATACTTGGAGGATTTTCACATTCATCTGGAAGAGCAGAAAGATGTTGCATCTTAGCCAGTTATACCTCTCCCACCAGAATGTGTTAATATAAACATCTCTACTTAAGATGCGTGAATGTGGCTTCAACATATAACAGGTTTAAAGCTTCAAGACCGCAGTAATCCTTTGCAAGCACACATTGTAGTTGTCACGCTCTGCTCTTAAAAATCTTTCATGTTCCCATTTACAGATTCTCTGTCAGAAAATTTTGTATAGTATCTTTGCTAGCAACATTGTCTGCAGGGTGATGGTTAGTATTTAACAATGACTTAATGTAATCTTTGTTTCCACTGTAGATGCTACCAGACTTGAAAGCAGACAACCAGAGGCTGAAAGATGAAAATGGGGCTTTGATCAGAGTCATCAGCAAACTTTCCAAGTAAACAGGATTCTGATTGCTGTTGATGCCATTGCATGAAAACTGATCTACTCTGAATTAATCACACTCAATTCAGTAAAGTGATCGAAAAGAGATGGAAGTGACCGACCAGGCTCCCACCTTGAAGAACATCATCTTTTATGAACCTGTTTCATGTCTTTATATATGGATATATATATATAAAAGATGTTGTTGTGTGTGTATATATATATAGCCATTTTAACAGATACTAAAACTGCTGAAGAAGTGGATGACTGAAAATCTTGTTTACAGTAATGAGGAAAGTGTTTAAAGGCAGAAGCGCCTCGATGTTAAACCAATAAGCCTTACTTGTATATAAAACACTTGCATCAACAAACTGCTTTCATTGTCACAATGAAGACAGTTAAGAATCCAACTAAATGTTACTGTGCCACAGAAATATTTTCCTTTTTCACATGCTTAAAAAATTGTTTAATATGTGCTTAACCTATGTGCCAGTTCAAGTTGGGACAGCATTCACAACAATCCCGTTTTGGAAAAGATTCAACTAAGGCCGAACAAGGAGGTAACTGCAAATCCTGATTTGTATCCCCCCCCCCCCTCCACACAGTGATCAATACAGTTGGTGAAACTTTGCTTTCACTGTTTGTGCAATATGCATTTCTTTATAAGATGCTTTAACAAATACGTTGAAGTAGATTTATTTTACGAAATGTTTTCTTGACTTAAGTCTGTCACAATTTTTAAGCCAGTAGTGCAAGATCTTAAAGAATCTGTAACCTTCACATTCATTTTAGCAGGTACTGTGTATGTGTATTTTATGTTCATACAATATATGTACACAATTACTGTTTTAAGTTTCAGTGCACCATGTAGGCATAATGGTTACACAAACAGATTATTCAAAGATGTGTCTTTTAAATGAGGTTTTATGGCTTAAAAAGTGCTTGTATACATGTTTTTTTGAAAAGTGCGGTGTCTTGAATGGTAAGTGGTACATTTAATTTGGGATTCCAATGTTCACAGATGTAAAAATGTACATCGAAGGTTAATGAGAAGTTTCTCACTCTATTACATTCTGAGAGTCACATCTCGACCATTTATTCCCTGCTGAAGTAATTGAAGTGGACGTTTATTGAGGGAAACTAATTTAATGGTCTTCACATGGGGCTGATGGCAAGAATCGTGACATTTTCATGTCGGTCCCCAGAAATTGAAATGCACTTCTTAGATTGTGGTGGTCTTTTTCAAAGAAAAATTGCAGTGAACGCTCTTACCATTAGACCAATATTGCGCAACACCCCTAGTTTATTTTGAATATATATTTAAATGTCAATACAACTTCTTACGGCACATATTGTATGTTAAATAAAACCACTGAAGAGTTCCAACGTGCAGAGTCATTGTACATTAAGCTTGCAGTAGCTGTTGTATTATCCTTAAATATATTGTATTAAATGTGAATTTATACCCCTTCATACATAAACACGGTCCTTTGTGTTACATTGCTTATTGTAGCCTTCTAGTAATTGGGGCGTAATGCCTCTCTTTTTGGGCATGACATTTTCTGTTTATTGGTTTTCTGCAGGTGTGAATTCATACTCTTACTACTAATCTCAGGAGATTGATTTTATAAAGGTACCAAGAAAACTAGATTTTCACATTCAAATGGTATTTGGGCTAAGTGATTGTTAGGTCGAAATTGCCAGAGATGTGTGACATCTTACTGTGGTTTGACGTTGACTGAAACAGTAATGACAAAGTTTGAACGTTAGTTTACCACAGTGCTCCGTGAGTTTGACTGACTGGCAAACAGATTGTGTTGAGTGCATGTGCAAAATTACCGTAGATGTTTCTAATATTTTAGTGTTTTATATTTAGGTTATTTATTCTTTATATCAGATTCCATGATGTAGCCAGTGTGCTGTTTCAGTTTTATTGGTAGTATTGAGCAGACAGTGCATCTGCAGAAACTGATTACAAAAGCTTCCAATTATTTTCTGAAAATTGTATTTTGACATATACAAATAAAATTTAAAACATTGACTTAGTGCCATATTTATTTGTCCACAAGCTGAATATTAAAATACAGTGTACCCTTAACTTTGAAATTACTACTACAGCCTTCAGTATTTAAGAATGTGTATCTTGGCTGGAAAGGGGATAAGTTTTGATTGTACCCTGCAGAGAAATATATCTAAGGTAAGATTTGTGAATGAGAAAATTAAGTGGTGTAGAAAACTTGAATGATTCTGCTTTTCTCTTACTGTGTCTGATCCCAAGGAAGTCCAAGTAGCATATCTTGGGATTCATGTCCTTCTCATAAATCTGAGGAACCTCAGAAATGGCCTGGGGAGTAGACCCATGTTCCTTCAAGTTATTTGCTCTGCTGCATGTACCGTTATGGTTCATGCATGACAGCGGTTTTTGAAACTGGAAGCCTGTGCTCAGAATTGTGTCGGTAATACCGAGCTGTTGTGCGGAATCTTGGACAGTGTGGAAGGAGTGTCGGAATGGATCACAGGGACCTTCAAGCTGCCTCAGCTATTCAGTTTGATCATTGTTGATCTTCTGCCTCTCTCTCTTCTGCCTGTTATCCATTCTTTAAATTTATTGCACCTTTCAACGTATTCAATGTTTATTTATTAATTGTTTATTACATTTATTGATTGCCAAGGCTCATAATCTTGTCTTGGTCCTAAATAGTGGACTGTTCTTCCCGACAGTTGTTCCTATGCTCAAGGTTCCCCGTTGAAGAGCCTGTGTCTGTCTGTCTTTTTCCGAACCTTTCATGTTTCAGTGAGAGGCCCTGATTGGGACGAGGCTAGAGCAATCAGCCCATGAATCTATTCTGCTAATCAATAACATGATGACTTGTCTGTTCCTTAATTCCGAGATGTAGATGCGGGAAATGTTGGCAGTTCAAGCAACCTCTGTGTAAAGAAACTCAAATGATTCAGGTCAATGACATTTCCTCTTGGTGGCTCTGATAACCTTTCAGTTTAACACAGATGTTAATTCACCAGTGGCAACATTGCTGACAAACCTCTCCGAATATTGATGTTCGTTCATTTGAGTGAATCAACCCAAAGCAAGAAACAAATTAGTCTATGAACTACACTGCAATATTACTTGACTAGTTGTAAATGCTTAGGGATATACTGAGGTGGTCATAGGTGGTACAGAAATGGAAGTTACAACTTTTCTCTCTCCTAAGAACATAATAGGATTGAAAGTAGGTCATTTAGCCTTTTGACCGTTGTCCTTCATTCAATGTGGCCCATTCCATGTTACCCCTCACGGTGCATATCCTCTAGTCACCAAAGAAGCTGTTAGTTCCTGTCTTGAATGGTTTAAATGACTGAGCATCCACAGCTTTGTTAAGGTAGACAATTGCAAGTATTTGCATTCCTGTGAAGAAATGTCAGCTCATGTAAGGCTTGAATGACTGACTGCTTTATCCTGACACTTACTTTGCTTTAAATTCTCCATTTCCAGGTGTAAAAATGTTCACACGCTGTACCCTTTCAAGCTGCTCTGAATTTTTTCTGTTGTATCATGTCTCATTCTCCTAAACACAAGGGAATAGGGTGTGTCTACTTCAACTTTCTTGAAAGAATGATCACATTTTGCATCTGCTTCCCTGCTTTGCCTTCCCTCTTCTCTTTCTGCCACCTTACAATCCTGTCTGATCTCCTTCCACCTTGCTCAAGTTCTTTTGAAAGGCTGAAAGGATGTGAAATCAAGATTGGATCATGGGATTAAGATACAGACAAGTCGTCACGTCATTGATTAGCAGAATAGGTTCATGGGCTGATTGGTCTAGTCTCGTCCCTCTGAAGTGTGAACTTGATCCTTGACTTTGTTTTTTCACTAAGCTCTAAGTGGACACTGCCAGATTTTTCCTGTCATTTCTTAGTATCAACTAGGTTCTGGAGCACCACTGCCATATAAAATCTGAAACCTGACCTTCCTCTCTTGGATCACTGTCCAGTTGTGCCTTGTTTGTATCCAGCTAACAAGTTTTAATTGAC
The DNA here is from genome assembly GCF_030684315.1 of Stegostoma tigrinum. Classification (NCBI taxonomy): domain Eukaryota; kingdom Metazoa; phylum Chordata; class Chondrichthyes; order Orectolobiformes; family Stegostomatidae; genus Stegostoma; species Stegostoma tigrinum. Next base: position 60,926,280 of record NC_081371.1, read on the forward strand.
ATCTATAAACTGTAAGTTTTATGTCCTAGGTCAATAACACAGCGTCATCTTTAGCAATTTGTTTAAAAAAATAAAGATAGAGACACAGGAGTGTTGATGAGTTACGGAAACTGCAGGGGCACTTGGAGAGGCTAGGGGAGTGGACAAGATTTGGCAGATGGAATACAATGTTGGGAGAGTGAGTGTTATGCACTTGAGTAGAAAGAGAAGTGTAGTAGACTATAGTAAAAGGGGAAAGGCTTTACAAATCTGAAGCCCAAAGGGACTTGGGAGCCCTAGTTCATGATTCTCTTAAAGTTAACATGCACTTTAATTGGCAGTTAGGAAGGCAAATCTTATTAACATTCAATTCAAGAGGACTAGAATACAAGAGCAGGGATGTACTAGTGGGACCGTATAAGGCTCTGGTCAGTGCATTTGGCGTAGTGAGCACAGTTTTGGGCCCCCTATCTAAGAAGGATGTGCTGGTCTCGGAGGAAGTCCACAGGAGATTTTCAAGAATTATCCCTGGGTTGAAGGGATTGTCATATTATGAGAAGTTGATTCTGGTTCAGTACTTAATGGAGTTTAGAAGGATGAGGGGACATCGATTTGAAACTTACTGAACACAGAGGTCTGGATAGATTGGATGTGGAGATGATGTTTCCACTAGTAGGAGAGACTAGGACCCGAGGAGACAGCCTCGGTGATGGGATGACTCTTTAGAACTAAAGTTGGAGGAAATTCTTCAGCCGGAAGGGGTGAATCTATGGAACTCTGTTGCAAAAGGCTGTGGAGGGTCATTGAGTATATTAAGACAGAGATAGTTGAATTTTTGATTTATTGTAGTCACATGTACCCAAGTATAGTGCGAAGTTTTGTTTTGCGAGCAGTATAGGCTGATCATAACAAAGGGGCGTACAGATCACAGGATGCTTCGAGCATGTTGTACAAGGTTACAATTGCACAGGAGGTGCACAAAGCAAGATAAACTCGATTTGAAAGTAGGGAAGTCCATTCAGCAGCCTAATAACAGTTGGGAAGAAGTTTTTCTGCGAGCTATGTTCTTGATTGCTCAGGGGATTAAAGTTTATGAGGAGGAGGCAGGAAAAATGGGGTTGAGAAACAGATCCAAAAGTGGAGCAGTCTAGATGGATCAAGTGGCCTAATTCTGCTCCTACATGTTAAGGACCTCACGTTGTGCCTAAGTGTAACCACTAGTGATGCAATATTCTTAAAATAAAAAAAACTAGCACTTTTTATCTTTCAATTTAGTTGTATTAAAATTTAGGTTATACATAGAAGAATGTAAAAGTAGGTTGGATCAAAGTCTCTTCTGGGTTTTTTTTTGTCTCTGTTATTAATTGGACCATTTGGACTTGTAACCACCAAAGCTCAACTGCAAAATCTGTTGTTTTTTTCCACCCCAGGATTTAATAAAATCAACAATCAGGTCCACCTTTCATCCTGCTTTCTGAAATTTGTACAATCAGCCTGTGATAGCATGCCACCTAAATGAAACTTGCTAAATTTATCCTGCAGATTTTCTCAAGTTGCACTAGATGACGAGAATACCATGTTGATCATGTTGTATCCAAAAAAAATCAAGACTAAAAACAATTTTAGATCGTCTTTTTTCCCCAGTTTCCTTTTGGCTGTTCTGTTTGAGTTTGGGAGAAAAGATATCCGTCATTTCATGGTGTAACAGAGAGCTGTGACGGATCGCTACTGCAATTAATCCCACAAATCCCATACAACAAAGTGTCAGGGAAGCAGATGAGGTAAGTGTGTGCCATTTTGCACTGAATTCGCACAGGAAATATTTGCCTCAATTTTCAGTTGAGTATGTGCCCAACAAACTAATTTTAGAGTTGCAAATATAATGCAGTAATCATGTGCTGTTTCAATGGGTAGGAATGTTGTAGTATGCAACAATGATATTTTGAAAGCTTGGGTGTGTCCCATAATTTTGAATTAAGTTTATTTGAGTGTAATGACATTTAATTGTTTGATAGAGATTTGCAAAGTGCATGACTGAGTCAAAATCACCAACACCATGACTTTTGACATGGGAAGGATAACATCCTCAAGATAGCTTCCCTGCTATTTGTGTTTAATTTGTTGTTGGCTGAATTCTATTATTGAATATTAGAGTCTGGACTTGCTGTGTATCTGCAGTAAAATGTTGGCAGAAGTAGTGAGGCAAATTAGGAACCCAAAAGATTTTAGTGTGAAGACAGAAGTTGTGACGGAGTTACTAAATGGATTTGCCTTTTATCAAGGAAGTTGATGCTGGAATTCTAATCCCCAAAGGGAAACGTGAATAGAAATCGTGCAAACGATCCTCAAATGAAAATAATTACCAAAACATGACAGCTTTTAGTTTAACATCAATTGTAATTTCAACAGTATTGGTAAATAAGAATTTTAGACCTGTAAATTACCCATGGAATAGCAGATGCAAAAAGACTACCTCTCAAGCTTGCAAGCATCTTATGATCTTTACATCCTTATGATCTGTCTGAACTGCTCACAAAAACTTTACACTGTATTTAGGTACACATGACTACAATAAATCCAATCAAATCAAGTTTAAAGGAGGGGGCAAGAGGTTCAGAGATAGTGAGGAAAATCTATATTCACCCATAGTGATGGGAGTCTGGAACTCACTGCCTGTCAAGATGGGCGGCTCGGTGGTTAGCGCTGCTGCCTCACAGCGCCAGGGACCCAGGTTCAATTCCACCTTTGGGCGACTGTGTGGAGTTTGCACATCCTCCCCATGGGTTTTCTCCGGGTGCTCTGGCTTCCTCCCACAGTCCAAAGATGTGCAGGCTAGGTGGATTGGCTACGCTGAATTGCCCCGTTGAATTGTTCTGTTTGAGTTTGGGAGAAAAGATATCCATCATTTCATGGTGTAACAGAGAGCTGTGACGGATCACGGAGGTGTAGATTTGGTGGGTTACAGGGGATGGTTCTGGGTGGGATGCTCTGAGGGTCTCTGTGGACTTCTTGAGCCGAAGGACCCGTTTCCACGCTGTAGAGTTTCTTTGATTCATTTTATTCCCTGCACAAACGTGGCACCAGATATAATCTTGTGACCTTTCCCACCCAGTCTCTTGAACATAAGATCTCTCAGGGTCACTGGCAGTTGTAACCCTATTTCAAGGTCTGTGTACATGGCTGTTACCTGAAAGGCCTGCAGCTGCGGAACATCCTTAGCTAAGCTCACAACTATCTTGAGGCACGTTGCTTTATCTCATCATAATAAATTATATTAAAAGGGCTGGTTGGCTCTGACAGGTTATTGTCCAGTTCTGAATCTCTGTTGTATTCTTCAGCCTTAAGGTCTGTTTAACTATTCTGCATGGCTTTTTGTAAATAGGCTTTGCCTGTTTTCCTGTCCTGTAGCTCCTCTGTGACTCCCCTTTGTGTATGGCTGACACATGGTTTCTGGTCTTAACTTCCTGTTAGTACTACTACAAAGTCAAGGGTTGCCACTTCACATGATTTATTCAAGAAAATTGCCGTTGATAACTTGATAATTGTGTATTGTTAAAAACCCTGAACAGATGCTGTTAAGAATTACAGGCTTCCTAGACATTTGGAAGAAATTCTTTCTTCTCCGGTACTCCTCCTAAGTCCAAAGTTGTTGTATTACATGAAGTCAGTGAAAGCCGAGATAGTTGAGATACTGAGTGAGTTAGAAATTGATCAAGAAGTGTTATTCAAAAAGTTGCTGTATTTTAAACTGAGAAGTCATGACGCTGGTGCATTGAAAGACATGGATAAGATGGAGGAAATTGAAGCTTGAATAGTCATAATGTCCCAATCCACCTTAAGCATGGGGTCGGCCCAGAAGACTGAGAATTATAAATGTGTGGGTTTATTAAAGAAAGCCAGCTCTGTTTTGTTGAGGCAAATAATGTTTGACTAACTTTAGTTTATTTGGTGATAATTTGATGAATTGCAGCTGCTGTTGCTGAAGTGTATGTGGACTTTAAAAAGTGCCATGGAGAAAGCTTTTCAACAGTGTTGAGGTTCGTGGCTTAAAAGGACAATGGCAGCATGGATGCAAGGTTTTCTGTGACAGACAGAAGAATAGTGGTGAACAATTGATTTTCAGATTGTAACTCCACTCAGACCAAAGCACTGTCTTGCACAGGAACGGACCCTTTGTCCCACCATGCATTTACAAATGATGCCTTTTTAAGCAAAAACCTTTTGCTTATATGGGTTCTGTATCCCTTTATCCATCTATTTCCTCCCTAGTCGTATGTCTGTCAAGCTGCGTCTTGAACATTGCTATTGTATCCACATTCCAGGCACTTGCCTGTCACGTTTTATTTAAGTTTACTCCCTTTTACCTTAAACCTATGTTCCCTAGTATTTGATGTTTCTACCCTGGGGGAAAAGACTCCAATTTCCATTATTCATGCTTCTTATAATTTTGTTAACCTCTATCAGTGTGCCCCCTGTCGTTGGACATTGTAGTGAAAACAAACTAAGTTTGTCAAATCACTCCTTGTAGCTAATATCATCCATAGGAAGCAACTTCCTGGTAAATCTTTTCTGTGCCCTCTCCAAAGCCTCCACATCTTTCTAGTTGTGTGGCAACTAGGACTGTACATAATATCCCAAATGTGGCCTAGTTTAAGTTCCTGCAGCTGCAACAGTACTTCTCCAATTTTTATATTCTGCTTCAACTGATGAAGTCAAGGTTGCTGTATGCCACCTTGACCAACTTATCCACTTATGTTGCCACTTTCAGGGAACTGTGGACCTGAACACCTAGATCCCTCTATGTTAATGTTACTAAGAGTTCTGTTATTTGCTGTATATCTCCCACCCATATTAGATCTTCCAAAATGCATCACCTCACATTTGTCTGGATTAAACACCATCTGCCATTTTTCTGTCCAAGTCTCCAGCCTATCTATCTTGCTGAATCCTCTGGAAAACCTCACCAGCTTCTGCTCCCTCAATCTTTGTGTTGCCTGGAAACTTATTAATCAGGCCATCTGCATGCTCCTCCAAATCATTTATATACGCTCCAAGCAACAGAGGTTCCAACACTGATTCCTGTGGAGCACCACTGGTCACAGATCTCCAGTCAGGAAAACACTCTTCCACTGCTCTTTTTCCGTGACTGAACCAGTTCTGCGTCCCTGTTACCAGCCCATTGGAACCTGTTTGACTTCACCTTTGGTATCTGCCTACCAAGTGGGATCTTGTCAAAGGCCTTGCTAAGTCCATACAGATGACAGCTACTGCCCTACCATCTTCTTTCGCTTTTGTCACTTCCTCAAATGTTATTCAAGTTTGTGAGACATGACCTTCCCTATGCAAAGCCATGCTGTCTATTACCAATAAGTCCATATTTTTCCAAATGTGAGTAAATCCTATCCTGAAGAGAAGAATCTTTGATAATTTCCCAACCACTGACCTGTAATTTCCTGGGTTATCCCTGCCACCCTCCTTTAAACAAAGGAACAGCTTTGGCTATTCCACAGTAATCTGGAACCTTTCCCACGGCTAAAGAGAATAAAAGATTTCCTGCCAGGCCCCAGCAATTTCCTCACCTGCCTTCCTCACCATTCTGAGATAGATCCCAGCCAACGTTTGGGAATTGTCTTAAATGCTTTTCAAACCTCCCAACACCACTACCTTATCGATATTGACATGCCTGAGAATGTCAACATATGGCCCTTCTGATGTTCACTGTTCAACATGCCCTTTTCTTTTGTGAGTACTCATGCAATATGTTCATTAAGGATCTCATCCACTTTCTCCTCTCGATTCTCTTTTTTGCCCTTGAGTGGACTTACACTCTTCCTCAATACCCTTTTGCTCCGTATGTATAAAATGCCTTGGGATTTTCCTTTATCCTGTTTGTCAAAGACCTTTCATTACCCTTCTTGCCCTCCAAATTCCTTGTTTGAGGGATCTCCTCAGTTCCCCAAGCCATATTTTTTCCTAATTTTTGTTTTTATTTTTGTCTTCAGTTTTCAATTTCTCCTGTTTCTTCATTTTGGTTATCCATGTGACTTTAAACACATTTTCATGATTTTGATATGAATGTGTGGGAAATGTTTTCAAATTTTACAGCGACTACATCACTTGCAAATATTGTGAACAAGGAGGATAGCGATAACCATGTGGAGGGCACAGTCAGTCTGGTGGAATGGATAGGCATATTTTCGGTGAAATTTGATGCAGAGCAATGTGAAATGATTGGTTTTTAAATGAAAGAATGAGGAGAGGACATCAAATGTATATTTCTAATGGGTATCCAGAGTCTATGCAAGGATGTTATGGTGAACCTTGTATAAAAACTCGTGTTCTGCGTTAATGGGAATATTGTCTGTAAATCTGGCACCATGTTTTCGGAAGGATGTGAAGACTTTGGACAGGAACTGAAAAAAAAGTAGTTTGCATGTCACGTTCTTGGGATGAGGGATTTCCTACTTCTTTTATCATCGCAGCATCCCTACAGTGTGGAAACAGGCCCTTTGGCCCAACAAGTCCACACCGACCATTGGAGCATCCCACCCCGACCCAGACCCATCCCCCTATAACCCACACACCCCTGAGCACATTGGACAATTTAGCAAAGCCAGTCCACCCAACCTGCATGTCTTTGGACTGTGGGAGGAAACCGGAGCACCTAGAGGAAATGCACGCAGACATGGGGAGAATGTGCAAACTGCTCACAGTCGCCTGAGGGTGGGATCAAACCTGGGTCCCTGGCGTTGAGGCTGCAGTGCTAACCACAGGAGAAACAGGAAAAATTGAAAACTTAGTCAAAAATTAAAAAAGACATAAAATAAGGTTTGGGAAGCTGAAAGCAGAAATCCCTCAGACAACTCGAGTTAATGTCTCAGGTCCAGTGATCCTTTCTCAGAAAAGCTTCACACTGGTTTTGAAACCAAAGACTGATCACCTGAGCTAATTGAACCTTGAAATGTATGGTTGGCTCAGCTGTTTGATCTTTTGTACACTTAGGAATGTTCAAATGTACCAGTTTTGCTGTCATGGAAGTATGGCAAGCGTAGATCTGCTTTTCTCTGGGATGAAGGGTGTTTGAGTATAGAGTGCCAATTCCTGCTTGGCATGTAATCAGCTGTAAGTTTTGATCCCACCTGAAGTCTGTCTTCAGTTTTTTTTTCCCCTTTCCCCCTCCCTGTTCATGTCCGTAAGAGATTAAGGGAGCTTTTTTGGACTGCATTTGATTTTTTGGTAGCTGTACTAAAATTTAAGAAATATTATGCTTTACTTTAAAACCAGCAGGTGGTGCTGACAGCTGCTAGCTTTAGTGAACTAAAGCTACCTTTTTGTCCTGGATTCTCTCACTGTAATTTAACAAACTAATCACCTGGCTGCATTCACATCCACCATTTTGTATGCACGTGGCTTTTATTCTCTTCACGTTGCATGTTTTCTCCCAAATGTGTAAAGAAAAAACACTTGGCATCCAAATTTTTAGTTAAAATAAACAATCTGTTCTGAGGAAGAACACTTTAACATCTTATTGGTTATTGTCTATTTCCACTAAACTATAAAAATTAATACAACAAAATGCATTTTAAAATACTCCCAATGTGGATTACTTCGCGTATTTGTGTGTGCGTGCATGTTTAGATTTCATATATGAAAATATGCAACTCTAGAACAAAAGTTGTTTCTTCTATTGAACCAGAAAAGTAGCATTGTCATAGTTATAGAGCATGCAAACAGACCCTTCGGTCCAACTCATCTATACCAACCTGATATCATAAACTGATCTAATCTCATTTGTCAGCATTTGGTCCGTATCCCTCTAGACCCCTCCTTTTTGTGCATCCATCCAGATGCATTTTGAATGCTGCAGTTGTACCCCACAGCAAGGCAGTGATTAATCATTACACCAGTGTGGGGCTGGGAAGATTTCAAACTGGGTAGGAACAGGATCAATAGTGGAATTGAAACAGAAATTTATTCTGCTCTATCAATGTGTCACTCAGTGGTGAAGCGCAGCAGAAAATGCCTTTTTCTGAACCAATTATCAACAATAGATCTCAAATGTCAATGCAATTCCTGCGAAATGTAAGTTTCTCGTTTTGGCTGTGCCCCTGCCATGTTCACTGTTACAGGATTGAGGTTGACAAACCTCATTTCACACAACATGCCTACAGCCAAAAGATTTAAACCAGTTTTCACTTCTGACAAATAGGTAAATTGAGCTTGAAACAGGTAACTCTGTTTCTTACAGATGCTGTCAGCACCATGGGGTTTCCCTGACATTTCTTTGTATTTCTGATCTACATTTGGTGTGGGCTGGATTTGAACCTGGGTCTTTGGTGATAAAGCTGCCTTTTTTGTCAGGCTGCTGTACAGAGCCAATGTCATGTTTAACAGTCGCCAGCGCCATGCACTGTGAATGCCCATAGATGGAGATTTTATTTACCTTGGGAGTGCACACCTGCCAGATCTGTGAAATTGTCGAACATGTAATGCTAAACGATGCCGGTTAGTCCATTGTGCCTTTGCTGGCTTTATTTGGTCTCCTGCATTTCCCCATCAGCCCATAAATATTCCCTTCATGTATTAGTACTGTTATTTTACGAATTTGTTGAATCATCATCTGTCACTCTTTCAGGCAGTGCATCCCAGCTCACAAGTTGCTGTGTGAAAGAATTTTTTTGTCAGTCACCTGTTGGCTCCTGACATGGCTGCAGCTCGAAACATGTCTTTCCCATCTACTTGATTTAAACCATTTGCGGTTTGGAACATGATTAAAAATCATTTTCGCCTTCTCTATTTTAAGGAGATCAAACCCACCTTCTCCAGACTCTTCACTTTACAAAGCCCCTTGTCCCTGATACTGCTCTGATGAATCTCCAAGACTTTAACATCCATCCAAAATACAGTGCCTAGAATTGAATGCAATCTTCCATCTGAGACTGGGTCAGTGTGTTTCTTAAGGTTCAACAAACATGGCATTGCTTTTATACTGTCTCCCTCTCCTCATAAAGCCAAGGGCCCATGTTCTACTTCTGAACTATCTGCTGAATATGTCTAGCTGCTGAATATGTCTAGCTGCATTCTGTGTATATTGATCCTCTGGGGTATCATTTCTTGCACTGAGTTGTTAAATTGGTTATTTTTGTATTATAATACCCTTTCAGCCAAGCCCAGACAGCTTGGTTGCAATTTGACAAGTCCTCTTGATTTGTGCAGAAGTTCTACTGGCTGTCAGTGAGTTGTTGATCATATTGCTGATGGTAAGTTCTGGTGTTGGTCCTGTCAGGGCAATCTTTCTGCTAAGGCATTAACTTATCTGCAACTGATTTTGGGGGAACACCAAGTCTGCCCTGTAAGCTTCCATGCATTAGTCATGGGAGTGTGTGGGTCTGTATGGATTTGGTTGCAGTCAAAAGTGGTACGAAGACTGACTTGTTTTCAGCCTGCTTCCTTTGGATCAGCTTTCAACATGCTGGAATGCTGCCAGTGCACTGGAACTTTGCTTGCGTCGAACAATCAAGTCAAATAGCTGATATGCATGCTGCAAATTCTATGAGAAGTTGCGACCATCATAAGTAGGAAAAGGCTGATGCAGCACAAAACAAAACTTTGTTATATTTTAACCTAGCATTTAAACCAAGTTTGCACCTTTTCATAATTGCAATTTCTTCAGACAGGGTTTCTTCATGTTTTTGTAACAAGTAAGCTGTGAGTCATCATGATGTAGTATTGTTACAGGGCAAGTTTTGAGTTGCTTAGACCAAATCTTTCTTGGCTCTCCATAAGTGCTCAGTCTCTACCACCTAGAAGGACGAGGGCAGCAAATGCATTGAAATACTATCATCTGCACTTTTTCCTCCAGGCTACAGATCATCCTGATTTAGAGCGATATTGCTGTGCTGCCCCAACAAGGCCACTTCGCACCACCACCTCTGTCGCAATTAGGGATGTGGAGTCAGTGATCTCGTGCAGGAAGGCACTCATTACATGAATGAATGAAAAAGAATGGCTTCATACTCAAGCCTGCATGCCCAAAGTGCTGTCATTGCTGCTCACCTTCCATGAATGACTGAAGAAAACACAAAGTCCTACATCTGTACAGGGAAAAGTAAATCAAATATGCTTATTGTTTATAATACACTTGCAATTCTCTTATTCATGAAAGTTTTTAAAAGTTCATTCATGGGATGGGGAACATCGCTGGCTAGGCAGCATTTATTGTCCATACCTACTCCTTCAGAGTGCAATTGAGTTAAGCACATTGCTGTGGGTCAAGAGTCACAAATAGATCTCACCAGGTAAGGATGGCAGCTTCCTTCCCGAAAAGACATTAGTGAATCAGATGGGTTTTTCCAACAATTGACAATGGATTAACAGTCATCATTCAATTCTTAATTCCAGATGTTTATTGAATTCAAATTCCACCATCTGCGGCAGGATTCGAACCTGGGTCCCCAGAATACTATCCGGGTCCCTGGATTTACAGTCCAGAGAAAATACCACTAGGCCATCGCCTCCCCAAGAGGTGTGTCAGTTTTTTTAGATGATGCTGATCTTGTGTATTGGAGCTGTGTTTGTCTAGCTAAGTGAACTTACTATTGTCACTTACTGAAATACAGTGAAGGGCATTGCATTGCTAACCAGCCAAATCATACCATATGTAAGTACGTCAGGCAATAGAACAGAAGGCAGAGTATAATATTATAGCCAAAGAGAAGATGCAGAGCCAGATCAACTGTAATATGAAAAGCCTGTTCATAAATCTGAACTGCCCGAAAGGAGCTGTTTTTAAATCTCTTGACATGTGTATTCAAACTTTTATATCTTTTGTACAATGGAAGAGAGTATAACGGGAGTGGGAGGGATCTTTGGTGCTTTCCCAATGCAGTGGGAGGTGTAGATGGAAGGCTGGTTTTCGTGATGGACTAGGTTGCGTTTACAGTTCTGAGGTTTTTATTGCAGTCTTGGGAAGAGCAGTTGTGATGCCAAACTGTGGTGTGTCTGGAAAAGATGGTTTCTCTGGCGCATCGATAAAAATTGAATCATTATGCTCTTTCTTGACTGTAGTGTCAATGTGGATGGACCAGGACAGATCGTTGATGATATTCACTGTCAGGAACTTGAAATTCCTGACCCCCAACTCAGCAGCACGGATACAGAGGGGTGTGTCCTCCACTTTGCTTCCTGAAGTCAGTGACCAGCTCCTTTGTTTTGTCGACAATGGAGAGATTGTTGTCTTTACACCATTGACACTAAGTTCTCAGTCTTATTCATGTATTGTGTCTTGGTGTTGCTGAGACCCAACCCACTACAGTGGTGTCATTGTCAACTTTGTAAATTGGAGCAGGTTTTGAGAAGATTTGTAGCTCAAGTTGAGTTTCTGGATGTGAGTTTGCTCGCTGAGCTGGAAGGTTAGCTTTGAGACATTGGGTCACCATTCCAGGTAACATCATCAGTGACCCTCCGAAGCGCTGGTGTTATGTCCCGCTTTCTATTTATCTGGTTAGGTTTCCTTGGGGTTGGTGATGTCATTTCCTGTTCTTTTTCTCAGGGGATAGTAGATGGGCTCCAAATCAATGTGTTTGTTGATGGAGTTCCGGTTGGAATGCCATGCTTCTAGGAATTCTCGTGTGTGTCTCTGTTTGGCTTGTCCTAGGATGGATGTGTTGTCCCAATCAAAGTGGTGTCCTTCCTCATCTGTATGTAAGGATACGAGTGATAGTGGGTCATGTCGTTTTGTGGCTAGTTGATGTTCATGTATCCTGGTGGCTAGCTTTCTGCCTGTTTGTCCAATGTAGTGTTTGTCACAGTTGCAAGGTAAATTGGAGTTGGGGCTGAATGTGGCCACACAGTTGAGTGTCTAAGGAGTTCGGTAGGCGGCTGAGTACACAGCTTTGCAGGGCACCGATTGTTGAGGATTATTGTGGAGGAGATATTGTCGCTTCTCCTCACTGAGTGGTCTTTGGGTCAGGAAGTCGAGGATCCAGTTGCAGAGCAGGGAGCAGAGTCCTGGGTCTCGGAGTTTGGAGATGGGTTTAGTTGGAATTATGGTGTTGAAGTTGGAGCTAAAGTCAATAAATAAGAGTCTGACATAGGTGCAGGGATGAGTGTAGGGTCAGGGAGATGGTGCCTGCAGTTGTAACAGTGAATTACAGTGGATGAAGGCAGCCTGGGAGGCTGGAATTGATGTGGGGCATTACTCACCTCTCGAAGTACTTGGTAATAATGGACATCAGTAGGTAGTCATTGAAGCCCATTGCCTGATTTTTCTTTAGTACCAGGATGAAAGTGATCTTCTTGAAGCAGGTGGCAACCTCATCTCATAGTAAGGAGAGGTTGAAGGTGTCTGAATACTCCCGACCGCTGGTCTGTGCAGAATCTGAGTACACAGCTAGGGACTCCATCCGGGCCAGTCATGTTCCATGGGTTCACTCTGAAGAAGGTGGATCTAATGTCTGCAGCGTTTAGAGAAGGTGATAGCCTAGCAGTATTATTGCTGGACTGTTAATCCAGACACTCAGATGTTCTAGGGACCTGGATTTGAATCCTGCCACAGCAGATGGTGGAATTTGAATTCAATAAAAACTAATGAAGACTGAGAATCCACTGTTAATTGTTGGAAAAACCCATCTGGTTCACTAATGTCCTTTAGGGAAGGAAACTGCTATCCTTACCTGGGTCTAGCCTACATGTGACTCCAGATCCATAGCAATGTGGTTGACTGTTAACTGCCCTCTGGGCAATTAGGGATGGGCAATAAATGCTGCCTGTCCAACAATGTCCTCATCCCTTGAATGAAGAAAAGTGAAGATTGGGTACAGATGTACCAGAGGCTGTCAGGATAGGTGATGTCATTCCACTGACCATAGAACGCACTCAAATTATTGGAGAAGTATCATTGTTATTACTGATGCTACTCAACTTTGCTTTTGAGCCTCTTGTATAGTGGCTATGGCAAGGCTTACAATGTGTGTTCATGTGGTAAGTCTGGGACTGTAGTTTAATCTGGCATTGTCTCTTGGTGCCCCAATTGCTGCTTATGAAATTATACCTGCATGTTGTCCGGTTCTTGATGTATGTGGGCAGGGATTGCTTTTAGTATCTGAGGAGTCACAAATAGAACTAAATACTGTGAACATCTCCATATGTGTCATTTATGTTAGAGGTAAGGTTGTTGATGGAACAGCTGAACATGTTTGGGCGAAGAAACAGCAATGGAAATTTCTGAAACAAAAACAAAATACTGGAGAAACCTAGCATCCTGGCAGTGCCTGTGGAGAGAAAAACAGTTAATAAAATTTGAAGAAGGGTCACTGGCTGTGAAATATTAACTGTTTCTCTCTCCACAGATGCTACCAGATCTGAATTTCTCCAGCAACGCTTGTTTTGGTTTCAGATCTCCATCATCTGCAGTATTTTGGTGAACCTGTATTGATGTCCTGGGAACAAAGGTGATTCACCAATGACTACCTTCTGTTGTCCCAGGTGTGACTCTAACCAACTGAGAAATTTCCTGCTGAATTGCTATTGAGTTGAGTTTTACTTCTGCTTCCCCATGCCACGGCAGTTAAATGCTATAAAACTGTCAAGGGTGTGTGCCTCCAGAAATTCATTCTTTTCTTCCAATTTTCGATCAAAGCCATAATGAGGACTGGAACTTTAGTCCTGAAAAACTTGGTGAGTTTGATATGTTTGTCATGTAATTTTGGAAAATGTCAATTGTGTTTTGTGACTCTAACTGGGATGATAAATGTGTGAGCCTTTTTCTGGAATTACTTGGAACTTTTCAAATTGGAACACTTTGAGACATTGATCAAGAATGACCCTCATGCTAAGGTCAGCAATTGATGAACTAAATTTATTGTGCATTCAGTTTCTTTCTTTTCAACATAATTAGCTGTAGTGTTGTGTTTTCCTTTAAATTCTTTTAATTCTGTTGTTAATCATGTGTGAAGATGGAAGTTTCTGTTCACAGAACTTAATCCTCGTGATTTTTGTGTCAACTGTTTGCAGAACGTAATCCTCATCATGATGTTTGATCACCCTTGTGCCAACATTTCCCATTCACTTCTACTCACTGCAGTCATAAGCACCTACCAACACATCACACTCTCGATTGAGATTTTCCTCAACTCTTCATCCACCTTTGTATAATATTATTTTTTTATGCACTGGACTATTTATTGTTGTTTGAATATCAATGTAACCTTAATTGACAATGATATTTCATAGCACTCCTTCACTTTTCGTAGCATCTTATCCTCTGATTAGTTGAATTCAAGCACAGGGACATTGTATGCAGTTCCTTCACTGATCTTGTTCCAGTCAGTCCCTCTATCTTAAGTGTAGCCGCCTCTGTATTCCATCCCCTCGCACTGCACTTTTCTGAAAATGGCATGTTGACAGACTTTCCCTGAAGCCCTCCTTCCTGTTCTTGTTGCACAAGTTCCCTCTTCACCTTTCACTTTGTTCTGAGGAAAGGTCACTGGACCCAAAATGTTAACTCTGTTTCTTCACAGATGTTACCAGACCTGCTGAGCTTTTCCAGCAACTTCTGTTTTTGTTTTGGGTCAGCGTTTTTGATTTTTTTTTCTTGATTATTTTCTGATATCTCACATAAAGCAGGATTAAGAGCCTGAATGGCCTCCCTCGTTTTCCTTTACTGCCTAGTCTGATGAATTGCAAATACTAACATTGGTCCACAGAAGTCATCCTCACCGAGGAGGGTGCATGATTCAATGGAGATTTATAACTCTCTTTGTATGGGACTGTGCTGATATAACACTTTCTGGTGATTGAGGGGTATACAAAGAAACCTACAGTACAGGAACAGGCCCTTCGGCTGTCCAAGCCTGTGCCGATCAAGATCCTCTGTCTAACCTGTCATCTATTTTCTAACGGTCTGTGTCCATTTGCTCACTGCCCATCCATGTACCTGTCCAAATATATCTTAAAAGACGCTAACGTGTCTGCGTCTCCCACCTCCGCTGGCAACGCGTTCCAGGCGCCCACCACCCTCTGTGTAAAGAACTTTCCACGCATATCTCCCTTAAACTTTCCTCCTGTCACTTTGAACTCATGACCCCGAGTAGTTGAGTCCCCCACTCTGGGGGGGAAAAAGCTTTTTGCTATACGATGAGGATCAAAGATATTATACATGTAACAGCTTCAGGATTGAGAGTATATGAACCTGCATGGCTTCTGAGGACTGTGGAATGTGCCACCAGGTTTAGTGGCTGTATCAACATTTGAGAATAGCTCAAATGAATCTTTGCATTAAAGGGAAAAACAGGATATGGGAAGTTGGGATTCTGCTTGTGCAACACCCACTTGGCCTGTTTACTTTATAATTTTGTCTTCTAAATTTAGACTGAAATGGTTGGATTTTCTGATTTGTCACATCTGCTTCACCAGTGAAATTTGCACATAACCAGTTTGTAATTGCAAACACGAACAAGAAGAGCTATTCAGTCTTTCACATGTTCTGACATTCATTTGATATCATGGGTTCAGAACTCCTTCCATTTGGCTTTGATTCCTCTCCCTTACTAGCCTAGACTAGGCAGTCATCCTTGGATTTTTAACTGTTAATTCTGTTAATAGTCCCTGTTTGTGGAAGAAGGTCCTCACTTCATGAAGACATGTTTCCTAACTTCAATGTGGCCTGTTCCGCAAGTTTAAGTTTGTGTCATTGTCCAAAACACCCCTACCAATGGGAATTTTTTCTTGGTCTATTTTCTTAATTCCTTATCAAATTGTAAATAAAATCAACAGGTCTTTTTCTTCTTGGCAAGGAAGATGAGTCTAGGCCCTCAGGGGAAGCACTAATCAAGTGATATTATTGCTGGACTATTAATTCTGAGACCCAGATAATGTTCTGGAGACCTGGGTTTGAATCCTACTGCAGCAGATGGCAGAATTTGAATTCAATAAATATCTGGAATTAGGAAACCTTCGACACCCGTGAATCCATTGTCAATTGTCAGGAAAAAACCCATCTGGTTCACTAATGTCCTTTAGAGAAGGAAACTGCCATTCTTACCTGGTCTGGCCTACATGTGACTCTAGACCCACAGCAATGTGGTTAACTCTGACCTGTCCACTGTGCAATTAGAGATGGGCAATAAAAGCTGCCCAGCCAGCAACACCCTCATCCTGTGAATAAATTAACAAAAGTTATGTGTTCTGTCCTCAGATGTATTTTGTCAGATCCCTCACTTCTTTCAGCATGTGATGATTGGCCTTCAATCCTCCACCAGTCTTATGACAAAACACTTCATGCTTCAAAGTTCATAATGCCACAAGAGAGCAGAGTTAATCTCCAATACTAAATTCAGAAAATCCCTCATGCAATCTGAGTTACAGAATGGGGTACCCAAACCACCCCCCCCCCCCCCACCGCCTCCACATTTTGCGTGCCCAGACCAATCAATATGTTCAAGTAAATTCAACCTTGTGAGGTAGAGCATGGATAGATACCAACTTGGTCCTAATTCCCATTTTTCCGAAGAAGGGTCCTGGCCTGAAACATCAGCTTTCCTGTTCCTCTAAAACTGCCTGGCCTGTTGTGTTCACCTAGCTCTATACCTTGTTCTCCCTAATCCCTGTGTGTTCTGGGTCCTCACTGAAGTTTTTGGACAATTAAGTATTGGAGGTGCGCATAAACCTATCGTAGGAATAGTCTATTTGTTGGTAATTTTGAGATACTTTAATTCAGGTCTACTTTGTTTAATATCCACCCTCTCACTTCTCTGCTGCATTTGGTTACCTCTTCTTGTTACTCCGTGGTTACATTTTTCATGTTGTAACCTAAATGCTTAGTCTGTAATGTACAGCATGTGGCAAATCATCCTTCAATCTGCACGTGTGTTTCTTGCATGAAATTCCAT
Source organism: Stegostoma tigrinum (assembly GCF_030684315.1). NCBI lineage: Eukaryota > Metazoa > Chordata > Chondrichthyes > Orectolobiformes > Stegostomatidae > Stegostoma > Stegostoma tigrinum. The sequence goes on from NC_081371.1 coordinate 60,943,148, forward strand.
TATTGCCCATGAGTTAACTTTGGGAAGTGACGAGTGCGAAGTTACACCAATCAAACCGATCGGACAATTAAAGGACCATTCAGTCCTCACCTGTTGCCGAGCAGACAAGGTTTAATGGTCTGAATGACCTACTTCTGTTCCTTTGTATTGTCAAGGCTACAGGTACAGGACAAGTTGCAAATAATTTATTTTGTTAGATTAGTGTACCTGCTCCTATCATCTGGAATCCACTGCATGAAGGGGCAACCTTAGTTGATTCAGAAATTATTTTCAAAAACGAATTCAATAAATACTTGAAAAGCAAAAGATCTGTTAAGAATTGGTTAACTTTCCTTGAGTGACAAGTGTGACCATTCTGTCCCTGTAGCCTGCACAGGAGTCTGTGATGTTTGACTCAGGAGTTGTTCTTTTTGTTAAACTTTTCACTTGCACAAAAAGGATGCACATTGGAGGGGAATGTAGCAAGCCCATGTGATTGAATACCAAATCGATATCCAGTGGAACATCAAATTGTGTGGAAGTGCCATAAACAAGTTTGTAAAAACCAAAAGAACTGTGGATGCTGTAAATTGGGAACAAAAACAAAGTGGCTGGAAAAGCGGAACAGGTCTGACAGCATCTGTGAAGGAGGAAACAGTTAATGTTTCGCGTCCAGTGACCCTTCCTCAACATTTCTGAAGAAGGACCCAGACCCGAAACATCAGCTTTCCTGCTCCTCTGATGCTGCCTGGCCTGCTGTGTTCGTCCTTGTTGTGTCATGAAGGATTTTGGCCATCCTTTGTGACCAATTCTGTTTGGTTATCTGCATTCCTTTAAATTTTAACCCAGGGTCCATTTTATCCTATTTCTTTCCCATCCCACCTCCCATTTTAGAACACACAGCTTGACTCCCTAAAGGAGGAGGATGGATGAATTATTCTGCTGAAAGTTGAACTCGGGAAGTTGTTGCACACTGACAGTCTCACACTGATTATTGTTCTGACTGTCACCATGCCAAGTGGTTACCGTGGTGATAGAGGAAATGCTTGCTGACCATCTCTTGCCCAAGACGCTCCAAACTGGACAAGGAACATCCATGAAGGTGCCACCTGTTTTGAGCATCTCCAACGGGCCAAGGTGGAGGTTGAACACAAACTGTGGAAGGCCTGTGTGAAAACCCAAACCTGCCTCTACCAACACCACCTGCCCCACTTAGGCAGGTAGATGGAAGAGGTATGGAGAGATACAGATCAAACATGGGAAAATGGGACTGATTTAATTGTGAAAACTGGATGGCGTGGACAGGTTAGGCTGAAGGGCCTGTTTCCATGCTGTAGACCTCTATGACTGTGACCGCACTGTGTGTGGATCTGATAGTGGGCTGTTGAGTCACGTTCGGATTCGGGGTTGGAAGAAAGTCGCCCTTGCTCCTGGGGGATTGTGTTAAGAAGTTGATGATCAGCATGTTCATTCCAAGCCACTTGGAGCAAAACTTGGACAAGATTGAAAAATCCATCCAAGCTCAGTTGTACCAGATAACAGTGATTATCAAGTTAAAATCTACACCATTCAGGTAAATTTAGAGTTTCCAGGGCTAGCATTTGTATCCCTGAAATTGTGGGATGCAGCTGGCTGACTTATTCAGGGGCTGTTACAATTGAACTGGGTATGGAGTTGAAGTCTTTCACGGGTTCAGATCCAGTAATGGTGACCTACTTCCGCCCATAGTGGACATTTGTGAACCAGCTTAGATTTTTCTGTCGATATTGGCCACTCTTACTGAAACCTTTGTTAATGCCGGGGTAAGTTAAGTGTAGGGCTCAAATCCTTGAGCTGCTCTGGTAGAATTTAAAATTCTTGTCTCAGAATTGCTAATTAGGTAACCGAGCCACAAACACAGCCCTAACTGAGGCTTGTTCTGACTTGGTTTCTGTTGAGAACTAAGCAAATTGAATGAGATACAGGGAAGCTCCCTGTTTTCAGGGATTTGGACTGGAATGGCTTGGGAAATTGCAACATTAAACCAAAAAGTGAGCAGTTCTGTAAATATTTTATGCTGATCTGAGTATCTTTAACATGACTCACTTGGTTTGAAGCCACAAACTAAGCAGCACGGCCTCCATTTACTTTTGTTCCTATTCTTCACCAAATATGTTAGTTAAATGGCATAGGATCTGCCTTGCCTGTTCCAAATCGCACCATGGAAGGCTATAACCTTCTCAGTATTCAGGTCTTTAACATTGACGCTTTTCCCTTGAGATGCACAGAGGAGGTTGCTCTATTTCTGAATTACAGCAATTTGGTGTGGCTCAGTTTCAAGAAAGGAATTTGGGTTTGATCCTGTTGTAATCCCTCAACTCAAATGAGTTGCACCAAGTAAGTGTGTTGTGTTTCTGCAGATCTGTTGGGAAGTTAGAATTAGCATTGTCACCCCTGTGAACTTTGTGGAATATGTGAGTTTGGGGACAGTTGTCTGGGTCGCAAGTATTATATTCAAACTGTGCCTCTTTTTAAAAGTTGCAGCTTTGATGTCAAACAAAACTAGTCTTTTAAAGAACTCAGTTGCCCAAGTCTGAAGTTCAATCTGTTTAATCCATCAAAGAGAAGCCATCAACAATGAGGTTCAAGGACCATAATGCATTAAGACATTTTTCATTTTTACAAAGCTGTTCAAAAACACAATAATATCTACAGCATATTATAACAAATGAGGTGCTTTCATGGGTAGTCACTACAGAAAATAGGCAGCATAACAGCCACTTCATGTGCAGCAAGTTGTCACCAACAACATCATGAACAAAATGTAGAAATTGCTGGCGATCTGTGTTGAGAAAACAATTAACATTTCAGGTCCAGTGACCCAACAGTAGCTGGGAAAAGATGAGAACAACTTGCGACATGAAAATAAAGTTTACTTTCACTCTCGCGCTTTGTCCATGATCTTAAATGTCCAACCTCCAAGTAGCAACCCTTCTGGAACCTGTTCCTCTTCATTTACACCATCAAAGTCTGTTCTGCTTTTCAGTTCCTCCATTAAATCTGCCCTTAACCTCCCTGCACCAAAGAGACGTTCTCCTGTGACTCTGCTCTTTGATTCGATAAAGCCCTCTCAGCTGTCCCCATTATCCACATGATGGGAGGGATGTGATTGCGCTGGAGAGGAGGCAGAGGAGATTTACCAGGATGTTGTCTGGGCTGGAGGGTGTCACTGATGGAGAGATTGGACAGACTGTGGTTCTTTTCTTTCGAGCAGACGGGACATGATTGAGATAAATAAACTGATGACAGGCAAAAACACGAAGCAACATTTCTTCTCAGTGAAGGGATTGATGATCGTGGGTGTAGGTTTACAGTAAAGGGCAGAAGGTTTAGAGGACGTGAGGGGGGGGAAAAGAAACTTTCACCCAGAGGGTGGTCAGAGTCTGGAACTCACCCCCTGTCAGGGTGGGAGAGGCAGAAACCTCCATCACATTGAAGGAATATTTTGGATGTGCATTAGTGATGCTAATTGCTGGAAATGGGGTTAGAATAGTTACATGGTTCATTTTGACCAGTGTGGATGTGATGGGCTGAAGGGCATTTTTGTGTCCTTCAGGCCCTTTTTTGACCTGGAAAAGGCAGGATTGATAACCAACTATTCCCAATGGGGAATTCTAGAACGAGGGGTCAGAGTCTGAGAATTAGGGCCAGTTTGTCCAGGAGAGATGTCTGGAAGCACTTGGACATATGTACAGTGGTAGTGGTTTGGAACTCTCTGCCACAGAAGGCAGTGTGCGCTGCATCGGTTCAAATTTCATTCTGAGATGGCTAATTTTTTGCTAAGCAAACGTCTTAAGAGATAACAGGCCAAAGCAGAAAAATGGATAACAAAAATTTTAAGAGGAGCAGATGCTGGAAAACTGGGGGGGAAAAAAAAACAAAAATTGCTGGAGAAACCATAAGACATAGGAGTGGAAGTAAGGCCATTCAGCCCATCAAGTCCACTCCGCCATTTAAATCATGGCGGATGGGCATTTCAACTCCACTTTCCTGCACACTCCCCTTAGCCCTTGATTCCTTCTGAGATCCAGAATTTATCAATCTCCGCCTTGAAGACACTTAATGTCCCGGCCTCCACTGCACTCCATGGCAAGGAATTCCACAAGCCCACCACACTCTGGCTGAAGAAATAGACAATGGGTGCTGGAGTAGGCCATTCGGCCCTTCGAGCCTCATTTCCTCATTTCCGTTTTAAATTAACCCCCTCTAATTCTAAGGCTGTGCCCACGGGTTCTAGTCTCCCCGCCTAACGGAAACAGCTTCCCAGCGTCCACCCCTTCTAAGCCATACATTATCTTGTAAGTTTCTATTAGACCTCCCCTCAACCTTCTAAACTCTAATGAGTACAATCCCAGGATCCTCAGCCGTTCATCATACGTTAAACCTACCATTCCAGGGATCATCCGTGTGAATCTCCGCCGGACACGCGCCAGGGCCAGTATGTCCTTCCTGAGGCCCAAAATTGGACACAGTATTCTAAATGGGGCCTAACTAGAGCTTTATAAAGCCTCAGAAGCACATCGCTGCTTTTATATTCCAACCCTCTTGAGATAAATGACAGCATTACATTTGCTTTCTTAATTACGGACTCTACCTGCAAGTTAACCTTTTAGGGAATCCTGGACCAACACTCCCAGATCCCTTTGTACTTCTGCTTTGCAAATTTTCTCACCGTTTAGAAAATGGTCCATGCCTGTATTCTTTTTTCCTAAGTGCAAAACCTCACATTTGCACACATTGAATTTCATCAGCCATTTCCTGGACCACTCTCCTAAACTGTCTAAATCTTTCTGCAGCCTCCCCACCTCCTCAGTACTACCTGCCTGTCCACCTATCTTCGTATCATCGGCAAACTTCGCCAGAATGTCCCCAGTCCCTTCGTCCAGATCATTAATATATAAAGTGAACAGCTGCGGCCCCAACACTGAACCCTCCGGGACACCACTCGTCACCAGTTGCCATTCCGAAAAAGAGCCTTTTATCCCAACTCTCTGCCTTCTGTCAGACAGCCAATCCTCAATCCAAGCCAGTAGCTCACCTCGAACACCATGGGCCCTCACCTTGCTCAGCAGCCTCCCGTGAGGCACCTTATCAAAGGCCTTCTGGAAGTTTAGATAGATAACATCTACTGGGTTTCCCAGGTCTAACATACTTGTTACCCCCTTCAAGAATTCTAACAGGTTTGTCAGGCACGACCTCCCCTTACTCAGTAGGTCTGGCGGTATCTGTGGAAAGAGAAACAGAATTAACATTTCCAGTCTGGTAGGGTCACCAGATCCAAAGTGCTAACTTTTTTCCTTCACAGATGTTGCCAGTCCTGTTGAGTTTTTTCAGCAACTTTGTTTTAGTCACTGAACTCAAAATGCTAACTCTATTTTCTCTCCACAGATGCTGCTAGATTTGCTGAGTTTCTTCAGCAATTTGTTGTTTCAGATCTCCAGCAACTGCAGTTCTTGTCCTTTCTTTCGAAAGGTATTCGTAGACACTGGAGGAAATGTAAGGTGTTAGTTTTTTTTTAACCTGTCTCTGGGACCTATTGAAAGCCAAATGCTGAGACCTGATCAAATAAAAAGGAAACTTTGTATCTACCTATCTAGTTGTTTGTCTATCCATCCTCAATTTGACTGACAGTGAATTGCTGACTGAATTAACTCTCCATAACTGACTGAATAGTTCATTCAGTGTTGGAATCGGACTGTTGGTTAGACTGAACACAGTTGTAAAATTCTTTGAGGATCTTGTTGGTGAATGTAGCACTGGTGTTTAAATCTATATTCTTGTATTAGAAGTACATGGCAGTCTCTGTGAATATTTTCAGCGATTACCCTCCATAGTAATTAAACTGTAAAACTAAAACACATTGATCTACCAAGGCAAGTTCCACTCTGGGATCTGACTTATCCAGTATTACCTTGTTGCTTATTGACACGACCTGTCAATACATCTTTGTAATTTTGTACTTTAGATTTGCAATGCAATGCAGATACCTTTTTTCTAAATTAACCTATTTTTCTAAACAACCTGTCCAGAGATGTAATTCTCAGCCCTGAAGTAGGTGGGATTTGAACCCAGGTGTCTCAGTTTAGGGTTAGGGACACTATCGCTGCACCACATTTGCCCTGATTCTCCCTTTCATTATGTCATTGGCGAATTGGAATTGGCAGTTTTCTTTCCCATGTTATAAGTAATTAATTGGGTGATTAGTTGTTGACACAAATTGTTGTGGGACACTTAGTCAACTGCCTGACAATTAGAGTGGCTGGCCCTTGTCTAAATCTTCATTTCCTGCTATCCAGGCAATTTCTTCATTTATTGTAAATTGTGAGGTTCTCGTTTAGTTCATAACTGTTGAGGAACTTAGTCAATTGCCTCCGGGAAGCTCCAATAACAAATCCACAGACGTTCTGTTCACACCTGTCGGCACCTCTGAAGAAATTCCACTGTGTTTGTGTGTGTCAGACCTGACCAGCCCTCTACAAACAGAGTCTGTTTGATCAGCTGAAATGTTATGCTGTTCTTAAGCCATCCTTAATCTCTTAATTACCAGTCCAAAGATGTTAGCCCATCGATCTAGAATTCCATGGTTGCTCCCCTCTGCTTTTAAAATAATCAAGTGATTGCATGATTTTGCAACACAAAGCAATGTTTACCGAATTAAACTTTGGGGGATTGTAGCTCAGACGGTTGGCAAGACTGTACCTTTTTCTTGAAAAGCCTGGAATCAAAAGCAACTGTTCCTAGTACGTAGAGATAACAAGCCTGCTGTGTTCATCCATCTCTACACCTTGTTATTTCAGATTCTCCAGCATCTGCAGTTCCTACTATCTCTGTTTCTAGTATGTGTTGTACTTATATATAACTAATTCTATTATTGCTGTTATCTCCTTCTGTTAACTTTATAATGAGATCCCATTCATAATTCCATGTACTTTGGGTGATGATGACAAATGGACTGGAGGAATTCATACTTGGTGTCAGTGTTTGATAAGAAAGATGACAAAATTTTGGTCATGGACCTGAAAGTTGGGAGGAAGGATGGTCCCAAAAGAGCTGATTTTGACTCAAGTCAAAGGTGATTGGAAGTGGAAATAGTTGGAAGTACTCCCATTATCTTCCAATCTTCTGTAGATACTAGGCAAAGTGCCAGAAGATTGTAGATAATGGGAACTGCAGATGCTGGAGAATCCGAGATAACAAAGTGTGGAGCTGGATGAACACAGCAGGCCGAGCAGCATCTCAGGAGCTAAGTTGCTGCTTGGCCTGCTGTGTTCATCCAGCTCCACACTTTGTTATGCCAGAAGATTGGAGATGCCTTTTGGCTGTAGTTACTGGGAATGTTTGAGTACCCTTCCCTGAATGGTCAGCTTAACAGCAGTACATCAGGTTTTAGAAACAATAAACGGAGGGGAAACAGAGGAAGTTTGATATGTTGAAGGGATGCAACTATAAATTTTTAAAATACAGAATGTGCTTTGGTTTTGTAATTGAATTTTATGATAAAATAAGATTGAAAGGATCATCCTGGATATTTATATGCATTTTGGAGCTTTCGATAAAATGCCTCCTTGTTTGTTATTTCACAGGTTCTGGTGCTGGTAAGGCCAATGTTCTGTTACTCGTTCGTAATTGCTGTGGAAGGCTGGTGCTGAGCTGTCATTTTGAACTGCTGCAGACCGCATGCTGTGCTCAGACCCACGAAGCCCTGAGAAAGGGAATTGCAAAATTTGGATCCAGCGACGGTGAAGGAATGGCAATATATTTCCAGGTCAGGATGGTGAGTGGCTTGGAGGGGAACTTGTGGGGGCAGGGTGCTGGTCCCATGTATCTGCTGCTCTTGTCCATTTTGGGCAAAGGCACTAGTTTGGAAAGCTAATGAACAAAATTGGCATCATTGGATGAGTCAGTTCTTTAAAGGTTTTACAGGACGGAAAAGAGCAAGTTGTAGTAAATGGTCATTTTTCAAACTGGACGATGTTCATTACTGCTAGTCGTTAGTTGTCAGTGCAAGGACCACAGGTTTTTTTAAGATGACTCTGATATTGGAATACAAAGTGAAAGATAAAAATTTGTAGATGACATAACTGGAAGTGACAACAGTAAAGGTGAGACTGATCAAGTGAACAGGAGATTGGTTGACAGAATAGAAAATTAGCAGATGGAATTTCTTAGAAATGTTTGGTGCATTTTGGCAGGAGCAGTCGTGTAGACTTAAAAGTAGCGTTCAAAAGTAATACAAGGACCAAGGGATCTTAGGGTTCATGTCATTTTGAAGGTGTCAGGGCATATTGAGAGCATAATTATCAAAGCAAATGTGCTGTTAGGCTTCTCACACAGATAAAGGGCATAAAACCTGTATATTGTTCTAGTATGCCACAACTAAAGTATTGTAACCAGTTCTGGTCACGATACTTCAGGAAGGATTTGAGGGTCCGAGAGAGGGTGCAAAGGTAACTTACAGAAGATTTCCAAAAATGAGGGATCTTAGTTATAAGGTTAGGTTGGACAAGTTGGTGTGATCGTCCTTGGAACAAAGGAGATTTGACTAAGATTTACAGATCGACAAGTCCAGATAATGTAGACAAAGAAAGTATGTTGCTATTAGCTGATGGTGCAAAGATGAGGATGGAATGCAAAATCAAAGCTTTGATCAAGAGCTGGAGGATCAGTGTGATGGACAGCGTTTTTATACATTGTGAGGAATTGAGAAATAGGAGTGGGCCTCTGGCCCCCGCCAAGCCTCCATCAATTAAGATGAGGCTGATCTTAGTCATGGCCCTAGCTCCGCTTACCCACCGGCTCATGATCACTTAATTCCTTTACTGTTCAAATATCTATCTTTGCCTTTGTCCGATGAGGTAGTCTCAACTGCTTCACTGGGGACGGAATTCGACAGTTTCTCAACCCTTTGGGTGAAGAAGTTCTTCCTCAACTCGGTCCATAGAACCAGCTATACCCCCTGCTTCTAGTTTTACCTACCAGTGGAAACAACCTCCCTGCTTAAAGACTATCTATTCCCTTCCTAATTTTATGTTTCTAGAAGTTTCCCCCTCATTCTTCTAAATTCCAGTGAGAGGAGACCCAGTTTACTCAATTTGTCCTCGTAAGTCAATGTTCTCAACTCCAGAATCAACCTCGTGAACCTCCTCTGCACCCTTTCAAGTTGTAATGACCAGGAACATACCAGTGAGGGTGTTAGAAATTGAGGCAATTAACCATTTTGACAGCAAACTACATGAGAATGTGAGAGAGTTCCTATAGAATGGCAAGAGGATTAAAGCAGAGTGGAACTGAATAGATTAATAGATAAATAAAGAAAGCACTGTAAAATGGCAAATATCACAACAGAAGTGTAGATAGAAAACAAACAAATATATAGTGGGGAGGCAATGACCTAATGGTATTATCGCTGGACTGTTAATCCAGAGACCTAAATAATGTTCTGTGGATCCAGGTTCAAATCCTGTTATGGCAGATGGTGCAATTTAAATTCAATAAATATATCTGGAATTAAAAATCTAAAGATGACCATGAAACCCTTGTCAATTGTTGTAAAAGCCCATCTCGTTCACTAATGTCCTTTAGGGAAGGAAACTGCCATCCTTACCTGGTCTAGCCTACATGTGACTGCAGACACACAGTAATGTGGTTGATTCTTAACTGCCCGCTGGTCAATTAGGGATGGGCAATAAATGCTGTCTGGCCAGTGACACACTCATCCTGTTAACGAATTTAAAAATTCCTACGTGAGCTGTCATGGACTCGAGGCGGAATGGGTATGTCTTACACCGTTATCATTCTTCATGTTCTGTTGCTTGATAATTGAAAATTTTTAAAAAAACTGAAAACTTATGTGGCACCCAATCGTTCGCTTTCAGTGGAACTAGTTAAGAAAACTTTGTCAATGACGCTGTTCCCAAAAGTTCTTCAGAAGCCAACAACCCAGTTTTGAAACTGTTTAAAGATCTCAGAATTGTTAAAGTGGCAGCATGATGGCTGCATTGCTCATTGAATTGATTTGAGTGTTAATCATGATAGCGAGTTTTGAGAAGATTTGTAGCTCAGGTTAAGGTTCTGGATGTGAGTTTACTCGCTGAGCTGGAATGTTAATCATGAGCTGTACTATTTCCAGGACATGCTCAATGTAACAGGTTAGCTCTGAGGTCTGATAAATCCCATTTACTGCATGTCCTAGGTTCAGTCTAGGGTTCAGAAGCATCTGTGGTGAGCATGAAAAACACTGTTGAGTAATGGGCCAAATTCAAGCAACCTCTCCTCAATTTGAATGACTGAGAAAGAAATTGATTTCCACAAGGGTAGGTTACATGGGGAAACAGATTCTTAATAAGCGTCTTTGATTCTGTGTTGATTCAATTTTTGATACAGGTTTAAAATTTAGTCAGGAATGGTTTTAAGGTTAGATATGAACATGAGATGAACAAATACTCCACAGATGGTCCACCTTGTACCCATGAGGCTACAGGGATTTCTTTCTGATGGGGAAATAGGCCAGGATTAGTGGAATATACGGAGTAGGATTCTGGCAGCTTGTTTGATTACATTTGAGTTCAGGACTGGTATATTAATATTGAACTTGCAGGAGATTAAATGGTTGGGAGTGCATGCATCACTTCAATAGGTTAGACATGTTGGATGGAAGTGGGCTTGATAGGGAGAATTAATTTTTGTGCTCTCTTTCACTCTTGGGTTTTGACAAGGCATGTGTGAGAGTTAGGGATAGGGGAACACATTATAATGTGTATATCAAGAGAATCAAACAATTATGTTAAAACCATAACGTTGCTTATATTGCTATGATCCCAGCTGGTGTGATTATGGGACAAGTGATATCCCCTGAGCAGGAACCGAAAGAACAACAGATGCGATAAATCAGGAACAAAACAGAAGTTGCTGGAAAAGCTCAGCAGGTCTGGCAGCATCTGTGAAGAAAAAAATTGGGGTTAATGTGTCAGGTTGGGTGACCCTTCAGTTCTGAGGAAGGGTCACCAGGCCTGAAACATTAACTCTGATTTCTCTCCACAGAAGCTGCCAGACATGCTGAGCTTTTGCAGTGATTTCTGTTTTTATATGCTGATTTTGGTTTAGTTTTAAAGAAGTGATCTTTGTGAAACACAAACAGCCAATGCTGCATGCTTTAACAACAAAACAAAAGTTTGTTACAAAAGGAATAATGATAAAATACAATAATTCAACTACTTGAAACAAATTTAAACATTTTAAACATATTGTAAAAGTATAATCCTACCAATCACAAAAGACAGTTCTATCATTTTAAAAGTAATAAAACAGCTTATTATAGTGCACCTCTGCTGCTGCACGTTCCACAGACATCCCCTACACAGTACTCACACTAGAACCCCTGTATCTCATACCTTGCTAGGTTTAAGCCACTTGGGGCTGTCGTGTATTTCAGGTTCTCTATATTCAGCTTAGATAGCCACATCTAGGTTTTTATCTTCACACTTCTGGTCTGGAACAAACATTAACTTTTCACTTCAAGGCAAATTAATTCATTATCTCTTATTCCTTTCTCAAGGACATTGCTGTATATAGCCATTCTGTTCCAAAGTCGTCTTTGGACTACCTCATTGAAAGTTGAATGTGAAACTAAATTTAAATTGATAAGCTTCAGGGACAAGCTCATAGTGTTGTGTTTCTTTAAAAATAGTTTCACAGACTGCAGGTTTATGTCCAGGATTGCTGCATACCTGATAGTTTAAAGAATGCATTTGTATCTACTGCAGATGATGTTGCGTCCTAATTTTTACATGATGTGTTTGCAATGAGTGTGTGCGCATAGTTACTCAGCATTATTGGTGTTAACAAGCATTGCTTTGTTTAAAAGAAGACACAAATCCCTCTTACATTCACTTAATTCAAATCCCGATGAAGACATTCCACTTCTTGTGATCCCAGCCGATGGGCCAATCCAGTTTTCAAAATAGACACTTGGCTTGATGGATCTTTTTTCTTTAGTTAACTTGTTAGCTATTCACTGAAACCTATTTACACAAGGCTACAACTTTTATTTAACAAGTAAGTTACGTGAAATAAATGGATATAAAATAAAACAATCTATCTCAATATTGGAAAATAACCATGAAACACACAGCAAAACAAAGTCTTGTCCATTTTTCTGATACTATTACAGAGCTTCAGGCCCAGTGAAATTGCACCCTATCTTAGAGTTTAAATTTCAGTTTAACTAATCCTGATGCTTTCTTTTCTTCAGGACTATGCAGACAATTTGGTGAGTCCTTTCCAAATCTGGGAGGAAATGTTTCACGTCTGAGAGCCTAAACTTCCTCAGTTCTCATAACCTGAAGATTTTTAAACAAACTCTCCTGATTTGGATGTTTCACAAACTAAACCTTTCTCCTGAGGAATCAATTTTCCTGAACTGCCCTGCATGACTCATGGAAGAGAAACTAAACTTGCATTTGAACTTGACCCTAGTGTTTTCTGATCCAATCTTTTTTAAAACAATTGTGGCTCCTCCCATATTCTATCTGAATGGAAAATGAAAGTTCACGTGTTTACCCACCCTGTCATATAAATCTAAATGTACCAGTATCTTCCCTGAAACACCATGAGGATCTGCAGGCACTTGCTTTTTTAAAAATGCTGGATTTAGTACCTGTTCCAGAAGGACTCCCTGACCTTAATTTTTTTTAAAAAGAGAATCTCTCGGAAATAACCCACCTACACACTCTATTTGGATTGTTTGTACGAAGGACTTCATTGCAGTATCTCCGAATGTGCAGATGACAGTAAGCAGAGTGGCAGTGTGTCCTGTGAGGAGGATGCGGAGAGGCTGCTGGGTGACTTTTTGGACAGACTGGCTGAGTGGACAAATACGTGGCAATGCAATGTAATGTGGATAAAGTGATAACCAGGTGTAGAGCTGGATAAACACAGCAGGCCAAGCAGCATCAGAGGAACAGATTTCTGAAGAAGGCTCTAGGCCCGAAACGTCAGCTTTCCTGCTCCTCTGCTGCTTGGCCTGCTGTGTTATTCCAGCTCTATGTCTTGTTATCTCAGATTCTCCAGCATCTGTAGTTCCTTCTATCCCTGAAATAATGTGGATAAATGTGAGGTTGTCCATTTCGTCACAAAAATAGGTAGGCAGATTATTAGCTGAACGGTGGCAGTTTAGGAAAAGGTGAGATACAACGAGACCAGAGTGTCATGGTGGAACAGTCACTGAAGGTTGGCTTGTAGTTGCAGCAGGCCGTGAGGAAAGCTAATGGCATGCTGACCTTCAAGATGTGGAGGCTTTGGAGAGGGTGCAAAGGAGGTTTACCAGGATGCTGCCTGGACTGAAGGAGGGCTTGTCTTACAAGGAGAAGTTGACTGAGCTCGGACTTTTCTCTCTGGAGAGAAGGAGGAAGAGAGGTGACCTGATTAATGTGTACAAGGTAATGAGAGGCATGGATAGAGTCGATAGCCAGAGACTTTTCCCCAGGGCAGGATTGACTGCCACGAGGGGTCATAGTTTTAAGGTGTTAGGAGGAAGGTATAGAGGAGACGTCAGAGGGAGGCTCTTTACCCAGAGAGTTGTGAGGGCATGAAATAATTTGCCAGTGATAGTCGTGGAAGCGGAATCATTAGTGACATTTAAGCGACTACTGGACATGCACATGGACAGCAGTGAATTGAGGGGAATGTAGGTTAGGTTATTTTATTTTTGGATTAGGATTATTCCACAGCACAACATTGTGGGTCGAAGGGCCTGTACTGTGCTGTACTTTTCTATGTTCATTGAGGATTTGACATATCAGAGTAGGGGTGTTTTGCTGCAGTCATACAGAGCAAAGACCAAAAGAACTGCGGATGCTGTAAATCAGGAAACAAAACAAATTGCTGGAAAAGCTCAGCAGGTCTGGCAGCATCTGTGAAGGAAAAAAGTTAACATTTCAGGTCCGGTGACCCTTCCTCTGAGGAATTGAATTTTGCATGTAGTTTTGGTCTCCTGGTCTGAGGAAGGACATTCTTGCTGTTGAGTGTGTCCAGCAAAGGCTCGGCAGACTGATTCCCAGGGTGGCAGGACTGACATATGAGGAAAGATTGGATTGACTGGGCTTGCACTTGCTGGAATTTAGAAGAAATGAGGGGTCATCTCATAGGAACACAAAATCCTAATGGGACCGGACAGGCTAGATCCAGGAAGGATGTTCCCAATGTTTGGGAGGTCCAGAACAAGGGGTCACTGTCTATGAATAGGGGCATTCAGGACAAATAGAGAGGAATTTCTTCGCTCAGGGCTGTGAACCTGTGGAATTCTCTCCCTTAGGAAGCTGTTGGGGGCCAGTTCATTAGGTATGTTCAAGAGGGAGCTGGCCATGGTCCTTGGGGCTGAAGGGATCAAGAAATATGGGTAGAAAAAGTGGGAGTGGGATACTGAGATTGTATGATCAGCCATGATCATGTTGAATGGTGAAGCAGCCTCAAAGGGCTGAATGGCCTACTCCTGTTGCTATTTTCCGTGTTTCTATATCAAAGTCCAAACTCCAAAACACGTTGTATGAATACGAATTGATTGTGCATGTTTAACATGGTGTCTCACTAGGTTTGTGCATTTTTCTCTGTTTAAATCTGTTTTTCTTGGTCTCTGGTTCTGTGTCCCTCCGTCTGTGTCTCTTTTTGTCTCTATCGCTATCCCTGTGTGTTTCTTTCTGTTTGTTTGTGTCAGTATTTCTCTATCTTTACGTGTTCCCACCTCTGTGTGTGTCTCGCTCTCTGTTGGTGCCTCACTTACACCGCTGGCGACCCGGGTTCGATTCCAGCCTCTGCAAACTCCACAGCCCTTTACACTTCTGCCCAGGCCTGCGTGAGTTTCCTTCAGGCGCTCCGGTTTCATCCCACATTCCAAAAGCATGCAGGCTAGGTGGATTAGCCATGGGAAATGCAAGGTTATAGGGATATAATAGGGAATGGGTCTGAGTAGGATGCTCTTTGGAGGATCGGTGTAGACTCGATGGGGCCGAATGGTCTGTTTCCACCCTTAGAATTCAACGATTCTGTTTGTGCCTGTGCTTATCACTGTCTGTGTGTCTTCATGTGTTTCTCTGTACGCTTGTGTCTCTGCGTCTATCTTTCCCACTGTGTATGGTGCCTTGCCTGTAGCTGCGTGCCTCACTTTCGTCTTTATTTTTGTTTGTGCTGTATCAGGGCTTTGTGGTTTTATCTCTGTGACCGTCTATCTGTTATATTTATCTCTGTTTTACCTCTGTGCCTATCTCCCCGTCTCGGGGTCTCTTCATATGTCTCTCTCTCTCTCTCTCTCTGTTTTTGCTCCCCTGTGTCGCTCCGCTCACCTCTGTCTGTTTTTTGCTTGTGTGTTTCTCTTAGTGCCTCACCGTGTGTGAGCTTGCGTTCTGTTTTAACCCGCTCTCTGTTTGTCGATTTTGTTGCCGGGTGAACTTTTATCTCTGCCTTTTATATTTTAGGCCACTTCTGCTTGTGTCTCTGATTTCTACATCTGTGACAATTTGTGTGTCTGAGTCTCTCTCACTCTCTCGCCGTGTGTATCTGTGTTTCTCTCTCTCTCTCTCCCCTCCCCTGCAGGTAGGAGGTGGAGGAACGTTGGGAGCAGGAGCTGCCTCCGCCCCCCGCCGCGGGCGCTCAGTGCTGGGTGCAGGTACAGGGAGGAGGGACATTCGCTGCTGTGAGTTGAGGTACCTCTCGCCCCCGCCCTGTGCCTGTTCTCCCCCCGCTGTGTAGGTGTGTGTAGGTGCCGGGCGGCAGGGGCCACTGCCGGCCCTCCCCGGCGGGGGGGGGGGGGGGGGGAGGTGGGAGAGAAGGCGGAGGGGGACGGCACGGTGCGGCTGCGCTCTGGGGTTTGATGGCGTCGGGCGGCAGGTCGGTGCGGGCCGTGTGCTGGGGCCCGTGGGGAGGGGGGAAGCGATCACCTGGTCCGGGAGGGAGCAGGTAGTGGGGGCTGTCGCGGGGTGGTGGTGTGTGGGGGGGGGGGGGGGCGTGTCGCTGGTGGGAGGGAGGGGGGAGCTCGAGCCCGAAGTTTGTTGCAAAGTTGAATGAACTTTCTGAAAAGTTTGGCGAAGTTTTCTGAAAGTTGTTTTTTTTTGTTTTTCTCCGTTTTTTTTCCAGCTGTGCCGGCACCTGAGGATTATTTGTGAATTTATACCCCCCCCCGCCGCCCCCCCCAAACTCACTCCTGGAGGACTGAGAGACAAAAGAAAGGTTTTTGTTGCTGGAACAAGGAGCGATCTCTCTCTCTCTCTCTGTGTGTGCGCGGGGTTTTTTCCTGTGGAGGTCTCCCTCGGGCTCTGGCGATGGCAAGCGGCGGTTACCGGCCTCCCGGGAATACCACCGACTTTCTGGAGGAATGGAAAGCCAAGCGGGAGAAGATGCGAGCCCGCTTCGCCGCTGCGACCGGCGCTAACTCCGCCGAGAGCGGCCCGAACCGGAACGGTGCCCCCCCGCCGCCGCTGCCGCCCGCCGCCGAGCTCAGCAGCAACAACAACGGCGGCGGGGAGCGGGAGCGAGCCGCCACCAGGACCGCGGCTCCGCTCAGTAAGCGGCCGGACGAGGACGGGAGCGGCGCCACCAAAGGCAGCGAGGGCACCGCCAGGAACCCGCCCCCCGACGAGGTCGACGCGGAGAGCCCGCCCGTTACGGCCGCCGCCGCCGCATCGTCCTCCTCATCGCCGCCCGCCAGCAGCAAGAGCAAAGAGAAGGGTAAGAGCTCCGGGCCAAGCGCCAGGAAGGGCAAAGCGCAGATCGAGAAGAGGAAGCTGAGGGAGAAGAGGAGGTCCACCGGAGTGGTCAACATCCCGTCCACCGAGGTAGGGAGCTCGGTCACACCCCTCACTCTATCCTCTGCTGCCCTCACTCTGTGCCCCTCCTCGGTTGTTCTCCCCCCTCACCCCATGCCCCTCCTCGGTTGTTCTCCCCCCTCACCCCATGGTTGTTTCTCTCCCCCCCCCCCCCCACCCCAACCCCCACGCCCCTCCTTGGTTCCCCCCCTACCCCTGCGCCCCTCCTTGGTTTTTCTGTATCATCAGCTCCATCATCTTAGACTGCAGAGCAGGCCGTCAAATCTGTCATCTCCGTCATCTCCGTACTAGTACTGTCACCCTCCCCACCTTCACTCCCTTCCCTTTCCCTACAGAACTCCAAATAGCTATCGAGTTTCTTTCAGAAAGGTGCTTTTAAACCTATTAGTGAATAAGGATGTGTTCCACATGTTTTCCTCAGGTTCTGTAATAGTGTACGAGGAAAGGATGAATATATGCCGCTTAAAACGTGGATTAAATTCCACTTGTTTAATTGATCTCGATTTCACCTGGACTCCCTGAACGTGAGTCCCTGCATCAAAAGCCACAAGGGATTGCTGAGCCTTGTTTAAGTAAATCAACTTGTGGTGTATGGTGTTGCTACATGTGGGAGCTTGCTGTGCGCAAATGAGCGACCATGCTTCCTATGTGACAATGGTAACTACATGCCCAAGAGGATCTCATTGGCTGTTGAATACTTTGCTACCTCCTGAGGTTCATGTAATTTCGAGTTCATTCTGTATAATTTTATGTTTTAATGTTCCAAGTAAAGCTGGTTGTTTCTTTAATTTGTTGAATTTGCAGTGACGTTTTTGAAACACTAAAAGGGTCTCCTAAGACTGGGTAACAAAGTGGAGGGTTCGATTTGATAATTTGCAGCTACTGTTGGCATTGAAGTGAATGTGTTCCATCCTCTGTTTTCTGCCTGAACGTCCTGTTTCTCGTTTAATATAGGGAGAGGAGGGGGGTGACCCATGCCATTGAAATGTTTAAATTGCTGTGTATACAGGCAAGGACTGAAACAACTGGATAATCCCAACTAGGTTTATCTTAGTCCCTCGGACACCACCAACTTTTATCAGTTCCAACTTATAAACCCAGTCTAAAACAACAAGGAGCAAAATCAAACTTGCAAACACTGCTTTCATTTTAAGAGAAAAGTTTGTAACTAACTGTTGAGTTAGTATTTGATATCAGAACATTTAATGTTCTTGATCATCAGAATTAATTTTTTTGTAATGGTGTTTGTTCCTGTGGGTGAATGAGGAGGAGGTGGGTAGTGGGGTGGTGCTTTAGGGCAGTGAATTGTTTTACATCATTTCATGTTTTGCTGTATAATTGGAGTTTTGAGGTGTATATGCATGCATCTAAAAATATAATTGTTAGAAATAAGTGATGCTACCTTGTTTTGGCAATCTGTATTACCTTACAAAGCTGATTTATTGACTTAGACTTGTTTGTCTTATCCTGAAGGTAGTTCAATACCTCAAAACCCTGCTGTAGTTTTTCCCCTCATGCCTGATGGGACAGCAGTGGAGTTAACTCAGATCAGTGCAGGCATTGCGAAAACATTGGCTGCTGTGGAATGGACCACCATGTGGTCTGGTCCCCTTTCATTCAAATATGCTTCAAAACAAAGTAGAAAAAACATCATTGAATTTATCCAGGCCTTGAGACACCACGAAGCATTTTGCAACCTATTGGGTTCTCTTTGAATTGATGTTGCTACTGCTGTAATGTGAGAAACAGCAGCCGATTGTGCGCAGTGAGATCTCTCAAAACACCAATGTGATAATGCATTGACATTACATCTGGTTGAGGAACTGAGGCTTGTTAAAATACGAGAGGCATAGACAAGGCAAATGATAAGGGTCTTTTCCGGAGAGTGGAGGAGTTCAAAACTAGAGGGCATATTTTTACAGGAGAGAAGGGAGAGATTTGAAAAGGACATGTGGGGGAGACTTTTTTTTACACAGTGGTTCATGTGTGGAATGATCTGCCAGAGTAGGTGGTGGATGCAGGTACAGCTACAGCATTCAAAAGACATTTGCGTAGGTTCATGAATGTGAAATGTTTGCAGGGATATGGGCCAAAGGCAGGCAGGTGGGACTGGTTCAGCTTGGGAATATGATCGGCATGGATTAGTTGGACTGAAGGGTCTGTTTCCATGCTGTATGACTGTATGACCCTCAAAACTAGGAGGAGGCAATTGACTCCTTGAGACAGCTCCACCATTTAATGAGCATTAGCCAGGATGTCACAGGTAACTTGCTATCCACCTGGCAACGTAGCTGGACTTCTAAAAGATAGCACCTTCACTGGTAGCACCCTCTCTCTGATGAAGGGTCTAGGCCCGAAACGTCAGCTTTTGTGCTCCTGAGATGCTGCTGGGCCTGCTGTGTTCATCCAGCCTCACGTTTTATTATCACCTTCACTGGTATTTGTGTTGAGCCAAGGTACAAAGGGATAAAAGCCCAAGCTGCGTAAGTGAGTTTGGCCAAAGGTGCGTGTTCCTCTGGTATTGATTTAATTGAATGGTGAAACAGGCTTGAGGGGCTGAATGGCTTCCTACCTCTGTGCTTCTAAGTGTCATTTTCCCTTCAGTGCTGTATTGGAACACAATCATGAATTTTATACAATTGTTGAACCATGGCTATGAATTAGTGATTTATTTCCCCCCATTTGTTTAACATTAAATTCCCTCTTGTATTCTTCTTGTTGCTTTATTCAAATTATTAAAGTTTGCTTTCTTCAGATTTTAGATTAAGTAGAGGTGAGACGTCATTATGTTGCATTGTATATACAATATAACTCGGATGTTGAGGACTTTATCATCCTTATTGATTTATTTTGTGGAAAAAGTTAGAGGATTCAGTCACCGTTACTTGTACTTTAGTGATAGAGTGCATACGAGGTGCTTCTAAATTAGTTTCGTTGCTAGATCTGAAAAATTTGCTAATATTTTTCATTCCAAAAGTACGACACAGGACAATCAACTCCTTGTCTACAAATTATTTCCTTCATTATTTGAATAGTTATAGTCAAATCTTTTCTCCACTTGCCCTTTTACTTTATGGTTGTTTTGTTGCATCTCTAACTGGTTCCCCAAATAATTTTCCTCTCTTGTTTAGTTTGGAATAAGACTTGCTTAGATTGGGTCAGTTGACTGTGTGTGGTTTATTGTCCATCTTTTATGTGGTTTATGAGAGAGAGTTGTACTTTGCTTTCATTAAGGAATCAATTATATCCTGGAGCTAACAATATCTGTTCGGCAATAAAAAAAATTCTGGAGGTCTTAGAAAATTTGTACTCCTTGTGAACAATGTGGTGCCTAATAGTCGAAAAGGGTATTGATACACCTTTTGTAATATTGTGTTAAAATAGTCGCCTGCAGCACTGAAAAAGACCCTTTGGTCCCATCGATACGATGGTCAAAAATACTGATTATTTTAATCCTATTTTCCAGCACTTGGCCCTTGGCCTTGCACAATCACTTCTGATGTGTGGTGAGGGTTTCTGCCTCCAACACAAAGCAGTTCCAGATTCCTACCACCCTCAGTGTGAAAATAAATTTCTTCACACCCCTGTCAACATCCTAACCCTGTCATTGATCTCTGTACCAAGAGGAAAATTATGTTCAGTCTTCCCTGTCTATCCCCCACTTCATTTTATACGTTGTAATAATGCCCACTCCTTAGTCTCCTCTGCTCCAGGGAAAACAACCGCTGTCTATCCAAAGCAAAACAATTGCTTGAAAACCTCAGCAGGTCTGGCTGCATCTAATGAGAAAAAGCAGGGTTGACATTTCTGGTGCAGTGAAGGTTCTAAACAAAAGTTACTGGACTAAATGCTAAAGAGTTAGTAGGAACTGCCGATCCTGGAGAATCTGCGATAACAAGGTGTAAAGCTGGATGAACACAGCAGGCCAAGCAGCATCAGAGGACTAAATATTAACTTTTGTTTTCTCCCCACCTGACTTAATGGGGCGACCATCCATGCAAATGAGTTATTCGGCCAGTAGCAAATTATCTGTGTTACTTCAAGACACTGGGGCTGTAGTCAATTTCCGAGCATTCTGGAGTTGAGCAGAATGTTCAGAAGTACTGCCCCTCTGGTTTGCACTTGCCTGTTTAGCAGCTCTGATGGTGTCATATTTGGTGGCAGAGTTGGATACTGCCATGTTGATAACTGAACCTTGCTGGATTGTTTGTGCGGTGTGACTGTGCTACAGCGCTGAGAGAGGTTTGAACAATGCGGTGTGGAATTGTTCTCTGGCTCCTTGGACTAAGCAACGCTGGTAACCCTTCCTTCAGAGATAGGGACAGTAGTCAGCGATTTCTCTTTGGTTCTGTTTTTCCTGAGCTGGACGTGTTGGTGAAAATGAACTGAGCAGTTGCTGATCAGGGAAGCAGTGCAGAGAGAAGCAGACAGAGGTAGATGTGGAGGCAGCAAGAGGTGATGGAGACATTGAGGGTGAATTGTTCAAGAAGGCACAGAAAATGGATGTGGAAGTGATCTGATTCCCATTCCAAGTCCTGCAAACTGAGCACTGGGAAAAACTGAAAGGTTTCTCCCGAGAGTGCTGACCCTTTACAGCAATGTCCAGGTCATTCCATCGTGTGTATAAAGAGGCAGGGTGAGCTTCACCAGGGTCTCTACCAACTCTTTCTCCCTGCTGCTGGGTGAGCAGCAGTTAGTGCAAAATCTGATGAAGGGTCTAGGCCCGAAACGTCAGCTTTTGTGCTCCTGAGATGCTGCTGGGTTTGCTGTGTTCATCCAGCCTCACATTTTATTATCTTGGATTCTCCAGCATCTGCAGTTCCCATTATCACAGTGCAAAATTGTTTATCCGCTTATTTTCCTGACAAAGTAAGGAGGAGAATTTCATTCATATGGCACCTCTGAGAATCTTACGGGGGTCCCAAAACCTTTCATACGATGTTGGAAAAGTAGTCACTGTTGAAATATAGCGCACAATTGACAATTTACGCTCTGAAAGCCCCTATAAACTGTTACGCGATCATAGTCGGACAACTTGCTTCAGTGATGTCTGGTTGAGGGATAAATATTGATCCTGACTAAAAAGTGGTGTGCATTGGACCTTTATACCCAAGTAAGGGATATTTTTTGTCACATGTGAGCCAGTAAATGCCAGAGTGATTGAACAATTCCGGTCTAGTTGGATCATGTAGCTACCAGGAAGGAAGAAGCCAGTTTGTTGGGTTTTATTTTGTTTCTCAGCTGCTGGTCCTATCAGTGGTCTTTACCCCTTTTGTTGGCAGAATAAATTTTATATGCACAGCACGTTCACTATTAGTGTAAATGTTACACTCTCCCTTCATGTAAAACTGTGAAAGTGAGCCCAGTCTGTACATCTGAGAGTTAAAGCTGTTACTAATGGACTTGTCTGCTTGCCCTTAGGCTAGGGTGAGGCAACAGAGTAAAATCAATCAAAGCTAGTTGCACCTTGTCTGACATAATTACATATTGTCATGGTGACGTGTGAGGGCCATTAGGCTGTTGGCTTCTTTTTTCAGTCAGTGTTTTGATGCTGTAATATGTGATGTTTGCAGTCAAAGTTGATGTAGTGGAGCCTATGTATTGGTGTTTCAGAGGATTTGCCATCTTTAATCAAACAAGAGGGAGGGAACATGGCTCATCATTCTTTTTGGTGATATGTAATATTTTCTTTCAACAAATAATGTTTTCTTTTCTTTGGTATAACAACATTTCACCCCCCGCCCGGTAATACAAAGAGTTCCAGGAGCCCTGTTAGGCAGTGCTCCTGTTCAACAGTAGTGTTTGACAGACATGGAGTAGTGTTAAGTTGCTGTGTTTAAATCATAGGTAATCAACAAACTTATTAACAGAGATGAGGAGCAAAAGCAGAAATTGCTGGAAAAGCTCAGCAGGTCTGGCAGCATCTGTGGAGAGAAATCAGAGTTCATGTTTTGGGTCCAGTGACCCTTCCTCTGAACTGGAACAATGACAAAATGGAAATGAGGTCTTGCCCATTTCAATATAAGCGAATTCTGATTGCTGATAAACTCTGAACCTGAGAGTTTGTGTAGAGCCGCAATCCATTTCTGATTTGCATTTTCAAACTTTTTTCTGTTTGTTTAACTCAGTCCAACTTTGTTTCGTTTTCTTCTTATGTACTTTCAAACGGATTTAGCATTGACCTACTTTAGCTGGCAATACCAGGCTCAGATTCTATGCATATCAGCAATAATTCTTCTGTTTTGTTGAGCTTTGTAAAGTTTTCTGTCCTAAGCTGGCTCCCAGATTGCAGTGATAATGGCAACTGCAGATGCTGGAGAATCCAAGATAACAAAGTGTGAAGCTGGATGAACACAGCAGGCCAAGCAGCATCTCAGGAGCAGAAAAGCTAGACCGATGAAAGGTCTTTGTTATCCCAGATTGCAGTGATTCAAGTTAGAAATTCCATCCAAAGCCTGTCAAGTCGAAATGTAATGTCCAGTTGCTATCTCTGGTTGATGAAGAAGTCCTGGTCAGCAAGTTTGTATGTTTGTCCTTGGCTTCCCTCCCGTTGCCGTACCATTCAGGCAGTGCTTCCCAAATTTATTTCCCACCGTGACCTCACTTTGAGGCTTCAACATAATCTTGACCTATCAGCAAGTGTGTCTCATTGACTGCTGTGACTTGGTCCAAAATGCAGGATGTCTATTTCTGCCTTGGATCTCATGAGCCCACTTTGGGAAGCTCTGGAATCATGTTCATCCAGCTCCACACTTTGTTATCTTAGATTCTCCAGCATCTGCAGTTCCCGTTATCTCTGAAGTTTGTAGCTGGTGTTTTTAAACTTTGTGTAACATTTCTTGCTCTCCTCTGCTCTCTTCCTGCACTCTGTTAATTCTTTGTTGCCCATCTCTCTCCTTTTTTTAAGAAAAGACATTTCATTCATGAGATAACATGGTGTAGAGCTGGATGAACACAGCAGGCCAAGCAGCATCAGAGGAGCAGGAAAGCTGATGTTTCGGGCCCGGACCCTTCCGAAACATCAGCCTTCCTGCTCCTCTGCTGCTTGGCCTGCTGTGTTCATCCAGCTCTACACCTTGTTATCTCAGATTCTCCAGCATCTGCAGTTCCTGCTATCTCTGAAATAATTTTAACCTCATTCATTCATGAGATGTGGGTTTTGCCAGCTGGGTCATCTCTAAATTCAGAATCGACCACATTGCCGTGTG
Organism: Stegostoma tigrinum; assembly: GCF_030684315.1. Lineage (NCBI taxonomy): Eukaryota > Metazoa > Chordata > Chondrichthyes > Orectolobiformes > Stegostomatidae > Stegostoma > Stegostoma tigrinum. Next base: position 60,967,188 of record NC_081371.1, read on the forward strand.
TCTGGAGTCACGTATAGGCCCGAGCGGGTAGGGATGGCGGTTTCTGCATCCAAAGGACATGAGTGCACCCTATGGGTTTTTGAGCATTCAGCAGTGGCCACTTGGTTGATATTGGGCTAGCATTTTATTCCAGATTTTTAATGGATTCCAACTTGACCACCTGCTGCAGTGAGATTTGAACTTGTGTCTCCACAACATTGGCTGGGATTCTGGATTTCTCACCCAGAGACGTTACCACCTCACAACTCCCTCCTCTAATAGTTCTGCAGAGGGTGTTCCCATGCATCTGCTGCCCTTGTCCTTCTAGATGGAAGTGGTGGTGGGTTTGGAAGGTGCTGTCTGAGGATCTTTGAATTTCTGCAATGCATCTTGTAGATAGTGCACACTGCCGTGACTGAGTGTTGGTGGTGGAGGGAGTGGATGGCTATCGATGTGGTGCCGCATTTCCTGAATGGTGTCAAGTTTCTTGTGTTGTTGGAGCTGCACTCAGTATTTTCTGGGCGGCGCAGGTATAGTTCAGTCTCCGGTCAGTGGTTACCTCCAGGATATTGGTAGCTGGGAATTTCAAGATAATGGTATTAAATATCAAGGTGAGATATTTTGATTGTCTTTAACAAGATATTGGCGTTGGTGTGAATGATGCTACGCACTTAACTGGCTATTTCCATGTCAGTGCAGATGCAAACACAGTTATAACCTTTCAAAGGCACTCCGACATAAGACATGAGTAGGAAAGGTTTGGAGGAATATGGGCCAGGAGCAGGTAGGTGAGACTAGTTTGGTTTTAGATTATGGTCTTCATGGACTGGTTGGACTGAAGGATCTGTTTCTGAGCTCTATGACAATTGAAAAGTTGATTTTCTCAAACCCAGAAACCACTGCATCACCATCGCTTGGCCTGGTGACACTGGGGAAATGTTGGAATTTACAAACTGAGATCAGTGCATTTTTATTGGGTGTGTGCGCGAGGACAGACAATCAAGGAGTGTAGAGAAGAAATGGTTCAATAGGCTTGATGTTCAATTTTGCCATGATCTTGAACATTCAGACAGGCTTGAAGGACTGAATGGCCTCCTTTTGCTGTGTTACTTTCTCAAGGGTATAGTGTCATACAAGAAAGGCCTTGTGTGTTTTCATCAGAATTTGGCAACTACTGACTTGGAGCTGAGCCCCTGATACTCTGTGTAGGGCATATATTTTTAAACAAAAGAAAAGCATGATTTTTTGAACTTGCTACAGACTTGATTACCCTGCCTCACTTCCAAATGGGCTGCTCTCCAAGTTCATTCTGTTCAATTGTTCCCAGTTGATTATTCCATTGTACAGAGAGCCAGTAAAGAGAACTCTGCAATCATTTGCTGCTCCTAAAATCTAATTTTCACAATGCTCTATCTCCTCGGAATTTGGTGGAGTTCTGTCTTGGTGAGTTCCCATGTCCTTTTCCCAGATGCCCATCCAGTACAGATTCACTCCCTTGGATTGAATGTTAACCAGACCCTGGCACCCTACCTGTGAAGTACAGGTCAGACAGCAGTGTTCGTCTTGATTCAGTGGGTGTAAGAGGATTGTATGAATGTATGATCCTGTTGACAATCTGAGGACTGCAGCACTGTCTGAGGTACCGTGGTTTGAATAAAACATGTCATCGTTGCTTCTTCTGCCAGTCTTTAAACCTGTGCCACCTCATTCTTGATCCTGCCAACAAAATGAACCATTTCCCTTTCTCTACTTGGACCTCATGGTCTTCAGTTCATTTGAAGTTCAGTCATAAAGCTCAAAGGGAGGTTGTTTGATCCATTATATCATGCTAACTATTGGGGAAAAAAAACTGTTCAATAAGTTTCATTCCCCTATAGCCCTGCGGATTCTTCCTTTAAATAGTTTATCCAATTTCCTTTCCAAAGTTGTTTTCTCTTGCCTTTTCAGGCAGCGTATTCCACGTTGTGACTCATTTTATAAAACTAAAATCCTCCTCCGGTCCCCCTGTTTTGCTAAAGACATTAAAACTGCATGACAGCACAATCAGAGCTGATCCCTGCTGCTCTTTGCACTGTAGGGATGAGCGTTTCAGGGGTTAATGATCAGGACAGCCAGCCATCCCCTCAGATTATGTAGGTTTAAATCATAGCAGCTTAGCCTTGCAGGTGTTCTGTCACATTCCCTTTTGAAGAAGTTGATTTGTGCTGTTAAAGATCCCTGAATTAGGTTCAAAACATGAAGTCCAGCTTTGTCGTGTGAAAACCATTCTGTTGTCCTTTGTTGTGATGTGAGCACTGCTGACAAAGCGTTTATTGCCCCTCTCTAATTGCTCTTGAATTAAGTGATTTTCTTTGGTTCAAGTGTTGATGACATTGCTGTGGGTCTGGCGTCACATGTAGGCCAGACCAGGTAAGGATGGCAGTTGTCTTCCATCAAGGACATTAGCGAACATCATGGGATTTTATAACAATTGACGTTAGATGCAGAGTCACCGTCACTGGGAATTGCTTTCACATCCATGTTAATTGGACCTAAACTCCATCAGCTGTTGTGGGATTTGAACCCACGTCTCCAGAACATTAGTCCTGGCCTTTGGATTATGAGTGACATTACCACTTGTGCTACTGCCTCTCTTGGAAAACACTCCAAGATCCTGGTAGAATTCCTTTGTGGGTCGAAGATGTTGCTGTCTGGGCCAGTGCTGATTGTCCATCTCTAAATGCCCAGGGGGCAGTTAAGAGTTATACAGTACAATATAGCACAGGAGCAGGCCCTTTGGCCCACTGAGCCACATCATGTCACTGTGGTTCTGAAGCCACATGTTGTTCACACCAGGTAAGGATGGCAGATTACTCTACCTCATGGACATCAGTGAATCAGAAGTTTTTACAACAGTCAACCATTGGTTGCGTGCTCACCACTTTGGCTAGTTTTATTCCAGGATTTTTCAGTTTAGATTTCACCATCTCCGTTGGCAGGATTCAAAGCTGTCTCACTAGAAATGTAGCCTTGGGTTCTGCGTTACTAACCAAGTGACATTACCACTAAACCACTGTTTTCCCTGTGTAAAGAACACATTCTGTATGTGACCAGCATCTTTAGAAGAATGAATCATTCTTTAAACAGCACCTAATAAGTTATTGAATCAAGTGGATCTAAAGTCTTCTGAAGAATTGCCACTTTGGTGTTTTGGCTGAAAGGAATGCTCAGTAATTGAGGGAAATGAGAAATGCAAAAAATCAAACCTTCGTTTGTACTCGACTTTTTTTTAATAACTTGGATTTTTCTCTGCGCATAATATTTACATCAATGTGAAGGAGAGGAAAGAAGCTAGCTTTCTTGTCAAATGCCTTCTGTTGTAAGTTCTCTGTTTTAATTTGTAGTTCGACTGGCCTTTATATTTTAGGTGTGTCCTGATTCATTATCTGCCCTCGAATGCGGAAGTGAAATCTCCCATTCACTGCATTTTGCGATTCTTGTGTTCCTTGTTATTGAAACTCTTAGGATGATTTCATTTTGCTGCAACTTTCTTATAGTAACTAACTGTGTTCCCCTCCAAAAGTGCCAAATTTTGACTTTTAAACTCTGGCTGTTTAAAACTCCTCTTGGAGATTTACATGTACGATTCCAAACATCTGAATTTGGCCAGAGGCAGGTGAGCATGTAAAATCGAACAGAAGAATTTGAATTCAGCAAATCGGATAATCCTGGTCCTTGCTCACTTGTATCCTTTGAAGTCTCCCAGCACTCAGCAACTTGTGCCCCAGTCACTGATTCAAGATCCCCCTGTCCAGGTATCTACAAATTTTAATTTCAGTTTTGACACAGAACGAGTGATTCAAGCCAGCAGTTCCTCAAGTCTAGGTTTTAAAGGGATTGTCAGGTGGTAGTTCTTAACCTGGCATTATGTGTTTCTGAGCTGCTTTAACTGAGTCCTGGGAGCAACAAATTGTCAATGTTCAAATAGTTTGATAAGCACATATCTGTGTGCTGAGTCAGGCAAGAGCAGAGATTTACAACTGTTTTATTGTTAATGCATAGTTGGGTGCAAGCATCAGGTTGTACCTTTCGCCTCTCGATTCTTTACATTTCATGAAGCCGATTCGTTGACTCAGTGGGATGGGATCCTAGCTCTTTAAACCCACTACCAACCCACCCCATTCCCTAATGAACAAATGAGGCACTGCCCACTGGGGACCTCTTCTTAAAATGCACCTGCATGGGGAGATAATGCACTCCAGCCCCTGGAAAATTTCAGCTCTTAAGCACAAACTCCAGTGAACATTACCTGCTCTCAGTTACCTGCCCTGGTTCACCCAGAGAGAGGGCTACATTTTGAACTGTGATAATGATGGGACTGTCATCAACCATTACATTTCATGTCAAGTGCATGGTGATCTGTGTAAGTGTGTAACCCTTCTGGCTCTTTTGTCTGGGAGTTGTGCATTGCCTGTGTGCAGTCAGCATATTGAGACCGCACACCTGGGGGCTGTGGGCACTCAGTCATCCCGAAGAGGAACTGTGATTCTTCACTTGCTTTCTCCTCCTCTTCTGACCAACAATGTCTCCTCACCAACATTTCCCTGCCTCTGGATAGTCTGCTGTGAAGTGACAATAATACCAGGACACGTGAACTGGACAAAGATATAGTCCTGTTGTGCTGAGCAAGCTCCTAGAACAAAAAGTGCAGTGGTGAGCAGATAATCTGTTCTTGTGGGATTATTTGAGCATAAGTCTTGGCAGAAAAATGGAAGACCCTCCTATACAGTCCCTGCTGAAACCATTCCATGGAACCTTTATCTTAACAGCCTGTTTGGGTGATATTAATGGGCTTAATGTTCCCCTGTTTGTTACTTTCGTCATCTTATCAAAGTGTTTATTTCTATCATCTGATGATATCCTGCTTCCAATTGGTTCACCAATACCCTTTGGGGAAGTATATCTGCTGTCGTTGGCTTGATCTGGCCTCCATCTAACTGGAGAACCACGGCAATTTGAGTAACTCAACAGCCCTTTTCACAAACACTAATATGAAGGGCACTTGAGGATGGGTGATGAATGCTGACCTTAGCAGGAACGTCCATTTCCTATGGTTGGATAAAGGATAAGATTTTAGAAGCAAGAGTAGGCCATTTGGCCCCTAAAGTGTGCTCATGCTATTCAAAAGATCATAACAGATCCCACCTCCACTTTCCTGCATCATTGACATCTCTCTCAATTTGCTTAGTTTCTGAACGTGCAAAGAGATTTGCCTTGAATGACTTGAGGACTGAATGTGACCAGCTCTCTGAGGCAGAAATTCCAAAGTTTCACAGCATTGAATGAAGGTATTTCTCCTTATCACAGTCCCAAATGGCTTTATCTTGAGATTCTGTGATCCGATGTTCAAGATTTCTCCTGCACCCACCCTGTTAAGCTATCTCATCCTCGGTTGTGAGCCAGGGAGGAAGGGAACATGGGAGAGGTGAAGTCAGCAAAGTTAAATGGAGCTCAGATGAGCTGAGGGCATGGATAGTCATGTGGGACGATAGTATCATAGCTATGGACACTGGGCTGGACTAGTCGTTTGTCAGTCCTGGTTATGGAGTACTGAGATGTGATAGAGAGGAATGAAAGATTGGGGCCTGAAATACTGTATCAGCGTGGAGAGAGGATGACTTTGAAGCATGTACAAATAGAAATCAGAAACACAAAAGGGGCAAATACGCTGTGGGTGACAGATTCCCAAACATTCAGAGAGATGCAGGTGATCAAATATCTTTTTTAGTTCACTTACAGGATGTGGGCATCACTGGCCAGGCCAGCATTTATTGCCCAGAGAGCAGCCAAGAGTCAACCACATTCCCTAAATATGTAATCAAATTTCAAACAATAACAAAACAATAGTAGCCTGTGCATTTAGCTACCCAAATATTAACTTACACCCCAGAAGTATTCCAGTTAAGGAGGAAACTATGTTCTTAAATTGCATCCAGGAGAGCTTTTAATCAGAAAGCCCGATAAGAGAAGGGGCAGTTATGAATCGGACATTCAGAAATGAGCATGGTCAGCTCAAAAGAATATCAGGAGAGGTGCCTTTTGAAGATAATGGCCATAACTCTGTCCCATTTCAGATCCTTACAGGAACGGGTGAGGATGGAGTGGGAACAAGCTCTCTAAACTGGGGAAAGGCTAATGTGACTAAGATAAGATGATTTGACTGACGTAGACTGGGAGCATCTACTTGCGGATGAAACAGTGTCAGAGCGGGGAGAGGCATTCGAGGAGGAAATACCAAGAGTACAGGGCAAAGGGTGAGACCAAAAGCAGAGAACCCTGGTGCCAAGGGGTGTAAAGGTTAGGAATAATTAAAGAAAAGTTTCTGGCAGATATGGAGGTCTCAGTGCAGCGGAGTCCCTTGAGGAGAATAAAAGCGTAGGGGAAATACTAGAAAGGAAAGAGGGCAGGAGAAAATTGTGGGAGATGTAGCAGTTTGGATTGGAAATTGGCTTGCTGAAAGAAGACAGAGGGTGGTAGTTGATGGGAAGTGTTCATCCTGGAGACCAGCTACTAGTGGTGTACTACAAGGGTCGGTGTTGGGTTCACTGCTGTTTGTTATTTTTATAAATGACCTGGATGAGGGCGTAGAAGGATGGGTTAGTAAATTTGCAAACGACCCTAAGGTCAGTGGAGTTGTGGATAGTGACGAAGGATGCAGTAGGTTACAGAGAGACATAGATAAGCTGCAGAGCTGGGCTGAGAGGTGGCAAATGGAGTTTAATGCAGACAAGTGTGAGATGATGCGCTTTGATCAGAGTAACCGGAATGCAAAGTAATGGGCTAATGATAAGATTCTTAGCAGTGTAGATGAGCACAGAGATCTCGGTGTCCATGTACACAGATCCTTGAAAGTTGCCACCAGGTTGACGGTTGTTAAGAAGGCATAGTGTTTTAGCTTTTATTAATAGAGGGATCGCGTTCCGGAACCAAGAGGTTATGCTGCAGCTGTACAAAACTCTGGTGCGGCCGTGCTTGGAGTATTGCGTACAGTTCTGGCCACCGCATTATATAAGAAGGATGTGCAAACTTTGGAAAGGTTGCTGAGGAGATTTACCAGGATGTTGCCTGGTATGGAGGGAAGGTCTTACGAGGAAAGGCCGAGGGACTTGAGGCTGTTTTCATTGGAGAGAAGGTTGAGAGGTGGCTTGTTTGAGACATAAGATAATCAGAGCGTCAGAGTAGATAAGGAGAGCCTTTTTCCTAGGATAGTGACGGCGAACATGAGGGGGCATAGCTTTAAATTGAGGGGGTGAAAGATATAGGACAGATGTCCGAGGTAGTTTCTTTGCTCAGAGAGTAGGAAGGGTATGGAATGCCTTGCCTGCAACGGTAGTAGATTCGCCAACTTTTAGTACATTTAAGTCGTCATTGGACAAGCATAAGGACGTACATGGAATAGTGTAGGTCAGATGGGCTTCAGATTGGTATGACAAGTCGACACAACATTGAGGGCCGAAGGGCTGTACTGTGCTGTAATGTCCTATGTTCTATCCTCAGTTGCACGATCAGTGAAACTGCTGTCACATCATTCCCTGTGTTAGGACGGCATGTTAACGTGGGAAGTACTGAGAATCTTTTCACTTCCTTAGGTTTCTTTGGATTGAGTTATTGGATCATTAAGCAACTATATCTGTTCCAACTTGGACATTAAGTGCCCTTTCTTCTGATGTTGTGACGTGTTGAAGGAAGTTGTTTAAATTTATTCCTCAGTCCTCAGCTTTGGAATTCCCTCCCTCAACCTCTCTTGTTGTTGTGCTCCTCTCCACTCTGCCCTCCTGTCCCACCCTCGACATCTCATTCACCCCCATTCTCTTCTGAAGTGAGTATAAAGTGCCAGGTTCCCCCAGGAACTCTCTTTTGTTACAGTGGGAGAGATTTGGAATGGAAGAGCACTGGGACTGCTGGTAGTGCAAGCAACTTGATGCTTTTCACCTTTGAAGTGTGTCTGGATTAATGTGGCGTCTAGCTGAAATGTAATCACTAGATACAGAAACAGTGCAACCGAAGCAGTCTCCTGTTCTGATAATATGGTTTACAGTCACCGCCCTCTCCTTAAACTATTTGCAGAGTCACCGCCCTTAGCAACAAAAGGTAACCCGAGGAGTGATGTGATGTTAGCACGTTGGCTATTCTGTTGTGTTGTTGAAATAGCGCCATATTTGCATAGCTAAACATTGCTGTCATGTCAGTGTGACCGACGGTGGCCTGGATGAGTTTGTGTAATGTTGTGTTTGTTCACCAGAACTGTCGCTTCTGGGGTAAGGTGATTGTTCAGTTAGAGCAGGATCTGCTGCCTTAAAGGTTCTGTGAAGCCAAGCAAGAGATTTTCCCAAAGGATTGCTGTTGGAGGATTTTAGCAAAAGCCTGTTTTAATCATGTGGCTCAGGAATAAAGGATCCACTAATTGACAAGGGAATATAGTTGAGCACAAATGAAAGATATACTGAGAGAAAGCAGTGTCAGTTTGACAGTCGTCCATTTTCATGGACAATGTATATATTGACTAGCATGAGCTGAAAACTGAGGGCTTTATTTTAACATTCTTAACAATTTATTCAGGTTATTGGAATGGCTTTGCACATCCCTTGAGAAGGTGGTGGTGAGCTGTCTTCTTGAACCTCTGCAGTCCACCTGCTGTGGATTGACCCACAATGCCCTTAGGGAGTGGATTCCAGGATTTTGACCCAGTGACACTGAAGGAATGGCAATATATTTCCAAGTCAGGATGGTGAGGGGCTCAGAGAATTTGCAGGGGTGGCATTCTCATCCATCTGCTGCCCTTATCCTTCTAGATGGAGGTGGACATGGGTTTAAAGTGCTGTCTAAGGAACTTAGGAAATTCTAAAAGTTTGACAGACGAGTTGCAGGGAAGATGTTTTCCCTGCTTGGGGAATCTAGAACCAAGGGACAGAGCCTCAGGATATGGGGTTGATGTTTTTTCTTGGTTCACTTGTGTGTTTGAGTGTTCCTGCCTGGATCTGCATGTATTGACTAATTAGGACTGGGATGAAAGATTCCTTCACTCAGAAGGTAGAGTTCTTTACCACAGAAGGCTATGGAGACCAACTTGATGAACATTCAACCAAGAGAGGGATCCATTTTTAGATTTTTCGATACTTCAAGCACTATGGGGCGAAAGTGGGAGTGTGGTGTTGAGATAGCTCATCAGCCAAGAATGGTAAAGGCAGTTCAAGGTCTTACTGCTGCCCCTATTTTCTGTGTATCTATGTTTCAATGAGTTGTTTCAGTGTACAGTAGCAGCAGTCTGTACGGAGTGCCAGTGGTGGAGAGATGTTTGTGGATGTGGTGGCAATCAAGCGACTGCTTTGTTCTGGATGGTGTCAAGCTTCCTGAATGTTGTTTGGGCTGCACCCATCCAGGCAAGTGGGCAGTATTCCATCACACTCCTGGCTTGTGCGTTGTAGATGGTGGACAGGCTTTGGGGAGTCAGGAGGTGAGCTACTTGCTAAAAGATGCCTAGCCTTTTACTTGCTGTTGTAACCACTATACTTGTTTGACCAGTTGAATTGAGTTTCTGGTCAATAGTAACTGCTTGGATGTTGATACCAGGTGTTTCAGTTGTGGTACTGTCATAAAACGTGAAAGAATGATAGTTAGATTCTCTGTTGCTTGGCACTTGTGTGGCGCGAATGTTACTTGCAACTTATTAGCCCAAGTCTGGATATTGTCCAGATCTTATTGTATTCGAACACAGACTACTTCAGTATCTGAGGAGTCATGAATGGCGCTGAACATTGTGCAATCATCGGCGAACATCCCCAGTTCTGACCTCATGATGGAGGGAAGGTCATTGATGAAGCAGCTGATGATGATTGGGCCTAGGACACGACCCTGAGGAGCTCCTGCGGAGATGTGCTGGAGCTTGTCTATGTGAGATAGGGACCTGAAGTGGTGAGAACTGAATCTGCAGCTGGTTTTGTATTTCTCTCAGTTGACTTCAAATGTATTAATAATGAGCTGTTAACTGAGCTGCGGGCTATTTAATAGTATCTCTCAAAATCAAGATCTATTTCTGGGACCAAGTGTGGTTTTCTGCTTATAGTCAGGCTGAAGACTGAGGAGCAACAATTCGGCCGTGTGGATCTAATCAATCCCCATTTTGGACTCGTACATTCTATCCCTGCTTTTAAATTTAGATTCTAAATATTGGTAACCTCATTTAATAAAATTTTGTGTAACATCTTCCCACTAACAGTCAGGCTGATTTACAGGAACAGTTGCTTTCCTGAACGCAGTGGCAAATAATTGGAATGACAAATGTCATTGGAAAGTTGACATACATTTATCTCTTCAATCCTAATAAAGTCATGACTGATCTGTTGCCTCAACTCCACTCTCCCAAAATTCCTCACTTCCCTCGTACCCAAAAATTTATAGGAATTCTTTGTTGAATAACTGAACATTTGAGCATCTGCAGTTTTGTGGGGCAGAAAATTCTAAAGATTCACAGCCCTCTGAGTGAAGGTTATAACTCACACACAGAAAGTAGGACCTGCCGATGCTGGAGTCTGAGATGACAAGGTGCAGAGCTGGATGCACACAGCAGGCCAGCCAGCATCAGAGAAGCAGGAAAGCTGACGTTTAGGGTCTGGACCCTCCTCTGATGTGGCTTGGCCTGCTGTGCACCTCCAGCTCCACGCCTTGTTACCTCTAAGTGAAGGCATGTGTCCTCATCTCAATCTTAAATTGTTGACTCTTTGCTCTGAGACTGAGGTGCCATTTCTGTGTTCCCAGCTGGGGTCAACTCCATTGGCTGGTTTGTGATGTAGTGATGTCAACAAAGTGGATTCAATTCCTGCACCAGCTAAGGTTACTCTCCTCCTCAACCACTTTCCCCCTTGCCACAGCTTTGGTGACCTGCTGGTTAAACCATCACCAGCCATCTTTCTCTAATGAGAGAGCAGCCTGATGGTCTGGTAGGACCACAATGACTTTGCCTGTTACTCAGATCAGATCTGCTTCAATCTCTACTTTTCCTGACCCTTTGCCATGTGGCATGTGTTCCAGTTAACAATCCGCATGTAATTAGCTTTAATATGCTGCATTTTCATTTGGGTGCTGACTCTTCAAATACTGTTAGCGGAGAATGCTCCTCCTCATATCATTGTATCTTCCATGGAGCTAGGGTATGGGGAGAAGGTGGGAATGTGGTACTGAGATAGAGGATCAGCCATGATCAGACTGAATGGTGGAACAGGCTTGAAGGGCCACATGACTACCTCCTAATACTGACTTTGTGTTTCTCTGACAGTTGATCCTCCCTTCTCACTGCCCAACCCGACCCCTCACCCTGGCACCAGGAGGGCAGAGCAAATCCTTGGAGTTCTCCGACACCACTGCGAGGTCTAGCCCCGTGTTTATATTGTCTCATATCACATCACATCGCATTGCACTTCACGTTCTGCTTGAATACCATCCTGCACTCAAGATACTCTGTGTATCCATCTTGCACTCCATTTCCTTACTCACACCGTAACAAGTACCATGCTGCTCAGAGTCAGGGACTGCTGCTCATTCACTGCTACATCCTGCTTTCCCATCCCTCCCTGCCTGCCTGACAGTCTGTCACATTCTCCTGTTCCTCAGCACTGACTAAGGCTAAAGTTCAACCTGTTTCTGGGCTGTGACTGCCTCCTGGAACAAACTGTCTGTAGAACTGAACCACTCCCTGATGCTGTAGCGCAGGCACTGTGCTTTGAAGTTGCTCAAGCTGCAAGCATTGACCACAGATCTGCTTGTCCAGGACTGTGCTGCGTTGTGTAGATTCCCACATTTTTCAGTCTTGGTATGCCACCACCCTTGCAGTGCCATTGGATTCATTTGTCAATTAGTCACTAATTTGCACAGCTAAAGTAACAGCAAGCTTCCTGACTTGGACACAAAACAACATTCACCAACGCAAACAAAAAAATCACCAACTCCTGGGGACTGTAAAAGGTTACATAAAGCAGCCCCTCCCACTGGGATTCCCACCTGGATCAAGCAGCTGTGTTAGCCCTGGTTCCCATTCATGTTCCTCCTTGCTTTGCCTCCACCCTGTGCTCCTACTCAGATGAATTGGAAAACTCTTACCCAGAGCCTGAGAGAGTTGATTCTGATTGCTGTGTGCATTACGATTGTTTGTTTTGATGTTGATTTATCTTGGTTAGAATGTATAATGTTTAGCACCAATATGCCTCAAAATTTTGACACATTAATCCCAGAGTAGTCTTCTGTCCATTCTGCTTGTATTTTTTGAGTGGGCAGTAGGACAAGGCTTTTATTTGAGTAGTTTTATTGAACAAAACTCTAAACTTCAGGATCACTTCTGCTTGAGGTAGATAAGAGTATTGGAAGTGTTGAATCAACCCTGTATCTTGCCTGGCAGGACCCTATGACTGGTAAGGATAGCAGCACCCCCCCCCCCCCCAAAAAAAAAGCAACTTGCATGTAGTTCATGGCCAGCTCCAATTGGAATTCAGTGTTCTAATGGTCGTAGTCTCCTCCAGACCTGTTGACCTCCACTTTTAGCTTCCATCTCGGCCCCTGTTATTCAGATCAGTGGCTTCAGGTGCCTAGGACTCAAATTCTGGAATTACATCACATCCTTTAGCAAAAGTTTTGGTCACCTGTCTGCAAGTCACCTCCTTTAATTCACTTTTCTTTAATCTGTGCAATACTGTTGGGGCGTTTCCCAAGTTTGTGGTGCAGTGGAAATGGATCTGTTGTACTCTAATTGAAGCAATTCTTTGCTTGTAAGATTGTGAAAATCTGGTTCTCTGTCCAAGAAATGTTAACACTAGGGATCAATCGAAAATTTCAAGACTGAGTTTGATTGTTTTTTGAAAGAGTTTTTGAGGATGACAGATTCAAATCAGGGTGGGTAGAGTTCACAGGGCTAACTGAGTGGCCCTCTGGCTGACTTTTATTATAACTTACAGTGGATTCATGATGGCCATGAGTTTAGCTATTGAATTAAGTTAGAGCATAAACCAGGATCTTGTTGAATGGCAGTGCTTTTGAATGGAAGAATGGCCTACTCTGGCTGTCTGTTTCTTTAACAGTTTGATCCTGCCTTCTGATTCCATGACACTTATCCTTACCCTGGCACCAGGAGGGCAGTACAAACCTTCGGAACTCCCAGGTACAGCTCCAGGGTCCGGTTCCTAAAGCCCTGCTGTTATTAGCTTCTAAAAGTCACTTACTGTTGACGCGTTCTTCCTGAATGTTGGCTTCCACCAAGCACCAAGGTGGTGCTGAACCAGTGTCCCTAGAGCATTGCCCCGGGTTTCTGGATTACTCGCCCAGTGATATTACCAACTAGTTGCCACCACCTCCCATGTGATATGCGGATGGAAAAATGATACGGATTCCCATTTCCCATCTGGAAAACGGACCTGCACTAAGCCAATGCATATGTGAGCCTGACTTTGCGCTCTTTCTGATTCAGAAAGACACTTGAACCTGCTCTTTCACTTCGAGACAATAATTGGGGATGTCGAGGGAGTGGTTTAATTTAGTGGTTTTGGCCAGGAGTGTCAGTGCGTGTGGTCCGTTGTCTGACCATGATCCTGGAGTTTAAAGTCCCGTGCAGGGGTTATCAGGGGTTGGGTGGGGAGGCGAGCGGTTGGTGGTGAGTGAACAAATTTGGTTTGAATTTTCTATTCCGTTTCCCCCCCACCCAGTGAAGTTTCTCAGCAGAGCCCCACTGCAGGTGAGATGTCTGAAAGTGTTGCTGCTACTGTGCGCCCCAGTAGCAGCAGCTGGGAGAAGGCTGGCTCTGTGCTGTGATCCTGAGACAGCTGGAGCCACTTAGTGCTATTTTTGTCACCTGTAACCTCTGAAGGTTGTGTGGGTGCTTGGTCACATGGCACCTGACGGAGCTACAAGCTGTCCGACTCATTGCAGGATAGCATCACCATGTGAATTTTTCAGAATCCTCCCCATAAATACACAGATTAAAAAAGTGATAACTGCTCAATCCGTCTCCCTTTGTTGCTTAGTTTTAAATTAAGAAAGGCTTTCATCCAAATGACACATCTCGCAAACCTTTCCTCAATGTCCCCAAGCGCTTCACAGATTTCAAAATGTTGTTACCAGTGTAAATTAGGAAATGCCCCATCTATGTTTGTGTACATATTCAGCTGTGATTTATAACAGTGAAAATTGTGTTTGGCAAGATTGGACAGTATATCTGTAAATCTAATACTGCCAATGCTTGTATTCACAGCACAAGCATTGTAAATTTAGTTAAAGTCATGCAAATATTTAAAAACAATGAGATTCTAATAATTCTTGCAGCATATTTTGGAGACCATAGAGTTCCAGGGTATTTGGATTGATCTGGGAACTTTTCCTCTCACTTTCAGGCTCCAGCCTCTCTGCTCCACGCAAGTAGTTGTTCAGTGACAAGTGAAGAATTCTGTCATGTTTTCTTTTCTTTCATGGATGCTATCATTCGCTAGGCCAGTGTTTATGCCCATCCTTAATTACTCAGCATAATTAAGAATCAACTGCATTGCCGTGGGTTTGGAGTCGCATGTTGGCCTGACCAGGTGAGGATGGCAGATTTGCTTCCATAAAGGACATGAGTGAACCAGATGGGCTTTAATGATAGTCATGATGTGGAGGTGCTGGTGTTGAAGTGCGTTGCCATGTGACTTATACTCTTATTCCAGCCTTTTGTTTTAGCTTTGGCACCGTTTTTTTTGTAATTTTTTTTCTCTGCTTTAATTAATCAGATTGTTGGTCATCCCCTTTCTTGCTGTCCAGCTGTCAATACTTTAATGACAACTCTGAAACTTTTAATCAGCTGCCAAGAGTTGTTATTCAGCCTGTGACACTCCACTCTTACTATTTGCACTTGTCTGTTGGCACTCTTAATTATCCTGCCATTCTCTACCTGCATATAAATTCTGTGCCTGTGCACTTCCCTCCACTTCACCCGATGAAGGAGATGTGCTCTGAAAGCTTGTAATTTCGAATCCTGTCTGACACAACCTGCTGTCATGTGACTTGTGACTTTGTGACAATATTGGTTACTGTTAGATGAGCTTTTTATTCCAGAATTCTATTGAATTAACATCTAGTCGTCAGTTGTGGTAGGATTTGAACCCATGTCTGCAGAGCATTAACCTGGAATTCTGCATTACTGGTGCAGTGAATTACTGCTGTTCTACTGCCAACACCTTTTTCTCCTGATATTTTCAACCAGCGTCTCTGAAACATTTAACTGATTAACACTGGAAACGGCAACATGCTGCTGAAACGTTTCATTCGACCAAGTGTAGGACTGCCAGCTTTCAGACCATCACGACAATTTACAGTGCCAGAGCTATACCATGGAGAAAGCATTGGGGAACTTCTGAACTCCTGAGTTGAAAAGGTGCAAGTTTTGAGCATATTCCTTTTCACAGAGAATAGTCCCCAAGTATGGGGTTGACTGATTATTTTCAATCAGCTGTTAACATAGCTGTGTGCACAATTGGGATTGTTCGGTCAGTGTTTCACATCTAAAAACAGACCACTCGTTTTTGGCCTTGGATCAATTGTTATAAACAAATTGCTTACCTGCTTGTGTACTTGTGTGTGTGCAGCATTACTGTGGCATCATTATGGGTAGTGTTCCTGAAAGGGTAAAAAAAAAGTTTTCCAAATCCAAAAACAAAGGAGATATTTCCTTGTAGTTTTGAGCATTAGCATCCTGAGTCTGTCAGTACTGGGATCTAGTAATTAGGTATGTACTGAATGTACATGTGGTTTCCAAATTGCAGAGAACATCCAGTATTAAAATAGTTAAAGAGCCTAGACTGTGAAATTATTTCCTTATTAGGACTGTTGTGTTCCTTGGCAAGTTCTTATGATCTATGCCAAAGCCATTGATAGGAAGTTGGAATTATTTCACATTATTTAGTTATGTGTAACTTATGTTTTGAAATCACCGT
Source organism: Stegostoma tigrinum (assembly GCF_030684315.1). Classification (NCBI taxonomy): domain Eukaryota; kingdom Metazoa; phylum Chordata; class Chondrichthyes; order Orectolobiformes; family Stegostomatidae; genus Stegostoma; species Stegostoma tigrinum. Next base: position 60,983,150 of record NC_081371.1, read on the forward strand.
TCTTCCAAAAAAATTCAACTTGCATTGAGCAAGAAGCAAATATGTTTCTGTTTTACTGTGTTAGATTATTCTAAACAAAAAAAGCAAACTTGTTCCCAAATGTTAAAATGACAGGAAAAGGCGCCTTAATCGGAATTCCTGTAGTCATCTCATTCTTTTCTGTCTGTCCGCTGTTCGAGATATGTAGGCTAGTGCTCGATTGATTCTGTTCCTAACCTGTTTTATTTTCTCGGGTTCCGTTCATTGTGTCCAGCCATTTATCCTGTTCATTCCTATTTTTCTCTAAGGTATAGGAGAACATCTATCAATAAAACATCTTTCGTGATCTCAGGATGTTTCAAAGGGCTTCAGAGTTCACGTGTGTTTCAAAATGTAGTTAGTATTTTGCAAAAGATGTATGGCTGCTAACCTGCATGCCGTGAGATCCCATTAATAAAGAGCAAAGATAACCAACAGTCTTTGTGATGTCAGTTGAGAAGTAGACATTGGCCTGGACACCAGAAGGACGCCCCCACATCCCCAACTCATCTGTGAAATGGTGCTGTAGGACTCACTCTGAATCCACATCAGGGAGGTCAGATGGGCCTCGGTTTAGCATCTCATCCAAAAGACAGCACATGTTGACCATCCAGCAGCCCCTAAGGTTTCTGTTAATGAACTTTATGATGTCTCTTCTTGAGCTATCTTATCTTGACTCAGTCTCTCTGAGCTGTTGAATCTTGCTTCATTTGAACTTTGTGCCAGAAAGCAAACTCAACACCAGCATCACAAACAGTATTCTGTGGAACGGATGAGTGTAAATATGGCCAAAAAAAATTCAGATGAACTTTTTTCAAATTGAAAAACTCAGTGCTTCCATGGAAAGAGTGTAGGATTCAGGAAGCTGTACTCACACAATCATAGAGTGAGCTAGGAGAGCATTCACCTGCCCTGCCTACCTGTAGGGTTATCACTTTCCTCCTACTGCCTTGCTGTTTTCCGAAGAGATCTCAGGTTCATTGGCTTTATGCAAGTGTGGGGATGGATCCAGTCAGAAACCTGTAATTTAGCCATTAAATGGTTTCTTGGTGATCCAGTCAGAATCTAGTGTGTATGCTTTGTGACTGAGAAACTCTGCTCATTTCTTCTGATCGGAAATTGATTTGTACCGAACTCTCCGTTAACTGCCACATCAAATTTCTCCACCACTCCATTACAAAAATGAACACAGAGATCTAGCTGTGAATACACCTTCCTATTCATTTTTTAAAAGTAGTCCCTTTGTGGAATTTGGTTCTCGCCGGGTGGACCAACTTTCGTTGTCCATCCCTGTTTGAGTTCAGCTCCAACAATACTCAAGAAGCTTGACACCATCCCGGAAACAGTAGCCCGCTTGATTGGGACCACATCCACTTCGAACAGCACTGACGCTCAAGAGTAGTTTGTACCATCCACAAGATGCACTCCAGAAATTCATCACAGATCCTTAAAAAGTACCTTCCATACCCATCACCACTTCCATCTCGAAGGACAAGGGCAGCAGATATGTGCGACCGCTACCCCCTACAAGATCCCCTCCAGGCCGGTCACCATCCTGACTTAAGTATTTTGCTATTCCCTTGGTATTGTTGGATCAACATCTTGGAATTCCCTCCCTAAGGGCATTATGGGTATACTCAACACCTATGGTTATACTGCAGTAGTTCAAGAAGGCAGAGAAGGGCATCTAGGATTGGGCAGTAAATACTGGTGCAGCCATTGACACCCAAATCTCGTGCGTAAATTTTTTTTAAAAATCCTATTTTTGACCCCATGCCCCTTTTGACTTTAAAAGCCAAAATTTTATCTCGTTTTTCTCATGTATGTTTTCAGTGACATGGCCTCCACATCCTACTGTAGTAGAGAATTCCATGGGTTTTTTCTTTATTAATTCGTGGGATGAGAACGTCGCTGGTGAGGCAACATTTATTGTCCATCCCAAATTGCCCAGAAGGCAGTTAAGAGTCAATGATATTGCTGCAAGCCTGGAGTCACGTGTAGACCAGACAAGCTAAGGATGGCAGTTAGCTTCCCAAATGGATATTAGTGAACCAGATGGGTTTTACCAACAATTGACAGTGGATTCATGTTCATTATTAGAGTCTTAATTCTGGATATTTATTGAATTCCAATTCCAATTCCAATTCTACCATCTGCATTGCAGGATTCAAACCTGGGTCCCCAGAACATGACCTGGGTCTCTGGATTAACAGTCCAGCAATAATAACCACTAGACCATTGCCTCCCCTCCACTTGCTACCCATTAAGTGATAATCTTTCCATATCTCAGTCTTAAAACGCTACTCCCCCACCCACTCCCCAGTATCCTGGGACTGTCATAACATGTCTGAACAGGTTGATTACATATATTTATAGATCACATAAGTTGTTCAGTATTTCCTGCTGTTCTGTATTTCTTAACGTGCTGGGTCATGGCAACTCAAAATTGACTGTTCAGGCAGTAACTGCAACTGCAGAATGATACCAGGTTGACAGGACAATGAGTGGAGGAGGAAATAGTCCATTAAAACTTTCTTTTAAAGCCTGCTAAAGAATTTTGAGCAGACTTCGGAGTGTTTTGCTCAGTATGTAAAGAAATGGCCCAATGTCCGTAACTGTCCCCATCATGCAGAAGACCAGAACCTTGGAGTTCTACAGCCACCACTTGTAGCACTAGTCTAATGATCTAAAATGATGCAGCTGTGAGAAGTGATTAGAAGTATTTATAGAATCAGAAGTTGCTTAATTTATTAACATGGGGCTGGTTTCCAGCTAAAACCCCCACTTAATGTGCCTCACCTGGAAAATGTAAAATGATACAAGGTTTACATCCTAACTTGGTCATTACAACTGTACATGTTTCAAAACACAATATTGTGGGATAAAAAGTTTCCTTTTAAAATCTTGAAGATTTGTTCCTGTACAACATTGTTCCTTCACAGTGTTATACATTGGTTTATTCCAAACATGTCTTCCGTTGCCTTGGAATATCTGCATGCCAAATTCTCAAATTGCACCAGAGCTGTTCACTGGGTAAGGATCTTGACTGAAAATCATGCCTTGTGGTTTCTCCCTCCAAAACCGGTGAACTTGCAAGACTTGCATCTCGGCAGCATCTTTCACACCATTGACAAAACACTTTGCCGCAAAGTGATTTTTGGAAGTGTCAGCGTTGTTGTCATATCAGAAATTTGTTTGCAGACTCCCCTAAATAGCTATGCTATAATGACTCGGTCTGTTTTAGTCATATTGGTTGAGGGAGAAATATTGGCCAGGAACTTCTCCCTATTCTGCGAAATAATACCATGAGATCCTTAAAATCCATCTGAGAGAGCAGATGGACATGTTGAAACCAACCCCTGCCCAACTCAGAGCTGGTATTCCAACAACTTTCACCCCTCCAAACGGGCTCCCAATGAAAGTGGGAAGCTCCGACGTAGAAGGAGGACCATCAGCCCATTGTGCCTGTGTCATCTCTTTCCAAGAGCTCTGTTAGTCCTGGCCCATTGAGTTTTGTTCCTTTGGGATGACTTATGCAACTGAGTGTCATTTGACAGATTTAGAGGACAGCCAGTACACCTTTTTTTCTGCCTTTCCTTTTGTTCTTTTGCTACTTACTTCAGTCTCGTTCTTCATCTTCTAATGCTCCTCCATGTTATTTCCTGAAAGTATTTTCCTTGAAGCTGCAATCAGTTTGTCAAGTTGTAGAGTTATACTTTGCCACGCTTCTGCTTCTGACATTTGGGTTGCCTTCAGTTGTGGTTTGAATTTTAAATTTCAGATCCTTCCAGACTTGATTTTTCTCTACCTCTGTAACTTCCTCAAATAGGATGTTTCCCCTTGTGGGAAAGACTAGACCCAGGGACCACAGTTTAAATAGAAGACGATGGTAACATATGTTTTCTGTCAGTGTATTTTCGGTCTCTGGAGCACTGTCACCCTGAGAGCAATGGAGGCTGGCTCATTAAATATTTTTAAAGCCAAGTTCAATATGCTTTCAAATGAAAAACACCAGGGACAGGCAACAAAGTGGAGTTGAGACTACAGTCAGATCAATTATGAACTTGCTGAATGGTGGCGCAGGCTCCAGGAGTCGAATAGCCTCTGCCTTCTGATTTGTATGTCAGTATGACCCTCTGAGATCTGAACCCATCCTCCTAAGTTTAATTTTTTTTTCCCCATGGCAACCATGTCTTCAGCTGCTGGAAGCTCTGGGTTTCCCTCACTAAACACTTAATGACAAGGAATAGCCACCATTCCTCATTAACACCTCTCCAGCTCGCTTTGTTCATTGGACTTGGGCATCACTGGCTGGGCCCAGCATTTATTGCCCATCTCTAGTTGCCCCTTGAGAAGGTGGGGGTGAGCTGCCTTCTTGAACCACTGCAGTCCATGTGCTGGAGATGGACCCACAATGCCCTTAGGGAGAAAAGTCTTGGATTTTGACCCAGCACCAGTGAAGGAATGGCGATATATTTCCAATAAATGGTGAGTGGCCTGGAGGGGAATTTGCGAGATGGTGCTCCTATTGCTGTTTTCAAAATGCTGTTGACAGTGTATGGCTTTGACAAACCTTTGGCTATTACCCTATTATCTTTAATGAATACATTGTGTCAGTATTCATTGTGAGGAGTGGGACATGATGGATATTTAGGTTAGGGATAAATGTTTGATTACTCTAGGTCAAATTGGCATAGGAGGGGGAAGTCTTTGGTATTCTAAAAGGCATTAGAGTGGACAGATCCGGATGGGATCTATCCCATGTTACTGAGTGAAGCGAGAGAGGAAATAGCTGGGGCCTTAACAGGTATCTTTGCAGCATCGTTGAGCACAGGTGAGGTCCCAGAGGATTGGAAAATTGCTAATGTTGTCCCCTTGATTAAGAAGGGTAGCAAGGATAATCCAGGTAATTGTCAACCGGTGAGCCTGACATCAGTGGTGGGGAAGCTGCTGGAGAAGATACTGCGGGATAGGATCTATTTTAGATTTGGAAGAAAGTGGGCTTATCAGTGATAGGCAGCATGGTTTTGTGCAGGGAAGGTCATGTCTTACCAACTTAATAGAATTCTTTGAGGAAGTGACAAAGTTGATAGATGAGGGATGGGCTGTAAATGTCGTATACGTGAACTTCAGTAAGGCATTTGATAAGGTTCCCCACGGTAGGCTAATGGAGAAAGTGGAGTTGCGTGGGATCCACAGTGTACTAACTAGATGGAGAGAGAACTGGCTGGGCAACAGGAAACAGAGTTGTAGTGCAAGGGAGTTTCACAAATTGGAGAACTGTGACCAGTGGTGTTCCACAGGGATCCGTGTTGGGACCACTGTTGTTTGTGAGTATACATAAATGATCTGGAGGAAGGTATAGATGGTCTGATCAGCAAGTTTGCAGATGACAGTAAGATTGGTGGGGTAGCAGATAGTGAAGGGCAATGTCGGAGAATGCAGCAGAATACAGATAGATTGGGGAGTTGGGTGGAGAAATGGCAGATGGAGGTCAATCCAGGCAAATGCGAGGTGATACATATTGGAAGATCAAATTCAAGAGCATACTAGACGGTAAATGGAAAAGCCCTGGGGAAAATTGATGCACAGAGAGATCTGGGTGTTCAGGCCCATTGTACCCTGAAGGTGGCAATGCAGGTTGATAGAGTGGTCAAGAAGGCGTACAGCATGCTTTCATTCACGGACTGGGTATTGAGTATAAGAGTTGGCAGGCCATGTTACAGTTGTATAGGACTTCGGGTCGACAACATTTGGAATATTGTGTACAGTTCTGGTCGCCACATTACCAAAAGGATGTGGATGCTTTGGAGAGGGTGCAGAGAAGGTTCACTAGGATGTTGCTTGTTATGGAGGGTGTTAGCTGTGAATAGAGGTTGAGTAGATTAGGATTATTTACACTTGAAAGACAGAGGTTGAGGGGGGACCTGATTGAGGTCTACAAAACCATGAGGGGTATAGACAGGGTGGATAGCAAGAAGCTTTTTCCCTAGAGTAGGGGATTCAATTACTAGGGGTCATGAGTTCAACGTGAGAGGGGAAAAGTTTAAGGGAGGTATGCGTGGAAAGTTCTTTACGCAGAGGGTGGTGGGTGCCTGGAATGCGTGGCCAGCGGAGGTGGTAGAGGCAGGCACGATAATGTCATTTAAGATGTATCTAGACAGATACTGAATAGGCAGGGAGCAGAGGGATACCGATCCTTGGAGAATAGGCTCTTCTCCCACTGTTCACAAGGTGAATAGATGTGTGCTTACTCATTGTTTATAAAATTCTTTTACATCAGTTAGTGCACAGAAGAAAAATGTAATTGTGTCATTTCCAGAATAGCTATATTCCAGGCTGCTTTGAGGCAAGGGAAGAGGTTACAGGGACCTTGGCCACAAAAGGGCTGTCAGAGGACTGGAGGTCAGCTGATGTGACGCTGCTACTCAAGCAGAGGAGTATACATGAGCAAACAATGGGTCAGTGAGTCTGACGTCGGTGGGAGGGAACCTTTTAGAGAAACCACTGAGGGAGGAAATGAGCCTCCACTTGTAGAGGCAAGGAATAGCTATCAATCCTTTGTAAGGAGGAGTCTCATGTCAAAACAGATTTGGTTGAATTTTTGAGGGCGTGCCTGGCTGTGTGGATGAGGGTCATGCAATGCACGTGTTCGACATAGACTTCACTAAGATTTTTGGCAAGATTTGACAAGGCAGACTCCTGTAAGAGCTAATGGGATCCAAGGAAATATGACAAATGTAATTCAAAATTAGCCTAATGGCAGGAAGCAGAGGGTGATGGTCGAAGATGGTTTTTGTCTTTGGAATGCTATGTCTTGTGGTGTACCACTGGTTTGGTGCTGGCCCCTTTGCTGTTAGCCATGTACAGGAATGGAGGAGGTTTGATCGGTTCGTTTGCAGGTGACACAAACATCGGGGAAAAAGCGGGAAAGCTGTCAACTACAGGGCGACCTATTTGGGCCAGTCATGTGGGGTGAACAGTGACAAATGGAGAAGTCTGAGATGATGGGAGTACTGACATAAAGAATGGCATGATGCTTGGAAGTACAGGTGATCAGAGAGAGACCTTTGTATACTGTCTGCATGCCAACACATCTTTTGAAAGCACCTGGACAGGTAGATAAGGTGGTTCAGAAAGCATGTGGGATACTTGGCTTTATTAATCAAAGCATTGAATATAAGACTAGGGAGGTTATAATGGAGCTGTATGTAACACTAGTTGGACAACAGCTAGAGTACTATGTGCAGGCTGATCACCACATTTTCATAAGGTTATGATTGCAATGGAGAGGGATCATTGGGTTTCCCTGGAGAGGAGAAGGCTGACGGAGGCCTGTTTGAGATGTGCAAAATCCTGAGTGGCATAGACGTGAGAGTTGTGGAGAAATCTTTCCCATTGTTCGAGGGGTGTGTAACCAGGTTGATAGTTTTTAGATAAGGGGCAGGAAGGCTAGAGGGGACTTGAGGAAAAATGTTTTCACTTGGAGGGAGTGGGTATCTGGAGCTCGCTGCTGGAATCGGTGGAAGAGGCAGGAGCCATCACATTTCAGTCAGAAAATCAGGAATTACTGGGGAAACTCCGGAGGTTTAGCAGTGCCTGTGGAGAAAAAGCAGAGTTAACATTTCGCGCCCAGTGACCTTTCTTAGAACTCTCCGCTCTCAACATTCAAGTATTTCCATGACCACTTGGAACATCATCGCATACAGGGTATCGCTGAACATCCAGAAGCTGGAAAATGGAATTGCGATGGATTGAAGCTGGATGACTGGATACGCAGTGGGCTGAAGACCGTCCTTTGGTTATGTCAAAACCCTCAACACTCTCACTTCATTTATAGGGCTGGATTCTACTATCCTCCTGATGTCAGTTTTGAAAAAATTTGTGGCCAGTCCATGAAAGTCAGTGGCCATTAAAACCACCACAATGCCCAACTTTAATTGTTGGGTTGGGTGTGTGGTAAAGATGGTTTTCCACATAAAGCTGGACAGATTGGTATGTTGTTTGCACAATGTCTGATATTTACCCAGAGTCAGAAAGTTCCCTGCTCATCCAAAGAAAAGAGAATATGTACTGCTTCCTTCTAAGTTGGAATATATTCTGTTCGACGTGACCCATCAGTCCACATGAACAATACATTGATTAAAAATGAATCAGAAATGCTGTGTATTTGCAGCATATGCATTAAATTGTAATTTTTATTCACCAGTGAAATTGCTGAGAAAAGCCTGTTGTAGACCAAGACCATTGATTTTGTGCTATTTCTAGGTAGCTCGATAATCCTCACCTGTCTCTCATCACTCACATTTACCCTGCTAAACTCGGACCCTCATTCATAACTTCATTACCTTTTCATATGATGTCAATTCCAAGCTGGTCTCCTGTATTCTGTGCTCCAAATCAGTCAAATCTCTCATGTCCATAACTTAATTCTCTGTACCACCCTGCCCATCACGAGGTCAGAGGTGAGGATGTTCTCTGATTGCACAGTGTTAACAAACCACTGTAGCAAGATTTGGACAACCACTGCGTTTGGGCTGACAAGTGGAAAATAACATTTGTACCACAAAAATGCAAGGCAATTACCATCTACAACAAGAGAGCATCTAACAATCTCCCTTGACATTTAGTGACATGGCCATCACTGAATCCCCCTCTATCAATATCCTGTAGTTGCCATTGACCAGAAACTGAACTGGGCTATAAATGGATAATAAAATGTGAGGCTGGATGAACGCAGCAGGCCAAGCAGCATCTCAGGAGCACAAAAGCTGACGTTTCGGGCCTAGACCCTTCATCAGAGAGGGGGATGGGGAGAGGGAGCTGGAATAAATAGGGAGAGAGGGGGAGGCGGACCGAAGATGGAGAGTAAAGAAGATAGGTGGAGAGAGTATAGGTGGGGAGGTAGGGAGGGGATAGGTCAGTCCAGGGAAGACGGACAGGTCAAGGAGGTGGGATGAGGTTAGTAGGTAGCTTGCAAACTGAGCGGAGGTGTTCAGTTCGCAATAAACAACTGCACCTCCCAGTCGCAAACCATTTCCACTCCCCCTCCCATTCTCTAGATGACATGTCCATCATGGGCCTCCTGCAGTGCCACAATGATGCCACCCGAAGGTTGCAGGAACAGCAACTCATATTCCGCCTGGGAACCCTGCAGCCATATGGTATCAATGTGGACTTCACCAGTTTCAAAATCTCCCCTTCCACCACTGCATCCCTAAACCAGCCCAGTTCGTCCCCTCCCCGCACTGCACCACACAACCAGCCCAGCTCTTCCCCCCCCACCCACTGCATCCCAAAACCAGTCCAACCTGTCTCTGCCTCCCTAACCGGTTCTTCCTCTCACCCATCCCTTCCTCCCACACCAAGCCGCACCCCCAGCTACCTACTAACCTCATCCCACCTCCTTGACCTGTCCGTCTTCCCTGGACTGACCTATCCCCTCCCTACCTCCCCACCTACACTCTCTCCACCTATCTTCTTTACTCTCCATCTTCGGTCCGCCTCCCCCTCTCTCCCTATTCATTCCAGCTCCCTCTCCCCATCCCCCTCTCTGATGAAGGGTCTAGGCCCGAAACGTCAGCTTTTGTGCTCCTGAGATGCTGCTTGGCCTGCTGTGTTCATCCAGCCTCACATTTTATTATCTTGGAATTCTCCAGCATCTGCAGTTCCCATTATCTCTGGGCTATAAATGGAGTGGCTACAAACGCAGGTTAGAGTTTTCAGTTTGTTTTTATTTATTCATACAATGTGTGGCCATCACTGACTGCATTGGTATTTATTGTCCATGTCCATTTTCCCTTGAAGCCTGTGATTAGCTGACTTCGTGATCCATTTGGTGTACATAGGCCCAGAGGGATTGAAGAGGGAGATCTGTGGCAAGTAACTCACCTCCAGACTCCCCAAAGCCTGTCCACTGATACAAGGCACAAATCAGGAGTGTGATGGAATGGCCCTCACTTGCCTGGAAGGGTGCAGCCCCAACATTCTAAGCTCTACACTATCAAGGACAAAGCAGCCTGCTTGATTAGCATCAATTCCATGAACACTCACTGTCTTCACATTGGGCACTGTGTTCCATCTCCAAGATGTACTGCAGAAATTTACCAAGGCTCCTTAGCACCTTCTTTTTAGAAGGACAAGGGCTACAGGTACATGGGAACACGGCCCCCTTCAAGTTCCCAGTAGGACCTTGCAAAGGATTGAAGATCATAGGGACTTTGGTATGTGTATGTATACTGGTCCCTTAAGTTATCAGGAGAGGTGGATAAATTGGTTAAGAAGACATATAGTACACTTGCTTTTATTAGCTGAGAGAGAGCTTAAGAGCCTGGAGGTGATGCTAGAACTGTATAAAATGTTGGTTAGGCCACAGCTGGAGTACTGTGTGCAGTTCTGGAATCCACGTAATAACAGGGATGTGATAGTGGTGCAGAGGATATTTACCAGGATCTTTGCCTGGGCCGGAGAGTTTCAGTGATGACGGGAAATTGGACAGACTGACGTTGTTATACTTGTCAAGGAATGTGATGGGTTGTATAAAATTGAGCAACACAGATAGGAAGAAACGTTTCCCCTTTGGGTAGGGAATCAGTGATTCGGGGCAGAAGGTTTTGAGGAATGTAAGGAAAAACCTCTTTCCCCAGAGGGTGGTGGGAATCTAGAACTCACTGGTGGCAGAGGCAGAAAGCCTTATCCCATTTTAAGAAGCATTTAGATGTGCCCTTGCAATGCCAGGGCACACCAGGCTCTGGGCTCAGTCCTGGGAAATGGGATTAGAATAGTGAGGTACAGTTCTTCCCCTCCCCCCCCCCCACTGCATCACAAAACCAGCCCAGTCTGTCTCCGCTTCCCTAACTTGTTCTTCCTCTCACCCATCCCTTCCTCCCACCTCGAGCCGCACCTCCATTTCCTACCTACCACCTCATCCCGCCTCCTTGACCTGTCCGTCTTCCCTGGACTGACCTATCACCTCCCTACCTCCCACCTTTACTCTCCTCTCCACCTATCTTCTTTTCTCTCCATCTTCGGTCCACCTCCCCCTCTCTCCCTATTTATTCAAGTTCCCTCTCCCCATCCCCCTCTTTGATGAAGGGTCTAGGCCTGAAACGTCAGCTTTTGTGCTCCTGAGATGCTGCTTGGCCTGCTGTGTTCATCCAGCTCCACACTTTGTTATCTTAGAATAGTGAGGTGATTGCATCCACACTGGTCAAAAACAATGGGCCAAAGGCCTTTATCTGTACTGTAGATCTCAATGACACAGCCTGAAGACAACATCAAACTGAAGCTCAACTCTACTCTGTCATCCTTAAGTGCAACCCTGCTTTCTGGCATCTGTCTATTAGGCTGAATCAGACTCACTTTCACCTTGCGATTGCTTACAAGCACATAGCTGTGTCATCTGTTAAGGTCTGGTTGCACCATTGTAACATGCATAACTTTCAGCTCATCTGAAACGCTCATCCATGCCATTGTTTCCACTGGATTATTCCAAGCACACTCTGCCAGCATCCCATGTTCTCCCCTCCCCGAAAACTCCTGGTCATTCAGAACTGTGCTCCCTGTTTCTTGAACTCTCTCTGAATCCTGTGTGTGTGTGTCTTTACCAGTTAAATAACTTCTCTCTGTGGTTTTTAATTCCCTCATTCCTCCCTGCCTCTGTAATTGCCTCTAGCCCTCACCACCTTTGGAGATACGTGATCCTCTGATTCCTGCACTGAGCGCTTCGGAATTTTAATTGCTGCAACATTTGGATTCAGTCTTCAGTGACGTGGGCCCTGACCTCTGGGAACTCTTACCCCCTAACCTCTCTGCCTCAGATGTACTTTAAAACCCATTGCTTTTTAACCTTGCTTCTGCTCACCTGGCCTAATATCATCCTGCGTGTTTCTGCGTTCTATTTAGTTTACACTGTTGGTTGTGAGTCAGTTGGCAGAATTTTTGCATCTGAATCATGAGACTGTTCAAAACAGCTTGAGGTTGGCTGCCATGGAGTACCGAGGAAGTCCTGTGGTGCCATCACTTCTCCTTCTGTGGCTGGGTATAAACAATCACATGACATTTCGAAGAAGAGTAGCAGAGCTCTCTCTGGTGTCGTGCCCAATGTGAATCCTTTCCTTAATGCCCAAAAAGCATTATCACGTTGCTGTTGATGGGAGCTTGCTATGTACAATGTGGCTGCTGCATTTCCAACATTGTAACCTTCCCAAAGCCGCATGTATTGGCTGCAGAGTGCTTGGAGACATTAATTAGTTAAGAAAACGAAACCTTCCTGTTTTATAATGACCAGTATGCTGGGAGGCATTATATCATTTTTGAAGTGGCAATATAAATTATTGCATGATGCAGTCTCATTCTGTTACTTTCAAGGTGAGTGATAAATTGCCATTGTCTTGCGAGAACATAGTGGTTTCTCAATCATTAGAGAGAGGCACGACTGGTGGGGGTTTAACCTGAGGGCCACCATGCCTCAAGAGAAGAGATTGAGAAGGAGGGTCCTTCATGGTAACCTCAACCAGTCTGGGACTTGAACTCACATTGTTAGCAGCGTTCTGCACCACAAAAAGGCCATACAGCCGCCTGAGCAAGGAGACTCCCTCCAATCTCTCCAGTTGTCAATGCAAATGAACATTTGTTTTTGTTTGTTGGTGTTTGATCCAAGTTTTCACTTGTTAGATACCAGAAAAATCCTTCCCTTTCTCGGCAGATGCTTCAAATAGTCTCGTTCACAATCCAATCATGATTTGTGTTGAAGCTAAACTGTTGTTACCAGCTGTGTGGAGGTGCATGGCTACCTGAAACTTGCACTCAGCTGAAGGACATTGGATGCATGGGGAGCCTCATTGCAATTAATTACTGCAAGCTTTCTCCCTGCCTCCTTGTTATATTACACACTTTGTTCTGCAATGACCTTTCATTACAAGCTGCTGTTTCGTTACGTAAATTTTGTTCATAAATTAGCATCACCTCATATCTCAAATAACTGTGTTTTGGGAAATTTCAAACTTACTACTTGGTCAGAAATTGTTTTTGAGATAATTCTGATTATATGGAGAGCAGCAGGTCCCAGTCGGGGCGGGGAGTTTAAGCCTCCGAATCACTCCAAGAAAAGTGTTTTCTTTAGGGATTGCAATTTTGTTGTAGATGACCAGGTCAGAAGTCAAACAAAATCAAGTTGTAGTCCAACAGGCTTATTTGAAATTACAAACTTTTGATTTCAAATAAACTTGTTGGACTAGAACCTTCTGACCTTTTCCACACCAGTCCAACATTAGCATGTCCATATCGTAGATAACAAGTACAAAGGCAGAGTTCCTGTAACCACGATGGGCTGAGTCCAACATGATATTTAACCTTGGGAGTGTGAGGCTAAATCTGCCGTGACTCAATAATGAAAATTGACGCAAGAATTTCAGTTTTCTCAAAATAAAAACTTCCACCATCAAAATATTTTTGAATGTTGCAGAATCATTGGCTTAGATTAATGTGCCTGCATTTCTGATAGGTGGGAGTGCATTTCTTGACACCTGGGCATTAATCCATGTCAGAAAATGATTTGAAGATGTGTTCTCTGAAGTCTGTTCCAGTGTAAATGGAATGTCAGCAACCACATCTCTATGTATGGTATTAAATGTATTTGGACTGAAATATCCTGATTGCATGCAACTCAAAACAAAATACTGTGCAAATCTGAAATGAAAACAGAACCCTGGAGAAACTTAGTAAGTGTGGAGAGAGAAGGAGAGACAGACAGAGAGCATGAGCGAGCGAGATAGAGTTCATGTCTCAAGTCCAGTACTGAAGAAGAGTAGCTAGACTTATCAGGTAGCTCAGTTGGCTGGATGGCTGGCGTGCAATACAGAGTGATGCCAACAGTGTGAGTTTAATCGTCAAACTGCTTGAGGTTATCATGAAGGACTCACGCAACCTCTCCCTTCACCCGAGAGACCCTCAGATTAAACCTCCATCGATTGTGTCTCTCCTTAATGAGAGAGCAGGACTACAGTCTGGTAGGTCAGTAGTGAATTCCACAGACTCATGACCCTTTGAGAGAAGTAATTCCTCCCCATCTCTAATTTATGTCAACCACCCTTCAGCCTAAGTGTATGACCCGTAATTGTGGAGAGCAGTTTTGATGGACTCCCAGAACTTTATTTTCTCAATGTGTAATATTTCTGGTTCTGAACAGTTGGGTATATCCTTGCCATGAGGAAGCCATGTTCCTATTTGCTGGGGGCTGAGCTAAGCTTGTTGGGTCAAATTTGAAATCGGTCCCTGCCTCACTCTGTGACTCTCATTCTCTTGTATTCTCTTGTATTTTAGTCATAAAAAAGGGGTTTAAACCACTCTGCTCCCCGCCCCCCCCCCCCAACCCCCCAGCATCAGCGTTTGTCAACTCGGCCAACTCTCCTTGTGCAATGACTGAGGGAGGAGTGGTCCACTTGGCCACATCCACCTGATCGAGGGTTTCTTGCTCCCCCCTCCAGAGTGTGGATGATTCACTCCCACTCCAGTGTGAGGGGGCCTTGCCCCCTGTTCCAGTATGAGGGGTTCTGAGATGATGAGTCTAGTGGACAACCATAGAGTCCCTACAGTGTGGAAACAGGCCCTTCGGCCCAATAAGTCCACACCGGACCACAGAGCATAACACACAGACCCAACCCTCTACAACCCACCTAACCTACATAGCTCTGTACGCTACGGGCAATTTAGCATGGCCAGTTCACCTAGCCTGCACATCTTTGGACTGTGGGAAGAAACGGAGCACCCGGAGAAAATCCACGCAGACACGGGGAGAATGTGCAAACTCCACACAGACAGTTACCCGAGGCTGGAATCGAACCCAGGTCCCTGGCACTGAGGTTGCAATGCGAACCACGAGCCACCGTGCCCCCCCCATTACTTTTTTTGTTTTCTTTTACAAATGACGAGCTGCAGTCTGTATATCAAGTGGGTGAGTTATCTGGAAGCTTGAGTGTTCCTCTGCTATCTCAGCGTCTCCTTTGCGTGTCACTGATAAAGACCATCAACACGTTCAGCGCCTTTCTGAATTAACATATCTGTTGTGGTTGGACACAAACCTGTGCTTCCCACTGTATTCAATGTTTAATACTCTGCTTCTACTCCAATTTTAGGGTAAGACTTCCAAAGACTCATGATCCTCAGAGACAGAGAATTTCACCACCCCATCATTTTAATTGAGTGATTCTGACTTTTAAGCAGTGGCCCTTGTGTTTATATTATTTCATTTACCTGCTTTAATTCTTTGCCAAATCACACGCAAGTTCTGACACCCAACAGCGGGAAACCAGAGTATGGTGTGACCCCTCAGGAGTGTTGGACAGAATGATCCGTTTCCAATCGATATGACTGTGTATCAATTTGCTTCCTCTTCAGCAGAAACGCGAGTCTTCAGAGAGAGGCCTGATGGATCTTCCCCTTGTCAGACCTTTCCTCTGAAATCCATACATTGGGGTAGGAAGGAATGACCCCCGATTCAGCCAAACCCCCACTCCCCCACCCCCAAAAGCAGCTCCTGACCAATCAGATGCTGGCAGCTCTTGAACTCCACAGTGCCACCTGGAGTGCCTTTGTTTCAGTGCAGATGGGTGGGAGTGGGTGAGCACACGGTCATGTTTATTGGCTGGGGTGGAGATGAGTGAACGGAGAAGGGCTGGATAGAATGAGGGCTACCTCACTCAGCTGACCTGTGCGGATGATGGCTTGTTTTGCGGTGGGAGGGAAGGGGGGCACACTTTACCCCAGTGACTGGGGAGTCTGTAACCAGAGGTCACAGTCTCAGGATATGACATAGGCCATTTAGGACTGAGATGAGGAGAAATGCCTTCACTCAGAGAGTGGGGACCCTGTGAAATTCTCTGTCACAGAAAGTAGTTGAGGGCGAAACATCAAATGTGATCAAGGAGTTAGGTACAGTTCTTGGGGATATAGGGATGGAAGGGTATGGGGGAGAAAGCAGGAACCGGGGTCTGAGTTGGGACAATCAGCCTCAATCGAATTGAATGGTGGAGGAAGCTCGAAGGGTCGAATGGCCTACTCCTCTTTGCTGTTACAATGCAAGTTGTCCCCTGCCTCATAGGCCACCATCCCCCAGGACTGAAACGTTGTGCCTATGACAAGGAGTGCCTTAGTGTCTAACTTTGTCCAGCAATGAGGAAACCCCAGCAGGAGCAGGGAAGTATGTAGAATATTGAGTATAAAACACCATAAGAGACTCGAGCAGTAGTTAGGTCATTTGGCCCATCACGTCTGCTCCTCCATTCAACCATGGCTGATAAGTTCCTCAAACCCATTCTCCCTCTCTCTCCCCATAACCCTTGATGCCCTTGACAATCAAAAACCTATCTATTTCCGTCCTAAATGTACTCAATGACCTGGCCTCCACAGCCTTCTGTGGCAGTGAATTCCATAGATTCACCATTCTCTGGCTGAAGAAGTTTCTCCTTATCTCCATTCTCAAAGGCCTTCCCTTTACTCTAAGGCTGTGCCCTTGGACCCCAGTCTCTCCTACCAATGGAAGCGTCTTCCCCATATCATCTCTGTCCAGGCCATTCAGTATTCGGTAAGTTTCAATTTGATCCCCCCTCATCTTTCTAAACTCAAATGGGTATCTTCCCAGAGACCTCAAACGTTCCTCCTATGCTAAGCTTTCCATTCCTGGGACCATTCTCGTGAACATCCTGTGAACCCGCTCCGGGGCAGTACATCCTTCCTGAGATATGGGGCCCAAAACTGCACATATGGCCTGACCAGAGTCTGAGATCCTCCATAGTACATCCCTGATTTTATATTCAAGTCCTCTCAAAATAAATGCCAACATTGCATTTGCCTTCCTGACAACTGACTCAACCTGCAAGTTTGCCTTGAGAGAATCCTGGACTGGAACTCCCAAGTTTCTTTGCACTTCTGTCTTCTGAATTTTCTCCCCATTTAGCAAATAGTCCATGCTTCTATTCTTACCAAAGCGCCTGACCTCTTACTTTCCCACATTGTACTCCATCTGCCACTTTTTTACCCACTCTCCTAACCTGTCGAAATCCTTCTGCAGCCTCCCCACCTCCTCAATATTACCTGTCCCTCCGCCTGTCTTTGTATCGTCTGCAAACCAGGATGGAAGGCAAGTGCACCCATAAAGATCTTTCGAGGAAGGGATGGGACTACCTCAGTGCAAGGTTCCAGCAGATAGATGTGGCAACTGAAAGAGCAGGGACCAACTTGGGGAGAGGGAAATAACTTCTGTTGAAACAGGAGCGGTATTGATGATAGGATAAAGCAGCCATTGCTGTGAGCTAAAATAACATCTTCACCAGAATACAAACCTCTGCTTGACATACATGCAACTCAATGAGGGCCAGTCGAAGTTGGGCTTGTTCCAAGAGGTATGTATATATAACTGCTGTGTAAATCAGACCAAGGAAAGCAGTGGTAATGGTTTTATTTTGAATTCCTTTCCCACTGACCCTCCCCACTCGTACTTTACCTGAAATGGTACACATTTGAGGAGTCCATCCTTGCGCTCAAATCTATCCCTGACCTTGCCAATTCCAGCACATCCCTCACCTTCCTGGACCTCTCAGTCTCCATCTCAGGCAACCAGCTTGTAACTGATGTCTATTTCAAGCCCACCGACTCCCACAGCTACCTAGAATACACCTCCTCCCACCCACCCTCCTGCAAAAATTCCATTCCCTATTCCCAATTCCTCCGCCTCCGCCGCATCTGCTCCCACGATAAGACATTCCACTCCCGCACATCCCAGATGTCCAAGTTCTTCAAGGACCGCAACTTTCCCCCCACAGTGATCGAGAACGCCCTTGACCGCGTCTCCCGTATTTCCCGCAACACAGCCCTCACACCCCGCCCCCGCCACAACCGCCCTAAGAGGATCCCCCTCGTTCTCACACACCACCCTACCAACCTCCGGATACAACGCATCATCCTCCGACACTTTCGCCATTTACAATCCGACCCCACCACCCAAGACATTTTTCCATCCCCACCCCTGTCTGCTTTCCAGAGAGACCACTCTCTCCGTGACTCCCTTGTTCGCTCCACACTGCCCTCCAACCCCACCACACCCGGCACCTTCCCCTGCAACCGCAGGAAATGCTACACTTGCCCCCACACCACCTCCCTCACCCCTATCCCAGGCCCCAAGATGACATTCCACATTAAGCAGAGGTTCACCTGCACATCTGCCAATGTGGTATACTGCATCCACTGTACCCGGTGTGGCTCCCTCTACGTTGGGGAAACCAAGCGGAGGCTTGGGGACCGCTTTGCAGAACACCTCCGCTCAGTTCGCAACAAACAACTGCACCTCCCAGTCGCAAACCATTTCCACTCCCTCTCCCATTCTCTAGATGACATGTCCATCATGGGCCTCCTGCAGTGCCACAATGATGCCACCCGAAGGTTGCAGGAACAGCAACTCATATTCCGCCTGGGAACCCTGCAGCCTAATGGTATCAATGTGGACTTCACCAGTTTCAAAATCTCCCCTTCCCCTACTGCATCCCTAAACTAGCCCAGTTCGTCCCCTCCCCCCACTGCATCCCTAAACCAGCCCAGTTCGTCCCCTCCCCCCACTGCACCACACAACCAGCCCAGCTCTTCCCCTCCACCCACTGCATCCCAAAACCAGTCCAACCTGTCTCCGCCTCCCTAACCGGTTCTTCCTCTCTCCCATCCCTTCCTCCCACCCCAAGCCGCACCTCCATCTCCTACCTGCCAACCTCATCCCACCTCCTTGACCTGTCCGTCTTCCCTGGACTGACCTATCCCCTCCCTACCTCCCCACCGATACTCTCTTCTCCACCTATCATCTTTTCTCTCCATCTTCGGTCCGCCTCCCCCTCTCTCCCTATTTATTCCAGAACCCTCACCCCATCCCCCTCTCTGATGAAGGGTCTAGGCCCGAAACGTCAGCTTTTGTGCTCCTGAGATGCTGCTTGGCCTGCTGTGTTCATCCAGCCTCGCATTTTATTATCTTCTAAACTTGTTTACCTTGTTCAGCCCCACAACTTTTCCAGATCTCTGCCATTCTTTTATTTTGGACTGCCCAGTCATCCTTTCTTCATTAGAGACCATATTTTGAGTTGCCAGTGTTCCTGGTTCTGGACTGCTGTCCTTAATTTTCTACCCCTCTCTACCTCTCTCCCAGTCCCCCTCTCGTGCTGTCTCTCTCTCTCTCTTTCTTTGTCTCTCTCTCTCTGTGTCAACCTCTCTCTCTCTTCCCCTGTCTATCTCGTAATATCTGTCTTTCTCTCTACCCATCTCTGTCTGCCTTTCTCTCTTCCACCTCGCTACCTCACTCTCTATTCCTCACACTCCCTGCTCTTCTCTCACTCTCCCTCTTATCATTTTTTAAAATGTCGCTCATAAAACTAACTTCTTTCTCCATCACCTGTCCTGACACCACCTTACATGGCTTCATATTAAACTTGGGTAATTTTTGCTATGAAATGCTTTGGAATATTTGGCTTGGTTGGAGGTGCTGCACAAATACAGGTTCTTGTTGTTGAATCAACACAGTAACGAGCTCCAAGTGTTTGGGTCAGAGCAACTGAAAATATTCAGTGACTTAAATGGTAAAAGAATGTGAAGAATTCCACCAGACTGAGTTTATCTATACGTAAAAATTGAGAACATTCTTAACTTTACTGTGCGCTCAACCATTTTACTCATCTCCATCAGCCCTGTTGCAGCTTCTGCTGCCTTTTAAATCCCTAAAAATGTGTGGATTATCATGTTAAAATATCTTTTGGAATATTGAATCAGTGGTATTGGGATTTTTCAGTGTCTTGTTCAGTATAGATTGTCAATAAGTGACATGAGACACACACTTCCTGTGGGTGTTCAATGCTTTGTCTGGGGCTGTCTTTGTCCATTAGTGTGTCTCTTGACAGCACATAGTACATTAATACATGTTCTGGTAAGTCATGTGAGCTCTTTGTTTAGAATACATCTTTCTTTTCTACTTCATTTTGTGCCATTTTCCTGCAGCATTTCACATGGTGTCAGGCCTGAATGTGCCACTGTGTCCCTCTCACCTCCAACTCACGTAGATGGGTTTTTTTAACCCCACACAGAAATGTGATGGACTAGCATATACTGTACTTGTCCATAATTGGCTTGTGTTACGAGTCAGTCATGTTGCCGTGGGTCACGTAGACCAGGTAAGGATGGTAATTTCTCTCCCGAAAGGACATTAGTGAATCAGATGGGTTTGTTTTTGATGATGAAGCTTAAGAAGATGTTTAGCACACTTGCCTTCATGGTTCAGACCTTGGAATATAAGAATTGGGACATTGTTTTGAGTTTGTATAGAATGTGGATGAGGCTTCTTCTGGTTTACTGTGTCCAGCTCTGGTCCCCCTGTTATAGGAAGGATTTTATGAAGCTGGAAAGGGCTCAGAAGTGATTTGTGAGGATGTTGCCGGGAATGGAGGGTTTGAGTTATAAGGAGAGGCTGCATAGGCAGGGATTTTTTTTTTCATTGGGGTGTAGGAGGTTGAGGGCTGACCTTTATTGAGGTGTATAAAATCATGAGGGGTCTAGATAAGGTGAATGACGGGTGTCTTTTCCCTAGGGCAGGGGATTTGAAGACAAGGGGCATATTTTTGAAGTGTGAGTGGAAAGATTTTAAAAAGACATAAGGGGCAACTTTTATTTTTCTGCCCAGGGTGGTTTGTGCGTGGAATGAACTTGCTGAGGAAGTGCTGGATACAGGTACAGTTACACTGTTTAACAGACATTTGAATAAGTGCGTGATTGACAAGTGTTTGGAGGGATGTGAGCCAGGAGCAAGCAGGTGGGACTAGTTTAGTTTGGAAGTTGTTTAGCATGGACTGGTTGGACTGAAGGGTCTGTTTCTGTGCTCTGACTCCATGGTAATCAACAATGGTCATTGTTACATTTTTTTATTCCATATTTTTGTTGAATTCATATTCCACCATCTACCTTGGTGGGGTTTGAACCCAGGTCTTCAGGCTATTACCTGAAGCTCTGGATTAGCCCAACTATGTTTCCACCACTTCATTGCCTTTCTCTAAAATTGCACGTTGGAGAGGGAAGCCATAAGCCTGAAACATCCTAGAACCCCCACCTTGGTGCCCTGGCACCAGCCACTGTGTTACCAGGGACTTGTTGCTGGCATTGTGGCTCTCAGCGACTGTTTGCAGCCCAGGCCCCCTGAGACGGTGTTGTTAGTGATGGTCAGTGGCAGCCAATGGAGCGAACGCTGTGCCACCAGACAATACCTCGTCACGATTATTACCCCTTCACTTTGCTGTGATGTCACGAATGAGGTGGTGCACCAGGTCTCAAAGAGTATCTGCAGATGTTTAAATGATGTTCCATTTACCCCCTTGGGGTAGTGCTGGGTGCCATAGCCAATGTTTTGAAAAGGAGCAGGGGAATTCACGCTGGCGCTTGGGCCAGTATTCACCCCTCAGCTAACATCAGCTCAAACAATGCAAGGGTGTGGAGGCTTGCTGTGCAGGGCATGGATGTCATGCTTCTTGATGCTACATCAGTGACTGCGTTCTAACTTGCTCTACACACTCCTTGGCATGTCTCACAAGTGGGGAGGTGCTACATAAATGCAAATGTGCACAATACATTCAAGTCACACGGTTTGTGGTTGGATGGATGTTTGTTATAACATGGGAAAATAATGAAAATGAAATAATTTTTTTTAAGAGTTCCTCCACAGCCCACCGTTTGGCGGGCAAGTCAGTCTTGTGTCGTGGATAAAGTAAAGAGAAGGCCGAGATTTGAGAGTCTGAATGTGATAGGTGGCTGAGCAGGGGGTTAACTTTGCTGCAAGTTAATTGAAATCCCCTTTGGCATGTGCCTCTGGAATGTTTGTTGATGCCAAACTGTTATCACACACTGATGGATGGAAATATTTACTGGCAGATGTCAGCAACTTAGCTATTTATTTCCCATCCGAGCTATGCTTTGAAATGGATTTGTTCTTGTTTTTTCCTGGGTTTGGTGGGGGCAGCGGGGTGGGTGGTGGGGAGGGAATGGCGAACTGAAACTGGAGCAAGTTCGGAGGATCTTACACAAATGCAGACAGCTCTTTCTGCTCTCGGGGTTGGGGTGGGGGCTGGTGGAGGAGGCACATATTGTGCTTCTCTTGCTTCTGGGTGATGGCCCAGAATAATCGGATTATCCTGAACCCTGCCTTTCCGAAGTGTAAGTAGCCTTAGGGATTTATCCTCTTTGTTGTTCTGAGCCTATGCCATGGCTTATGAATTAATTTTTTTTACCTTGAATAACTTCTACCGGTTTTTGTGAACTAAGTCATCAAAATCCACCCAATTTCATTGCCCCATGTAAACTGTATTGTGAAGGAATTTCAAGAGCACAAAAGCTGACGTTTCGGGCCTAGACCCTTCGTCAGAGAGGGGGATGGGGTGAGGGGTCTGGAATAAATAGGGAGAGAGGGGGAGGCGGACCAAAGATGGAGAGAAAAGAAGATAGGTGGAGAGGAGAGCATAGGTGGGGAGGTAGGGAGGGGATAGGTCAGTCCAGGGAAGACAGACAGGTCAAGGAGGTGGGATGAGCTTAGTAGGTAGGAAATGGAGGTGCGGCTCTTCCTCCGTTACGTTGACGACTGTATCGGCGCCGCCTCTTGCTCCCCAGAGGAGCTCGAACAGTTCATCCACTTCACCAACACCTTCCACCCCAACCTTCAGTTCACCTGGGCCATCTCCAGCACGTCCCTCACCTTCCTGGACCTCTCAGTCTCCATCTCAGACAACCAGCTTGTAACTGATGTCCATTTCAAGCCCACCGACCCCCACAGCTACTAGAATACACCTCCTCCCACCCACCCCCCCTGCAAAAATTCCATCCCCTATTCCCAATTCCTCCGCCTCCACCACATCTGCTCCCATGATGAGGCATTCCACTCCCACACGTCCCAGATGTCCAAGTTCTTCAAGGGCCGCAACTCTCCCCCCACAGTGGTCGAGAACGCCCTTGACCGCATCTCCCGCATTTCCCGCGACACATCCCTCACACCCTGCCCCCGCAACAACCACCCAAAGATGATCCCCCTCGTTCTCTCACACCACCCCACCAACCTCCGGATACAACGCATCATCCTCCGACACTTCCGCCATCTACAATCCGACCCCACCACCCAAGACATTTTTCCATCCCCACCCTTGTCTGCTTTCCGGAGAGACCACTCTCAGTGACTCCCTTGTTCGCTCCACACTGCCCTCCAACCCCACCACACCCGGCACCTTCCCCTGCAACTGCAGGAAGTGCTACACTTGCCCCCACACCTCCTCCCTCCTCCCTCACCCCTATCCCAGGCCCCAAGGTGACTTTCCATATTAAGCAGAGGTTCACCTGCACATCTGCCAATGTGGTATACTGTATCCATTGTACCCGGTGTGGCTTCCTCTACATTGGGGAAACCAAGCGGAGGCTTGGGGACCACTTTGCAGAACACCTCCGCTCGGTTTGCAATAAACAACTGCGCCTCCCAGTTGCAAACCATTTCCACTCCCCCTCTCATTCTTTAGATGACATGTCCATCATGGGCCTCCTGCAGTGCCACAATGATGCCACCTGAAGGTTGCAGGAACAGCAACTCATATTCCGCTTGGGAACCCTGCAGCCCAATGGTATCAATGTGGACTTCACCAGCTTCAAAATCTCCCCTTCCCCCACAGCATCCCGAAACCAGCCCAGCTCGTCCCCTCCCCCCACTGCACCACACAACCAGCTCAGCTCTTCTCCCTCCCCCCCCCCCCACTGCATCCCAAAACCTGCCCAGCCTGTCTCTGCCTCCCTAACCTGTTCTTCCTCTCACCCATCCCTTCCTCCCACCCCAAGCCACACCTCCATTTTCTACCTACTAACCTCATCCCACCTCCCTGACCTGTCCGTCTTCCCTGGACTGACCTACCCCCCTCCCTACCTTCCCACCTATACTCTCCTCTCCACCCATCTTCTTTTCTCTCCATCTTCGGTCCGCCTCCCCCCCGCTCCCTATTTATTCCAGAAACCTCACCCCATCCCCCTCTCTGATGAAGGGTCTAGGCCCGAAACGTCAGCTTTTGTGCTCCTGAGATGCTGCTTGGCCTGCTGTGTTCATCCAGCTTCACACTTTATTATCTTGGATTCTCCAGCATCTGCAGTTCCCATTATCATTGTGAAGGAATTTTGTACTTTTCAAACTTTTATCTATGAATGATGAAGGTCACACATTTAGTTGTACCGCTCAGCATAACAGATGGGTTTGACTGAAACACCAGAAATTGTGGTTTGCTGTTTACTTCTAGATTATTTGCTCCAAGTGTCCTTTATAGAGTATGTCTCAATTGCTTTTCTGCTGATATCCCCGCCCCTGCGAGATTTAAAAAGGCAGAGCTTTTGTGTTTGATTTTCATCAGGTTCTCTGGGAAATGTAGGGTTGCTTGTAGAAAAAGCCTGAATTTTCTCTTCAGAAGAGGTTAAGGTTGACAAAGAAGAGGCATTCCATTTGTCAGGGCAGTTTGGGGGACAGGTTCTGGAGGTCAGAAATATGAACGAGTCACACTAGTAAATTCAATGAGCAATTCAGGAGAAGCTTCAGAGAGTGTTGAGAATGTGGAACCAGGGAGTGGTTGAGGGGGATGGTAAGGGAATGCTGTGTAGAAGCATGAGAGGGGAAAAGAATACAAGGATATGCTGCAAGGGTGAGATGAGGGGGCACAGTTTGGCAGGGGCTGGGACGGTGTGGGGGGAAGGGAGGAAGACTTGTGGGATGCAGTCTGGTTTGACTGAATCAAAAGCAGAAACTGCTGAACAACCTCACTAAGTCTGGCAGCAGCTGTGAAGAG
The DNA here is from genome assembly GCF_030684315.1 of Stegostoma tigrinum. Taxonomy (NCBI): domain Eukaryota; kingdom Metazoa; phylum Chordata; class Chondrichthyes; order Orectolobiformes; family Stegostomatidae; genus Stegostoma; species Stegostoma tigrinum. Next base: position 61,008,037 of record NC_081371.1, read on the forward strand.
AGAAGGCAGAGTTAGTCAGGTCCAATGACCCTCGGAATTGAGTGTGGCTCAGTTATGTGCTGAAGATGGGGTCATGGAAGGTGAGGCAGTAAACAATGGGTAAGGATGGAGCTTGGAGTGGGAGAGAGAAAGAAACAATTAGGCAGATAAAGGAATTAGTAAAGATCAATAAAAACAGTGTGTCTGTGTGTAATTAGTAAAGGTCATCCTGGGAGAATGAATATAGATACTAATGGAGACCATCAATAGCTGATGATGTCAGAGATAATGGGAACTGCAGATGCTGGAGAATCCGAGATAACAAAGTGTGAAGCTGGATGAATACAGCAGGCCAAGCAGTGTCGTAGGAGCACAAAAGCTGACGTTTCGGGCCAAGACCCTTCATCTGAAAAAGGGGATGGGGAGAGGTTTCTTAAATAAATAGGGAGAGAGGGGAAGGCGGACCAAAGATGGTTTGAGGAGAAGATAGGTGGAGAGGAGAGTATGGGTGGGGAGGTAGGGAGGGGATAGGTCAGTCCAGGGAGGACGGGCAGGTCAAGGGGGTGGGATGAGGTTAGGTAGGAAATGGAGGTGCGGCTTGACATGGGAGGAGGGGATAGGTGAGAGGACGAACAGATTAGGGAGGTGGGGATGAGCTGGGCTGGTTTTGGGATGTGCGGGGGAAGGGGAGATTTTGAAGCTTGTGAAATCCACATTGATACCATTGGGCTACAGGGTTCCCAAGCAGAATGAGTTGCTGTTCCTGGAACCTTCACGTGACATTGTTGTGGCACTGCAGGAGACCCAGGATGGACATGTCGTCTAAGGAATGCAAGGGGCACTTGAAATGTTTTGCGACTGGGAGGTGCAGTTGTTTATTGCGAACTGAGCATAGGTGTTCTGCAAAGCGGCCCCCAAGCCTCTGCTTGGTTTTGCCGTTGTAGAGGAAGCCACACTGGGTACAGTGGATGTAGTATACCACATAGCAGATGTGTAGGTGAACATCTGCTTGATGTGGGAAGTCACCTTGGGGTTTGGGATGGGGTTGAGGGAGGAGGTGTGGGGCAAGTGTAGCACTTCCTGTGGTTGTAGGGGAAAGTGCCGGGTGTGGTGGGGTTGGAGGGGAGTGTGGAGCGGACAAGGGAGTCGTGGAGAAAATGGTCTCTCCGGAAGCCAGGTAAGGGTGAGGTTGGAAAAATGTCTTTAGTGGTGGGGTCGGATTGTAGATGGCAGAAGTGCCAGAGGCCAATGTGTTTTATCTGGATGTTGGTGGGTGATAATGTGTTGTGTTTGGGAGCAGCCCATCTGATGACAAGGCCTGGTGTGTGGGGTTTGGGGTAAAGGACCAGGGAGAAGATGTTCATGCCCTCAAATTGTTGATATTAGATCATAGAGCATAGAACAGTACAGGCCCTTCAGCCCACGATGTTGTGTGGAACTTTTACCCTAATCCTAAGGTCTATCCAACTTCCACCCCTACCTTACACTATCATCCATATGCCTATCTAATAGCCGCTTAAATGCTCCTAATGAGGCCAAATCCACTACAGTCTACGGCAATGCATTCCGTGCCCCTACCACTCTCTCTGAGTAAAGAACCTACCTCTGATGTCTCCCCTGTATCTACCTCCACTCTCTTTAAAATTGTGCTCCCTCGTAATAGCTACGTCCACCCTAGGGTCAAGTCTCTGGCTGTCCGCTCTACGTGTACTTCTGATCATTTTGTACAGCTCTATTAAGTCACCTCATCCTTTATTGTTCTAAAGAGAAAAGCCCTAGCGCTCTCAACCTTTCCTCCATTCCAGGCAACATCCTGGTAAATCTCCTCTGCACCTTTTCCAACATTTCCACATCTTTACTATAATGAGGCGACCAGAACTGGATGCAATACTCCAGATGTGGCCAAATCAGGCTTTTGTATAGCTGGAGCATAACTTCACAGCTGTTGAACTCAATCCCTCTATTGATGAAAGCCAACACACCATCTGCCTTCTTAACAACTCTATCCACCTGGGTGGCAGCTCTCAGGGAACTGTGAACATGAACCCCCAGATCCCTCTGCTCCTCCACACTGCCAAGAATCTTTCCGTAAACCCTGTATTCTGTTTTCAAGCTTGTCATTCCAAAATGAATCACTTCACACTTTTCAGGGTTAAACTCGATCGGCCACTTCTTAGCCCAGCTCTGCATCCTATCAATGTCCCTCTAACTGAGAACCGCCCTCCACACTATCCATAACTTGACCCACCTTCGTATTGTCCACGAACTTGCTAAACCACCCTTCCACTCCTTCATTCAAATCACTTACAAAAATCACAAATAGAAGAGGACCCAGAACACACATTGAGTCCAGAAGGCTGTTGGGTTCCCAAGTGGAAGCTGAAGCACTGAGCTTTCTGGAGCACTACAGCGAGCCTGAGCCACTGCCAGGGAGCAGATGAGGGGGAGTTCAGCGTCATTTTTGTGGACACAACGTAGGTGTACTGTGAAGGGGGTCACCCAGTCTGTGCTTCATTTCCCCAGTGTAGAGGGGACCACACTCTGGGCAGTGACTGCTGTAGACTGGATTGTGTGAAGTGCAGGTGAAGCCCTACGTTGCCCCGAAGGTGTGTTGGGGGGCTTGGATACTGGGGAGGGAGGATGTAAATGGGCAGGTGTGACATTCTGCAGTTGCAGGGTGGGGTGGGGTGGTGTTGGAAGTGACAGAGAAGTGGACCAGGGTGTTCTAGAGGGAATAGGCCTGCGGCTGAATGCCCTATTAACGTGCTGTGGTGTAGGTCTGACAGTGTCTTTGGACAGCAAAGCAGAGTTAGCGTTCTGAGGTGAACATGACTTTTAGTTCAGAACTTTCTGTTCAAGAGATGTTCTTGATTTGATTTATTGTTGTCAAATGTACCTGTGTACCAAGAAAAGTTCTATTTTGCGAGCAGCACAGGCAGATCATAACATACAAGGACATACAGATCATTGTTTTGAAGAATTTGTCTCAGCTTCAAACTGTTAACTGTGTTTCTCTGTCCACTGCCAGAACAGCAAACTCTCTCCACTGGACTCTGTTTGTTTCCAATTTCTGTTAACTGCAGTGGTCTGATTTTATTTTAGGGATGAGTGTTCTGTTTGTATGTTGTGTTCTTTGTCATGATTCGTAAAATGTTGAAATCCTAAAAAACACTCCTGAATTTCCCTTTTGCTTTAATTTAGGGTGATAATCTGTTGTCTAACGTGGCCCATCTCTGATCGCTTGGTGATAATCACTATTGTAACCCATTTGAATAGTTGCCCAGTCCTTTGACAGCAAGCCACTTGAAACCCTCATTGTCCTTCCTGAAAGCCGTCGCCCATTGTAATTGTGACAAACTCCACTTGATTGTCCCAGAATTGCTGCTGCTGCTGACCCATTGTGTGTCCGTTTTTATGGGGTCAAAGGTCAAGAATGCTATTGAGCAGTGGGTCGTCTGTTCTCTGCGGAAGAGGGACATGAGAACAACAAATCAGAAAATACATTGTTGTTATTTTGCAGATCATTTTGTGCTTCAAATTAGAAGAAAAGTAAAGTTCTTTGCTGGTAAATTTACCTCAGTTCTTCAGAGCTTCAGAATCTCATCTCAACTCATCTGTCTGGATTTCCTTTGTTTTAATTACTGTCATTAATTTTTTTGCCACTTCTGTTAATGTTGCTTAAAAACTGGTTCGGGGTGCTTTGTGGTTTTGCAAAGTCTGCTAATTTGAATAGTAGCTGCTTCTCTGTGCGTGGTGGGAATATTTAATTCCAGGCATTCCTCTTCCTTGTTTGACAGAGCCATTGGGTGGAGGTGGTTTAGTTGAGAATAATGGAGAGGGGAGGGGATGTTGGGGTTGATGAGGCAGTGTGGGTTTTGGGGAGGATGAATGCAGGTTTTGGGGTGGGTTTGGGGAAGCAGATTTTATACAGAAACTTAGAGAATTGGAGCAGGAAAGGGCCATTCGACCCTTTGAGCCTTCTCCTCCATTCAGTATGATCATGGCTCATCAACCAACCATCCCCTGTTTCTGCTTTCTCCCCCATACCCTGTAATTCCTTAATCCCTAATAACTATGTCAAACTCCTTCTTGAAAACATTCACTGTTTCAACCTCAATTGCTTTCGGTTGCAGAGAATTCTGCAGGCTACCCATTCCTTGGGTGAAGACATTATCCTCATCTCAGTCATCAGTGGTCTGCCCCTTATTCTTACGCAGTGATCCCCCAGTTGTGGACTCCCTGGTCATTGGGAACATCCTTCCTGTATTAATTTCTGTCTAGTCCTGTTGGGATGTTATAGGTTTCTAGGAGACCCCCCCCCCCCTTCGTTCTTCTAAACCCCAGCGAATATAGTTCTGACTGATCCAGTCTCACTCCAAACGGCAGGTGTGCCCCTCCAAGAGGCAGTACAGTAAATCCACTGCTTTCCATCTTGGGGTGAGTGGGGATGTCGTGGCCTGGGGTGTTTCAGGGTGGATAATGGGTGAGTGTGGGTTCTGTCAGACACTGAGAGCTGGGACCTGAGCAGGTTGTGAAACAGATGGGTAAGACACCTCCCTTGAGATGGTACTGAGAGTCAGTGTGGCAACATTAAAAACAAAAGCCGTAGGATCAAACCCATTGACCATGTGGCTTCAGCTGTAATCTGAACACTTCCACATCTCCTGCACTGCTAACATGGGGGGCCCTGATAGGTCAGTCATAATGGAATGTAAAATGTGACACCGAAGGCACCCTTGCAAATAGATCACTGTTTCTGGGTTAAGATTGCTTGTCTAACTCTGCCTGGGTTCCAGTGCAGAGTATGATCTGCTGCAGGTCAAACAATAGAGCTTTTAACTCTTTGTTCCTGTTTGGACATGTTATCCCACACCTCACCAGGTTCATGGATTTAAACCCACTGCACCGACTTGTACAGAAAGTCCAGGCCATGGGGCATTACTGAGGGATTTCCATACTGCCTCCTTGGACAGACATAATGACCGTGTCCACCATCTACAAGGCACAAGTCAGGAGTGTGGTGGAAAATTCCCTGCTTCCTTGGATGGGGGCAGCTCCAATAACACTCAAAGCTCAACATGGATCCACGACACAGCAGCCTGCTGAACTAGCACCAAATCCACACCCCCCTCCACCAAAACTCAGTCGCAGCAGTGTGTATTATCTACAAGATGTGTCGCAGGAATTCACCAAAGATCCTCAGACAACACCTTCCAAACTCACCACCACTTCCACCTCAAAGGACAAGGGGAGCAGATACATGGGAGCCCCACCCCCTATAAGTTTTCCTCCAAGCCACTCACCATCCTGTCTTGGAGATATATCGCCGTTCCTTCACTGTCGCTGGGTCAAAATCCTGGAATTCTCCCTCATTGTGTGTCAATCTACAGCACATTGGACAGCAGCGGTTTAAGAAGGCAGCTCACCCCCACCTTGTGAAGGGCACCTGGTGGTTGGGAAAGAAATTCCAGCCTAGTTGGTGACCCAGTGCTGGTGAACTGGGGTTGTCCGTGCAGTTATTGGAATTGTGTTTGTGCCAGTATTTACAAGCATGCCCTTGAACTGAGTAGCTTGCTTGGCCATTTCAGAGAGCAATTCAAGAGTCAACCACATTGCTGTGGGTCTGGACTGAATTAAGATAAAAACAATAATTTGCAGAGTTGTTGGATAGCCCTTTCGAAGGGCTAGTACAGATCTGATAGACCAAATGTCCTCCTTCCTGTGTTGAACAGCTCTACAGGAGATGTATATACAATACATATGGATGTACTTTGCGTCCTAATAGCTACTTCGCATCATCTGGTAACCAAGGAAACAAAACCTTTGCAATCACGTAATAAACTCTCATTCTCTATGTATTGAGTTACTAACAAACACACTCAAAGGTTAAGAGTTTTTTTGGCACAAAAGAGAGTTTGGCAACTGAGCTTACATGGCAATGACTATTCATGATTATTTATTTGCCACTTTCTTTTAGGGGATCCAATCAAAAACTTTCTTGAATTGATGACCAATAAATCATTATTTTGTTAGCGAATTACTTTTTAGCACAGAAAAAGACCCTCCGGGCTATCTTGTCTGTGCCAGTCAAAATCATCCACCTTACTTTTCTAATCCCATTTCCCAGCACTTGGCCCATGGCCTTTGTTGGGCTGGCGTTGCAAGTGTGCATCTAAATACTACTACAATGTGGTCAGGGTTCATAGAATCCCCACAGTGTGGAAACAGGCCATTCAGCCCAACAAGTCCACACTGACCTTTGAAGACCACCAGACCCAGACCCATCTCCTAACTCTATTTCCCGTACCTAACACACCTAACCTTAACATCCCTGAACACTGGGTACTTTAACATGTCCAATCCACCTAGCCTGCACAACATTTGGACTATGGGAGGAAACCGGAGCACCTGTAGGAAACCCACACAGACACAGGTTAAACGTACAAACTCCACACAGACAGTTCCCCATGGCTGGGATTGAACCCAGGTCTCTGGCGCTGTGAGCCAGCCGTGCTAACCACTGAGACAACATGCTGGCCAAGCAGTGAGTTCCAGATTCCCATTACTTGATAGGTGAGAAAACAGTTTTCCTCACGTTACCTCTAAACCTCGTGCCCCCTTGCGTAAATTTGATTTTATTTATTGTAGTAGCGTTTTACATAAGTGCAGTGAAAAGCTTTTGCGAATAGTACAGATAGATCATAGTATGCAATGACATACAGATCAGAGGATGTGCAGACAGAGTGAGGTGTACAGGTTACACTGGACAGGAGGTGCACAAAGCAAGATCAACATTATTTGAAGTTACAAAGCCATTGATCCCTCCACCGGGAAAAATTTTAATTCCTGTATGTTTCTCGCTGTATTTTGATTCTATGTGGGCAGAGGTAGGAACAGTCTGGAACGCAGTGGCAATATCACTGGTCAGAAAATCCAGTGGCCTGGATTCATGACTCAATGATGAAAAGGTCAAATTCCAAGTGCAGCTGGAGAATTTCAATTAATTCAGTTTTGTAAACCTTGAAGCAAAACCAGTCAGAGTTGGTAACTGCGAAAGATTATTTGTAAATGCCCCTCTGGTTCACTAGTTTTCCTTTCGGAAATCTGCTGTCTTTACCTGGTCCGGCCTCCATGTGACTCCAGACCCACAGCAACGTGGTTGACTCTTAAATTGCACTCTGAGCATGTTAGTCAATTCATTGGCACACCCATAAATATTCACAAACACAGTTCCAACAGTTGTACAGGCAGCCCTGACTCAACAATATCTTGTCAGATATTTCTTGACCCCCCCCCCCGCAACTGCAGGAAACCGTCTCTTCCTCCGCACATTTGCAACTAAACCAGGTCCAGTTTGTGTCTGAAAGTCTCAGCAACAGCAAGGGAGACACACTGAAAACAGGAGGAGTTATTTCGGCCCCTACAGCCTGCTGTACCAATTGATATGATCAATCCAGCTCAGTGCACGCCCCACCCCCATACTTTCTGATTCTTTTAGCCTCAAGAACTATATCTAACTCCTTGAAAACATTCAATGTTTTGGACCCAGCCCCTTTCAATGACAGAGAATTCCATAGGCTCCCCACTCTTTGGGTGAAGACAATGCTCCTCATCTCGTCCTCAATGACCAACCTCGTATCCCTAGGCTGTGGGATGAGAACTGCAGTGCTGCCACCTGTTTGTGTGAGGCCAGACCCAGGACTGTGTTCAACCTGGGGGTTCATCACCATGTGACATTTGGACTACTAGCCAGCTGCCTCAGGATCAGCCTTCAATGAAGAACTGTGGAAGCCAGGAGGCAGGTGAATAAAGTGGAATATAGATTGAAAAGACAAGAAGATAGAAGAAACTTGGATTAATGTAGCCTTTTTTCATATCCTCAGAATGTCCAGAAGCACTTTACAAGCAGTGCAGTACTACTTCAAGTGTAGGAATTGCAGCAGCTAATTTGTGCACAGCAAGCTCCCACTGACAGATCATATATGAAGGTAGGCTAGCTAGTAATATTAGAAATGATGGTAAAAGCTTCTTTCAATACATAAGAAACGAGAGGCAAAAGCAGATATTGGGCCGCTCCAAATTGATGCTGGAAGGCTAGTGATGGGAGATAAGGAAATAGCTGAAGAACTGAATAAGTACTTTGCTTCAGTCTTCACAGTGGAAGACATGAGTAGTATGCCAACAATTAGGGAGAGCCAGGGGACAGAATTGAGTCGGTAGGCATTACAAAAGAAAAAGTGCTAGAAAAGCTAACGGGTCTAAAAATTGATAAATCTCCTGGCTCCAATGGGCTACATCCTAGAGTTCTGAGGGAGGTGGCTGAGGAAATAGCAGAGGCTTTGGTCGTGATCTTTCAAAAGTCATTAGAGTCAGGGACAGTCCCAGATGATTGGAAAATTGCTGTTGTAACTCCCCTGTTTAAGAAAGGATCAAGGCAAAAGATGGAAAATTGCAAGCTGATTAGCCTGACCTCGGTAGTTGGTAAAATTCTAGAATCCATTGTCAAGGATGAGATTTCTAAATTCCTGGAAGTGCATGGTCAGATTAGAACAAGTCAGCATGGTTTCAATAAGGGGAGGTCGTGCCTGACAAACCTGTTAGAATTCTTTGAAGAGATAACAAGTATGTTAGGCCAGGGAAACCCAGTAGATGTTGTTTATCTAGACTTCCAAAAGGCCTTTGATACAGTGCCTCACGGGAGGCTGCTGAGCAAGGTGAGGGCCCATGGTGTTCGAGGTGAGCTACTGGCTTGGATTGAGGATTGGCTGTCTGACAGAAGGCAGAGAGTTGGGATAAAAGGCTCTTTTTTGGAATGGCAACCGGTGACGAGTGGTATCCTGCAGGGTTCAGTGTTGGGGCCACAGCTGTTCACCTTATATATTAATGATCTGGATGAAGGGACTGGGGGCATTCTGGAGAAGTTTGCCAATGATACAAAGATAGGTGGACAGGCAGGTAGTACTGAGGAGGTGGGGAGGCTGCAGAAAGATTTAGACAGTTCAGGAGAGTGATCCAGGAAATGGCTGATGAAATTCAATGTGAGTAAATGTGAGGTTTTGCACTTAGGAAAAAAATACAGGCATGGACTATTTTCTAAATGGTGCGAAAATTCGCAAAGCAGAAGTACAAAGGGATCTGGGAGTGTTGGTCCAGGATTCTCTAAAGGTTAACTTGCAGGTAGAGTACGTAATTAAGAAAGCGAATGTAATGTTGTCGTTTATCTCGAGGGTTGGAATATAAAAGCAGCAGTGTGCTTCTGTGGCTTTATAAGCGTCTAGTTAGGCCCCATTTAGAATATTGTGTCCAATTTTGGGCCCCACACCTCAGGAAGGACATACTGTCCCTGGAACATGTCCAGCGGAGACTCACACGGATGATCCCTGGAATGGTAGGGTTAGCGTATGATGAATGGCTAAGGATCCTGGGATTGTATTTATTAGAGTTTAGAAGGTTGAGGGGAGATCTAATAGAAACTTACAAGATAATGTATGGTTTAGAAGGGGTGAACACTGGGAAGTTGTTTCCGTTAGGCGGGGGAGACTAGGACCCGTGGGCACAACCTTAAAATTAGAGGGGGTAAATTTAAAACTGAAATGAGACGACATTTCTCCAGCCAGAGAGAGGTGGGCTTGTGGAATTCATTGCCGCAGTGTGCAGTGGAGGCCGGAACGTTGGATGCCTTCAAGGCAGAGATTCACAAATTCTTGATCTCAAAAGGAATCAAGGGAGTGCAGGGAAGTGGTGTTGAAATGCCCATCAGCCATGATTTAAATGGCAGAGTGGACTTGATGGGCCGAATGGCCTAACTTCCACTCCAATGTCTTATGGTCTTATGGACAGAAAGATGTAAAATATCCAGATGATTGGATTGTGATATTGGCCCAGACGTATCCTTCGATCTATTTTCAGGCAGCGCACTGCAGATTGTTAATGAAAACTGCAGCAACTTGAGCTCCAGCAGCAGGGAATATCTTTGTGTTCATAAGGACGCCGTGGGAGTAAATGTGGAGGAACTTTAAGTAGATGCAGTCAAGGATATGTGCGTGTGCCACAAGAGGTTCCGTCTTGACCTCTCGCATATCATTCCTAGCACTGAACTCAAGGGTGTGCATCTGCAATGGTGCTTCTCAAATAGCGCTGGATAAAAGAATTGAATTTTCCATATTTTGCATTCTTCTGTCAGGAAATAATTAAGCCATAATAATGCTCATATTAATGGGAACTTTGACTCAATAATTCCAGAAGTGGCTAGAATTTCAACACCAGCTGCCTCTTATGAGGGAACAGTCTTTGTCACTGACTTAAGTTTATACCTGAGGAAGGAGCTGAGCTACGAAAGCTTGCATTTTCAAATAAAGCTGTTGGAGTGTAATCTGGTGTGGTGTGATTTTTGACTTAATTTCACAAAAGCGTCATGTTTCCTCTCTGGTCTGACCGTTGGTGTCAGAGTGTTCTTTGCCGATATCTCCACTTTAACACTAACGTTGTGAACATTCTCTGCAGTTGTTCTACACTTTGTGCTATGTGAGCAGATCGAAAAGTAAACATATTACCACAGTTGAGGAATGTATATGTCAAACCTTCTACATGATCCCAGGCTGTTCCAAAATACTTGGCAGTTAATTGTGTACGTTCCTTATGAAACTCAAAGATTGTGACACAAGAGGCCATTTCACCCATCTCTATTCATGCCAACTTTTTACAAGAACAGCTTCAATCTATTACCCCATGCTTTCCTCATGAAGTCATTGGATCAACGTGTATTTTCTGGAGAAAATGCAGAGGTAATACACTAGTTCCGGATTCTGTTCCTGCAGCAACTTTATTCACAGTGCTTGGAAAATGGTAGTTCCCGTATTTAATGTGGCTAGCCTCCATTCAGGCATGCGCTCTCTCGTTTAACCTGGGTTGATTGAACACTGAGTGTAACTGAGCAGCTAATTTACATTTAGGTCAATCCCACAAACAGCAATGAGATCATTGCCAGGTTTGTAGGGTTAGGTATGAGTATTGACTGGGAAAGTAGGGCTAATTCCTTTGCACTTCAAAACAGCGCTGTAGGAATGTCTTTTTTTCATTTGTTCATGCGATGTGAGTGTCACTGACTTAGACCAGCAATTATTGCACAGGACAAGGTAGTGAGTGAGCTGCTGCAGTCCATGTGGTGTCGGGACACACTGGACCAGTAGGGAGGACATTCCTGGGTGCTGACTTAATGACACTGAAGGAACAATGATCTCTTTCCAAGCCAGGATAGTGAGGCGTGTTCCCATGTATCTACTACTCTTTGCCTTTCTGGCTAGCAGAAGTTGTGGGTTTGGAAAGTGATCTTTCAGGAACATTGTTACAATGCACCTTGTAGATGGTAAACACTATTGCTACTGACTGTTGTGGAAGCAGTGGATGTGGTGACATGCTCTGTCCTGGAAGGTGTCAAGCTTCTTCTTGAGTGTTGTTGGGGCTGCACCCATCCAGGCAAGTGGGTTAGTATTCCATTGCACTCCTGACTTGTGCCTTGTGGATAATAGACAGGCTTTGTGGAGTCAGGAGGAGAATTCTTTGCCACAGTATTCCTAGCCTTTGATTGAATGAGGAGGTTACTCCACAATCCTATGCTCTATTACTATAGAGCAAGTCCAGTTCAGTTTCTCTGGTCAATGGTAATCCCCAGGATGTTGATTGTAGGGAATTCAGTGATGATAGTGCTGTTGATTGTGAAGGGAATGATGGCTAAATTGTCCCATGTTGGAGTTGGTCTTTGCCTGGCATTTGTGTGGCACAGTTGCTATTTGCCACTTGTCAGCCCAAGCTTGGATCTTGTCCAGGTCTAGCTACATTTGAACACAGAATGCTTCAGTATCTGAGTTGTCACGGATGGTGCTGAGCATTGCACAGTCGTTAGTGAACATCCCTGCTTCTGACCTTATGATTGGAGGGAAGGTCATTGGAGCAGCTGAAGGTGGTTGGGCCTCGGACACTATGCCTGCTGAGATTTCCTGAGGTTGAGATAACTGGCCTCCAACAGCCACGACCATCTTCCTTTTTGCCAGCAGAGAGCCTCTTTCTCTCCCAACGCCGCCACCCCCCCCCCCCCACCCCCGCCACCCGCTGATTCCCATTGATTCTAATTTTGCTGTGGCTCCTTGATGTCATTAATGTCAAGGGCTGTGACTCCCACCTCACCTCTGTAATCCAGCTGTTTTGTCCATGTTTGAACCAAAGCTGTAATGAGGTCAGGAGCTGGGTGGCCCTGGTGGAACCCAAACTGGGCATCACTGAGCAGGTTATTGCTGAGCAGAAGCTGCTTGATAGCTCTGTTACTGACACCTTGCGTCACTTTACTGATGATCAAGAATAGAATGATGGGGTGGTAATTGGCTGTGTTGGATTTTTCCTGCTTTTTATGTGCAGTTTTGCACATTGTTGGATTTTTAATGTATTCCAGTCTGTCCTCTGCATGATACTTGCAGAGAGAAAAGACTGAAAGGTGACCTAAATGAAGACTTTAAAATTTTGCAATTGCTTGTTTGAGTAGGCATAGAGAAAATGTTTCTGTCTACAATTCCTGATGAGGCATAAACTCGAGCTATAAACCTCACATCCCGTTTAGTCCAATCAGCAGAAACCCGTTTCCCCAGAGAGTGGGTGTGTGTGGAAGTCACTCCCACGGGGAGTGATTGTGATGAATAAGGCCATTTGGCCCATCGAGTCTGCACTGCTGTTCAATCATGGCTGAATAACATGGATGTGATTTAAAGAAAGTCTGATAAAACATGTGATATAGAAAGGAATGAAAGATTTTGTTTAAGGGCTGAGATGGAGTAACGTGAGTGAGGCTGATGAGAAATGTTGCCCAGATGACCTGAATGGTCAGTCTTGTGCTGTCAAATTTTACATCATACAGACTCGTCAGATGGAAGTGACCTGCAAATGTAAAACTTAAGCTTGTTTTGCAACAATGAAGCTATCTGATGGCTGACCACAAGAGGAAATGTTTGGCATGTGATTATGTTGCCTGAAAGGAACTGGTCGGGAAATAGTTATTTAGGGTGTTGACCCAGAGGATAATTAGGTTTGGCACAAGTGTTGATTATTACAGTGGATTGTTTGAACATCACTGATTTCTTAAAAATGTGATCAGCCTTGTGACTATGACCGGATTCAAATACTCTTTGTCAGTGCTTGTGAATCTGAAGGAAAGGTCAGGGTAAACAATAAAATCCTGAAAATTTGTGGCCCGTCCATCCCGTAGTTGGCTAAGAAGGATTATTAAGAGGGGGCAAGATGCAGAGGGAGAGGGCCTTTGTCGGTGATTTTAGTAAAACTCCGAGATGTAATAGAAGTTTTCAGCAGATGGGAGTTGATGTCAATGAAGCTGGTTTAAATCTCTCTGAGATATGGAAACAGGCCCTTTGGCCCAACTTATCCATGTTGCCCAGCCTTTCACAATTAAACCAGTCCCATTTGCTTGCATTTGATCCATATCCCTACGTATCTATCCCACTCACGTACCTGTCCAAATGTTTCTTAAATGAAAAAAAACTGTACACTCTCCCACCACTGCCTACGGCAGCCTGTTGCAAACACTCTCCACTTGCTGTGTGTGTCTGTGTGTGTGTGTGTGTGTGTGTGTGTGTGTGTGTGTGTGTGTGTCGGGGGGGAGGGGGGAAGAAATTGCCCCTCTGGTCCTTTTTAGTGTTTCTCCCCCCCTCACCTTAAACCTGTACCCTCTAGTTTTAGACTCCCCTACCCTGAGGAAAAGACCTTGGCCATCTATGTTATCTGTGCCCTTTTTTGAAGTACTTGAGTTGATAACTTTGGGTTCTAGAGCTAGGAAGGGTGGACTCACCTTGGAAGCTGTTTTGTGAAGCCAAACTGAACTGATCCCTGGGTTGGAGGGTAGAAATGTGAGCAGGGATTGAGGAGACTGGACCTCAACAGGAGTGAGCTGTAACATTGGAAGAGCAGATCCAGCAGATACTGATGTTAATGTGGATAAAGAGACCTGCTGGATGAAGGCTACTCAAGGCAATATTCGTTTTCAAATAGCTTATGGTTTAGGTAGCCCTGACAGCCTCTTAAAGGATCATATTCCCTGATAGTTTTGTACATAACACAGTGGTCGCTGCCCTACAACTCAATCCAGGAAGAAGTTTAGGCCATTTAGGGCTGAGATGAGGAGAAATGCCTTCACACAGAGATTGGGAGGCTGTGGCACACTCTTCCACAGAAAGTGGTTGAGTCTAAAAATGTTTTCAAGGAGGAGTTAATATAGTTTTTAGGGTTAGAGATCAAAGGATATAGGGAGAAAGCAGGAACAAAAGGCTGAGTTGGGTGATCAGCCGTGATTACAGAACAGGGCTGAATAGCCTACTCCTATTTTTTACATTTCTTTGGATTATAACCTCTGTTCACAGTGCACTTGAGTAAGAGAGAGGAGTTGCAGAGACAGCCTCTCAGGGTTTGGATTGATAACTTTAGTTCGGACACTATTCACCACTTCTCTGAATAAACTCAAGGCAGTGTGAACCTGAAAGGAAGAAGTTACACCTGGAAGTTGAACCTGGAAATTTCAGTGTCAGGCGATTGAAAAGAGACTCAACTGTTGCAAGGTTTTGAATGAGGTGTTCAAAAGCTTGGAAAAGTATTCATGCAGACTCAAAAAAACACCCGCTCAACCACATTGCAGAGAAATGACAACAGAAATTTGGCATGGGACTAACAGATGGAGAGTTGCCACAAGATCACACTTACCCTGCCCTGACTGCCCATGCATAAAAGCCTTCAGAAATCCACTGAGATGGAATCCAAAATCTCCCTGTAATAGTTCTGTTTTTTTTAACCACTGTCCCAGTGCCCCTCATTCCCACTGCCCCCTTGTTCATTTTAATTCATGTAAAACTCAGCTGCACCATCCCTGAGCTGTGTCCAAATCATATCAAGAGCTGTGTTTGAGGTTTGAAAATTGTGTTTTTATGCATTTTTTTTCCCGAGATTTGGGGTGGCAAGGTGGCTCGCTGGTTAGCACTGCTGCGCCTCAGCGCCAGGAACCTGGGTTCGATTCCAGCCTCCGACAATTGTCTGTTTGGAGTTTGTGCATTTTCCTCGAGTCCATGTGAGTTTCCTCCCACAGTCCAAAGCTGTGCAGGTTAGGTGGGTTAGCCATGAGAAATGCAGCGTTGAAGGGATGGGGTGTGTTTGGGTGAGATGCTTTTTGGATGGTTGGTGTAGACTAGATGGGCCAAATGGCCTGCTTCCACACTGTAGGGATTCAGTATGGGTGATACTAGCTGTGCTAGCACTAACTGTCCGAGTTTTTGTCCTGAGAAGGTAATGACCGGCAGCAATACCACTGCTGCCAGGCCACTCTGAGATGGACGTTGAAATCCCCCACCCAGAGTACCTTCTCTAGCCTTGCCACACCCTCTGTGCTTCCTCCAGGTGCCGTTTGTTTTATTTGTTCATGAAATTCATTGCCGTTTCCTAATCACCCCAATGTGGCTGAGAGTTTGTACAAAGAACTTCAGCCAATGGAGTCCAAGTGATGTGCAAAACAAGCAGGGGTGATATGACAAAAAAACTCTCCTCACCCAGCGAGTGGCTAGGGTCTGGAATACACTGCCTGGAAATGTGGGAGGCAGGTTCTGTTGTGAGGCATTCAAGAGGGGCAGGGGGTGGTTATATAGAGAAACATGGTGCAAGTGGGTGTGGGGGGTGTTAAAAAGCAGGGCATTGGCTCTGATCTGATGCAGGGCTGATGGGCTGAATGGTCTCTGGTCGTGTAATGATGCTGTGAAGAGCTGAGTATATTTCAGTGGATGTGGAGCCGTGTGTAGGTGAGAACAAGTTTTACAAGTGATGTTAGTTTCATGGTTACCGTGAGGTCACCTGATTATTTAAGAGTTTTATTGAACTCACCATGCAATTGGTGGGATTTGAACCCAAGACCCCACAACATTGGAGACAATAAGAGCTGCAGCTGCTGGAAGCTAGTGTCAATAAATGTGGAGCTGGAAAAGGACAGCAGGCCAGACAGCATCTGAGGACCAGGGAGGTCAGTGTTTGGCGCTGAAAGTCCTGACGAAAGGCTCTGACCTGAAACATTGACTTTCCTGCTCCTCAGATGCTGTCTGACCTGCCGTGCTTTTCCAGCTCCACATTTATTGACCCCAGAGCATTGGCCTGGAGCTTCATCTCTGATGGGTCTAGGCCCGAAACGTCAGCTTTTGTGCTCCTGAGATGCTGCTTGGCCTGCTGTGTTCATCCAGCCTCACATTTTACTATCTTCAAGTTCACAACATGTTTGACTTGATACCATGTGACTTGCTTGGACGCACAGCTCATGTAGTAGGATAATAGGTCGGCACATCATGGGCCGAAGTGCCTGTACTGTGCTGTACTGCCCTATGTTGATTCTCTCTGACTGTTTGTTTATCACTGTGCCACCATCTCTGCTGGGACTGTCCTGCCTCTGGAACAAGGCATATGCAGGGATGGTGATGCTGGTGCCTGGGACATTGTAAGATGTGATTCAGTGAGGCTTTTGTTTGACTAATCTGTGAGGCAGCTCTCCCAATTTTGGCACCCACCCCGACATTAGTGAGCAGGGCTTTGCAGGGTCAACGTGGCCGTTTTGTTGCCGTAGTTTCTACTGCTTAGGTTGGAGTTAAGTGGTTTGTCAGATAGTTTGATGCAGTTGTGTGGCTGTTGGGCTATTTCAAAGGCCAACTAAGAGTCAAGCACCATTCTTGTGTAGGCCGCATGTGGGTCAGATCTGGTCAAGACAGCAGATTCCCTTATCTCAGGAGCATTAGTGACTCAGGCGGGCTTTTTCAGCAATGAACAATGGAGTCCTGATTGCTGCTAATTTTAACTTTACATTCCAGATGTTTGAACTGCATTTTATTTCTACAAACTGGCAGCGGTGGGATTTGAACGGCTGTTTCCCAGAAGTGGCAATGTAGGAACAGGAGGACATTCAGCCCATCCAGTCTGTCCCGCCATTGTATATGATCATGGCTGACTATTCACGTTATTTTCTTTCTCACTGCGCTGTCCTAGTGCCCCATTATGCCGTTGAAAGGCACCTGGGCCTCAGGATTATGAGCCCAGTGAGATCACCAACTGGCTTCAAAACCTGTCATCTCCCCACTGCCCAAAAACTGCTCCTTTAAACCTAGCTCTTTGAACAACCTTTGGGTGACCCCCACCCATCTGTGGCTTGTTTATCTGATTGTGTTCTACTACATTCCTGTGAAACTGGTGTTATATAAATGCAGGTGGTTGTTGTCTTTGTATAGCAGTTCTGAGCCAAGCTTGTGTTTGCACTGACTGATGTGGGGTGGGGGCGGTGAAGAAACCTGTCTTGCTGGCCTGGTTATGTCTGACTGTAAACTGGAAGTGTCATGCCATTATCAACTTCTTGAATGACATTTCCTCTTCACACTCCAACCTGGGGAAGCATTGAGTGGCCTTCCCAGATCTCGGTGCTGTTGTTAACAATCAGATTTTTCAAGTGATTCTATATCGGCCGTTTTGTTTTAAGCAGATATTCTCCAGATTGCTGGGTGAAGCGCCTTCTCGGGCCTGTATCTCTTACCAGACCTGGTAAGGATGGCAGATTTCCCTCCCTAAAGGACATAAGTAGGGATTGTTGTTACCAGCTTTTGATCCTAGATTTGTTCATTGGTTTAAAGTTCTACCAGTCACCATGCTGCGATTTAAACCTGGATGATTAACCTTGACCTCTAGATTACTCATCCACTGACATTAACAAATGCTGCTACCTTTTCTCCCAGTGAGAGCATGGCAGACCAGCTTGGCCTAATGGCCTGTTTTGAGGTTGTAAACTTTGTGAGGCACAGTATCCGAGGATGGTCATGGGAAATGATGTATTGTGAAAGATAGCAGTGCACTGTGGGAACCTGCCTGGGAGGGATGATGCGATCTTTCTGTTCTGTCATCTCCTCGTTAGGACCTGGTTTGAACCACTTCCAAACTCAGCAGCAACTCCCACTTTCCATATCACCCTGACAATCCTGTTCATCTTCTGCCTGCTGTCTGCTCGTGGCCAAAAACACTCCAGAGAAACTCGACAGGTCTGGCAGCTGCTATGGAGAACTTGTTCTGTGGTCTGCGCCTAGCGAATTTGCCACATTTACCAGCTATTTCTGTCTTTGTTTCTCATTTCCAGGACCCACGACTCCTTGTTATGGCTGTTCAGGATTTTCCTAAAATTCTTTGGATCATACTCTATGACTGTATTGCATTATTTACCTGTGAGAAGTGAAACAACAGTGGGTTTTGGCTTTGTGTAATGAGGCCAAGATTACTGGTGCAGAGGGTGTGTCTTTGTCTAATTTGCCAGAAAAAAAGCAAATTTTCATATTGCACTTTCACACAGTACAAAGTCTGCAACCTCTTTGCAGGCCGTTACCCTCCTCACTACCAGTTACTGAGCCACATGAGGAGCAAGAGGGAGGGAGGTCTCTGGCAATTCCATGTTGTGGCGATACCGCCACTCATGGGATGATTGGGATTTCAGATACCCATGAGGCCAGAGAACTAGGGAAACTGGAGGGGTGTCTGTTATGCTGCAGTGATAATACCCCTGTCCCTGGGCCAGGGTTCTAAACTCAAGCCCCAAGTGTGTATCTGAGCAGTTTGTTTCGGCTAGCTACAAGGACTGGGAGAGTTCTCAGAGGGATGTGGAGCTGGAGAAGGTTCCACTGGAGGGGTTTGAACACAAGTTTGTTTTGACCGTATTCTGCAAACGAGAACACCTCGCTGGCAAAACAATAATTAATGGCCAACCATGTCTGAGCTATTAAGGTGGTTGTACAGGTTCTGCCTTGCAGTCACAGATATTCCATTCAAAGTCCTCCACCCAATTCCTGGGAATAAACACAATGCCTGGCCCCTGTTGTGTGTGTTATTTTGTGGTTTATACTATCTACCACAGACCAAAGGTTTACACTTTTTTCTCTGCTGGTTTTCAGTTTATAATTGCTTCCTGTGCTGTGCCATCTTATTAGCTTGTTAGTGCAATGGAGCTGATCTGACCAAGAGGACGTTTGTCTGCATCTTTCTCATAGTGCTGCAAGTGCTTAATAGTCTGTAAGGGAAACCAGGGAGTCGAGGCTGAGAGGCAGGGCCACGTGCCAAGCCCTGATAACATTCTGAACAGGGAAAGGGAGTGACGACACGTCAGCTGAACTGACACATCACTCCTGGAGATTCAGATAGGCAGGACCTTCAGACTCCTATTGCACCCAAAGACAGCGCTGACCTAATGCGATTATCACTGGATTGTTAATCAAGAGACCCAGCAGCCCTGGGTTCAAGCCTTGTCATGGTAGATCGTGGGTTTTCCTTGCAATCAACAATGCATTTGTGGTCATCATTAGACTCAATTCTGGAATTTTTTTTTCCTTGAATTCAAATCATGGAGTTTGAATTCAAGGGGGGGAAAAAACCTCTGGAATTAAGAGTGTAATGGTGGCCATGAATCCATTGCGAATTGCATGTAAAAACCATTTGTTACATGGACATGCTGTAGGGAAGGAAACTGCCATCCTTACCTGTTCTGGCCTACATGTGACTCCAGACCCACAGCAATGTGGGCATTTAGGGATGGTCAATAAATATTAGCCTGGCCAGTGATGTCTACACCCTGTGAATGAATAAAACAAACATTTAATAAAGCTTGGCTGTGAGCCAATTGTAAGCATGGACAACATAACGTTACAGTGGGTTGTTGCTGGCTTCCCAATCTTCTCCAGTTGGAGGCTTTCTCTTGCATTGATATGTCTCTGATTCTTTGCTCGATGATGAGGCTAAAACCTTGTCTTGTGTATCAAAATCCCCCTTGGCTCGGCACGGTCGTTATTTCTCTGTTTCTGTGGCATATTTCCATTCACTGGAATTATATAGCGCAAATAGGTGGCCATTTGGCCCATCATGCCAATGCCAACTAAAAAAGCTTTCCAAATAATCCCACTCTAATGCTGCTCCCCATTCGGGCATCTATCCAGTTTCCAAATGCAGTGCCCTTCCTGCTCCCATTCCTCGTGTCCCAATGTTTTCGCTTGAGTAGGATAAGGGCATGGGCTCATTACTCACACCCTGCACTGCTGCCCTGCTCTCTCTCTTAGGTGGGGGAGGGGTGTGGTTGTGGAAAGAACATGTTTTAACTGCATCTCTGCAGTCTTTGGAGGCAGGCCAGGCTCTTGGTCATTCGTGGCTCTTTAGCAGTGTCATCAGTTGCAGGCTGGATCAGTGCAAACTGAGTTCGCCTTGTCCCCTCTATTCCAAGTCAGTACCAGCTCATTTCTTCGTATCCAAACCGGTTTGCTCCTTAAATAACACTTAAGAACAGGAGTAGGCCATTCAGCTGCTTAAGCCTGTTCTGCCATTCATTGAGATTGTGGCTAATCTGTGGTTTAGTGCCTATCATTTGCCTTTGGCCCATATCCCTTAATAGTTTTACTTTACAAAAATCTAATTTTTGTGATTACTTTGGTAATAGCGAAGCCCAATTCCCAAATTCAAAAAAAATTCCACAAATCCCATGCCCTTTGTCACAAACAAATAGGTAATTACCTCCTATTTGAAACAAACATAACCCTTTCCTACCCCTTCACTCAGTACGTACACACAAAAATATAGTTACGATGGTGTCTGTATATGGGGAATTACTCGGGGAAAAAAACAAACCACCCACTCTTGGATTTACCTTTGAAGAATATGCTGCTGTCCCTGTAATACTATTAAAGTGGTAATCAGGCAGTCTGCTTGTGACAAAGGGTGTGGAATGTTTTTTTAATTGGAAATTGAGCTTCGCTATTAGCAAAGTAATCACAAAAGTTAGATTTTATCAAAGTGCACAAAAATTCCTAAATTGCTGTCTCTTCTGACCTCAGCAAACTGAATGCATGGGCCAGATTTTGGTATTTAACAAGAAGCACTGTTTATCACCAATAAGGGGAGGTATTGGCCTAGTGGATATTATCGTGGGCTGTTAAGTCAAGGCCCCAGATCATGTTTTTGGGGCCTGGATTGCACTCTTGCTAAAAAGCCTATAATTAGGAGTCTAATGGTGATGATGAATCCATTGTTGAGGGCCAGAAAAGCCCATCTGTTTCATTCATGCCCTTTAGACAGGGAAACTGCCATCCATACCTGGTCTGGTTTGCATGTGACTCCAGACCCACAGCAGTGTGGTTGACTCTTAACTGCCCTGTGGACGATTAGGGATGGGCAATAAATGCTGCCCTAGCCGGTGATGCCCTCGTCCCATGAATGAATTTTTAAAAAAAGGTCGATTGTAACTACAAATACAATTATGAATCGTCACTGTGTAAGTCGACCAGTTGAAATTCTATTCCCTTTATAAAATACCCCCTCCCCATATGTACCTACAAACAGGCAAAGAAAAAAATATGATGTCATGGATGCCAGGAAAAACTGAGGCTGGGGTGTTAAGTACATTTGAGGCTGACGCAGGCGGAATTTTAATCAGTGAGTGAAACAGGAGTCATAGGGGAAAGGCAGGAAAGTGGAGCTGAAGATTATCAGATTAGCCAAGAACATTTCATTGAATGGCAGAACAGACATAAGGGGCGGAATGGCCTACTCCAGTTCATGTGTCTTTACATTTTCAGAATTGAGTCCACAATCAAAAATATGGAAAATTTACAAGATACAGTATTTCCAATTTCTGGATAGAGTCAGGTGATGCTGATTATTTCTTTGAAGGATTTTCTTTTTAAAAGATAAAAGTTCAGAGTTCTTTTGGAATGGTGATTAAATGCTGCATTTTATCATTCTGCAGGTGACTGCAGATCCCTGTGTTGTTAATGGAAAGATGTTGGTTTTACAAAAAGTACAGTAAACATTTAAAGCCATTAGCTTTGTTTTCACTTTGGTCCAGACAACACCAGGCTTGAGCTCAGAAGCAAGTTTAATTTCTCTCCTAAAGGTAGATTCCAGTTGTCTCAGAAATAGGGTTTAATGTGCAAAACTTCCAAATCAGGAGAGTTTGGTTAGAAATGTTCAGGTTATTGGAATTAAGAAAGTTCATGTTCTCAGAATTGAAAAATGTTCATAGCAGTAGGTTTGGAATGGACTTAGTAAATTATCTCCTCAGACAATGGGCAGTGAGGATGGCACAGTGGCTCAGTGGTTAGTACTGCTGCCTCACAGTGCAAGGGAGCTTGGTTCAGCTCCACCATGGGGTGAATGTCTGTGTGGAGTTTGCACGTTCTCTCCTGGCCTGCGTGAGTTTCGTCTGGGTGCTCTGGTTTCCTCCCGCAGACCATGTGTAGGTTAGGTGGATTTGCCATGCTATGTTGTCCAGGGGTGTGCAGGCTAGATGGATTAGCCATGGAAAATGCAGGGCCAAAATGACCTGGTTCTACACTGTAATGATTCTGAGTTCATGACTAGTTGAGATATGGGTGAGAGTTTTCTTGCTTTGAGTTTCTATTATGAATAGTGTTGGGAAACAGATTGAAACTTATTGTGTGTTGTGAGATCAGCCTATTTATTTTTCAAATTTAGAGTTTTTTTTTCCCAATAATAAGTTTCTGCTGTGCTGTGAATGAAAACCTGCAGCCTTTTAAGAATAACTCGGGGACTAACCACCATGATATCTAACAATCCTTACACTTAAAAGGATGAACAAGAGAGGCTTCAAACACTCACATCCTTATTCTCAGGGAAATCAGCAACGAGCCATCGACAAAAGATATCAAAGAAAGGACAACTTCCAGAAATCAATTACAAATATCCATCAGGCAAATTTAGCAGCTACCTCCAGTTGTTAAGCCTGAATCCCTACTGAGAGGGGTTTAGAAAATCCTTTTACAGATCTGGGCTATCAGCCAAG
The DNA here is from genome assembly GCF_030684315.1 of Stegostoma tigrinum. NCBI lineage: Eukaryota > Metazoa > Chordata > Chondrichthyes > Orectolobiformes > Stegostomatidae > Stegostoma > Stegostoma tigrinum. The sequence goes on from NC_081371.1 coordinate 61,030,904, forward strand.
CATGCAGAATGAAGACAGGTGAAATAACACTGAAAAGAACCAAATGGCCTCATTATACTATCCCCTTGTGATAACCCTGCCAGGTCCTTGGGTCATCACTAATTATGGTTCTCAAGCTCATTGAGTATGAACCCACCTGCAACTCATCACCTGACCCCTGCATAAAGCAGACCCATTATAAAACATTCAGAGACTTGTAAATGTCCAGTTGACTACATGGGTTTCTGGTGGCAGGTTAAGAGTTAAAAACAAATAAATAACTCGCAATGATTTAGCGATGGAGGGAAGAAGCATTCAGTTGTGCTTAAGAGCACTTCTAAATATAAGAGGCGGGAAAAAGAAGCAAAAGTGAAATAAAAAGAGCAGATTCGTTTTGAGTGTAAGAGTAAGAATACTTCTATATGTATTTTTTTAAAAAAAGCAGACGTGCTTCCACCACCGCCCCCCCCCCCCCCCCCGCCCCCGACCTGCCCATCACCTTCTGATGCTTTGCATGTAAATATCGACAGGGGTGATTTACTGATGGTGGCTGATTGCTTTTCTTAAAAAAAAAAGAACATGGCAATGGTGCGGGAATAAAACCATCTGGTTGTGTATGATTGCACTTGGGGATATAAAGAAATGAAGCAGACCCAGTCAGTGTCAGTATGTGCAGGAGCTGAGAGACTGATCCTATTCACTGCAGAACCATGTCTGAGGAAGGAAGGTTGTCCATTGGCAGCTGGACTTTGACACAGGCGACAATCCCTGCAAGAGAGTTTTCTCCAAGTACGGCCAGATCTGTAAGTTGAAGGTGGTTAAGCACGTGGACTCCATGGCGTCCCATGGATTTGACTTCATTACTTTTGATGAAGGACACAAGGGACACACTGCAGATGGGGATCCATTGGAAAATTGCCATTGATGGGCGGAAGATTCGGCTGGACCATGCCAAAGTCGGAAGGAGGAAGCATCAGATGTGCACAAGGAGGGGCCAGCTGTGGCTCTGGTGGAATAACTCTAGGAAATATGGCTATTCCCAGGGCCAGGGACAACACCATGGAGGACATGGCTCCTACAGCCTCTGATGCTAGTTTCAGTCTGATTCCAAGGTCTGTGCTCCTTCTTTTCAGTTTCCCTAGTTTTGTTTGAGGCAGAGATGCAATGCCATTAATTGCCCAATTTGAATATAATTGGCTATTTTGTCCCCGCATTGTGCTAGTCTGAGAAGGCAACAGCTGTTGACCAATCTCTGCTTGTCCCACGTCCTATTATATTGGACGGCCCTAGGCCCATCACAGTTGTTCAGCTGAGATTTTCATCTGTTGTGATTTGTAAGTAATAAAACCAAACCACCTAGATTGTATGAGATAACAAGGTGTAGAGCTGGATGAACACCATAAGACCATAAGACATAGGAGTGGAAGTAAGGCCATTCGGCCCATCAAGTCCATTCCGCCATTTAAATCATGGCTGATGGGCATTTCAACTCCACTTCCCTGCACTCTCCCCGTAGCCCTTGATTCCTTTTGAGATCAAGAATTTGTCAATCTCTGCCATGAAGGCATCCAACGTCCCGGCCTCCACTGCACTCCGTGACAATGAATTCCACAAGCCCACCACTCTCTGGCTGAAGAAATGTCATCTCATTCCAGTTTTAAATTTACCCCCTCGAATTTTAAGGCTGTGCCCACGGGTCCTAGTCTCCCCGCCTAATGAAAACAACTTCCTAGCGTCCACCCGTTCTAAACCATACATTATCTTGTAAGTTTCTGTTAGATCTCCCCTCAACCTTCTAAACTCTAATGAGTACAACCCCAGGATCCTTAGCCATTCATCATACGCTAAACCTACCATTCCAGGGATCATCCGTGTGAATCTCTGCTGGACATGCTCCTTCCTGACACACAGCAGGACAAGCAGTATCAGAGGAGCAGGAAAGCTGAGGTTTACTTGGCCTGAAATTTCAGCTTTCCTGCTCCTCTGATGCTGCTTGGCCTGCTGTGTTCATCCAGCTCTACACCTTGTTATCTCGGATTGTCCAGTGTCTGCAGTCCCTACTATCTCTCACCTAGATTGTACCCTTTTTTTTTAAAAAAATGGTCCATTTTTCTTTGTATCATCTGAAGAAAATTGTAAGAGTATGTGTTAGCTTGACGGTCAGTGGGCAATCCTGAATTCTAATAATCAGCATGCGCAGTTATTTTTATTTTTTTTAAATGACAGTCATTTTATGTGATAAAGGAATTAAAAAACCTGCTTCTCAGGCCTGGTGAATTTTGTCTCTTTGAAAAGCAATAGTGGTGGGAAGTTGATAACCTGTTTTTGTATGAAATTTGTCTCTTGGAGAACAGCGAACAAATTAAACATTATGAATTGAAATGTCAGGAGTGTGCTTTTTGTTTAATGGAAAAAATATATATAAAGCAGACATAAGGATGGGTCAGTGGAGCTGTCTGTCCTGCGCTGGGACTAGCCTACATATGCCAGTGGCTGTGTTTAAGGCTTAAGTGTAAGTGATATTCCTTCCCAGTCAGGCTTCCTGAGTTATTACATTGACCATGAGAGTAAAGAAAACTTTCAGACAGCCTTGCCTTTTGTGATCCAGGTTAGATCATAACAGGGAACTAATAGAAATGCAACTGTGTGTGAAACTGGAACGTTACGAGGACTGGCCTCTGTACACCAGAAGAATGAGATACTTTTTCCACTCAATGGGATGGAAGCAGATCATCGCCAAAAATCATCGTCCTGACCACTTGTGGGGCTCTGCCTTCCAGCGTCATAAAGAGTTTAACTGACCCAGCAGCCCTGTAGGCAAAATCCCTTTACAAACTGATAGATGTAGTAATGGAGTACAGTGATCCCAAACTAGTGAGATGGGTTTAACACTGCAGAGAGACTTCCTGGGGAACCAGTTATTGAATTCTTGGTCAGGCTGTGGGAACGCTGTGAGTACAGGTCAGCAGTTTAGGGAAAGGTTAAGGGGTCACTTAGATGGTGGAATTAATAATATTGCGACTCATAGGAAACTACTAAGTAAGATGTGATGTGGAGGTGCTGGTGTTGGACTGGGATGGATACAGACATAAGGCACATAACACCAGGTTATAGTCCAACAAGTTTAGATATCGTGTGACTTCTTACTGACTGATCCAGATCTAGATCTCAAGAAAGCCATTGAACTGGATGTTTCCCATGAGAACATGGAAAAAATGGCTCATGAGCTCCAGGGATCTGTTGACAGTGCCAACCTCAGCCTTAGGCAACCACAGAGCCAAGTCCCCAGTGAATAATAACTGGTGGCTCTTATTGGTTGCTAAGGAAGGATGATTAGAGTCAGAGGCTGCAAGATTCCAGAACTAGATAGGATGGTTGTCCACAACACAGTGAGCAGCAAGAGTGTCCATGCCACACTGGTCACAGAGTTCACCCCAGACAAGATGACTGAGACAGGTGAAATGCCCAGGCCAAGGGGCAAAGCCATTTCAAAACAGGGCTTTGCCTGAGGATGGGGAATTGATAGAGTTAACCTCCATCACTGCTCTCAAAGTGGCCCCAGTCAAGATGAAACGTAGGAGGTAGACACAGGGACTGCTGTCTCTATTGTTGAGGAGTGAACCTTTAATGGGCATTTTGCCTTTAAGCCTGCGAGACCGCAAGGCTAGATTGGCCACGTGCAGTGGGAAACCCTGAAGTGTCATCGGGATCGCTGTAACCCCAGCTACCATGGACAACAGTCAGTCTGATTCCCCTTAATCAGGGCCAGGTCCCAGCCTTTTGGGAAGGGATTGGCAGCACATCTTTCAAGTGGATTGTGATGATCTATCTGAAGCCGATGGGAAGTATCCCAAAGTGGTCCAAGAGGGCCTTGGGGAAAATAAAAGGCACCAGGACCAAGATCAACGTGAACCCAGAGGCACAGCCTAAATACCACAAGATACAGCCAACCCAAAGTGAATTGAAACATCAGAAATGCCAGTTTTAAAACCCGACAAGTCAGTCTGTTTCAGTGGGCATTATAAATTCCGTCACTGAGCTTCCTGCTTACAGAGACCCTGTAGCTCAGGTTGAGGTTCTGGATGTGAGATTGCTCGCTGAGCTGGAAGGTTAGTTTTCGGACGTTTCGTCACCATTCTAGACATCAAAGACATTTCCGAAATGACTGCCAGACTACTCGGACCTCTTGGCATCAGGGTAGCCCACAAACCCACCAACACACTAAAATAGCAGCTAATGAACTTAAAAGATCCTATACAGACAACAAATAAAACGAACGTCATCTACAAAATACCTTGCAAGAATGGTGACAAACAGGCAGAAAGCTAGCCACCAGGATACATGAACATCAACTAGTCACAAAAAGACATGACCCACTATTGCTAGTATCCTTACATACAGATAAGGAAGTATACCACTTTTATTGGGACAACACATCCATCCTAGGACAAGCCAAACAGAGACACGCACGAGAATTCCTAGAAGCATGGCATTCCAACCGGAACTCGATCAACAAACGCATTGATTTGGAGCCAATCTACCATCCCCTGAGAAAAAGAACAGGAAATAACATCACCAACCCAAGGAAACCTAAACAGATAAATAGAAAGCGGGACAGAACACCAGCGCTTTGTCGGGGGCTCACTGATGATGTTACCTAGAATGGTGACGAAACTTCTGAAAACTAACCTTCCAGCTCAGCGAGCAAACTCACATCCAGAGAGACCCTACGCGATACATAGAGAAGACTTGAATGGCAGCTGGCTGGGGGAGGGGGTCTCATATTTTCCAAATCGAATATGAGCCACACCTACCACCAACTGGAGCCTGAGGGGTCATTCAAGGAAGTACATCCCTCTCAATACTCTCAAAGGATGGTGTGAGTACAGTCACTCCTCCTTTGGGGTATCGTCAGCTTGCACCATCTTTCAAAGGGTGATAGGGAATATCCTGCAGAGGGTGCCTGGAGTCTATCTCAATGTTTTAAACTCAGGAGCTATTGCAGAGGAACAGTTGGAGAATTTGGAGAAGGTATTGCAGTGTTTTTCTGTGGCTGAAAAGGGAAAAATGGGCATTCCAAGTGAAAGAGATATCCCCTGTAGGATACAGGGTTGACAAGGATGGATTACACCTTGTCAAAGAGAAGGTGACGGCCTCTAGAGGGCTCCGACTCCAAGGAACAACAACCGTTAAAGCCTTTCCTAAGTCTTATGAATTTCCCACAGGAATTTGTACCCAACCTGGCACCCCATCATGTCCTATTTAAGAAGAAATCCGAAATGGCCACAGAAAATGCCTCGAGAAAAATACACCTTAACAAACATCAAACAACAACTACTGTGTACAAATGTATCCGCCAATTATGAACCCAGAGACTACTTACTGTAACCTGCAACACCCCCCCGCCTCCTGGGATGGGCAGAGTATCATCCCACTGTTGGGACAGAATTCTAGACAGTGGGGAAAGGAAGAATGCCCAAGTCCGGAAAGATGGTTTGGCCAAGATGTTCATGGTGAAATAGTTGCACTAGAATGTCTATGGTTGGTATTTTACCAGAGTAACTGATCTCAAATCTCTGCTGGGCCTCCTCAGGGAGACCAAAGCCATTGCTCCCATCCCATCAGCTGGGATCCAACACTGGGCACTGCCATTAGGTGCCTATGAACATAATCCAGGGACAGAGGCAGAGCCAAAGTGAATACCTTGAACCAGTCACCGCTACCTCCGAAGATGGATGAAGTCTTCATGACTTTGAACTTCATGGACACTCTCTGCCAGAATCTGCCAAACAACTCCAGGCTTGGACCCAAAAGGACCCTGCATTGGCAAAGCTACGCCATATGCTAAACAGTGGATCACAACAATACCCTACAGAAGAGTTGAAACCACGTAACTCAGAATATCAGGGGTTGAACCAAGAGGATTATTTTTGGGAGCCAGAGTGTCTGTCCCATGTCCAGGCCAGTGACCAGTACTTCAAAAACTTGCACAGTGGCCGCCCAGGAATTTCTAAAATCAAAATGCTCGCAGGAGCTATGTTTGGTTGCTTGACATAGACACAGACATTGAAAACCTGGCTAAATGGTGTCAAACTTCGCAGGAAAACCAGAACCCCCCACCATCAGCTTCACTGCAGCTGCTGGATTGGCTGCAGAGACACTGGGGGGCAAGTACACGCAGATTTTGCATGGCTCTATGTTCTGAATCCTTATCAATACCTATTCAAGATGGACCGATGTGCGCTGAGTGGCCTCTACTACCTCTTACAAGATCGTAGGAAAGCTCCACCAATCCTTTGGTATCCATGATATACTGAGGTCATTGTAACAGACAATGGCATTTCATTTGCTGGTGCGGAGTTTCAGACCCTTATGAAGACAAACGAGGTAAGACACATCCGCACAGCATCTGCAAATGGTCCAGCTGAGCAGGCTGTCCAGTTGTGCAAAAATAGCATGAGAAATCAAGCTACAGGATCTTTGGGAATGAAACTTAGACATTCCCACTTCAACTTCAGGACAAAGCCACATCTGACGACAGGAATAGCCCTGGAGAATCATTGATGGGCTGACATCTTTGGACTGGGCTTAGCCTGATTTCCCCAGACTTGGGGTGGGGGTGGGTACAAGTTTGAATTAAACCAAGAAGCCTGAAGAAAGGGGCAAAACCAGCTAGAGATTTTAAACTGGGAGATATCATCCACACGATGGTGTTGGCTTTCAATGGATTCTGGGAGTTATCCTTAAAAAAAACAGGACTGGTATGGCAACATGGTTAACACTGGGAGAAGAGCACACGGAAAAAGCTGTCAACAACTGCTGACAGCAGGAACCCTCCATTGGAGATTATTGTTTTGACAGACACACCACCATTGGCATCCGTCATACCAACTTGCTGATGGGACGCTCCACCCAATGAAAGCTCAAGATCCGTCCTCAGGACTACGATGGCTCTGTCTTGGAGATAGAGACCGAGACGGTCGAAGATCAGTCGGAGTTCACCACCAGGGCTGAGCTCCCTGCAGTGGCTTCTCGATAGTCTTCACAGAAGCCACATTCACCTACCTTATTATGTAGCCCCCAACCAGACCCAGAAAGCAACAGCACCTGAGCCCTTGATAAAGCAGACTCAGGGATGGGTCTACAGAAATGTTTGGAGTGGCTCTGTTTTGGTCCCATGCTCTGCTCGATTTAAGGATTAGTTTTGGATATGACGGTCAGTCTTTTCATTGTGGGTAAAGCACATTAGAATAGTTTACACACTGTTCAGAGTGATTCTGTAACTTAACAGATCAAACCTTTTATCAGATAAGGTTTATCTATTTGGATTGAGATGAAAAAGCAGGAAAGAATTCACAAACCTTGAAAGAGATCATCTGAGGAAATGTAAATTATGATCAGAGATTTCTAGAGGCAGTTGGTGAAATTCTGTTTCTTTAGTTGAATATTTAAAATCCCAGTAGTGTGGAAGCAGGCCATTGGGCCCATTACATCCACACTGACCCATCAAAGATCATCCCCACCTAGTCCCAGCACCAGGCCTCTTCTCTATCCATGTAACTCTGTATTTCCCACGGCCAATCCAACTAATCTGCACATCCCTAGTCATTATACGCAATTTAGCGTAGCCAATCCACCCGAACCTGCAAATCTTTGGACTGGGAGAGGTAACTGGAGCACCTGGAGGAATCCCACACCGACACAGGGAGAATGTGCAAACGCCACATAGCCTGAAGGTGGAATTGAACCGGGTCCCTGGCGCTGTGAGGAAGCAATGCTAACCACTGTGCTACCGCTAAAAAATCTGTACTGTGTTCTCTGGGCAGTTATGCAGAAAATTAATCCACTGGTTATATGACTTGTTTGCATTGGAGCACAAGCCATTTGTGATTTTACATACTTATAACTGCTTCCCGATTGCTCGAGGATCTGACATAGGGGCTTGCTGATTCTAGGCTGTAAACACCCTGTACACGTTAACTGAGCATTTCATTATTATTAACTGTTTGGTTTCCTCCCTCAATTAATTATATGCCCTTTCTTTAATAACAGGTGAAGTTGCCACGGTCCTAGATTCCTGTACAACCATGGTGACCTCAGTCTGTATAAGAATTGCAGTTGTGCTGTTCGCATCACTCTGCATCATGAACCAGCTGCCCAGCTAACAGACCCTTTTACACACAAAAATTCAAGTAATAGGAACAAGAATGGTCTTTTGAGATGGCTGCATTTTCGAATACCATCATGCCCTGACCCTTGATCATAAACCGACTTGCTTGACTGTTCACCGCATGCCTTGATTCCTTTAAGAGCCAAAAGGCCATTGATCTGAGTGTTGACTGTATTCACTGGACTGAGCATTCACAACAAATTCCAAATACTTGCTGCAGGAGATTAAATTGAAGATCTTCCTCAATAAGTGAAGCTAACAGGAACCAAACCATAGTCATGGTGTAGATCATCCTTTCTGGAAAGAAATAATGTTTCAGCTTCCAGATTCCTTTTCGTTGGAGCCATAACAAACCAGAAATGTTGGTTCGTTGTTTGTAAGAATGTTGGGAGACCTCGTGGGGGGTTTAGTTCAGAATGTCTGATGACATGTCATTGGCTAGCTGGTCTCCTAGATTTACTCAGTTGCCTGAGGGAGTTGGAAAGGAATGTCTCCACACCATCTTTTTAAAAGTATCTATGCTTTGGTTTGCCTCCCACAAAGTTAAGTGTTATGAAAGTTCAAGGGGCTAGATAAGCATCTTTGAGGATAAAGGGAACATCCATGAAATCCAGGAATAGGAGGAGGCCATTCAGCCCCTTCTGCTGTTCAATTAGATCTTGTTTGTATCTTGACTGTTTATCTGCACTAGTTCTATAACCTTTAACCTCTTTATCCAATTAAAATCTAATGATTTTCTGAGTATCTTCCATTTTTAAAAAAATTTTAGTAGCCCAACAGGTGCAGTGTTTTGCTTTTATAAAAAAAACTTGATATTACAGTTTCAAATAATTGTGACCTTCAGTTTTTTGGTGGGGAGAGCTGTAAATTTCCATGACCCTTTGTGTGAAGAAGTGGCCCTGAATGCCATACTCTCATTTTAAGATTACACTACTATGTCAGTCCGTCCTAACTCGATAATCAACCTTGACACATCAGAAAAAATATCAACATAATCATCAATACTCCGAATGCAAACCAATGCTAATTTAACCATTCTGGCTCAGTATCGTTACGGTACACCTGCTCTGCACCCTGTGCAGGTGAAGCACTATCTTCTCCCTCAGTGGATGACATGGTGGCTCAGTGGTTAGCTGTGCTACCTCACAGCAGCAGGGACCTGGGTTCAGTTCCAGTCTTGGGTGACTGCCCAAGAGGAGTGTATTCGTACTCCCTGTGTCTGTGCGGGTTTCCTCTGGGAGCTGTGGTTTTGTCCCATAGTGTGAAGGTGAGGTGGATTGATGATGCTAAATTACTCCATAGTGTCCATGGATATGCAGGGTAGGTGTGATGAACGTGAGATTATGAGTACAGGGTGGACATTGGATGCTCATCAAAGGGTTCTTGTGCACTTGATGGGTTGAATGGTCTCTTCCTGTACTGTAGCAACTCTAATTCTGTGAGATTTAGTGCCCAGAGCTCAACACCATCACTTCAGATTGGAGCTTAATACAACACTGGCAGAGCTTCCCCTACCTCTAGGAGAATTCCAGCCCTCCTTAGTGAGTTCCCAAACTCACTCAGTAAGTTCATTTTGACCCATTGGCTTTCCAGGTGAAAGGCCATGTCTTGACTTTCAATCTCTGTTTGCTCCAATTCTTGATCCAAACAGTGGCCTGGTTTAAAGCTGCATCTGTGTCTGACAGAGAGATACAGATTTGTTCTTTACCTTCCCAACCCTTCAGATTTGGAAAAAAAAACCTCCAAAACATTGTGAACATCACCTAGGGAGAGGGTGTCAAAACAAAATGGTGTTAATGTAAATTTGTTAATGAGGTTGAACAGCCTTGTTGAATGAAATAAAATAATTGAATGCGAGAAGACCGGTTTGTCTGACAATTGTGAAGCCATCAGGTGTGCAATAAAGAGTTTTATTTGTTTTCTGATTGGCTTTCTTTAAACTCCGATCATAGGATGTGAGTGTCACTGGCAGAGCCAGCATTTGTTGACCATCCCCAGGTGCCCGTGAGAAGGTGGTGGTGAGTTACCGCCAAGAACTGCTGCAGTCCCTGTGCAGTAGGTAGATGCACATTGCCCTTAGGGAGGGAGTTGCAGGCTTTGGCTCGAGGAAACCAGGGCACCATGAGGCTGGGCCTGCCCACTGGGCAGTGGCTGGTGGGGCATATGGAAGCAGCGGGTATCATGATGGGACCATGAGAAATACATCCAGTGGAATTGGCAACTCATCTCAGGTCACCTTGTGTGGACACTGGCAAAGACCCCAAAGAATCATAGAATCCCTGCAGTGTGGAATAAGGCCACTCAGCCCATCATGTCTATTCTAATCCCTCCAAAACACATCTCACCCAGGTGCCCCCCTCCCATTTCTGCATTCCCCACAGCTACTGCTGGACACACCAGGGTAATTCAGAACGGCCAATCCATCCTACCCGTGGGAGGAGAAACAGGAGCAGAGAGAATGTGTAAACTCCACACGGACCGTCAGCAGAAGCTGCAATCGAACGCAGGTCCTTAATGTTGTAAAGCAGCAGCACTAATCACTGAGTCACCTAAAGTTGTATCAAAATCTCAAACTCTTGACAACATTTGCTTGAGTTTCTGCAACAATGTCAGTTTTTGTTTCAGATTTCCAGCGTCCCCAGTTCTTTATTTTTTGATCTTGATTTTTGTTTTGCGCAGAACTAATTTGTAATGGGGTCTATAGAGATTCTAGGACAGATTTATCACAGAATCCCCACAGTATGGAAACAGGCCATTTGGCCCAACAAGTCCACACTACTTGTACTAGTGAAGCTCCTGCAGCTTTGCATCAGGACAAAACGTTTGTCTCTCCTAATGGAAACAGACAATTTGTTGTGGGTCAGCCACAGTGGAAAGTTGGGAATTAATCAGCAAATTCCACGGACTGTTCGTTTGTCTTCTCTGATCCTGGTCACTACCCGATCAGCCATAATCTACTCGACTGGTGGGGCAGGCTGGAGGGACTGAATGGCCTCTTTATATGATCGAGTGATAATATATCCGTGAAATATGTGACGATATTAGCAGTCATGTGGCAGAAGGTTCAAGTCTCATGCCAGGATGTAACAGCTGTAGAGGTGTATTCTAACATATTCAAGCAGATTGACTTAAAAGAAATGACAGTAATAGCAATCAATCCCTTTCAGCAAGGCTCCATAGATTCCTGGGTGAAAGGAGATTTTTGTCCCTTCTCTCATTTTGGGGAACTCTTTGAGTTCTATCCAGGTTCCCAGCTAATGTTGACATCACAGACCAGTGCTGGGTAATCTTGTCCATGACTGGGAAGAGAGAAGGAGGTCAGTTGGTAAATGTGGAAGCCCTGCTGATTCTCTGTCCCAGCGCTTCACAGTTTCAGGCTGGTCGGTCTGGAAAGCCACCTTTGGTGCATTTGCAAAGGCTGCATTGAGCTGGGGTCTGTCACCTTCATTGGAATAGAGCTGGATATCAGGCGCAATTATCAGGGCTATTTGATTCAGCTAGAGCGAGAAGACTTTTATAGCACAGTGGAAGTGTCCCTGTCTCAGAGCCGGGAGATTTGGGTTCAAGCCCCAACTGCACCATAACACACAATTGAACAGGTTGGGTTTTAAAAATATTTTCAAATACAGTCATGAACACTGGCACCAGTGTTCCTCCCATCTGTGTGTTATGAACCAGGCCCATATCTCCTCAAACTATTTTAAGAAGGTGGCCTAGACCCTAAGACAAAAGGCTGAGGGACTTGAGGCTGTTTTCATTAGAGAGAAGAAGGTTAAGAGGTGACTTAATTGAAACATATAAAATAATCAGAGGGTTAGATAGGGTGGATAGGGAGAGCCTTTTTCCTAGGATGGTGACGGCGAGCACAAGGGGGCGTAGCTTTAAATTTAGCGGTGAAAGATATAGGACAGATGTCAGAGGTAGTTTCTTTACTCAGAGAGTAGTAAGGGAATGGAACGCTTTGCCTGCAATGGTAGTAGATTTGCCAACTTTAGGTACATTTAAGTCGTCATTGGATAAGCATATGGACGTACGTGGAATAGTGTAGGTTAGATGGGCTTGAGATCGGTATGACAGGTCGGCACAACATCGAGGGCCAAAGGGCCTATACTGTGCTGTAATGTTCTATGTTCTATGTTCTAACTTGTTATTTCAAAGGTAGATGCGAAGTACTGTGTTCCAGATGTATCGAGACTGTCAAAATACTTGACATTAAGCAAAACAATTTATTTAAACACTTTCGTTAAAAATACACATAAAAGAAAGAAGAATTTAGAATAACAAGAATTTGAAAAGTTAACCAAATAATAGACACACTACCTATTTCTAAGTGACTGTCCCAATATAGTAACATCCCATAATCACACCTCTTCACAAAAAGACAGATTCAGACACATATTCTCACGTGCAGTTCTCCAACCCAGGAAGAGAAACGCATCAAGAGAAAATTCAGAGAAAGTCGCAACTAGAAGACATTCACTGAAGCTTCCAACTCTTTTGAGATCTCAAAGGCTTCTACCTAAAACTAAACCTAAAAACTGTTTTTAAAAAAAAAAGTAGAAAGTTTGGTCTGTGAGACCCTGCCACACCCAGGCAGCTTCCATTGTTCCATTTTAAAAATCCCACGGCCATCACAAATTCTTAGAGACAGCTCGATACCTTTCTTCAAAAAAAGCTGGACAGAATAACCTATTCAAGTGACAGCATAGTCACAAATGAAATCTGTTTGCTCAGTGGATTACACTTCTGTACTTTCTGAAAACCTCTCCATTACTTTCCCTCCAGAGTCCCGATGATGACGATCGTTCAGACCAGAAGCTGCATCAGAGGGAGGATGTGATTACTCAGCAGAACACTCTCCAGAATGAGTCCATTACATCTGATCCAAACAGCCCATACATCGTAAGGATTTCTCCATGTTTTTCAATTTCCCTTACTATTAGAATGTCGATGTTGCGATTTATGATGTAATAATGTTCTACAACTGCTTCAAAACTCAAAATACTGTAAAGTAGTGATGTTCAGATTTGTGGGAGGTGGAGCACTGTTCTAGTTGATAGAAGTTTAGTCTTGCATTAGTATTTATCTGTGGATTTAGCCAATTCATCGCACTTCCCAAACCCTTCCTTATAGCCTTGCAAGTTCTTCATTTTTCAAGTCTTTTGCAATCCTTTTGGAAAGTTAACATTGAGTTGCCTTGCACTGCTCAGTTAGACAACAGATTTCATTGAGAACAACATAGAAATTGAATTAAACCTCAACTCCATTCTGGTGGTTTTGCCAATGATCTTAAATGTATAACCTCCATTTACCCAACCCTCTTGGAGTTCCTCTTTGGTTATGCAATCAAAACTCATTATGCTTTTCACTTCTTCCACTAATTCTGCCGTTAACCTCCCTGCACCAAGGAGATCAAGGAGACTTCCTCCTGTGCTTCAGTGCTCTTTGCGTTGGCAAAGTCCTCACTGCTGTCCCCATTATCCACATGATGGGAGGGATGTGATAGTGCTGCACAGGGGGCAGTGGAGATTTACCAGGATGTTGCCTGGGCTTCAGAGTTTCAGTGATGCAGAGGGATTGGACAGACTGGGGTTGTTTTCCTTCGAGCAGAGGCGATTGAGAGGGAACATGATTGAGATGGATAAAATTTTGAAGGGCAGAGATAGGGCAGACAGGAAGAAACTGTTCCCCTTAATGGAGAGATCAATGACTGGGGCATAGATTGAAGCTAAGGGGTAGGATGTTTATAGGAGGGTGGTGGCAATCCAGCATTCACTGCCTGTAAGGGTAATAGAGTCAGAAGATCATAGTAGGCTAGGCAGCAGCTGGGCAAAAGGAGAAGTCAATGTTTCAGGTATAACCCTTCTTCAGGACTAGATGTGGAGGTAGGGGGAGCTGCAGATAAAGGGGACGGGAGTTGTGTAGCAGAATGGTGCTGATAGGTGGACACTAGTAGTAGGTGTGACTTGGTTGGTCGATGGGAGGGATGAATCTAGTTGGTGGCCGGAAGGAAGGGTCAGAAGGTGGAATGGAACAGAAGAGGTGAGGCTGGAAAGGGAGGTGGAGGACCGGTGGAAAGGTTATTTGAAATTGGAGAACTCAATGTTGAGTCGGACATAGAGCAGTTTTTCCGCCGTCTTCGCCTGCATGCCTACTTCTTCAACCGGGAACCCAGCCCTCCTTCCACTGACCCCTTCACCCGCTTCCAACACAAGTCCTCCTCCTGGACACCACCCCCAGGCCTCCTACCCTCCCTCGACCTCTTCATCTCCAACTGCCGTCGAGACATCAACCGCCTCAACCTCTCCACCCCTCTCACCCACTCCAACCTCTCCCCCGCAGAACGGGCAGCCCTCCGCTCCCTCCGCTCCAACCCCAACCTCACCATCAAACCCGCAGACAAGGGTGGCGCAGTGGTAGTATGGCGCACTGACCTCTACATCGCCGAGGCCAGACGCCAACTCTCCGACACCACCTCCTACCGCCTCCTCGATCATGACCCCACACCCGAGCACCAAACCATAATCTCCAACACCATTCACGACCTCATCACCTCAGGGGACCTCCCACCCACAGCCTCCAACCTCATTGTTCCCCAACCCCGCACGGCCCGTTTCTATCTCCTTCCCAAAATCCACAAACCTGCCTGCCCTGGTCGACCCATCGTCTCAGCCTGCTCCTGCCCCACCGAACTCATCTCCACCTATCTGGACTCCATTTTCTCCCCTTTGGTCCAGGAACTCCCCACCTACGTCCGTGACACCACCCACGCCCTCCACCTCCTCCAGGACTTCCAATTCCCTGGCCCCCAACACCTCATATTCACCATGGACGTCCAGTCCCTGTACACCTGCGTTCCGCATGGAGATGGCCTCAAGGCCCTCCGCTTCTTCCTGTCCCGCAGGCCCGACCAGTCCCCCTCCACCGACACTCTCATCCGCCTAGCTGAACTCGTCCTCACACTCAACAACTTCTCTTTTGACTCCTCCCACTTCCTACAGACAAAGGGGGTGGCCATGGGCACCCGCATGGGCCCCAGCTATGCCTGCCTCTTTGTAGGTTATGTGGAACAGTCCCTCTTCCGCACCTACACAGGCCCCAAACCCCACCTCTTCCTCCGGTACATTGATGACTGTATCGGCGCCGCCTCTTGCTCCCCAGAGGAGCTCGAACAGTTCATCCACTTCAACAACACCTTCCACCCCAACCTTCAGTTCACCTGGGCCATCTCCAGCACATCCCTCACCTTCCTGGACCTCTCAGTCTCCATCTCAGGCAACCAGCTTGTAACTGATGTCCATTTCAAGCCCACCGACTCCCACAGCTACCTAGAATACACCTCCTCCCACCCACCCTCCTGCAAAAATTCCATCCCCTATTCCCAATTCCTCCGCCTCCGCCGCATCTGCTCCCACGATAAGACATTCCACTCCCGCACATCCCAGATGTCCAAGTTCTTTAAGGACCGCAACTTTCCCCCCACGGTGATCGAGAACGCCCTTGACCGCGTCTCCCGCATTTCCCGCGACACATCCCTCACACCCCGCCCCCGCCACAACCGCCCCAAGAGGATCCCCCTCGTTCTCACACACCACCCTACCAACCTCCGGATACAACGCATTATCCTCCGACACTTCCGCCATTTACAATCCGACCCCACCACCCAAGACATTTTTCCATCCCCTCCCCTGTCTGCTTTCCGGAGAGACCACTCTCTCCGTGACTCCCTTGTTCGCTCCACACTGCCCTCCAACCCCACCACACCCGGCACCTTCCCCTGCAACCGCAGGAAATGCTACACTTGTCCCCACACCTCCTCCCTCACCCCCATCCCAGGCCCCAAGATGACATTCCACATCAAGCAGAGGTTCACCTGCACATCTGCCAATGTGGTATACTGCATCCACTGTACCCGGTGCGGCTTCCTCTACATTGAGGAAACCAAGCGGAGGCTTGGGGACCGCTTTGCAGAACACCTCCGCTCAGTTCGCAACAAACAACTGCACCTCCCAGTCGCAAACCATTTCCACTCCCCCTCCCATTCTCTTGATGACATGTCCATCATGGGCCTCCTGCACTGCCACAATGATGCCACCCGAAGGTTGCAGGAACAGCAACTCATATTCCGCCTGGGAACCCTGCAGCCGAATGGTATCAATGTGGACTTCACCAGTTTCAAAATCTCCCCTTCCCCTACTGCATCCCTAAACCAGCCCAGTTCATCCCCTCCCCCCACTGCACCACACAACCAGCCCAGCTCTTCCCCCCCACCCACTGCATCCCAAAACCAGTCCAACCTGTCTCTGCCTCCCTAACCGGTTCTTCCTCTCACCCATCCCTTCCTCCCACCCCAAGCCGCACCCCCCGCTACCTACTAACCTCATCCCACCTCCTTGACCTGTCCGTCTTCCCTGGACTGACCTATCCCCTCCCTACCTCCCCACCTACACTCTCTCCACCTATCTTCTTAACTCTCCATCTTCGGTCCGCCTCCCCCTCTCTCCCTATTTATTCCAGTTCCCTCCCCCCATCCCCCTCTCTGATGAAGGGTCTAGGCCCGAAACGTCAGCTTTTGTGCTCCTGAGATGCTGCTTGGCCTGCTGTGTTCATCCAGCCTCAGATTTTATTATCAATGTTGAGTCCTCCTGGCTGTAGGGTGCCAGGCAGAAGATAAGGAGTGTTTTTTCAAATTTGCGTTCTGTGTCACAGCAACTCTGGAGGAGACCGAGGATGGACATGTCAGAGCGGGAGTGTGGGGGCAGGGGAGTCGAAATGGCAGTAACCAGGAGGTTAGGCTTACTGTTTCGGACCAGGCGAAGATGCTCAGCAGAAAGATCACCTAGTCTACATTTGGTCTCACTGACATGAAGAAGACCACGTCAGGAGCACCAGATACGATAGACTGGGTTCATATTTGTACATCTGTGTCTGTGGTGTCCCCAACATTAACTACGATACTGAGTGTACACAGCTGAGGAGGTGGGGTGTTATTTGTTCAATTGCAGGGGGTGGTTGGGTTGAACTTGTTGGGCTGAAGGGCCTGTTTCCACACCGTAGGGATTCTCTGTGTCAATTGGAGAGATTATTTCCCAGAGAGTATAGACCTAAACTGCTCAACCTCTCTTCATAAGATACATCCTCATCTCTGGAATCAATCTCGTGAATAGGGGCAGGGAGGTGATATTGAACTTGTACAAGACACAGGTCTGACCTCAACTGGAGTATTGTATACAGCTGTGGGCACCACATGATAGGAAAGATGTGAATTTATTTGTGCACAGAGGTGATTTACAAGAGTGATTCCATGGATGAGGAAACAAAGTGTGGAGCTGGATGAACACAGCAGGCCAAGCAGCATCTCAGGAGCACAAAAGCTGACGTTTTGGGCCTAGACCCTTCATCAGAGAGGGGGATGGGGAGAGGGAACTGGAATAAATAGGGAGAGAGGGGGAGGTGGACCGAAGGTGGAGAGAAAAGAAGATAGGTGGAGAGGAGAGTATAGGTGAGGAGGTAGGGAGGGGATAGGTCAGTCCAGGGAACTGATGAAGGGTCTAGGCCCGAAACGTCAGCTTTTGTGCTCCTGAGATGCTGCTTGGCCTGCTGTGTTCATCCAGCTCCACACTTTGTTATCTCGGATTCTCTAGCATCTGCAATTCCCATTAACACGGATGAGGAACTTCAGTTCAGAGGATAGATTGAAGAAGTTGGGATAGTTCTCTTGGAGAGAAAAAGGCTGAGCGGATCAACACATTCAAAGAAGAAATAGATATGTTTACGATTAAAAGCAGGATAAAAGGCTACTGGAAACAGGGAGGAGGGTGGGATTGAGACCAGGATGAGATTAGCCATGATTATGTTAAATGGTGGAGTGGGCTGAAAGAACTGAACTGCCAACTCCCGCTCCTAATTCCTATCTTCCTATTGCTTAACTTATCGATATCGCTCCATAAAATGTTTGCATCCCTCTCAGAACTTGCCTTTGCTCTGATTTTTGTGCCGGCTGCAAATTTGGCTACAGTGCATTCACTTTCCTCCTCCAAGTCATTAACACGTATTGTAAACAGTAGTAGCCCCAGCACTGATCCCTGTAGAAACCCACTGGTCACAGGTCACCAACTTGGAAAAAAACCCCTTATCTCCGATCACTGTGTCTTACTCGGCTCGTTCTTTATTCATGCCGACACGCTGCCTGCGAATCGGATGAGTTATATTATGGGAGCTAATCTGAACGTTGCTGCATTTGGTACAAATGCCCATCTGTGGGATGCCTTAATCCATAGGGCCAGGTCAGGCTGGCCTGACAGTGGGAATCAGCAGTGTGTAAACAGTGATTGATACTATCTGTAACTAGAAATTGATAGTGGCGATAGGCAAGTGAAAAATACCAGAAATATGTGCAGATATCGTCTTTCAAAACATTTCACAATTGTGTGGCAAGTGGAGAGATTATAGAGAAAATGATCCTGCGTTGGAGCATGAAGCCTCTAGCCTGTGAGTCACAAAGTTGTGGGTTCAAGCCCCATTGCGGAGACTTGGAGTAGTGAGTGAGTGCTGCACTGCCTGAGGTGCTGCTCTACATGCGAGCTGCAATCTCCCCTCAGGTAGAACTAAAAGATCCAACGGTCACTATTTTCAGGAATAACAGTTTTCCCAGGTGGCCTGTCAATATTTCACCCATTCTTAGTCCCCAGTATTACATATTGAGCTTCTTTTCTTCCCTGACTTACCATGAACAATCCCTTTGTCTGACTATTCTTTTCGTTTCTCTCTCTCTCTCGGTTCCATCTCCACCTATCAGCTACATGACCCCCCAACCCAGCCCTCATGTCACCAGCATGTATAGCATATTTATCTAGCTGTTTCTAGCTCTGGGGAAGATCACTGAGCTCAAAACGTTAATTCTGTTTCTCTCTCCACAGATAAGGCCATAAATTACAAGAACAGAATTAAGCCATTCAGCCCATTGAGCCTACTCCACCTATAGGCTTCTTAACACCATTTCCCTGCT
The DNA here is from genome assembly GCF_030684315.1 of Stegostoma tigrinum. Lineage (NCBI taxonomy): Eukaryota > Metazoa > Chordata > Chondrichthyes > Orectolobiformes > Stegostomatidae > Stegostoma > Stegostoma tigrinum. The sequence continues at coordinate 61,050,061 of NC_081371.1, forward strand.
TTCTCCCCATAACCCTTGACCCCTTACTCATCAAAAAACTTCCTAATCTCTGTCTTAAAAACCCTCAATGACTTGTCCTCCTCAGCCCTCTGTGGCAATGAGTTCCACAGAGTCACTACCCTCTGGCTGAAGAAATTCCTCCTCACCTCAGTTTTAAAGGATTGACACTTCACTCTGAGGCTGTGTCCTTGGATCCTAGTCTCTACTATTAGTGGGAATATCTTTACATCCTGAACTGGGACTGCTGAGCCCCCTTGTGCTTCAGATTTCTGAAGGCTTTCCCCTTTTAGAAAGTAGTCTACGCCTCCATTCTTCCCAACAAAATGCGTAACCTCACACTTTCCCACACTGTATTCCATCTGCCCCTCCTTTTCCCTCACTCTGCCAGCCTGTCCAACTCCCTCTGCAGCCTCCCCACTTCCTGAACACTACCTGTCCCTCCTCCAACTTCTGTGTCATCTGCTGTCAGACCTGCTGAGTTTATCCAGTACTTGCTGTTCTTGTTTGTTTCTGATCTCCAGATCTTTGTTTCATTTCTGGCTGCCATGTTACAACAAAACTTCTGATCGATTTCATTGCCTGTGAAGCACTTTGATGTGGACGTGCCGGTGTTGGACTGGGGTGGACAAGGTCAAAATTCACACGACACCAGGTTATAGTCCAACAGGTTTATTTGAAAACACAAACTTTTGGAGTGCCGCTCCTTCTTGAGAGGTATTAACACTTTGGGGATGTGCTGTGGGTTTGTTGTATAAAGGCAAGGATTTTCTGCCAAGAATACTGCGTTCTGTCCTCAGTTGTAAACCTTATGACTTTTTGGGTAGGTTTTGATGTCACGCTGAGAAAGATGCCAAAAGGGAAAACGGAACAAGCCAGTTTGGAATGGGTGCTGTTCGTGTTGCATGTGACTTCTGGTCAGTATGTGAAATGGAAGGACAGCCACTGCTGACCTTGTTGGAGATTTATGATTCCCTCTTTGGGGCACGTGCCAAATCTCTAGCAATGTGGAACTGGGGCCAAGTTCACAAAGTGACACAGCACGAACATCCGTAAGAGCCATGCGAGTGGCTGCAAGAAAAACAGGGACTGAATTTGTAGCTTAATTTTAAACTCAGCTGCTCATACCCTGACTTGCACTGTCCTGTTTACCCATCACACACTGTGCTCGCTGACCTCCCAATGCTCTGACAGCTCAGATTTAAAATTCTCACCCTTTCTTTCAAACCTCTTAGTGGCCTCGTCCCTCCTTTTCTTTGTCATCTTTCCCAGCCTTACAGCCCCCCAGGGAATACTGCAGTTCACCAAATGCAGGCTGTCATCCATCTCCTGCCTTCATTAGTGCTGCTGTTTGGTCATTGACCTGAGTCCCAAACATTGAAATTCTCTCTCCGAACCTCTTCACCTCTCTATCTCCTTAAAATTGAACAAGCCGTTCAGTCACCCGACATAGTTCTGTCTTTTAAAAAACCAAAAGAACTGCGGGTACTATAAATCAGAAACAAAAATAGAAGTTGCTGGAAAAGCTCAGCAGGTCTGGCAGCAATTGTGAAGAGAAATCAGAGTTAACATTCTGAGGAAGGGTCACCTGACCCAACGCGTTAACTCTAATTTTTCTTCACAGATGCTACCACACCTGCTGAACTTATCCAGTAACTTCTGTGATTCTGCCTCAGGTGGCTTGGTGCAATTTTTATAAAACAAAGAATTGTGGATGCTGGAAATCTGAAACAATCATAGAAATTTCTGGAGAAACTCGACAGGTCTGGCAGCATTTGTGGAGAGAACTGGAGTTAATGTTTCGGTCCCAGTCACTGTTCTGAAGAAGAATCACTGGACTTGAAATATTAACTCTGCTTTCTCTCACAGAAGCTGCCAGGCCTGCTGAATTTTGCCAGCAATTTCTGTTTTTGTTGGTCTAATTTTTGGCAGCCTGCTTTTAATCTTGTGTAGCACCTCTGGATGTCTTACAGCGGTAAAGTTGCTCGATAAATGCAAATTGTTCTTTTTTTAGGAAATACCATGTCACATACTTGAATTACTTGGAGAGCCCAATAAATATAGAAGTTGCTTTCAGACCTTTATTAAAATTCTCTCCTGGAAGGTGGGCATCTTTGGCTGGGCCAACTCTCCTTGCCCTGGAGGTAGTTCTAGGATTTTGACCCAGGGCCAATGAAGGAAAAATGATCTGTTTCCAAGTCAGGAGGGCGAGTGGCTGGAGGGCACTTGGTAGGGGGTGGTGTTCCCGTGTGCCTGCTACCCTTGTCCTTCTAGATGATGATGGTTGTGGGTCGGGTAGTGCTTTTGGAAGACACTTGCTGAGTTCTTGCAATGTAGCTTACACCTGGTAAACACTGCTGCCACTCTGTATCACTGATGAGCGGAATGGATGTTGAAGGTGATGAACGGGTTGTTGTTTAAGCTGGACTTTGTCCCTGTTTGAGTCAAACATCTTGAGATTTAGAGCCGCACTCATCAGGCAAGTGGGGAATATTCCGTACACTTGTAATGTACCTGCATATATAATTTATTGTCAGTTTGGGTTTTTAGTTTTGAGTTAGTAAAATGTGGGTTTTATGTGTTGTGTGAAGTTAATTATTGTCTTGTAAGTATTTCTGTAACTAGTCATTTACTTTAAAACAGGTTTTGAGGCCTAGCTTTGGAATTAATGGGTTTTTCACTGCGTGGTTTGGGTTTCATGATTGAACAAGCTGCAAAAAGCTCCAGTTTGAAAGTTCAGGTTGCATTTGTTTTAAGCTTAAGGGAAATATCCAAAGCTTAAACAAAGATTTCTTTTGATCTTAATGTCATTTTAAACAGTCCTGTGAAGTCCATGGATGCAGTGAGACTGGGGATGGCCTAATGGTGTTATCACTCGACTGTTAATTGAGAGACCAAGGTAATGACCTGGGTACCTGGGTTCACAGCCTGCCACTGCAGATGGTGAATGTGAATTCATTAAAAAAAAATCTGGAATTAACAGTGTCATGGTCATTCATGAATCCAGTGTTAATGGTCAGTGGGGGTGGGGAAAACAAAACATCTGGGTCACTGGTGTCCTTCAGGGAAGGAAACTGCCATCCTTACCTGGTCTGGCCTACATGTGACTCCAGGCCCACAGCAATGTGGTTGACCCTAAACTGCCCTCTGGGTAATTAGGGATGGACAATAAATACTGGCCTCACCAGAGATGTCTACTTCCTCTGAATGAATATATAAATAAATACTGAGTGATCGTTCCAGACCATATGTGATGGGGTAAAGCCTGGGAGAGGTTGCTTCAAGCTGAATACATTTAAGGTAAGGCACCTTAATCACTTCAAGAACAAGCCACCACAGTTCCAGTCTATAAGTAAAAGTTATAATTGAATTAAAACTATAGAGCTGTTCGAGTAGGAGCCTTTAGTGTGAGTACTGCACAAGTACTGTTTCTAGATACTATTAAGAACATATACATAGAACATAACAGCACAGTACAGGCCCTTCGGCCCACGATGTTGTGCCAACCTGTTATCCTACTCTAAGGTCAAACCATCCATGTGCCTATCCAAGAGTTGCTTAAATGACCCTAAAGTATCTGACTCCACTACCACCACCGGCAGTGCATTCCATGCACCCACCACTCCTGTGTAAAGTGTAACATTACAAGGTATTAAAATTAAAATTACAAGGTATGTTTTTGGCAACAAAAACAGAAGTTGCTGTAAATGCTCAGCAGAAATCAGCGTGAGAAGGTTTTGGGTTGAGTGACCTTTCATCAGAACTGGAACTGTGTTTTCGGGTAGCTGTACTAGAGGTTTCCTTTGGGTACTATACAAACAACTATTGTTTCACTTTCCCATTTGTAAAGGAATGTTTTGGGTTAAATAGGATTATATTTCCACCATGTTTAAAAATCTTTGAACTTGTGTACACAGAATGTGAGTGTTGTTAACTGGACCAATACCTCTTGCTGATCCCATTTGAGAAGGTGCCAGCTTGAACCACTACAGCACCTGGTAAACGATGGTGTGTTGTAACAGCTTTGATACACTGAGGGCAGCCAGGGGGTTGACACGTTGCTTTAATCGTGTCGATAAACAGATCATTGTGTTTTGACAACATTTATATAGGTTGTATTGGCTAAATGAGGCCAATGCATTCAGATACTCATCCTCATAGTGAAGGCTTTTAAATAGCCATGATCTGTAAATGGGTTCAGACCAATTGTAGGAGAGCAGATCTGAACTTGTGTTTTTTTGATTTCTGTTTCAGTGACATAACCATTTCCCATCTGTTCAAATTACTAGGTTAATTAATGGATAGGCAAATGGACGATAGTAAAATGTACAGTATGCAGGGTAGTTAAAGTAGGATAATAGGTCAGCACAACATCGTGGGCTGAAGGGCCTGTACTGTGCTGTACTGTTCTGTGTTCTATGTATATGTTCTTAATAGTATCTAGAAACATTACTTGTGGGCTTTGTACAGAGTGTGCACTCCCTGTCCTGCCCAGTTGCTGTGTACTCACTGTGCTAAGTTGGGCCGATGGATCCCAGGTCTGATACAATTTCAAGTTCTTGCCATAAATCAGCTCACCTCTCTGTCAAAGACTTTTCAGGCTCTGCTGTTGGACCATTGTTTTGGCTGTGTTTCCAGATTGTTCCTACTTTGTTTCATTCTTTGTTTCCTTACCGAAAAGCCCCTCTGGACAGTGCCTTTTTTTTGCTCTATGGAGGTATTTCTGGTTCAGCTGGATTTTGTTAGCTGTCTTTAGAATATCCTTGAGCATAGTGGCTTGGTCAGCTAAGAATCAGCCACGTTACCGTGGGTCATGTGGAGGCCAGTCTGGGTAAGGATGGCAGATTTCCTTGCCTGGAGGGTATTAGTGACCCTGACAGGTTTATATGACAGTTGATTATAATTGGCATGGTCACCATGACTGAAACTAACTTTATATACAGATTTATTATTAACATTAGAATCATAGAATACCTACAATGCAGACAGCAGCCGTTCCAACCCATTGTGTTTGCATTGACCCTTTGAAAAACATCCCATCCTCTCCCAACGACCACACATTTCCAGTGGCTAATCCACCTAACCTGCACATCCCTGGGCTGTGGGAGGAAACCGGGGCACCCAGAAGAAACCCTCACAGACACGGGGAGAGTATGCCAACTCCACACAGACAGTCGCCTGAGCGTGGGTTTGAACCTGGGTCCCTGGTGCTGTGAGGCAGCAGCACTAACCTCTGACACCTGCAGTGACATTGCTGAGATTTGAACCCATGTCCCGATAGTGTTATCTTGCCCCACTCCCCCCACCCCCCCGCCCGATTACTAGCGCAGTGCCATTATCATAATGCTAGCAGCTATGTTCTCTATTCTGCATGGAACTCTGAGGTCCTGCTAACAGCATACTCTGGAACTGGACATCAATGCTGGGAATAGGAGCAGCACTTGACATGTACAGACGCTGGGAGTTCCCACACAGCTCAGGAAGAACCCCCCCCCCCAAAATAACACATGGAGATAGGTCACTGGAACGGTTCTGTTGCACTATACTGAGACTCGATTAGTATTCAGAAAACAAGACCATGCAACTCGTCTTAAACTCTTGAGCACTTCTTTTCGTGAATTAATTCAACAAAAACTTTGGAGCAAACAATCTCTTCAAGCGGAGCTTTTGTCTTTTCAGTTTTGTTGTTGCTCGTTTTGGCAGATCATTGCATTTGGAATTTGGAAGGAAGTGTTATTTGGATATGTCTGAACATCTTTGGTTAGATTTCACATAAGAAAGCACTCATCATTTTGACTGCTGCTGACCCGTTCTGTTGTGTTGGCTGATGTGCACATTCTATCTGCCTTTCATCTGTCACTCTAGAACAGACTGTCGCTCTATTTCCTGACATATGTCTGGTTCGATTTGTCCTGGTTGTTCTCGCCTGTCTCCTGTCTCAGCTTTCAGCTCCTGGTGTTGTGCACTTCATCTGTGTCAGAACGCAAATTTGCGTATTGGTGACCATATGTTGTAAGTTAGCTGAATTGTATATGTCACATAGCCTTGGAAAAACACTGTTTTAATATCTGGAAAACATTTTTGCATTAAGTGTTTCACTCTGACAAATAGAAAACGATACAGTGTCTCATCTGTACTTAATAGAAAACGATGCAGTGTCTCATCTGTATTTAATAGAAAACGATGCAGTGTCTCATCTGTATTTAATAGCTTTTTTTCCACTTAGAGAAGTAAAATTCGGTATTGCTGACCATTGGGGTTTAGTTTCAAAAAGGCCACTTACTGCTTGTGCATGAAGTTACAAAGAGCAGTCAGTTTGCACAGCATATAAACAGGTCACTTGGCCTTATATGTCCTATCAGGTGTTTGTTTATTGATTTACCTTATTTATTCATTCACAGGATGTGGGCATCGCTGGCTCAACCCAGCATTTATTGCCCATCCCTAGTTGCCCCTTGAGAAGGTGGGGGTGAGGTGCCTTCTTGAACTGCTGCAGACCATGTGCTGGAGGTTGACCCACAATGTCCTTAGGGAGGGAATTCCAGGATTTGGACCCAGTGACACTGATGGAACGGTAGTATATTTCCAAGTCAGGATGGTGAGTGGCTTGGAGGGATACTTCCAGGCAGAAGACAAAGAGTGAGGATAAAAGGAGTCTTTTTCAAATAGCTGCATGTGATTAGTGGTGTTCCACAGGGGTCCATACTGGGACCACAGCTATTCCCATTATACATTATTGATCTGGAAGGGGAACTGAGGACATTGTTGCCAAGGTTGCAGACGATGCAAAGATTGGCGGATGGACAGGTAGTGTTGAGAAAGTGGGGAGGCTGCAGAAAGACTTGGACAGCCTAGGGCAGTGGGCAAAGAAATGGCAGGTGGAATATACTGTGGAAAAGTGAGGTCATGCACTTTCGTACGATACACAGAAGCATGGACTGTTTTCTAAATGGGGCGAGGTTTTGTAAATCTGAAGGACAAGAGAACTTGGGAGTCCTAGTTCAGGATTCTCTTAAGATAAACGTGTAAGTTCAGTTGGCAATGAGGAAGGCAAACGCAACGTGAGCATTCATTTCAAGAGGGCTAGACTGCAAGAGCAGAGATGTACTGCTGAGGCGCTGGTCTGACCACATTTGAATACTTTTAGAACTGAGATGAGGAGGAATTTCTTCATCCAAAGGGTGGATAATCTGCGGAACTCATTGCCAAAGAGGGCTGTCGAGTCTAAGCCATTGAGTGTTTTTAGGACGGGGATGGATAGATAGATTGATTCTTGATCATTAAGGGGGTCAAGGGCTACAGGGAGAAGGCAGGAGAATGGGGTCAAGAAATGTATCAGTCATGATCAAATGGAGGAGCAGATAAAATGGGCTGAATGGCTTAGTTCTTCTCTCGTACCTTATGATTTTATGGTATTTTTCCTGTGTATCTGCTGCTCTTATCCTTCTAGATGGAAGAGATTATGGTTTTGGAAGATACTGTCTGAGGATGTTTGAAGAATTTCTGCAGTGCATCCTGTAGATAGTACACACTGCTGCTACTGTGCATCTGTGGTGGAGGGAGTCGATGTTTCTGGATATGGTGCCAATCAAGTGGGCTGCTTTGTCCAGGATGGTGTAAAAAATTGCATTTCACTCATGTCACTCCCATCTTTATCATCTAGATATACCATTAAGCTGTCTATTCGCCTGCCTCGCTTCCCTTTATTGTACCTTATTCTGTTTGTCCTTTCAGGAACAGGTGACCGTGCTCATTTTCAGGGCTGTTTGGGAGAATTCCTCGGGGTGACTGATGAGGTGGTCCTGACTCCGCAAGGCTTTTTATTTCTGCAGATTGGTTCTTGGCTAAGTTTCGAGTGCTTTTTCTGTGTCACTGATCTGGGTGTGCTTTCAAAGCAGGCTGCACTGTGTTTTATTTGGTTTTGCTCAGTGCCCTGAACCTGCACACACAACCCCATGGACTCAGAGCTGTAACCTAAACCCCCAAAGTGAAGCCTTCGACTGTGGTGAGACTGCGCCCTAAATTTAGGGCTGTGTCCTCACCAGGTTCTCGGTGATAAGTGAGGGTTGGGTATTTTGACCCCCTGACATTGATCCAGTACCCAATCCAGCTCCTGCGTGTGAAGAGCAGAGTAGGCAGGGCTCTAGTTTTGCTTAAAGTTGACTAATCAAGTCAAATCTGGAACACAATGCCTTATACTTGGTTTTAAATAAAAATTAGTGTCTGGGCTATCTCCTTGATGTAATTCCAGGGGTTTTGGTCTGATCCATAACACCTACAAGGTGAAGTATTCTCTCCGTGGCTACTCTTTTCAAAATCTTCCCTTGTTTTAAAGACCCCTGTAAGCTCACTCCTCCACCCACTTACATAGAATGCCTACAGTGTGGAAACAGGCCTCTCGACCCAATAAGTCCACACCGACCCACAGAGCATCCCACCCAGACCCATCCCCCTCTAACACAGCTAACCTACGCATCCCTGAATGGTCTGGGCAATTTAGCATGGCTAGTCCACCTAGCCTGCACATCTTTGGACTATGGGAGGAAACCGGAGTACCCGGAGGAAACCCACGCAGACATGGGGAGAATGTGCAAACTACACAGACAGTCACCTGAGGGTGGAATCGAACCTGGGTACCTGGTGCTGTGATGCTGCAGTTCTAACCACTGTGCTGCCCTTGTTTTCAAGAGAAAATAGTGCTAACCTGTTTATGCTCTTCTGAGGAGCACAACTCTACCATTCTGCTATCATCCCTGTAATCTTCAGTTTACACCTCTCTCTACTGCCTTGATGGTGTTCTTAATTAAGTAATAGCACACCCAAAACCATACAAGGCCCTGAAGGTTGTGCTTGTGGTTCAGGTCGATTCATTGTGCTACAGAATAGAGTCAAACAACAAGTCCTTTAGGGCACCAGAAGAACAGCACACTTACAACCTTTAATTTTCCTGTGGAATAACTAGGCTGGTTGCTCTACTTTCATGAGGTTCTGTTGGAGTTGCCTTCAGTCATTCTGTTAACTTTGTAACTTATGTGGCGGATTTCTTTCTGGGTGCTGGTAATTAGCACTAGGATAATGATAGGATGCAGTTTTAGAAATTCGCAGCCATGTCACTTATTTTGTGTCTTCTGCTAATGTGCAGAATAGTAACAGCATTGAAAATGGTCATTTTCCATCCTCTTAGACATCGTATCATTGTATCCAGTGAGGACCCATAGCTGAGACAATCTCACTTCCCTGTCTTTCTGGGAATATGATGATTAAAATTTAGGGCAGGACTTCAGTACTGGAGAAACTTGTCTTCACATTTTCTATAGACATTGCAAATCCAGACAATTATAAATTTTATCAGAGATAATGGGAACTGCAGATGCTGGAGAATCCAAGATAACAAGTTGTAGAGCTGGATGAACACAGCAGGCCGAGCAGCATCATAGGAGCACAAAAACTGATTTTTCGGGCCTCGATCCTTTGGGTCTAGGCCCAAAATGTCAGCTTTCCTGCTCCTGTGATGCTGCTTGACCTGCTGTGTGCATCCAGCTCCACACCTTGTTATCTCAGATTCTCCAGCATCTGCAGTTCCTGTTATCCCTTTATCAATATAGAGTCTGTTCTCTGCAAACAGAAAGAATACCTGTACATGCTACATTAAAAATGTCAACAAAATATGTCGTCTTTCAGTGGCACCTTGGATCTCTACTACCAAACCCGACTATTTAAAATTATAAATGTGGTCCTTTTAATACCAGACTTTCAATTGCACAATGTGTTCTCAGGGGCCTTTCTGTACCCCATTGAAATTACAGCTCTTCCAAACTCTAACTTCACATTCCAGCTCAATATTTAAATAAGTTGGATGTTCCATAAATGATTGGGATCTTAAGAGATGGAGAATATGCTTTTTCGGTCCCTTGCTCAGGGAGTGGGGCAGTGATCCGGTGCACACTGTGCTGTACAGAGGGATTCCTGAAATGACAGCAGTGACACCTTTCACAGGAGTTGTTCACTCACTTAGGCGGTGAAAAGATCCCAGGGTTCCATTTTGAAGAACAGCAGATGGAGGACTTCCCAGTACATTCCCAATGAGGTCCAGCTGCGTTTTAAGAGCCTCCGAGATGGCTCAGGGAGGAGCATGTTTAGCAGAAAGTCGATGATTAATTTACTGTGTGTGTGTCTGTGTGTGTGTCTGTGTGTGTGTGTGTGTGTCTGTGTGTGCGCTAAGCTAATATTTATCCCTTACCCAGCAATATTAGTGCAGCTTGTCTGGTCATTGATCCTTTCTGCTGTGTGTGGGAGTTTGCTGCGTTTGCTAAATTACTGCAGTGACTATATTTCAGTAATAATTCCTGTGGCTACTGATGTTCTGACCACACAAAAATTGTTATGTAAATGCAGGTTTGTGCTTTTAAGCAAAATGTAAATTCGTCAATACAGACTTGTCTTCCAGAATCCATTTCATTTCCCCTCTTTCCCTGCCCCCATCTCCCCACCAGACCAATGCCTGAATCATGTATTTCAGTATTGTTTGTGGGTGACTGGTGCATGAAAATCGCCTGCTTTGTTTCTGACATAGCAACCGTGGAACTACATTTCTAATGTGTTTCATTGGTGGACAGTATTTTGGAATGTCCTGAGATTGTGAAAGGTGCTGAATAGGGGCAAAATGGTATTTGGTAACTGTGAGATGTCAGGAATACCAGAGTTGTGTGGTAACTGGCTCAGAGTACATTTAACACAAAGGGTCTTCAAAACAGGGGCTGGAGTTTCAGTCTGATCACAGTCTGGTCCCTTCACAGTCCATCCAAGATTAGGGAATTGTGTGTAACAGCTTGCTTACGAGTAAAAACAACACATAAAAATCACGTCATTTTTTTGTTTAAAAGCCTGAAGCTGGAACCCACCCACGACCCCCAATCCCTCCCTCAACACACACACACGCACATACAGACCCGCATGTGTGCCCACAGTAAATTAATCATCATTGACTTTCTGCTAAACATGCTCCTCCCTGAGCCATCTAAGAGGCTCTTACAATGAAGCAGGACCTCGTTGGGCACAGGGATCTGAAGAGATACTCTTCAGAGCAAGCTGTCAGTCAACGGGACCTGTTCAGCCCCACCCTTAGCTGTTTTCCATTTGTTGATAAGTATAATTGGAGACGTAAACAAAGTTGCTGAAAAATCTCAGCAGGCCTGGCAGCATCTGTGGAGGAGAAAACAGATCCGGAGTAATTTGAGGATCTGTCAAGGAGCTGCTCCTCCAATTGGAGGCTGTTCCTCTCTGACATTGAGTGCCGGTAGTCCTGCCACTGTGCCGACATAGCCTGGGAGAGCTGGCATGTTAGACCAGGCAAAACTAAGTTTGTTGGTCTCTTCAGAGTTGTCCTGTAAAGTTCCTCACCAATATTAATCAGCCATATTAATCAGTGATGGTATGGGGAGGTGATGGCCTGGTGGTATTTTTGTGCTCCTAAGATGCTGCTTGGCCTGCTGTGTTCATCCAGCTCCACACCTTGCTATCTCGGATTCTCCAGCATCTGCAGTTCCCATTATCTCTGATACAATGTTCTTGGGACCTTGGTTTGAATCTTGCCATGGCAGATGATGGAATTTGAATTCCAAAAAAAATCTGGAATTAAGAATATAACGATGACCGTGAATCCATTGTTGATTGTTTGAACCATCTGGTTCACTAATGTACTTTAGGGAAGGAAACTGCCATCCTTAGCTGGTCTCACCTACATATGACTCTTAACTGCTCTCTGGGTAATTAGGGATGGGAAATCAATGCTGTCTAGCCAGTGACACCCTCATCCCGTTAATGAGTAAAGGCAAAATGATTAATCAGCAAACCCTCAGTGGGACTGTGTGGGTGGCTAAGTTTTTTAATGTTTAATGTTGTTGCAGACTTCACCCTCATGAAATTTGCTTATGCCTCATTGCTTGTCAAACTGAGAGAAGTTTAAATTTTATTCCCACCATAACAGAAGGTTGGACATTTCTGGTTTAAAAGATTTTTAGTGACTTTTAATTTCCTAAGATACTGATTGCTGCATCCTGACCAAACCAGCAAATGCCTGATTATAATTTTAGTAGTAATTATTAGTCGTGGAAAAATCAGAATGATCACAGGAGGTTGTTTAGTTGAATGTGTCTACTTTTTTGAGATTAAAACCATGGTTAACTGCACTGGATCATCACTGTCTTATATAGAGTGGTAGAAATATTTTTGAAAACTCTTTTATTTTTAAGTCTACGTTTCCAGTGACTGATTTTAAGTTTGACAATGGACAAATGAATTTGAGTGTAAATCCAAAGGCATGAGAGGATGAAGGAAAGACAAACACTTGTCCAAACTGGCAAAATTTGTAGCTGAATCCCTGATTGACCAAAACAGAAGGTCTACTTCCAAGGCATTTAGCAGAGTAGAGAATTCGCCTTTATTCCAATTTGATTTACTTCAGCGAACACAACAGAAGCCGTGGAGACTCTTCCTGCACGGATGGTAGAATTCTTTAGCAACGTGTCATGGATTTTTTGTTTTGCCGAATTCCTTATTTTCCATTTTGAGGTAGAGCGCTTTGTCAAGGAGGTTTGCTGGGCAGTCATGTTCCATCTTCCACCTGTGCCCTAATGAAAGAAAAATGACCCAATAGACAATAGGTGCAGGAGTAGGCCATTTGGCCCTTCGAGCCAGCACCACCATTCATTATGATCATGGCTGATCATCCACAATCAGTATCCTGTTCCTGCCTTATCCCCATAACCTTTGATTCCAGTATCTTTAAGAGCTCTATCCATCTCTTTCTTGAAAGTATCCAGAGACTTGGCCTTCAGTGCCTTCTGGGGCAGAGCAATCCATATATCCACCACTCTCTGGGTGAAGAAGTTTTTCCTCAACTCTGTTCTAAATGGCCTACCTCTTATTTTTAAACTGTGTCCTCTGGTTCTGGACTCCCCCCATCAATGGAAACATGCTTCCTGCCTCCAGAGTGTCCAATCCCTTAATGATCTTATACGCCTCAAACAGATCCCCTCTCATCCTTCTAAACTCAAGTGTATACAAGCTCACTCGCTCCAATCTTTCAACATATGATAGTCCTGCCATTCTGGGAATTGACCTTGTGAATCTGCGCTGCACTCCCTCAATAGCAAGAATGTCCTTCCTCAAATTTGGAGACCAAAACTGCACACAATACTCCAGATGCGGTCTCACCAGGGCCCTGTACAGCTGCAGAAGGACCTCTTTGCTCCTATACTCAATTCCTCTTGTTATGAAGGGCAGCATGCCATTAGCTTTCTTCACTGCCTGCTGTACCTGCATGCTTGCTTTCACTCACTGATGTACAAGAACACCTAGATCTCGTTGTACTTCCCTTTTAACTAACTTGACTCTATTTAGATAGTAATCTGCCTTCCTGTTCTTGCCACCAAAGTGTATAACCGCACATTTATACACATTAAACTGCATCTGCCATGCATCTACCCACTCACCTAGCCTGTCCAAGTCACCCTGTATTCTCATAAAATTCTCCTCACATTTCACACTGCCACCCAACTTTGTGTATTCAGCAAATTTGATAATATTACTTTTAATGCCTGCATCTATATCATTAATGTATATTGTAAACAGCTGCAGTCCCAGCACCGAACCTTGTGGAACCCCACTGGTCACTGCCTGCCATTCCAAAAGGGCCCCGTTTATCACTCCTCTTTGCTTGCTGTCAGCCAGCCAATTTTCAATCCAAGCCAGTATTTTGCCCCCAATACCATGTGCCTGCCTGAATGAAATGTATCGATTGGTGTTTGAGATGTTGAATGAAAAGCAGTCAGCCGAGTCTGTACTTATGTCCACCTGATACGAGCAGATAACTGTGTCTGTAACAATGAGCTTACTCCGGTGCAAACACACAGCAATAAAAAACGTTATCCCCTCCCTACCTCCCCACCTATACTCTCCTCTCCACCTAACTTCTTTTCTCTCCATCTTCGGTCCGCCTCCCCCTTCTCTCCCTATTTATTCCAGTTCCCTCTCCCCATCCCCCTCTCTGATGAAGGGTCTAGGCCCGAAACGTCAGCTTTTGTGCTCCTGAGATGCTGCTGGGCCTGCTGTGTTTATCCAGCTCCGTACTTTGTTATCTATAATAAAAAACGTATGACTGCATTGCTGCTTACATTATATCCAGACTGTCCCACAGCATTTCATAACCAATGACTTAGTTTGGAAGTGCAGTCACTTTTTTTTTAAAAGAGGCAGAAACTGAAATAACTTTGCCCAAACCTCCTGAAAGAATAAATGACTGGACTGCCATTTGAGAGAGGGAGGAATGTTCAATAGGATACCAAGAAACTTCCAACCTCCTCCCCAATCTCTTCTCAGCACTGAGGTGAGAGTGACTGACTTTGACATCAGGGCAGCATTTGGCCGAGTGTGCTATCAAGGTGCCCTGGTGACGGTGAAGGCAATGGGACTCAGTTCAAGCTCTTGACCGGACTGAGTCGTAACTGACATGAAGGTTGGGTTGTTGCAGGCCAGTGATCTCAGGTCCACAACATTTCTGCAGGAGTTCCTCTGGGTAGCATCTTAGGCTCAACTATTAAATGACCTTGCTTCCATCATAAGGTCAGAAGTGGGAATGTTTGCTGACGATTGCAGAATGTTCAGCATGATTAGCGACTCCTCAGAAGCTGAAACAGTCTGTGTTCTCATGCAACAAGATCCAGACAATATCCAGGCTTGGGTTGATGAAGGGAAAGTAACACTTAAGCCTCACAGGTACCCGGCAATAACCATCTCAAACAACGAGAATCTAGCCCTTTTGCCTGCAGTCCACCTGCTGTAGGATGAACCACAATGTTCTCCAGAAAGAAATTCCAGGATTTGTACCCAGCGACAGTGAAGGAACAGCAATATATGACCAAGTCAGGATGGTGAGTGGCTTGGAAGGGAACTTGCAGGTGGTGGTGTTCCCATGTACCTGATGCCCTCGTCCTTCTAGAATGAGATGGTCATTAGTTTGGAAGGTGCTGTCTGAAGATCTTTGGTGAATATCTGCAGTGCATCCTGTAGATAGTACACACTGCTGCTACTGAGCGTCGGTGGTGGAGGAAGTCAATGCTTGTGGATGTGGTGGGACTGCTTGGTTGTCAGCACATCCACAAGCACCACCTCGGGAGTTTACAAGATTGTGAAGTGATCTCACTGAAACGTGTAAGGCCTGACGAGGTAAATTCTGAGAGGTTGACCGTTTCCCCTGAGGGCCAGTTACAGTTTAAAAACAAGCAGGTTCCCTTTCCAGGTGATTATCAGGAGCTTTTGCTCTCCGAGGGACATTGGTCTTTGCACCTGTCTTGCACAGAGAGCAGTGGAGACATTGTGAGTGAATACATTCCAGGCTGAGTCAGATAGAGGAGAGAGGCAGTTGAGAAAGTGGAGCGAGACCCAATCTGATCAGCTATGATTTCAACAGATGGTGTTGCAGACTAGATGGGCTGAATGGCCTACTCCTGTCATGATTTCAACTGTTATTTAGATCCATACATTAGATTTGACAATTCAGTATTTCTTTGGATAAACAACATTGTGATCCGCAGTGAAGTTATTTTTGTCTAAAAGAAAAGCAGATAGAATCTAAACCAATGAGGAAGGATTTGTTCTCTACTGAAGGGAGTGAATCTGTGGAATTCTTTACCACAGGGGTCTTTTGAGGTTGGGTCATTAAATATATTCAAGGCCTAGACAGACAGATTTTAAATCAGGAAGGGAATCAAGGGTTATGGGGAAAGGCAAGAAAGTGGAGTTGATGGTCGGATCAGCCATAATCCCATTGAATGATGGAGCAGCCTCGATGGGCAGAAAGGCCGACTCCACTCCTATATCTCATGGTTGACTCTTTTTATCAAGGTAAATACAATCTGCCTGAAAGAATTTCAAAACAATGTAAACAATCGACAGACAACGCAGTGATTCATTGGACGAAATTGAATGTGTGTTTCAAAGAATATGAAAATTAATCATGCTTCTCTTTTGTTTTATTTGGATATGTAAACTTCTCAATTAGATTGCAGGCACTGTAATCCTTCCCAGTATCTATCAGTCTGTCTACAATATAGACCACATGGGATATGAACCTTTAATCGACTAAACAGAAACATCTGGACAGAGGTCTGTCAAGCCAATAATATTTTACAATGAAAAGGTTGGCCTGGATTCACTGTTGCTAAGAAAATTGCAATAAAACAGCTCTCCAGAGCAGGATGGAGGTTATAAAGATGATCAGTGTCTGTTTTAGTCTGAGGCATTTGGCACAATGTAACAGCCACAGAAAGTGGGGACAGCAGCAGAGCTAGGATTTTATTGGGAAGGATTTCGCTTCAAAACAATCGATGATAATTCTGATTCTGAAGACATTGCTGCTGTGTGCGCGTTGAGTGAAGATCAGCCTCTTGCTCTGGCAGTAACACAGTGGGATGCAGGAGAGCACCGGGTGGGAAATTGGCTGCTACAAGGGCAGATTAGAGGGGAAACAGCATAAGACAGGATAGAGAGGAGAGCCAGCAGTGACAGAGAAATGGGAGAAGAGCGGGAAAGAGAGCATGTGGGTAGAGAGTGGATGGCAGAGTCGGATGAGATTCATTTTGATTGCTTTAGCAAACAAAGCTTCATTGAGCTGTACAGTTACCCCTTAACCTTTATAAATCCCTCAATAAGTTCAGTCCATTCATGTGATTATTTCTTCACCATGGTAAACCCTCATTTTCTCTGGAGATATAAAAACAGTCTAGCAATTATACAGTTCCATCCTCATCCTCAGGGCATCTGAAAGGACTTTCGAAACAAAGGAAATAGTAGCAGTAGGCCACTCAGCCCATTGAGCCTGCTGCACCATTCAACATGATCATAGCTGATCATCCAACTGAGTCCCCAGTCCCACTTTCACCCTCATACCCTTTGATCCCTTTAGCCCGAAGAACTATATTTAAATCCTTCGTGAAAACATTCAGTGTTCTGGCCATGAACGCTTTCTGTGGCAAAGAATTCCACAGGCTCACCACTGTCTGCAGCAGAATATAGATAGATTGGAGAAATGGCAGATGGAGTTCCAACCAGGCAAATGCGAGGTGATACATTTTGGAAGATCCAATTTGAGAGCGAACTATACGGTAAATGGAAAAGCCCTGGGGAAAGCTGATGCACAGAGAGATCTGGGTGTTCAGGTCCATTTTACCCTGAAGGTGGCAATGCAGGTCAATAGAGTGGTCAAGAAGGCAGACAGCATGCTTTCATTCCCCGCGTGGGGTAGTGAGTACAAGAGTTGGCAGATCATGTTACAGTTGTATAAGACTTTGGTTCGGCCACATTTGGAGCACTGTGTACAGTTCTGGTCACCACGTTACCAAAAGGATGTGGATGCTTTGGAGATGGTGCAGAGGAGGTTCACCAGGATGTTGCCTGGTATGGAGGGTGCTAGCTATGAAGAGAGGTTGAGTAGATTAGGATTATTCATATTAGGAAGATGGAGGTTGAGGGGGGACCTGATTGAGGTCTACAAAATCATGAGGGGTATAGACAAGGTGGATAGCAAGAAGCTTTTTCCCAGAGTGGGGAACTCAATTAATAGGGGTCACGATTTCAAAGTGAGAGGGGAAAAATTTAAGGGAGATATGCGTGGACAGTTCTTTCGAGAGAGGGTTGTGGGTGCCTGGAACGCGCTGCCAGTGGAGGTGGTAGACGCAGACATGTTAGATTTACTTAAAGGCTGATGCGTGTTAATTAAATGTTACAGCAGTGAAACACATTTCTAAAAACACTGTGCATGAGTTGGATGTTGAAGCATCTCCAGGTCCATGTGAAGAGTTTGAACAGACAAAGGGGAAGATCAGGAACATGCAGATTTTCCTCGTAGATGAACCTGAATTTTTCCAGGTCCTGTTCACGTAGCACCTCTCACAGCTCTGACCTCACCAAACTGTTCAACCTTCACTTCCATTCAACAATGGCTTCATTCTTAAAGTGCTCACCCTGCCTTTCACAACTCTCCTTGGCCTCATCCCTCACTATCTCTGGAATATCTTACCGCATCATCACTTCCTGAAATCTTTGTGCTCCTCTCAATCTGGCTTCTTGAGATCAGAAACATAGAGAATAGGAGCAGGACAAGGCCCTTCAGCCCTTCAAGCTTGCTCCATCATTAAATCTGATCATGGCTGATCATCCAACTCAGTCCCCTGTCCCTGCTTTCTCCCCCAAACCCTTTGGTCATTTTAGCCTCAAGAACTACTTGTAACATCTTGAACACATTCAATGTTTTGGCCTCAACCACTTTCTGTGTTTGAGAATTCCACAGGCTCCCCACTCTCTGGGTGAAGAAATTTCTCCCCATTCTCAGTCCTAAATGGCCTACCCAGCATCCTTAGACTGTCACCCCCTGGTTTTGGTCTCCCTGGTCATTAGTAACATCCATCCTGAGTTTACACTGTCTAGTCCTTTTAGCATTTTACAGGTTTCTATGAGGTATTGAGCATTACAGATCCTGTTCTGTGCCTTTAGCTGTCTATGCTGAAAATTTTCAAAATTTTTCCTAGACTTTTCTGACCACCCACAATTTTGTTGACAAAGTTAAAACCCATGTTTTTGACCTCTACGTTGGTTTATCTGTCCTAATAGCTCCCTGTGCAGCCTACTGTCGTTTTTGATTTGATCCCCCTGTAAAATGCATTAGTTTGTTTTATGAACAAATGTGTGTTGCCAATTTTCAGCATCTTACAGCGATGGGAATATACCGGAGCTCAAATAGCAGGAAACTGATTTTGAAATCATTAGATGTTGATGGGTTATAAAATGCATGTGATAATGGGAAACCATTAAATTCCACATGCAATTAAACAGGAATCCCAGGCGTGGAGATTCTCCACATGGAAAAACAAGCTATCAGAGGGGAGGCAGAAAATGGGGTCTTCTGTTTTGCAGTCTTAAAATGGCTTGAGATTTCAGAAGATAATCTGAGTAATTTACCTGACTGTAGGGACGAACATCCAGCTTTCTCCACCTCTTCAATACGAGAACAAATGAAGCTACCTAGAATAGGCTATTCAGCTCATCCATACTCTGGCATTTATATCTGGGATAAATGCTCAGGACCTGAGTCTACATCCCAGACTACTTAAGAAATAGTGGATGCATCAGTGGTTGGTCATCTTCCAAGATTCTTTAGACTCTGGAACAGTTCCTACTGATTAGCGGGTAGCTAATATAACCCCTCCATTTTATCAAAAAAAGGAGGTAGAGAGAAAACAAGAGTTGTAGACCAGAAACAAAAACAAAAACTGCTGGAAAAGCTCAGCAGGCCTGGCAGCACCTGAGAAGAGAAATCAGAGTTAGTATTTCCCATCCAGTGAGCTTTCCACAGGACTGCTGTAGAGTTTGGTTAGGGTTAGGGTCAGTTGTGAGGAAGGGTCACTGAACCAGAAACGTTAACTCTGATTTCTCTTCTGGGGTGCCGCCAGGTCTGCTGATCTTTTCCAGCAGTTTCTGTTTCTCTTTCTGAATTACAGCATCCACAGTTCTTTTGGAATTATGGAGCAGTGTGTATGATGTTGGTTATGGGGAAAATGCTCGAGTCCAATGGAAAGGCTTTAAAAAGAGTACTTGGTAAACTGTGACAGGATTTAACAGAGTCAGCGTGGATTTATAAAGTGAAAATCATGCTTGACAAATCCATTGGAATATTCCAGGGTGTAACTGAGATGAGGAGGGATTTCTTCAGCCAGAATCTGCTGACTCTGTGGAACTCATGGCTGCAGAGGGCTGTGGGGGCCAAGCTATTGAGTGCCTTCGAGATAGAGATAAGTTCTTGATTAGTAACGGGGCCAAAGTTCATGGGGGAAGCCAGGAGAACGGGTTTGAGAAACATATCAGTCATGATTTAAATGGTGGAGCACACAGAATGGGCTGAATGGCCTAAATCTGCTCCTATATCTTATGGTCTCATGGTCATGTTAATGATTTACATGAAGGAACTAAATGCAATATCTCCAAGTTTGCAGATGAGAGAAAACAGGGTAGAAAGTTAAACTGGGTAGAAAGTTGAACTGTGAGGAGGATGCAGAGATGCTTCAATGTGATTTTGTTCAAGTTGAATGAGTGGGCAAAAGCCTAGTAGATGCAGGATACTGTGGGTAAATGTGAGGTTATCCACTTTGGGAGCAATAACAGGAGAGTGGAATATCATCTGAATGGTGATCGGTTGGAAAATGTGGAGGTGCAATGAGACCTGGGTATCATTATACCCCAATCGCTGGAAGTAAGCATGCAGGTACAGCAGGTGGTGACAAAGGTAAATGGTGTGTTGCCCTTCATAGTGAGAGGATTTGGGTGCAGAAGCAAGGATGTCTTAGTGCAATTATATAGGGCCTTGGTTAGACTACACTTGGAGTATTGTGCAGTTTTGTTCTCCTAACCTGAGGATGAATGTTCGGGGAAAGGAGGGATTATAACTGAGATTTACTAGGCTGATTCCTGGATTGACTGGACTGACGTAGGAGGAGAGACTGGATCAGCTAGGTTTATGTTCACTGGAGTTTGGACTTCACCTGGTGAAGGGGCTACGCTCTGAAAGCTTGTGATTTCAAATAAGCCAGTTGGACTATTACCTAGTGTCGTGTGACTTCTGACTTTGGAATTTAGAAGATTAAGGGAGAATCTTGTAAAAACCTGTAAAATTCCAACAGGACTAGACAGCATAAACACAGGAAGGATGTTCCTGGTGACTGGGGAATCCAGAACTAGGGGGTCACAGTCTAAGGATATGAGGTTAGCCCTTGAGGACTGAGCTGAGGAGAAATGTCTTCACCCAGAGAGTGGGAAGTGGAATTCTCTGTCACAGAAAGTGATTGAGGCCAAAACATTGGCTGATTTCAAGAAGGAGTTGTATGTAACAATATGGGCTAAAGGGCTCAAAGGTTATGGGGGAGAAACCAGGAACATGGGGCTGAGTTGGGTGATTAGCCATGATCATATTGAATGACAGAGAAGGCGCAAAGGTCCGAATGGCCTACTCCTCCTGTTTTCTAAGTTTCAATGTTAGTAAGATCATGGTCACTGTTAACCTGCACCAACCTGTGCCATCTCCATATCTCTTAATATTCCAAAATTGACCTTCGTCTTGAATCACTGTCATCATCATAGAATCCCGATGGTGCAGAAGATGGCCATTCGGCCCATCAAGCCTGCACCGACCCTCCAAAAGAGCACCCCACTCAGACCTCCACTCTACCTTCCTAACCCTGCTTTAACCACCTAAACAAGCCCCCCCCCCCCACCCTTGGGAAAATAGGGGACAATTTAGCTTGGGCAATGCACCTAATCTGCATTTCATTGGAGTGTGGAATGCACTGAATGAATGAACGCCTACAGCTCTCTGGAGTAGGCAGAGAAGATTTACAATGTGCTGAGGAACGAAATTTCTCCTAATATCAGTTGTGAGCATGCAGTCCTTATACTGAAACCAGGACACTGTGTACTTGATTCCTGATCCTGGGGGAAGGAGCTCCCCAGCATCTTTCTGAACAAGGACTCTCATCTTTTGTGCATTTTAGCTAAGGTTGTCTCTCATTTCTGTAGGGAGTGTCAACTGTTGTACTCTGTGTCAGCTGTGACAGTAGTTCCTTTCAGGTTATGTGCATTCTCGCTTGGATGTGGAGTGTAAAAATGCACTGAAGTAGACTGTATGGTCTTTTGTGGGATTTAACAAATGATCTTATAATGAGAGTTGGCCATTGAGCTATGGCCATCTGAATTCACAGTCACTTCCGTTCGGGAATTTCTGATTGAATTAAAACCTGATTATACCCTTAATAAACCATTTTCCACCATGGCGCAAGTTTTTGAAGTTTTATTGCAAAGAATTAGAATTAGAAATAATCAGGTTTGCCCATAATCCATTCTTCTGCATTTATGAATGGTTGCTCAGTCATACAGAGCTGGAGTATTGCTGAGAAAACATACATATTGTTGAAATATCAGGAAAAATCACAAAAATGCCAAACTAAAGGGGAAACAACATGTTATACCTTGGGCAGTGTGTTCTTCTTGCTTGGTGCTGATTGGTTTGTTGACTTCCATCTAGAAGGACAAGAGCAACAAATACATGGGAACACCAGCCCCTGCAAATTCCCCTCCAAGCCAGTCACCATCCTGACTTAGAAATATCTCACTGATCCTTCAGTGTCATTGGGTCAAAATCCTGGAATTCTCTCCCTAAGGGCATTGTGGGTCAACCCACAGCACATGGACTGCAGGGCTTCAAGAAGGCAAGTCACCATCACCTTCTCAAGGAGCAACAAGGGATGGCAATGGATGCAAACAGCAAAGCCCACTTCCGCTGAACAAATTTTAAAATTACAGACTGTGCTAGAGGTGCCGCCACGGAGAATACGCAAGTTAAATGATGACTGACAGTTAACCGCTAACTGTTAACTGTTCACATTTTAAAGTAGGCAGGTTTGACTTTGATCAAAACCCGTCCATGAGAAATGAAGCAGGAAATGGCAGCCACCTGCCCTGTTGAGTTGAAACAGACACAATGTGTGTGTATGTATTTTTCCTGTCAGCCCACAAGGCCCCATATTAACATATTTGCAACCTTGTAAATAGGCCCCAAACCATTAGTTCACTGTAACATGCTACTGCTGAAATCAAATGCATCAAAGCCATGTCCCAGCATAAAGGCTGCTTTAATCACAGTTTTTGCTGAACATCATGCGAACTCATGAATGCCAGCTTTGATTCTGAAACCTGCCCAGTCTGCCTCAGTTAAAATATCTAAAAAAAATCTGGGCAACAAGTGAAGCAAGCTGTTTCATGAGATTTCAGTGCAGTAACACTTTGGGGAGGAGATGGCCTGCAGGTATTATGGCAGGACAATCAGTCCATGGACCCAGGTAATGCTCTAGGCACCCAGGTTCGAATCCTGCCATGGCAGGTGGTGGAATTTGAATTCAATTTTTAAAAAAAATGTGCAATTAAGGTTTTAATGTTGACTATGAAGCCATTGTCAATGACAAAAATAGAAGTTGCTGGAAAAGCTCAGCATCCTCCTGAGGGAGGTGATGGCCTAGTGGTCATTGTGTCCATAGTGGTTAATCGAGGGACCCAGGTAATGTTTTCGGGGATCTGGGTTTAAATCCTGCCATGGCAGATGATGGAATTTGAGTTCAATAAGTATCTGGAGTTATGACTCTAATGATGACCATGAACCCATTATTGACTGTTGGAAAAACCCATCTGTTTCACTAATGTCCTTTAGGGAAGGAAGCTGCCATCCTTACCTGGTCAGGCCTATATTTGACTCCAGACCCACAGCAATATGATTGACTCTTAATGGCCCTCTGGGCAATTAGGGATGGGGCAGTAAATGCTGCCTAGCCTGCGATGCCCTCATTCCGTGAATGAATTTATAAAAGCCTAGTGATATTTTCTACTAACAGGATCCAGTTGTAAAGACAAAATGATGTTCTGCCTGTCACACCTTAATTAGTGTATGTGAATTTCAGTGTCTGTGTGATGCCAGGTGTGTAGACTGTACAGATTGATGTGGGTGGTTATCAAACAGTGTGTTCCTTTGGCTGTCAGAATAGGCACAGTCAGGACCATTCCCAAACACTTGCTAAAGTGACAACTCAGTGTCCAACTTAAGAAGAGATTCTGCAATTGGACAAGAATTGCTAAACAGTCCCACGTGTGCAAATAATTATAACCAATTTGAGGTTGTCAGTTGAGTTTACAGTAGCACACCCTGGAAGCTACATGTTTTAATACAAAGCAGTTTGTTCAGAACATGTTTGTACAGTGCAACGTTTCTTAAAATGCATTCAGGGGTTGTGGGCTTCAGTGACTGGTCTAGCATTAACTCTTCCACTCCAGGTGCCCTTGAGGATTCAGTGGTGAGCTGCCTTCCAGAACTGCTGCTATCCATTTAGTGTAGGTGCAATCTCCGTGCTGTGATGCGGGAGTTTGAGGACTTTGAACCAGGAACAGTGATGTTGTTACAAATTGGAATAGTGTGTGTGGGCTTGGAGAGATTCAAGTTAATAAAATGGGAAACAATCCTCCTTTAGTTGATACTTTGGGTTAATGTCTTGACTAATCAGAGTCATCCTACCTGGTTTAAAATTAAACAAAACAGCAGTTAATCGCCAGTCATCATCTACCTGATGTATTCTCCATGGCAATACATCTACTATCGAGATCTGCAAAAACTCTCCTCGCAAAAACCTCCTCTCATGCATTGATAAAATTTTCCCCTTTACAATGGTATTTCTTGTGAGAAGATGCACAACAGATTTAAAGAAATATAAGTAGATCTTGGGTTATAGTGATTAAGTTAGACAGACAAAGAAGAAGGCATGGGTTAGTGGGGCTGAATGGCCTATTTTGTGCTGTACATTCTATATTTTATTTAATATTTGCACAGGGGTGCAGGAGCAATACATCTGAATGGATTTGTTTTCTTTTCATTCACTGTGGGATGTGGGCATCTCTGGCTGGCCCAGCATTCATTGTCCATCCCTAGTTAGCCTTGAGAAGGTGGTAGGGAGCTGCCTCCTAGAACCGCTGCAGTCTGTATGTTATAGGTTAACCCACAATGTTATTAAGGAGGGGGTTGTTGAAAATCTGTTACTCATTTCGAGTGACGAGGAGGTTTGTGTTTGAGTCAAGTTTCATGTGGGGAAAAAAAGAGAAATA
Organism: Stegostoma tigrinum; assembly: GCF_030684315.1. Taxonomy (NCBI): domain Eukaryota; kingdom Metazoa; phylum Chordata; class Chondrichthyes; order Orectolobiformes; family Stegostomatidae; genus Stegostoma; species Stegostoma tigrinum. The sequence goes on from NC_081371.1 coordinate 61,074,802, forward strand.
AGAAGATTTTCATTTATATGGTATCATTTGTGACCACTGGATAACTTGGTGTTTCTGTGGTCAGTGAAATTCTTGAAGTATGGTCTCTGTTTTAACATCATCAATACAAGACATGGTTGTGGAGATTGAGATGTGAACTAAAGCCAGCACTGAGACTGCTAGACTTTTATCAGGTAATGCACTAAAGGAAGCAAAGCACTTGATGGAGTTTAAGCTGCAGGTCAGCTGCAATACAATTGGACAGTGGAACAGGTTAGAGGGACTGAATGTCTTGTGTTTTCATTCCAATCTGGTATTAAAAACATTTCAAATACCTCCAGTGGCCTTAGTTAATGTTGAGTAGAATTAACTACTTAACAAGAAACATGTGGACCAGCAGAATGTGGTGTATGACTGTTTTAAAGAAAAAATTGAAAATAAATAGTTGCACAATTGACTTCACAGCGAGATGATCTGTCAAGACTTTTGGTGTCCTGACCGACATTCCTTTCCACACAAGCTCCAATCAGATCCATTCATGGTCTCATTTCCCTGCAATCTCCTCCAGCCCCATAACTTTCTGAGATCTCTGTCCTCCTCCAATTCTGGCCTCTTGTGGCTTTCTGATTTCGTTTGCTGCACCATTAGTTACTGCCCCAACAGCTGCCTGGCCCTGAGCTCCAGGTCTCCTTCCCTGATTTTATCCATCTCTGTATCATTACCTTCTCCTTTTCAGACACCCCTTAAAATCTCCGTCTGTGACCAAGAATGTCTCCTTCAATAATACCCTCTTGTGTGGCATTTTGATGGAGACTTGAGTGCTTAGGAATATTAAGACAAATTGCTTTTGAAACAGCTTACAATGTTTCTGGGTGATGTGACTGGATGCGACATAAACACAATAAGACCATAATGTATAGGAGCAGAATAAGGCCATTTGGCCCATCGAGTCTGCTCTGCCATTCAATCATGACTGATATACACACTGCTTATTCCAAAGCAAAGTGCTGATGGTTTTACATCACACTTTGTTCAATTTTTCTCCTTTTTAATTTTGTTAATATGTTGTGTCCTGCAAAGATAAAGGTATCAGTGGTTAGCACATTGCTGCTGGTGGCCAACCTGTCTGAAACCACTGATAACATCCTGACCACCTCCTCTCTGCCTTAAAACTGCTGAACACCCGCATTTAGTATGTGCTTGAAATAAATCTGAAATACCATTGAGTAAAAAATATTTTTGTTTTATTTTAGGAAACACCAAGAACTACAAGCCGATGGAAAAGGTAAACAAAACATTTCGTTAAGTTCCAGTTTTGTACAAATTTTGTTTTCCCCACATATTAATATCCTGGACCATCAGTGCATGACTGAGTGGATCCAAGATCAGATCTGACCTCAACTGTGACGCTTCCTATTGTTTCATTGCTCCCCCTCCTTAGTGAGGCTGTCCTGCTGGTTTTGGCAGCTTGCTAGCTGCAGCATTGTGTTGAACTTGCTTCAGGCTGGCAGTGTGGACAGAGACTTGGCAGGAGCTGTTTGGATTGTATTTCAGCACCAGAGGCGAACTGGTCACTGACTGGGGCTGGCAAATCCAGCTTCCTGCACAGTCTACACAATGAGCCCTAAGTGATCGAGTGTGATAGAACTAGCTGTAAATATAGTAAGAAACAGACCAGCCCCTTGCACTGTGTTGTATATAATACTTGACGTGTGTGTATATATATATATAAAACGCTTGTTGATCTCCATATTTCCAGTAAGTTGTTGATTCATAGAGATCATGAAGATCCTATGTTAATGAAGAGAGATTAGACAGACTAGAGTTGTTTTCCTTGGAGCCGAGGAGGTTGAGAGGGGACAGGATTGAGCTGGATAAAATGATGGGTGCATAAGCAGGGTAGACAGGAAGAGACTTTTTCCCTTGATGGAGGGAATGGAGACCAGGTACAGTAAGAGACAGAGGTTTAGAGGGGATGTGAGGAAAACCTTTTTGACCCAGAGCGTAATGGGAATCTAGAACTCAATGCCTGTGTGAGGGGAGAGGCAGAAACCCTCAAAACACTTTTGGAATACTGCCTTCAGTTCTGGTCTACCTACTATAGGAAACATGCTATGAAACTTGAAAGGTTCAGACTCACGCCACTCCATTCACTCCACCCAAGAATTCCTGAGCACCATCAAAGACACCAAGATAGAAGAGGATGAAATAATGGTCTCCTTTGACGTAACAGCCCTGTTCACATCCACCAACATCAACCTGGCCAAAGAAACACTGACTACACTATTAGAAGAACCGAAGACACATACACCAGACCCCACCAACCTCATCAGCAAGGACAACATCATCAAGCTAGTGGACGTATGCCTCATCACCCACTTCACTTTCAATAACAAAACCTACAGACAAACCAACCGAACACCCATGGGATCTCCAATATCAGGGTTCTTAGCAGAGGCAGTAATGCAGAGACTCGAACAAACAGCTCTGCCAATCAACTAACCCAAACTTTAGGTCCGCTACGTGGATGACACCTTTGTCATCACTAAACAAAACAAATGAGAGGAAACCTTCAAGACCATCAATAATACCCTTTACTGGCATAACATTCACAAAAGAGGAGGAAAACAGCAACAAACTGCCATTCCTAGATGTCACAGGAGAGCGAACAGCCAATGGGGAACTTCAAACCAGCGTCTACAGGAAAACAACACATACGGACCAAATACTGAACTACAGGAGCAACCATCCCAACACCCACTAACGAAGCTGCATTAGAACATTATTCCAACGAGCCACCACACACTGCAGCACAAAGGAACTACACAGAGCAGAGGAAAATCACCTACACAGCGTATCCAAAAAGAACGGGTACCCTATGAACACAGTCCGACGATTTCTCAGCAACAAGCCCAAACAAACAGATAAACCGTGCCCAGAAACCATAACCACTCTCCCCTACTTCAAAGACATTTCCAAAATGACTGCCAGACTACTCAGACCCCTTGGCATCAGGGTAGCCCACAAACCCACCAACACACTAAAACAGCAGCTAATGAACTTAAAAGACCCGATACAGACAACAAGCAAAACCAACGTCATCTACAAAATACCTTGCAAGAACTGTGACAAACACTACATTGGACAAACTGGCAGAAAGCTAGCCACCAGGATACATGAACATCAACTAGCCACAAAACGACATGACCCACTATCACTCGTATCCTTACAGACAGATAAGGAAGGACACCACTTTGATTGGGACAACACTTCCATCCTAGGACAAGCCAAACAGAGACATGCACGAGAATTCCTAGAAGCATGGCATTCCAACCGGAATGCCATCAACAAACACATTGATTTGGAGCCCATCTACCATCCACTGAGAAAAAGAACAGGAAATGACATCACCAACACAGGAAATGACACCAACAACGCAGGAAATGACATCACCAACCCAAGGAAACCTAAACAGATAAATAGAAAGCGGGACATAACACCAGCGCTTCACCGGAGGCTCACTGATGATGTTACCTAGAATGGCGACAAAACATCTGAAAATGAATCTCCCAGCTCAGTGAGCAAACTCACATCGAGAACCTCAACCTGAGCTACAAATCTTCTCAAAACTTGCTAGGTTCAGAAATGATGTACAAAGATGTTGAGATATCTTTGTGTGGATTTGGAGGAACACAGCAGGCCAAGCAGCATCAGAGGAGCAGGTGAGTTGACGTTTCGGGTCAGGAATCTTCTTCAGAAAATTTCTTCAGAAGATTTTCTGAAGAAAGGTCCCAACCTGAAACATCAACTTTCTTGCTCCTCTGATACTGCCTGGCCTGCTGCGTTCCTTCACCTCCACAGAGTGTTATCTCACGCTCCAGCATTTGCAATTCTTGCCATCTACAAGGATGTTGCCAGGGTTGGAGGGTTTGAGCTATAGGGAGAGGCTGAATAGGCTGGGGCTATTTTCCCTGAAGATTCGGAGGCTGAGGGGTGACCTTACAGAAGTCCATAAAATTATGAGGGCATGGATAGGGTGAATATCCAAAGTCTTTTCCCCAGGGTAGCAGAGTCCAGAACTAGAAGGAAATGGTTTAAGGTGAAAGGGGAAAGATTTAAAAGGGACTTCAAGGGGCAACATTTTCACACAGAGGGTGGTGTGTGTATGGAATGAGCTGCCGGAGGAAGTGGTGGAGGCTGGTACAATTACAACATTTAAAAGGCATCTGGATGGGTACATGAATAGGAAGGGTTTAGAGGGATATGGGCCAAATGCTGGCAATTGGGAGTAGATTAATTTAGGATATCTTGTTAGTATGGACAAGTTGGGCTAAATGGTCTGTTTTCTTCTCTGTGACTCTACAAGGATTTGGATGTGCACTTGCTACGTGCCGAGTGCATGGAAATGGGATTAGTATAGTGAGGTGGTTGTTTTGACCGACACAGATGCAATGAGCTGAAAGGCCTTCTCTGTGCTGTAGACCTCTCTGACTCTAATCTCTGGCTAGTGTACCGTTATGGAGTTTTGTTTCGCACCATTTAGTTCTGTGGGCAGCACATTCTCACTCCTGATTCAGGAAGTTTTGAATTCAAGCCCCTTTCAAAGACTTGAGTATGTTATTCAAACGGATATTCCCACTCCCAGTCCTGAGCAAGTGCTGCACTGTCAGCCAAACCATCATTGCCAGATCAGTTATGTTAATTTTAAATCTGAGAGAGAAAGAGTTTTGTTCAGAAAATGTATAAAGGGATATGACAGATAAACAGAGTCAGGTCACAGATCAGCCATGATGTCATCAAAGGATGGAACAGGCTTGAGGGGCTGAACGGCCTATTCCTGTTCCTATGTTTGAAAGAACAGGTACACGTTAAAAATCCCATGATACTGTTTAGAGGAATAACAGAAATTCTGCCCAATGCTCATCCCCCAACAAACATCGTCAGAAATAGACTATCTAAGCTCAAGCAACGTACTGCAGATTCCGGAACTTCAAAATAAAAAGAAAATGCTGGGAATACTCAGCAGCTCTGATGTGGAGAGAGAGGAACAGAGTTCGTGTTTTGAGCCCAATGACTTTTGAATTTCTCCAGCATGTTTGTGGGTTATGTAGGCACTATCAGATTGCTGTTTGTGGGAGTTTACTTTGCACAAGATAGCTGCATGAAGAAAGGGGAGAGATAGTAGGAACTGCAGCTACTACAGAATCCCAGATAACAAGGTGTAGAGCTGGATGAACACAGTAGGCCAAGCAGCATCATAGGAGCAGGAAAGCTGATGTTTCAGGCCTAGACCCTTCTTCAGAAATGGGGAATGGGGGAGAGGGTTCTGAAATAAAGAGGAAGAGAGGGGGAGGCAGATTGAAGAAGGATAGAGAAGATAGGTGGAGAGGAGACAGACAAGTAAGATTATGGAGAGGTCTGGATGGAGGAGGGTAACTTCTTCAGGGTAGGCATCTCTTCTAAGGATGCCTACCCTGAAGAAGTTCCCCTCCTCCCTCTGGACAAACCTAAGGGGACCTCTCTCCCACTGCAACTCTCTTGTAATCTCTTACTTGTCTGTCTCCCCTTCACCTATCTTCTCCTCTATCCATCTTCTCTCTGCCTCCCCCTCTCTCCCTATTTATTTCAGAACCCCTTTCCCCTCCCCCATTTCTGAATAAAGGGGCTCTAGTTTAAGGCTGCGATAGGGAGGAATTTCTTCCTTCAGAGGGTTGTGAGTCTTTGCAATTCCTTTGCCATTCCTTTGCCACAGAGAGCCTGTGGGGCCTGAGTACTTGTGCATATTTATGGCTGATAGATTCTTGATCAATTGGAGAATCAGGCTGTAGTGATTGGAACCAGGTGGATCTTGTTGACCATGAGATTGTTAACCTGGTCCATTCAGGAAAGCCCTGGCTGACCAATGTTATTAGGGGGTTGGTGTGGAGTGCTTTGTTTCTTCCACAAACTCTATTTTGATTTGATCCCTACCCTCCTCCTCGCTTTTCCTCTCACATAGGCATTGTCCCTACAGACATTCTGTTTGATACTGGTTCTTCAGTCACATGGTGCCTTTCCTGGTGGTGGTACGTTAATAAAGTTATTTGCACATCTGTTTTTTTTTACTATATCTCACACCTGCGCACACACAACAAGGGTGCTGGGGAAGATAAGCACGACTGCTGGATGGTAGTATAGGGGAAGAAGAGGAAAAAAAATCTCAGTTCAGGGGAAAGTTTTAAAAAAAAATCCAGGAGAGGCAACTGACACTGAACTGGCAGGCTATAGCCAGCGGCAAAAAAATCGACAAAAATTAACAGTGGATTTAGAATCTCCTCAGTAAAGAGGACTGATTCCGAGCTGGTTGGCTCTAGCCAGTGGTACTGTGCAGACGTAAATAAAGTGTGACTTGGCGACAGGACCCAGCCTCTGGACAGTCATTTCAATGGCAGTGGAGAAAACGGGACTTGCCTGAATAACATAGAACATAGAATATTACAGCACAGTACAGGCCCTCCGGCCCTCGATGTTGTGCCAACCTGTCATACCAATCTCAAGCCCATCTAACCTACACTATTCCATGTACGTCCATATGCTTGTCCAATGACGACTTAAATGTAACTAAAGTTGGCAAATCTCCTACCGTTGCAGGCAAAGCGTTCCATTCCCTTACTACTCTCTGAATAAAGAAACTACCTCTGACATCTGCCCTATATCTTTCACCCCTCAATTTAAAGCTGTGCCCCCTCGCGCTCGCCGTCACCATCCTAGGAAAAAGGTTCTCCCTATCCACCCTATCTAACCCTCTGATTATTTGATATGTTTCAATTAAGTCACCTCTCAACCTTCTTCTCTCTAATGAAAACAGCCTCCAGTCCCTCAGCCTTTCCTCGTAAGACCTTCCCTCCATACCAGGCAACATCCTAGTAAATCTCCTCTGCACCCTTTCCAAAGCTTCCACATCCTTCTTATAATGTGGTGACCAGAACTGTACACAATACTCCAAGTGCGGCCGCACCAGAGTTTTGTACAGCTTCACCATAACCTCTTGGTTCTGGAACTCGATCCCTCTATTAATAAAAGCTAAAACACTGTATGCCTTCTTAACAGCCCTGTCAACCTGGGTGGCAACTTTCAAGGATCTGTGTACATGGACACCGAGATCTCTCTGCTCATCTACACTGCTAAGAATCTTACCATTAGCCTGTACTTTGCCTTCCGGTTACTCCTACCAAAGTGGATCACCTCACACTTGTTGGCATTAAACTCCATTTGCCACCACTCAGCCCAGCTCTGCAGCTTATCTTTCGCACAAAAAAATTAAAGAGGGGTTTTAGAATCTCCTCAGTAAAGAGGACTGATTCTGAGCTGGCTGGCTGTAGCCGGTGGTACTGTGCAGACGTAAATAAGGGGTGACTTGGCGACAGGATACTGGCCTCTGTGCAGTTATTTCCCAAGGGTTACAGGGAAATTATAGGAAAGGATGTGAGGACTGTTGGATCAGCTGTGATCCTATTGACTGGCAGAGCAGCCTTTCGGGGCCGAACGGCTTACTGCTGTTCCTATTCCTTATGGTCTTTTGTTACATACAATACAACATTTCTTTGGCTGTAAAATCTTTGGGCTGACTTCACGTCCCAGAAGGTACTTTTTTTGCAGGGGTGGAAATAGTTCATGAGTGAATGAAAAATAGAATTAACCCAAAGGAAAATTTGAAGTCATTTAAATTATTAATATTTTGATGAGCATAGGTAATTTCAACAAATAATAAATCGGTTATTACTCCTGTCTCACAAAAGGTATTCTTTATAAATGTTGGTACAGAACAAATAAGACCCACTGTTAAGCAATAGTTAGTTCATTAACCTTCACCTAAAGAGTCAGGAAAGTTGGTTTGAGAGAGATTTCTGTTACTCTGAATTTAATTTTGTACCTTTTGGGGCTGATTATGATGCAATCACATGTGATCATCTTAAGCTCATTGTACACTGACCACACACGGTTTATTCATTCACAGGAGAGATGGGGATTCGACAGCAACATGCCCATCATTTGACGACTCCTGGTGACAAATATCAGTTATCGATTTTATTGTCTTGCGTGAAATTTCTTCTGTTCATTTGAATTCTGCTTGCAGGACAAGCAGCCTATAATTAACAAAGCCAATAACTGTAATTTATGATAAATACTCTTCGACTGGGGCTTGGTTGTGGAGGTAGTCAAAATTATGCAGTGTTTTGATGGAATAAGTCAGAAGAGTCTTGAGGTTACCATGAACGACTCTCCCTCTCAACCTCTGGCATGGTGACCCTCAGGTTAAATCACCATCATTCATCTCTTTGTCATGAGAACGGTGCCCTGATCTTGCAGGACTATGGTGACTTTGCCATTTTTATCAAAACTAGATGAGGCAAGGTTTTACTCAGATGGTAGTAGGTGCCTAGAATGCTCTGCCAGGGGAGGTTTTAGAGCTGATATGATAATATTGTAAGAGGCATTCAGACAGACGCATGAACAGACAGGGAGCAGAGGGATATGGACCATGTACAGGCAAATAGGATCAGTTTGGAATGGCATCATGGTCAGCTCAGACATAGTGGGCTGAAGGGCCTGTTTTTCTGCTGCTCTGTGTTCTAGATGGGGTACTGGAGTTGTGATCTAATAGGAATACAGTACAGCTTTACCTCTATGCTGCACTGACCTGTCTTCCCCTTCATTGACTCTGTTGATTAATTGTTTGAATTGTTTTTGGTCAAAGCTGTCTATGGATTGCTATAAAACAATGAACTGCGGATGCTGGAAATTGGAAGTAAAAGTAGAAATTGCTGGAGATACCTAGCAGGCCTGGCAGGTCTGAAGAAGACTTCTGGAGAAGGGTCATTGGACTCAAAAAATTAACTCTGCTTTCTCTATCCACAGATGCAGGCAGATCTTCTGAGCTTCTCTAGCAATTTCTGTTTTTGTTTCTGATTTCCAACATCTGCAGTTCTTTTGGTTTTTTTGTTTAAATGTTCAGGAGGCATGTATAACATTTTAATGGGGCAACTCTAAGGACTTGAGGGAACAACTTAGACATAAATTGTTGGCGAGAGATCCTTTGCATGCCACTTTTGTGGAGTTTATAAGTTAACACAATCACTTTAACCAGAGTACCCAACTCTGTAAGTTGCTGAATTAACCGTCACCAAAGTGTTGAGGAAAGAACATCTTTCCCACCAATTAATGTGCCTAAGATGTTCCCTCATGTCTTTACGGTTGACCCATTACAAGGTTACATTCCTGCCTTGTGTTCTGTTTTATTTCTGAACTGCAGTTTGTTAAATTTGAATTGATTTGATTTAAGGTTTATTGTCATATGCACTCAGGGAGTACAGTGAAAAGTTTACAATGCTATCCCACACAGCACCATCTTAGTGTGAAGGTACTAAAGTACAAATCTTCGATACAAGTAGCAACATCGAGAAACAAAGTTAAAAGTAGAACTTTACCGTTGTTCTGAGTGTAAGGTAGAAAAATAAAGTTAACATTACAGTCCTCCCTTGCATGAAAAGGAAAAACAAAGGAATAATGTTTCACATTTCATATTGAGCACACAGACAGGCCCAACTAATTCATGTTGCCATTTCTGCTGCATTTAGCCTTCTCCCCAACTTTCACTTCTATCTCAAGCGGAACCCTCCATTCCTTTGTGTTTCTCTAGCTTTTTCTGAAATGCTTCTGTAAAATTCACCTTTGCTTCTCTTTGTGGGAGCAGCCTACAAATTCTCTCCACCCCTCTTCAAAAACCTCTTAGGTTTCTTGGTACCTCTTCACACCCCCCCCCCCTCCCTGAAAGCCTCCAGTTCTACTGTTCCCTACATTCTCCTCAGGTACAACTGAGAGAAACCTTTTCTGATAGTTTGAAGCCTCTAATGAGCCACCTGTCAGCCTTCTCACAGAGTAATGAGGTGCAGCCTGGTCATCCTTGCCTGCTTCATGTGACTGCGCCACATTGCTGCCATCCTGACCAATCCTTTTAGCACTGTCTCCAATTCTGTGCTGGCTGAGAAAGCAATGCAGTCAGCTCTGGGAGTCTCAGTGATAATGGGAACTGCAGATGCTGGAGAATCCAAGATAATAAAATGTGAGGCTGGATGAACACAGCAGGCCCAGCAGCGTCTCAGGAGCACTGGGAGTCTCGCCCTGTGGATTACACAACTTCGGAAGTGAGTTCCTGCTATGTTTTGAAATGAATTGAGGGTTTCTTCTACTCTTAGTACAGCAGGTTGCAGGCCCTTGCTGCTCTTTGCTCAACCTGCCTTGAATCCTTCTATCAATTACTTTAAATCTATGCTCTTGATTATTGACCCCTCTTTGAAGGGAAAAAGGACCTTTCCGACCAGTCTGCCTAGACTCCTTTACATTCCTCTGTACTCTTCAATGTGTCTATATTCTTGTTAAAGTGCAGCAACCAGAACTGCGCACAACATTCCAAATGAGGTCAATCATTTGATCTTCCTCACTTTGTGTTTACTGCTCTTTTCTGAGTGGCGTGACTTGCATTTTTTGTATTTGGTGTTATTGATGTACAGTGGGCAGAGCTGAGTGCAGTCTCCTTTATCTCCAAAGCCCTGAGTCATGAATCAATCATGCATAACATTTACCAGCTGAGCTGCAGACAAGGTTGGGGGGGTGGGGGTGGGGGTGGAGATGTTTCCCACTCAGTTAGATTCATGTTACTTGTTGAAGTAACTTTGCTGTTCCATAGAGAAGTAGCATGAGTGAAATTGTCGTGTTCCTTGAATAGGCATTCCTTTGTGGTTGGCTTGACAGTCTTCATACTGCTGTTGGTTCTGTAATAAAAACAAAAATTGCTGATGAAACTCTGCAGGTCTGGCAGCTTCTGTATAGAGAGAAACAAAGTCAATATTTCACATTGATCACCGCTAAAACTGGAAGAAATTAGAGCTTTTTTTTAATAACTTCTTTCCGCTTGTAGGTGTATCTGATGTATTTGTCTGCAACATTCCTTTTTGTTCCCTTGTGACAGATAACACTTCAGTCAGGCCATTTCTTCTCAAATTCAATTCTGTTCAGCTGTTCGCACCAACACGACTGTTCTGGCAACAAGTCCCTGAACTCAAAATGTTAATTCTGTTTCTCTCTCTTCAGGTACTGCCAGGCCTGCTGAGTTTCTCCAGCAATTTCTGTTTGTGTTTGTTTTCCATTTACAGCATCCACAGTTCTTCATTTTTTTTAAAACACAGCTTCACTATTGGAAATACGCCAATTAAAGCCTTCCACAGCCATGTCTGCCTCACCCAAGAGATGGTCCATTAGAGAAACCCCTCCTTGCTTTGATTTCATCAAAATTTTATCTATGATGTATTCAGAGTTTTGATCAAAGGTCACAGACCTGAGCCATTAACACTCTCTCTTTCTGTCTCTCTCCCCCCACTCCTCTCTTCTCCTTCCTTCGTCTCCAACACACTATCTTCCCCCCCCCCCCCCCCACCATCCCCCAGAACTTTCTGAATTTATGTGTTGTCTTGTTTCGAGTCCCCAAAACCAGTTGTTTTGGATCCCAATTGTCAGCCATCACCCCCTTCCCACTGTCCGACAGCCTGATCTCTTCAGGAAATGGGGGTGCACTTCACTTTTTGGGAATATTATTTTTATTTCCTTCCTCTGGTATAAGCTTCTGATATCCTTACCATGTCCTAGATGTCAGGACAACCTCCACATCTAGCATTTTATTTCTACATTGCTAACATTTTCACGTGGAACTTATATTCCATCTTTATCAGAAGGTATCACAGATGTATCTTTGGGACCACGAGCTTCCATACCCAAGCATTAAACAAAACCAAAAGGCTGGCCATTTTGTCATTAACTATCTCAAGACATCCTGAGGGCTGAGCATTGGCAAATGCAATTCAAAATAGACAAGTGTGAGGGGCTATACTTTGGAAAGTGAAACCAAGGTAGGACTTATACAGTAAATGGTGAGCTCCTGAGGAATGTTGTGGAACAGAGGGACCTTGGAGTACAAGTACATAGTTTGTTGACAGCAGCATCACGGGTGGATAAGGCAGTGAAGAAGGCATTTAGCATGCTGGCCATCATCAGTCAAGGCATTGAGTACAGGAGTTAGGATGTTATGTTACAGCAGCAGTTGTGGAAGCAAGGTCATTGGGGACATTTAAAAGACTGCTGGTCATGCATATGGTCACAGAAATTTGAGGGTGCATACATGAGGATCAATGGTCGGCACAACATTGTAGGCTGAAGGGCCTGTTCTGTGCTGTACTGTTCTATGTTCTATTTGTATAAGTTTTGGTAAGGCTGCACTTAGAGCATTATGTACAGTTTTGGTCACCCTGTTATAGGAAAGACATAGTTAAACAGGAGAGTCTGCAAAGATTTACAAGGCTGTTGCCAGGACTATTAGGCCTGAGTTATAGGGAGAGGTTGGCCAGGATAGGACTTTATTCCTTGGAACATTGGAGATTGAGGGATGACTTTATTGAGTGTATAAAATCATGAGGGGCATAGGTAGGATGAATGCACATCATCTTTTTCCCAGTGATGGGGGAATGGAAAACTAGAGGGCATAGGTTTAAGGTGAGAGGAGACAGATTTAAAGAGGGCCTGAGGAGCAACTTTGCACAAAGAGTGGTTTGTGTATGCAATGAGCTGCCAGAGAAAGTGGTCGAGGCTGGTACAATAGCAACATTTTAAAACATTTGGATAGGCACATGGATGGGAAAGGTTTAGACGGATATGGACCAAATGCAGGGAATTGGAACTAGCTGAGTGGGCAGCATGGAGCAGTTTGGGCTGAAGGGCCTGTTTCCATGCTGCCCTACTCTATGACTTCATGATTGTATCCTAAAATGCTTTACCGTGCAGTCATGATTGCTGCTTCTGAAATGTGGCAACCAATGTGCTCGTAACAAGCTCCCCGCAAACATCAAGGAGGGAATAGCCAAGTATTTTAGAGTTGTGGGTAACTATTGGCCAGAAATTTTCTCCCTGTTCTTCAAAGCACCAGGGAATGTAACAGGACAGACAAGGCTTTTGTTTAATTTCTGATTCAGAAAGATGGGACCTCTGATAGCGCAGCATTCCTTCCTCATTAGTACTGGAGGGGGCAGTTGGGATTTTGTGCTCAGGACTCTGGAATGAGACTTGAAAATGGAGGTGGGGATGTGTCCTAGGAGGCCAGGGATGAGACAGTAATGACGACAAATATTCACGGGGATAGCTTGGTGCATTGCGTGGCTCCACCAAGACATCACAATGAAACTGCTGTCATTCAGTAACCCAACATATTGTACAGCACCCAATATGCTTCATTCTATCAGTGATAATAGAAAGTGCAGATGCTGGAGAATCCAAGATAATAAAGTGTGGAGCTGGATGAACACAGCAGGCCCAGCAGCATCTCAGGAGCACAAAAGCTGATGTTTCAGGCCTAGACCCTTCATCAGAGAGGGTCTGATGAAGGGTCTCAGCCCGAAACGTCAGTTTTTGTGCTCCTGAGATGCTGCTTGGCCTGCTGTGTTCATCCAGCCTCACATTTTACTATGCTTCATTCTATTGCACTTTTACTTCCTGTTGAAGATTGAAAGTCTTCACCTGTGTCCACACAGCACCACGATTGCTCCTGAAGAGGACATCACAGCGTATTCATCTAGCAGCAGGTATTCTGGCCGAGTGGAGAGACCTGGCTTTAATCGCTATGGAAACGCTTCAAGTTCCACCTTAAGCAGTACATTAGAGAAGAAATTGGAAGAACTTGAAAAGGTACCTAACAATGCAGATACATGTGTGCTGTGTCAATGTTTGTGTGGGTGTGAGTGAGATTGTGTGAATCTGACAGTGTGTGAGAGTGACTGAGAGAGGAGTATGCAATATTCTGATTGGCCATGTACTAGACTTCATACACTGACTCTTTTCCAATGCATTTCCTCAGCACTGATATTTTAGTGCATTTTAATTCTTTATGTAGTTCTTTTCAATGTTACCCATTTTGAATTGTCCTTTGTGCTGAGTAACTTGCTTTTTCAGAGGGCAGTTAAGAGTCACGCACATTGCTGTGGGTCTGGAGTCACATGCAGGCCAGACCAGGTAAGTATGGCAGTTTCCTTCCCCTAAAGACATTTGTGAACCAGGTGGGTGTTTACTGCAATCAATGATGGCTTTATGGCCACAATCACTGAGACCAGCTTTATGATCCACCCGCCCAAAACATCAGCCTGGCCCTCTGGATTAGCAGCCCAGGGTCATGACAGTTCACCACAACCCTGATTAGAGCTGCCTAAATTTGACAAATAAGACTGCCCACCAACCATTATCTTCCATTTAAGAACAGAAATGAAATGACCTTCAGGGATAGCTGTTCCAGAATGTATCTTTTAAAACTTGATGTACACATGGTTAATTCAATTATTTTAAACCTGGACTGAATGCAACTAATATCTGTTACCACCAGGATTTTGCCAAGGAACGACAAGAGAATCAGAAGCTAATCAAACTGCTACAGGACAGGGATGACCTGATTGGGAAACTGAAGGAAGAAATTGATCTACTTAACAGAGTAAGTGCCATTTGTTAGAAAAATACCGTGTCATTACATTGGAAATAAGATGTATTTATTAAAGGAGCCATCAGCATCAGACTGCACAGCTGTTCCAAATGAACAAATGAAATGAACAAATGAAAAAGTACAGCACAGGAACAGGCCCTTTGGCCCTCCAAGCCTGTGCTGACCATCAAGCCCTAATTAATCTAAAAACAAACCTCCTATTTTTCAATCTGTAACCCTCTATTCCCTCCCTGTTCATGTACCCATCGAGGTGCCTCAGTAATGTCTTCAGTGGGCCCACTTCCAAAACCTGTTCTGGCAGTGAATTCCAGGCTGTTCCCACTCTCTGTGTGAAAAACTTCCCTCACACATCTCCCCTAAACTTTCCCCCTATGACCTTGAACCTGTGCCCCATTGTAATTAAAACTTCAACCCTGGGAAAAAGCCTCTGACTAACCACCCTACCTTTGCCTCTCATCATTTTGTAGACCTCTATCACGTCTCCTCTCAGCCGCCATCTTTCCAGTGCAAACAATCCTAGTCTTTTTAACCTTTCCTCATAGCCAATGCCCTGGAGACCTGGCAACATCCTGGTGATCCTTTTTTGTACTGTCTCCAAAGCTTCCATGTCCTTCTGGTAATGTGGTGCTGAAAACTGCACACAATTCTCCAAACGTGGCCGAACAAGGGTTTTATATCGCTGCAACATGGTTTGCCAACTGCCATGCTCCATGCCCCGGTCAATGAAGGCAAGCACGCCATACGCCTCCTTGATCACTTTGGCCACCTGTGTCGTCACTTTCAGGGAACTGTGGACCTGCACACCCAGATCCATCTGCATATTAATGTTCCTAAGTGTTCTACCGTTTACAGTTTAGAAGCATCGACTGTGTATTGCATGGTGTAGTGACCCAGTCCTGGTTAAACAGTCCTTTATCTCTCCCAAAGGTAAACCCCAGGAGAACCCATTACTGAGCCCTTATCATTTGTGCATGTGTGAATGGGATATGTGCATTGGAGAGAACCATCCCTGTGTGTGTGTGTGTGTGTGTGTGTGTGTGTGTGTGTGTGTGTGTGTGTGTGTGTGTGTGAGAGAGAGAGAGAGAGAGAGATCATGTGTGTTTTTTGCGTGTGGGTGTAGACATCGAGAATAGGCCATTCAATCTGACCATGGCTCATCATCCAACTCAGTCCCCTGTTCCTGCTTCCTTCCGATACCGTTTGATCTCTTTAGCCCTAAGAACTATATCTCACTTGTTCTTGAAGACAGTCAATGTTATGGGCTCAATCACTTGCTCTGACAGAGAATTCCACTGGCTCCCCACTCTCTGGGGAAAGAAGTTTCTCTTCATCTCAGTCCTAAATGGGCTGCCCGTCTCCTTGTTCTGGACTCCCCAGTCATTGGGAACGTTCCCTCTATTTTTTTGAGTCGATATGTATGAGACTTGTGTGTTTTTGTCTGTACGTGCATGATGAATGTGTGTTTGGCATTCAATGGGTAAACAATCTGAACTGTAATCTCAGTAAAGTATAACCCACATCATCATTTAATCATCCTCATGTGACAATTTGCATTTAAGCATTCCCAGGAACATCTGCTGTATCAGAATTCCGTGCTCTGCTGATTCAGTTTAATTGACCCACATGATTTGAATTGTGCTCACTTGTCCAGCCTTGTTTGTTGGAACACATATTACACACACACTTCTGAAGAATGAGGCAGGAAAAGCCTTTATTTTTGTTCTTTTTCAGCCCTTTCTTGTGCAGCAACATCATTCTTTCTGAGAGTGAGATTGAAAATATTAAATTAGCACTTGCATGTAATGAATGCTTAAAATTATCAGCTTCAAGTCAGAAGGCATGTTTACTGGAGAAAGTGATTCCAGATTGTGTTTGTTCAACAGCCAAACTGAGTCCTGGAATCTCCAGAGAAGTGCAGAGACCAGTCACTTTTGATCTTACCATCATGCCTCACTTCCCGCCTGTAATCTGAGTTTCATTCAAGGGCACAGAAAAAATGTCAATGTTACACAGTACAGCAGGGCAATGGCCTGCAGACTGTCTTAAAATCATAGCTTCAGGGAATGGCTCTGCAACAGGAGATGGCTATTTGGGCCGTCATACCTGTGCTGGCTCTTTGCAAGAGCTGCTCAATTTATCCCATTCCTCCCCAGCAGTCGGCCTCATATTTTTCACCCTGTGGTTTCAGTAGAGGTCCGTTGTAACCCGGTTTAATGCACCACATGTTCACTTGAACGTGTGTGGACTCATGGGTCCAAAAACAAGTAAATCTTTATTTCATTATTCATTTCGTTCAATAAAATAAGAGTTTATTTTCTTTGTATGGTGCAACAATAATGTGGTTTCACTCTCTGGGCCCCAGCGTCTGTGCTATAACAAACCTTCACTGTAATTGTTCAATTCTCTTTGAAAGTTCCTTGCGAAACTCCTTCCTCTTCATTTCCAGGCAGCATGTACCAAATCACAACAGTTTGTTTCCTGGTGTTATTTCCAGTTCTTTTGGTGATTACTGCCTCTGCCCTTCCTGCCCCTGAAGAGAGGGTTCTGTTCCGGTATATGCTTGACATCAGCCTTTCTCATCAACCCTACTCCCTTTCATTAGGTTGTATCTACAGCTCAGAGACAGGCTCTTTGGCCCATCAGATACTAAGGGCAGTACCTACACATCGGAGGATGTCAAATTTAACTCCAGATTGTGTTTGCACAATTCAAATCATGTGGGTCAATTAAAAAAGGAGGAAAGAAACAAACAGAACTACAGACCAGTTCGCCTGGCATCAGCATTGGGGAAAATAAATGCGAGAGCCTATTATAAACAAATAGGTTAACAGAAGGGTCGGAAACCATTAATGGGATTAAGCAAAGAAGGCATAGGTTATGAAAAGCAAATTATGCTTATCCATTGACTAGATTCTTTTGAGAAGGTAACTAGTGAAAGAAGTGAGGAGGAACCAGTGGATGTGGTGTATTTGGATTTCCAGAAGGACTTTGGTATGGTCCCAACATAAGAATTTGATGGGCAACATGAAAGCAAACAATTAGTGAATTGACTTGGATCAAGAATTGGTTGATAGACAAGAGAGAGAGATGGGAATAAATGGGTATTTTTCCAAGTAGCAGGCAGTGACTAATGGGGGGTCCCGCAGGGATCAGTTCTTGCACCCCAGCTATTCATCATTTACATAAATGACCTGGATGATGGAACCAACTGCAATATTTCCAATTTTGCTGATTACTCAATAATAGGTCAGATTGTGAGTTGTAAGCAGGGTGTAAGGGGTGTTCAGGGTGAGCTAGACAAGGTGAACGAGTGGGCAAACGCGTGACAGATGCTGTACAATGTGGATAAATGTGAAGTTATACACTTCGCTGTGAAAAATTGGTCGAGTATGATTTGAATGGGGATACAGAGGGATCTGGGTATGTGCAGAGGGATCTGGGTGTCAGTGTACACCAGTCAATGAAAGTAAACAGGCAGCTGCAACAAGCAATTAGGGAGGGAAATGGTATATTGGCCGTCATTGTGAGAGGATTGGAGTTCAGAAATGGGGATGTCTTACTGCAGTGAATGCAGTTGGAGTACTGTGTGCAGATATAGTCTCCATCCCCAAGAGAGGGTAGACTCACCATCGAGAGACTGCAGCAGAGGGTCACTCAGCTGATACTGGGGATGGCAGGACTGTCCCATGAGGAGAAGTTGGTTTGACCGAGCCAGGATTCACTAGAGTTTTGAAGGATGAGGGGGATCTGATTGAGACATGTCAGGTTCTAACGGGGTGACCAGACTCGATGCAGGGAGGATGTTCTCCCTGGGTGGGGAGTCCAGAACCTGGGGGCACAGTCTCAGGAAACAGGGCTGATCATTTAGGACTGAGATGAGGAAACATTTCTTAACCCTGGGAGTGATGAACCTGTGAATATCTCTAGCACAGAAGCCTGTGGAGATGAAGTGATTGAAAATATCCAAGAAAGACATTGATACATTTTTAGATTTTAAAGACATCAAGGTGAATGGAGAGAAAGTGAAAGTGGAATTGAGTTGGATGATCAACTGCGACCACATTGAATGGTGGAGCATGCTCAAAGGGCCAAATGGCCTGCTCTTGATGCTAGTTTCTATTTATGAGGTGAGCTATCTCCTGCCCTATTTCTTCTCACTCTCAAGATGTAACTTTGAATCACTTTCTACTTTGAGGATTTTTACAGAACAAATAAGGAGCAAGTGTTTCTGGTGAGAAGTGAGTTGTTAAGAGGACACAGCTTGAAGGTAATTGGCAGGAGTGGTGTTTTCAAACTCTGAGTTGTGATGATTTGGAAGCCACTGCCGGAAAAGCTGATGACAGCAGATTCAGTTGAAACTTTCAAAAAGAATAGTTGAACTATTTGACAAGGAAACGGCTATAGTTCCACAGAGAAAGAGTGGAGGAGTGGGGCTAATGGGACTGCTCTTTGAAAGAGCTGGCACAGAAACAATGGACCAAATGGATGTGCTGGATCATTCAACGCTTCTCTATACATGTGTAGTTTCCCCATAAACGCTCAGCTATTCCATGCAGTATTCTACACTGGAAGCACATGGTGCAAATTTGTTTTTTAAAAAAAAAACCATGTTATTTGCACCAGTTTCAGATGTCACAATGAGCCGCATCAACACTACTTTGTCTGGTCTGAGAAGAAGGCTGTTCAGCCCGTCCTTGACCATGCAGCCCCAGAAAGAACTATCCGATTAATCCCACTGCTCGGTGATATCTCCTTCAACAATTTGGCTAGTTCCCGTTTGAACCTGCCTTTTCAGGCAACACATTCTACATCATACCAATCCACCATTAGTTTCTGAAAAGTAAACCACTCCTGTTATCTCTCAGTTCCTTTGCTAATTGCTTCAAATCTGCCTACTCTGTGTATTGACCCTCTTGCCAGGGAGGATGATTTCTCCTTGTTCACTGAATCAGGACTCCTTGTGATTTCAAACAGCTCTGTTAAATCTCAGGAAGGAGGAGGAGTCACCCCAGAGTTCCCATGATGACACCTGACCTTAGGGGGATGAATTATGTGGACAGGCTGCATTACATGACAGGTATTCCCTGACTGTTGGCAGACTGTGGGGTAAAGCATTTTGGTGGAAGGAACACAGAGTCTATACAGACTCAATGATACAAAGTTCAGGGGCGTATGGGAGCAGAGGGAACTCGGGGATTCATGGGTTTGATTCCTGAAGGTGGCCAGGAAAACAGAAACAGTTGTTAAGAAGGCTTATAGGACCCTTGAGTTTATAAATAGAGACACAGTACAAATGCAAGGAAATGATGATACACCTCTACATTCATTGGTCAGACTACATTTGGAGTGTTGTGTTTGCTTCTGGGGACCTTATGGAAGGAAGGACGTTAAGGCCCTGGAGAAGGTTCAAAGGAGATTTACTAGAATGATACCAGGAATGAGAGATTTTAGATGCAAGGAATGATTAGAGAAATTGACCTTATTCTCCTTGGAACAGAGAAGATTAGGAAATGACCATATTGAGGTGTTCAAAGTTATGAACAATTTTAACAGAGTAAAGCAGGATGTTCTGTTTCCACTAGTTGGTATGTCAGTGTCTTGCATGCACAATTTTAAGATTGTTAGCAAGAGAGCTGGGACCGAGATCAGGAGAAACTTCTTTGCTCAGAGTTTTTAGGATTTGAAATGGGAGAGTGGTGAAAGTGGATTCTGTAGAAAGTTTCAAAAGAGAGCTAGGCAGGTGTTTGAAAGTGATGAAGTTAGAGGGCTACGGAGATGGGACTTGGAGGGTAGCACTAGCTGGGTAGCTTTTAGAAGAGCTGGAACAGACATGATGGGTTGAATGGCCTCCTGTATTATAAAATTCTATGATCAAGTGGAGATCGAATTAAAGAAGTGCTTAACATGGTACAAGAATCAAATGGGGTTGGATTGCTCTGGTGTGGATTTTGAGAACATGGGGACATGATCTTAAATTTTGATCTGGGCTGTTCTGGAGAGAGATCAGCAACTTGTATCTTGTGAGGCATTGTGGAAATCTGGATCTCAGCCCCGTAAGGATGACAGGGGGGTGGTAAATGAAGTGGCACATTAGAGAAACATGACTGACCTCACTCTGTGCTATATGATTCCAGAAAGGAGCTGTCAGTGTTGGGCTCTAGCAGACTCTCAAGACTGAGATAACAAGGTGTGGAGCTGGATGAACACAGCAGGCCAAGCAGCATCAGAGGAGCAGGAAGGCTGATGTTTTGGGTCTGGACCCTTCTTCAGAAAAGATCTTCAAGACTGAAGCTTTTGTTGGAGAAGGGTATCAAGTGATTTGGTGCAGAGACAGGTTGCTGAACTGAACAGCCAGGAATGTACCAAACAGGGGAATGGGTTTGATGGTCAGGTGACCTCTTTCTGTACCTCATGTCACTTAAACCTTCGTGTGAGAGATGCTACCTGAGCTTCTGTCATCTGTCGACATAGCAGAGTTCTGTCTGGCATCACATTTCCATTATCCAGGTGGATTGTTAAGTGGATCATAGAATCATTTAGGACAGAAGAGGCCCTTTGGCCCAACAGTGTTGGCCAGAGGTGGTACACGTGTCTCCAGTCCACCAAAAGCAGTTGTCATTCGAGGGCATTAAACTGTTACTCACTTCATAGAGTAGCTGGAATTGCTGCCAGAAAACAGATTTCAGCATTTACTACCGCCGGGAGAGGGACTGTTTTCACACCCGGTGAACAAGCGCTCCCTTGGTCAATCGCAGTCCTTTCAGGATAAACCTTTGTAATTGTCTCCTTTGGGTGTAGCTGCCCCCTTCCCAGGATCTCTGCATTCCCCTGATATTGGTCTTTGAGCATCGTCCAGTTTTAGCCAACCCACTATCGGAAGTCCATCTTCTGCTCCCAAAGCACTTGCGTTCTGCCCTCAAATCACTTTCCTTCTCAGCCTCTCTCTCCTTCTTTAAGACACTCCTTTAAACCTATCTGTTTGATTAGGCTTTTCCATCATATCTCCTTATAACGTCTACTGTTTGATTTTTGTCTGGCAGTAATCCAGTGAACTGCTTTGGGGCTTTGTAAATGACACAATAAAAATGCATGTAACTCTTGAGGGAAATCTGAAAGTGTAAAGGGTGTCAGGGGCGAGGGGAGTGGTCTGTGGAACTTACAAAACTGTTATTCATAGATTTTATTGAAAGTATTCTCTGTGCTTATTTTTTGTTGTCCAAAAAACGGATACATTGAGATACAGATCACAACAGTGATCTAACCGTATAGCAGAGCAAACTCGAGGGACGAAACAGCCTTTTCCTTCTAATGTTGCTTTTGTTTTTGAACTGACAGCTCATCTCTCCTTGGTAAAGAACTTATTTTTTTTTCCTGTTCTTCTCAACTCTGTTCAAGGATTTGGATGAAATTGAAGATGAAAATGACCAACTAAAGCAAGAAAACAAGACCTTGTTGAAAGTTGTTGGCCAGTTGACTAGGTAGAAGATGCTGTGCGTGATACACAGAAGCCTGACTGATAACTTGCACATTTTTACAAATCTGGAGTTAGCTTTCAATAAACAAGTAAAGACTGAAGAGAAATCATTCCAAGCTCTCACTGTTCTCTCCTGAGAATACAACACACCTTCTGTTAGAACTGCATTGTGTGTTAACATTTTGTGTTCAGTAGCTGGCTTGTCCGTTGTTTTTCAGTAGCAACTGTTGGAGTTTTTATTTCTTAATTATTTCCTTACACTATTTCTCAAAACTTGTTCAAAAGAACTATTTACAAGGAGGTCACTGGTTTAAATTATGGTAACAGTTTTGTTATCTGTATGATGCAGGATCAGCTCATTCTTGTTATGTTCTCTCTTGTCATTTCTGCATTCAGAATTCACATGCTGAAGTTGGAAGAAAGGTATGCGTGCTTAACATATAAACAACGTTTAGAAAGACATAATCTCATGACTGGTAATCATATGAGGAACTTTCCCATTTAAATTCTGAACAAAACCCTCAGACTTTCATGTACATTGTTAACATGTCTAATGATTTTTCTTGCCCATGTATTCAAAACATTGGTGAAAAGATGTGTTGCTTGGCAATTACATGAAGAAAATGATCACAGTACTTTAATGCATTACATTCACACTACATTACAGGAGGAGCTGTGAGGCCGGATCACATAGATTTTACAAGCAGTTGAGGGAGTCAGGGCGTTAACCTGGAATGGCTGGGTGTAAGAATTGCCAGAAGAATTAATATCGCTCTCTTCTTTCTCATTCTGTCCCACACCCCAGTTGGTCCTTGTAAATAAAAGCAAGACAGTGCAGATTCTGGAAATCACAGAGAATGTTGGACATACTCAGCAGGTGTGGTACCATCTGTGGAGAGACAAACTGAGTTAACGTTTTGGTCCAGTGGCCCTTCTTAAGAAGTCGCCTTACCAGACTTGAGACATTAAATGTGCCAAACCTACTGAATTTCTCCAGAATTCTTTGTGTTAGTTTCAGGTGGCTCCCCGGTAAGGGCCAAGTGTAACTCCGTATTTACAATTCATATAGTAATAATGGTTTTATTCAAGAACTATTCAATAAAATGGGTCAGAAAACTGACTGTAGCTTTGGTTCAAAGTGGAACCATATCCATATGCTCCCCTGTGCTGGAATGGTCATAGCAAAGACAGTGTTTAAGTCTTTAAAATTACTTCTCGTATCTTTGTGTTTGGAGCATCACTACTTTCTGCCCTTCACTATATTCATTTATCACAGTTTCTTTATGGCTGCTTGAATTTTTTTTCCCTAATGGAATTAATTACATTCCAGATTCATGAAGTTGACTTTCCTTCATGTATAAACAACCACAAATAAGATTCAGCTTTTTATTTTGCAGCACAATGTACATTAAACAATAATAAAAAAAATTCTTGGAATTGAATCCACTTTTTTGAATGTGTGGACCATTGTCAGACTAGAACAAATGATCGTTTAATCTCTTGCAGGGAGAAACAAATTATGTTCTTTTAAAAATAAAGGTTTTCAGTTTCAAAGTCATTTCAATATTAAAAGCCTGGAGCTTTTATGTTTGACAGAACCTAGAATGTAAATAAATGGATGAGTGTGACTTTTGACTCCTACTGGGGCTAATTCCTAAAGTTTTGGACATATTGGTTTCCCTTTTGAGATTAGACTAGTGCATCAGAAAAGACAATACATTATAATCTGTTCATGCTATTGCAGTTAAATTTACACAAAATAAAATCTGGAGCATACCATGTTAACAACTTGCATTGTGTCAGGTTTATTTCTGTTGTATTAACATCATTTAATGAGTACAGATTATTGCTCCTTTCTTGATTATTTTTTCTCTATCTGGTTTCTTATTAACAGCATTCTTTCATTTTAGAACATTTTGATTTTTATTTTACAAATATCTTTACAATTTCTTGTGTTCGTGGTCTTCCAGAACTTGATCCAGTAGCTGTTGAGAGACTCTGGACTGGAGAGTCTTTAACTACTGTAAGGTCAGATGAAAAACATTTTCACTCAAAGGGTTGTAAATCTTTGGATTTTTACCACTCCAGAGAGCTGCGAATGCTTAATTATAATACACGTACAAGACTGGGGTTCAGAGTTTAGTCAGCATGAAGAGAGCCAAGGGATATGAGGGTGAGCAGTGAGGAGGCGTTAAGGTATAATATTGACCAGAACCTTAAAGAGGCAAGCTAAAAGGGTTGAATGGCCTCATTTCTTCATGGTGCCCTCTATATTGCCGTTCCAACTTTACAGACATGAATAAGGATCCATAGTGTGGGAGTCACTAACATACTGGTGATTTTTTTAAGTTGTTGAAGATATTTTAAGATTTTTTTCAGAATTCCATATATTTCTTAGATCTGCCAAATCTATAAATGCCATGAAGAGTTAGGGCTTCCTTTATACCATTAAATGAAAATGAGCATTTAATTTCAAAGTTCCTACCTTTTGTTTTATTCAGTCAAACCTGAGCATATTGACAAGGTTAAGACTGATTGTAGATCCTTTAGCACTTGTGGATTGGCCAGTTTTAATCATATGGTTTTGATCATGTGCTTTAATACTGACCAATCTGGTTGGCACAGTCACTAGGAGCAAGGCAGGAGGAGGTGGTAGAGGAACAAGAGAAGAAAGAGGTTTGAGGGGCAGGAGGATGATATGAGAGTATGTGTGGGTGGGGATTGAAAGAGAAGGCAGTGAGGGGAATGGAAGGAGATTGAGATGATTGATCATTTTTAAAGCACGTGGCCAAAACCATATCATTAAACCAGCCAATCATCAAGCACTAAAGGTTAGGTAGATTGACCATGCTATATTGCCCTGTAATGTCCAGGGATGTATAGGCTAGGTGGGTTAGCCTCGATTAAAATGTGAGGTAATGGGGTCAGGGTTCGGTGGGATGCTCTTCATTGGGTTGGTGTTGACTGGACGGGTTGAATAGCCTCTTTCCACACCGTAGGGATTTTATGATCCTAGTGCCCTCAACCCAGCCATCTTCAGCTGTTTCATTAATCACCTTCCCTCCATCACAAGGTCAGAAGTTGGGGATGTTCACTGATTACACGATGCTCTGCACTATTCGTGGCTGCTCACACACCACCAAAACATTCCGTTTCCAAATGAAGTAAGACCTGGGTAATATCCTGGTTTGATCTGAAAGGTGACAAGTACTAACTGCGCCGTACAAATGCCAGGCAATGACCATTTAGAAGAAGACAGAATTGAGCCATTGTCACTTGACATTCAATGGTGTTACCATCACTGAATCCCCCACCATCAACATCCTGGGGGTTACCACTGACCAGGAACTAAACAGATCAAGTGTACGATGCATGAGTCTCATATGGCAGAGATTTTCCAGATTACTGGCGAATTGGCTGGATGCTGGTTTAGTGACCAATAGAATCCTTATCACCCAGGGTCCTGGATTATTGGCACCTGTTTCTATCATATCATATTTTACAATGTGAAAAATTTATGGTTTATTGACTAAATATTGTTTTATTGCTGTTTTACTTTTGTGTCTGGTGTCATGCTAATATTGAAGTTTTAAAATGAGGTCACATTGGAAAATAGTTTGGGAAGTACTGAAATAATAAAAACAGAAAGTGCTGAGCCAGGTCTGGCGGAGAGAAACTGTTAACGTTTCAAACCTGATATGACTTTTCTTCAGAGCTGATGTGCTGGCCTAGACTGTCAGTGCAGGTAATGAAGGAAGAGCTGTTAAATTGTGCTCCTGTTTATTTTATTAGGTCAGTGCTATTTTAACAAAGGACAGGGGCAGTTCTCCCCTGTATTCCAATCTCTTGACTACAGCCGCTCAGACAGGTCACCAGGCTCTTATCACATTGCCTTTAGCCAATGAGCAGCTTTCTAATGAGTAACCACTAATATAGGACCTGTTGCAGTTAATTTATGAAGAGCAAGATCCCACAAACAACAAGCCCAATGACCAGGAATTTTGTTTTTGTGATGTTGACTGAAGGATAAACTTTGACCCTGAGACCCCAGGAGGAACTGTCCTGCTCCTTTTTGAAGCACTGCCTACTTGGCAGGGCAGTCGGTGCCTGTGTTTAAATCTCACCCACAAGGCTGCCCCTTCCCCCTCAAGTCCCACGCGGGAGAGAAAGCCAACTGCATCTTTTGTGCTCAGACCCTGGAGTGGATCCTGAACTGTTCAAACATGAGGGGGTGAAGCTCAGAGCTACAGTTCTGCTGAGGCCCCAGTATTGTAACTCTGCTTCAGCAGCCAGCTTTCACTGGAGATGAGGGTGCCCTCCCATCTCTCCAACTGACGACGTGCACTGCTTTTACAATAGTGCCATCTATAGACCTGAATGTTAAACACTTCTGCCTTCATATTTCAATTGTAGTGAGATGGTAACTATAATCAAGGAAACTGCTACGTGGTAAAGGTGTTCACACAGACCTCCGTTTGTATTAGTTCCAAGTGTGGGATGATTGAAAAGATCTTAAGAGAGAAATACATTCTTGATTTTATTCTTGGACCTGAGAGTTTGCATCTAATTCGAGTTTGACAGATGAAGTTGTAACATGCATTGACCTATCATCAAGTAACTTTGCTGATTACGTTCTAACCTTGGGTGAGGGTGAAGTGATTCTGCTTGCACTTATACACAACTAGTGCCCTAAACAAAGAAACACTTGTATTTCCATAGCACTTTCCACAACACCACGATGTCCTGAAGCATTTTTAAATCAGTGAGGTAACTTTCAAGTACACTTCTTATTGTCTGGAGCACACCTGTCACTTTGTGCATGGCAAAATCCCACAATCAGTGATACCTGCCGAGGGATGCATTTGCGTGCCGGACATGCAAATAAATTTCCCTGTTCCTGTTTAAAACAGTGCCTACGTCCAGAGACAGAGCAAAGCCGAACAGGACCCTCCAGAACAGCCAAACATTCCAGTGCACCACGATGAAGCAGAAAGAGTTCCGAGGAAGGGTTTCTTGGCCCAACTCATTGACACTGACTTTTCTCCATCGATGCTGCTGGACCTGCTGAGCTTTTCCAACAATTTCTATTTTTGCCTCTGATTTACAGCATCCTCAGTACTTTTGGCTTCTCTGTATCTGTGATCAAAGCTCATGTTTAGGCTGGAGTGCTCATCAGGGTCCTTTCTGTACAGGGTTTAAGGGTCTTTTCATCAACATTAGTATAGAATAAACCAGGAGTGAGCTTCAAAGAGAAGACACTCTTGCACAATATTATTTCACAGTAACGATAGCTATGAGTTAGATTGACTTGTTAGACAGAATTACTGAACCTTTCAGGATTTTATGATTCCAGCTTGGTGGACCAGTCAGATTCCAGAGTGAAACCCAGCTTGATAAATCAGAAACTTTATTTTTGCAGTTTGGTTACCTGGTGGTCAGTCATGAGACTGACAATGCACTTTTACCAAAGGAACATGAGTTTATTAGTTTAAAAAAATCATATAGATGTAGTGTATATATGATCTTTGTGATTATATGGAAAGGTTCTATCATGAACAATAAACATACAATACTTCTCCCAACAATATCCTTTACAGACACTCAACCTCATTAACATATCACTCCTTTATTCCCGCCTTAATATCTTTTTCTATTTTTGCTCCCCTGGGAGTTACTTGACCTTGTGCCAAAAAGTCTGTTTTCCTTTGGAAAATTTACTTTTAATTAAGTTTATGTCCAAATTAGCTCTTTGAATTTGACCAAACAATTCATTTAGTTATTTCCAAGTTTGCCCGAACTCAACCTAGTCATCCATATACACAGTACAGTTGCGTCATCCTTTGATGGTATTATTGGTTTCTGGGTTATTTTTCATTCTAAACGGCCTGCATGGTGTTACTGATCTGATCTTACTAAAAGTGGATATTCGTCTGGCTGTAGCAGTCAATGAACTTCTAAATATCCTTTTAGCATGTCAGTTCTTACCAAATACCAGGCTTGTCCAGTCCTCTCAATACAAGCCTTCAAACATGAAATTGGAAAGGAATCTACCCTTGTTACTGTATTGACTTTGCACTAATCTACACTCAATCATTGTGATCTAACTGGTTTCAGCACCATCACAATATGAGAGGTCCAGTTCCTATCACTTAGTGCAGAGCACCATTGGTCTTCATAAACTTAATCTGTTCTCTCCAATGAGCTAACATCCCTTGGTTGAGTCTGTAAGAAAATTGTTCAATGTGAAATGCTTTGCCTGTATTAACATTATGCACATCCAAAGATGTATTTTCCAGCCTAGTCACACAAGGTGTGAGTTGCTAATAGCTTGTGAAAGTCACTTTGATAGTTTTCTGTATACATGGATAATTTTGCATTTTTAAGCACCCCCTTATTATTCACTCTGAATACTGGAAGATTGACTTTTGATTTTTCAATTTCTGATTAATTCTGTAACAGTTCCAGTAGTTTCATTTCACCAAGATAAACACAGTTCTGTTAGAGCTGTAACCTCCCTGTCATAGTATTGTTTCAGCATATGAACATGACATGTTTGCTTATATTTCCTCCTGTCTGGAATACTCACTGCAGACAATCCTCATCATTGAGATTCTTTTTGATTTGTTAAGGTCCAGGGAATCTCACTGTTAATGATGCCCACAAAACAGGAATTAACACTAACAAAATGTGTCCACAACAAAATACAAGTTTTAGCCTTTTGATTCTTATTTTCCTCATTTGTTTGGCACTTCTCTTTTTTTTGTAAAATGCACATAATTCAGTTAGTTTCTCTCTGAAACTTGACATGGGGCAGAAGTATTGCTTCTAAGCATTGGTTTATGAGTTTTACTTTAATTTCATCCATGTTCATGTATCAGTATGATATAAGGAGCACAAGCTGGAGCATTGGATACAGGCTGGGGTGTAGGAGCAGACAACGGTTAAAGAGGAGAGGGACCCAGTTCTGGAGTTGTTTGCTGGCCCAATTACAAAGCAGTTTGGTTGTGTTTAGATGCACCTTTTGTAATAAAAGCAGCAGCACTGAGCTAGTAAAGACTTTTGATTTTAGATTTAAGATTTTTTTATGCGAGCCTGCACCAATGCACGGTTCATGGGCAGCTGGGGGTGTACTTGTTGGGCTGATGGTATTGCTCCCTGCTGAGCCACTGATGGGCTGAGTGGCGTCCGTCTGAGCTAGAAATGAATCTGTGTGTAAGGCTGCAGTTGTAAAAACACAGGAGAAGGTCACTCAGTCAATGATACCACATTGTATCTGCACAGTTTAGAAAGATCAGGTTAGAATTGGGGAGTAGAGTCAGACCAAATTGTATATTGCTCCATAACAGTGTCAATGCTGCAATAGTGTCACGTTCCTGTGGCTTATCACATTTCTCCTCACACAGACTCCATTCAACGCAAAACCCCTGAATTAAAAAAAATCTCAATTTAATTATCTGATCACACCATTTCTCTACTGCAATGAACCTAACTTACACGCCGACTGATGCTGTTTCTTGTAGGGCTGAGGGGGAGGTGCCAAGGGGCCTTTAGTTGTATGGCCTCCACCTTTTCAAACTCATTTTAAAATGTATCTCTCAGGCCATCTATTCATCTGGTTGTTTGTATAAATAGATCACAAGTTATCGTTTTAATAATATCCTTGCAGCCAACAACAAGTTGAAGCTGAACGCCCCCAGGCTCTCTGTTGGATTCCAGTTTGAGATCGAGGAGGTGAAATGTCAGTTCATGGAGCTACTGAGTTTCCCAAGGATATTGGATGACTCATTTATCACAAATTGTTTAAACTTTCCCTGCACTTATCTTGCCCTGATTTAGCCTTAAAGTAAACATTGCCTGGAAACATTTAACATTTCTGTGTGAGAGTTTTTTTGGAAATGGAGGAAGCGCTGAGAAAAATCTGGGGCTCTTTGACGATGGTGTATGGGTTGTTACACTGTACTTGTAAAGCAAAAGTTTGATAATTCACTGAATGGGAGCACAGAATGCGCAGCTTTCAAAACTGGTTTGGAAGATTCCGGTAAAAGTTCTGGGGAACCGCCTCTAACCTGAAACTGAAGAGAAATCCATACCCCCCACCCGCCACCTTTCCCCCAGACTCTGTGTGACCTTGGCAGATTGATGCAGTTGTGAAGATCAGGTGGTTTTGGTAGTAATGAGATTGTCAATGTCAAGGGAGGAAAAAATATTCTGATTCTGCAACCAAGTATTGAGCCTTGAGGCATGATGCCACCGGCGACTGGTGAGAAGCCTGTCCTTATTATCACATCTCACCTCGCTGATATGCACATTCCCGTTCTACTACCCAACGGAGACCATCCCCAATGTGAAAATCCAAGCGAGTACCTGGAGACTCCAGATCACTGCTCACTCCTGCAGACCTCTATTCTCACCAACTTCTCAGGGCACACTCCTTGGGCAGTGACCATCCACAGATGTTGGCGTCAATCATGTACCAGCCCCACCATAACCCCATGGCACATCTCTGATGCACTACCACTAAACTTTGCCACTTGAATGCTGTACCTTGGAGAATGCCAGCACCACCCAAACATATAGACAAAGAACAAGAACAGGCCACTCAGCCCTTTAGGCCTGCTGTCCCATTCAGTAAGATCATGGCTGATCTTATTTTAATATCAGGTCTACATTCCTGTACATACCTGATAATCTTTTATCCCCTTGGTCATTGAGAACCTGTCTCCCTCTGCCTTAAAAATATTCGAAGATTTTGCATCCAGTGCCTTTTCAGGAAGGAATTCATAACTATCAAAAGTAAAAAACATGCTTCCAAATCTGTGTCTTAAGTAATTGTCCATTTTTAAGCATCAGCCCCCTCCTCTAGATTCTCCCACAAGAGGAACCATCTTTTCAACATCCACCTGGTCAAATCCATTCAGGATCTTGTATGTTTCAATGAAGTCACTTCTGACTCTTCTAAACTCCAAAGAATACAGACCCAGCCTGCCTAGCCTTTCCTCATAAGACAATCCATTCCAGGTATTAGTCCAGTAAACCTGCTCTGACCTGCTTCAAGCTCATTAACATCTTTTTATGAGTATGGTGACCAGTACTGTACACAGTACTCCAGACTCTGTCTCATCAATGTCCTGTGTAATTGAAGCATAACCTCCCTACTCTTGCATTCAATTCCCCTCACAGTTAACCATCACATTCTAAAGATTCCCTGATTTCTTGCTGTACCTGCAGCCTAACCTTCTGTTGTTCACACACTGGGACACCCAGGTCTCTCTGTACCTCAGAGCTCTGCAATCTCTCACTGTTTCATTAGAATGCTGCTGCCAGGGCACTGTGCAGACAGACAGAGACGCAGCTCATGGATTTCATCAGCGTGTATCTCAGGACTCCTCACCTCCTACCTCTCACTCATTGTATCGCTGTCTTGCCATGTCTTTTTACATTTTGCTGCCTCAACCTGTCCTGTGACCTGCCTTACTGTTTAACACAGACACAAAACCAAGCAGCTCGTCACAGTTGCCAGCAGTGATGAGTCAAGGGCGTGGACATGTTGCTTAGCCTGGGAGTTGAGGGACGAGTGTTCCTAGAATGTGTGCAGGACAATTCCTTGCAGCAGTACATGTCCGGTCCAGCTCCTTGGGAATGAAGTGGGCCCAGTGGATGAAGAGAGCACGGGGAAACATTTAGGGACGGTGATCATTACAATATGAGCTTTATGACCAAAGTGGAAAAAGATATCCATCAACTCAGAATCAGGCTGGTCAACTGGACTTGGATGAGGCAAGAGCAGAAACTGGGCTGGATATGTTCGGGGTGAAAAAGCAAATATGAGAAGCAAAAAGGGTGCAAGCGAAAAGACAGGCAGCTAATGTAAAATTAAATACCTATACCCCTTCAAAGAACATCACTGGTAAAAGCCTGGGAAATGGAGAAATAGAGCCAATGAGGAATCAAAAAAATGTATACCTGAAGGTGGGGTGTGGGGACGGGCATGGCTGAGATTTTAACTGAATAGCTTGTATTTGTTCTTATCCATGTGGCAGATTGTGGGCAGGCAACGGTAACACAGGAGGAAACTCAAGCCACCAGAAGAGGTTAAGTTTGATAAAGAGGCGTATGCGATAAGCTGTGGGTACATAAAAATGGCCAGGAACTTGAACAGGACGAGATGGATCTGAAGATATCAAAGGAAGTGCGATGGACGTTGAAGAGACACTGACAAAAATCTTTCAGTATTCCTTTCACTTGGGCTGCGCCAGAGGACTGGAAAATTGTAAACATTATGTCCCTGTTCAAAAAGATCAGACCAGCAATTACAGACCTATCATTTGAACTTTGGTGGAGGAGTAACTTTTAGAAATGATTAGTCACACTGAAAAATACGAATTGATTCAGAAAAGTCAGCTTGGATTGATTAAGACAAAATCATGTCTAACTCACTTGCTGAGATAACAAGGTGTAGAGCTGGATGAACACAGCAGGCCAAGCAGCATCAGAGGAGCAGGAAAGCTGACGTTTCGGGCCTGGACCCTTCTTCAGAAATGTCAGCTTTCCTGCTCCTCTGATGCTGCTTGGCCTGCTGTGTTCGTCCAGCTCCACACCTTGTTATCTCATATTCTCCAGCATCTGCAGTTCTTACTATCTCAAACTCATTGCTGGTGTTTTTTGAAGTGGTAACAAGAGTGTTAGGATGGTGTGGTAAACATAGACTTCCAAAAAGATTTAGATACAATGCCACACAACAGACTTGTGAAGAAAGTTACAGCTTCTGGAATAAAAGAGACAGGAGCAACACGGATACAAAACTGCCTGATATTAATGGAACAAAGTGTGATGATTAATACATAGGCAAAAACAGAAATTACTGGAAAAGCTCAGCAGGTCTGACAGCATCTGTGGGGACAAATCAGAGTTAACGTTTCAGGTCCGGTGATCCTTCCAAGCTAGACGAAGGAGTGTAGTGGAGCTTGCAAGGGGTTAAGTATTGTAATCCTTGCCTCTCCTGTTAAGGGACAATTTCAGAGTTTGCTGATAACTCAAAATTTGGAAGAATTGTAAACTGTGAGGAAGCCAGTGTGATACTCCAAAAGGACAAGTTAGTTGATTGGGTGGAGATGGCAGATGAGGTTCATTGTGGTGAAGTATGAAGTGATGCAGTTTAGTCAGAAAAACATGGAAAGACGATATAAAACAGGTACAATTCTAAAGAAGGTGCAGGAGCAGAGGGAGCCTGGGGTACATGCACATCAGTCATTGATGGTAACAGGACAGGTGGAGAGAATTGTTCATATATAAACAGAATTCCAGGTTTTGTTAATAGAGTCAGAGAGTACAAGAGTGGAGAAGGGATTCTGAACCTGTATAGAATATCAGTCCTCAGCTGGGCACACATCCAGGGAGAATGTGAATATGATGGAGAGAGTACAGAAGGAGTTTGCAAGGCTGATTCCAGACAGGAGACATTTCGGTTGTGAGAAGAATCTTTTTCACCCAGAACGTAGTTCGAATCTGGAATGCACTGCCTAGAAATGTAGCAGGGACAGGTCCCATCGAGGCATCCATGAGGGGCATTGGATAATTATTTTAAAAAAGAAGCAATGTGTCAGGTTACAGGGAAAGGGATGAGATTGACAATGAGATAAATTGTTCAGAGAGCAAGAACAGACACAGTGGGCTTCATCATAATAATCCCTTATTCTGCCTGTAATACTGGGTTTATCTGATGTGACAAAGCTTATGTTATCCCTAATAACATGCAAAACTGGACACGAATATCATAGTGTTGAAAAGCCCATCAAACAGTTCTTATAATTCACTATTATGTTCAAACATTACATTCCCCAGCTATATAAGTATCTGGGCTGACATTAAACTACTAACTTACACAATGCAGCATGCTTCCAGTGCAGTGTCATGCTTGAAGTGATCTGAGGAAAGATAGAGACCGAGACCTTTATACCCTCACTCGCTCAGGTAGAGCGATGACAGCCTGAACCTACATCTTAAAGGTAAATGGCCAAACTGAGCAGGGAATTGCACAGTAGGGGGTAGCAGGTTAAGGAGGTACTGTCACCAATGGCTGCAACATCAGAGAGTCAGTTGGAGAAGGCAGGACCATAATGTTGGAAGTTGGAGGGTTTTTCAGGGAGATGCTGGGCAAAAGACCAAGCAAGTTAAAGGCTCCTGTATTAGTAAAGCTGTAAGGAAGGCTAGAGATTGAGTGTTGAAAGGACATGCAGGACAGTGAGGGTGGGGAGGTTTGTTTGTAATTGAGGATGAGAGTCTTTCGGAGATATTTTGCTGAGTGTTTTGGGTGATGGCTGGCGCCACAAGCCACATCCCTTGGCCAGCTGGAGGCAAACAGCAGCTGCTTCGAATTGTTCTCTTGAAATTACCAGCAAAGCTCAGCAACTCCAACCTCGAGCTGTAAATAGACTCTCAGAATCCAGAGTGTGATTGTGCTGGGAATCTCTTTTCATCCCACATACTTTGATGAATTTTTATTTCTTTTTTAAAGTACATCTGTTCATGACACCTGCCAAGGGACACATTGCAGCCTCCAGGAATATATTCAGCAAATTTGCTAATTGGTAATGAGAGCACCTTCGTCCATGACATTTAGAACATAGGGCCTGTTCCAGTGCTGTTCTTCGGCCCACCATGTCTGTGCTGACCATAATGCCATTCTAAACTAATCCAATCTACATGCACATGGTCTGTATCCCTCTATTCCCTGCTTGTTCATGGAACTTTCTAATGCCTCTTAAACATTGCTATCATATCTGCTTCTACCCCCTCCCCTGACAGCATCATCCAGGCACTTACCATCTGATATGTCAAAAAAAATTCCTCAGACACCTCCTTTAAACGTTCCCCCTCTCACCTTAAACCTATGGCCCCTAGTGTTTGTCATTTCTACCCTAGAAAAAAGAACCTGAGTATCCACCCTGTCCACGCCCTGCATAATTTTATATACTTTCTATCAGGTCACCCCTCAGCCTCTGACACTTTTGCAAAAACAATCCAAGTTTGTCCAACCTCTCCCTAGAGAGGATGCATTACAATCCAGGTCATATCATGATAAAGATAACAAAGTGTGAAGCTGGATGAACACAGCAGGCCAAGCAGCATCTTAGGAGCACAAAAGCTGATGTTTTGGGCCTGGACCCTTCATCAGATGAAGGGTCTAGGCCCAAAACATCAGCTTTTGTGCTCCTGAGATGCTGCTTGGCCTACTGTGTTCATCCAGCTCCACACCTTGTTATCTTGGATTCTCCAGCATCTGCAGTTCCCATCATCTCTGACATCATGACAAACCTCTTTTACATCTTCTCCAAGGCCTTCACATCCTTCCTATCACATGGCAACCTGAACTATGCACAGAATATTCCAAATGTGGCATACAGCTACAATCTGGCTCGCCAGCCTTTATACTGAATGCCCTAACTGATGAAAGCAGCAAGCCATACACCTTCTTTAAACTTATCCACTTTAGTTGCTACTTTCAGTGAGCTATGTATTTAGATAGCAAGATCCCTCTGTATATCAATGTTCTTAAGGGCCATGCCATTTACTGTACACTTTCCTCTTGCATTTGACCTGCCAAAATACATCACCTAGCACTTGTCTGAAGTAAACTCCATCTTCCATTTCTCTACCCAACTTTCCAACTGATTTATATCCTGCTGTATGCTTTGACAACCTTCCTCACTATCCACAACTCCATCAACTTACATATTGTCTACAAACTTACTAATCAGACCACTCACATTTTCATCCAATGCATTGATACATATTACAAACAGTAGCGGTCCCAGCATTGATCCTTGTGGAACACGACTGGTCAGACCCTTCCAGTCAGAAAAACACCCCACTACAACTATCCTCTGTCTTCTTTGACCAAGCTAATTTCATATCCAACTTACCAACTCATGAACTCATAGACAACATGAACTGCCCCTCCCTCATCAATCATCATCATCATTTTGACAAAAAAGCACAATCAACTTTATGAGACAAGACCTCTCCTGCACAAAGCTATGCTGATTATCCCTAATAAGTTCATTATTTTCCAAATGCAAATAAATCCAGTCCCTAAGAATCTTCTCCAATAAGTTGCCTACCATTGATGTAAGATTCACTGATGTGTAATTTCCTGGATTAACTCTGTTGCTCTTCTTAAACAAAGGGACAATATTCTCCACTCCTCTGGGACCTCACCTGTGGCTAAAGAGATTAGCTTCCCTACAGTGTGGAAACAGGCCCTTTGGCCCAACAAGTCTACACTGCCCCTCGAAGCATCCTACCCAGACCCATCCCTATCCCTATATAACCCACACACCCCTGAACACTACAGGCAATTTAGCATGCCCAATCCACCCAGCCTGCACTTCTTTGGACTGTGGGAGGAAACCGGAGCACCCGGAGGAAACCCATGCAAATACAGGGAGAATGTGCAAACTCCACACAGACAGTTACCCTCGGCTGGAATTGGACCCCGGTCCCTGGTGCTGTGAGGCTTCAGTGCTAACCACTGAGCCACCGTGCCGCCCCAAGAGGATGCAAGGATCTCTGTTGAGGCACCAGTAATCTCTGGCCCTTGCCTCCTTCAGTACTACAGGGATAGATCACATCCCTGGGGACTTATCTTCCTTATTGTTCTTCAAGGCACCCAACGTCTCCTCCTCCTCCTTAATATTAACGTTTCCCCCTGAATATCAACAGGCCCCTCCCTAATCCTACCATCATCTATCTCCTCCTCCTCTGGTGAATACTCATTAAGTAACGTGAAGTACGTATTAAGGATCTCACCCACGTTCTCCTTACATTAGAATAAATACACGAGACCTGCAGTCCTGCTGAGTTCATTAACCTGGCCCAGCCTGCTCTTCCGATTTGACTTATTTGATTTAACCTCTACCTTCTTCTTGCCCACTCCACATGCTAACCTACTGCTCTGCTTCCTTACACTCTGTCACACTGTGGTCAACCTTGAAAAATGGATAAGTGAGTTGTGAAGAGTGGCAGGAAGCTTGTTTCGAGCATAAATACCAGTATAAACTTGATAGGTTGAATGGTCCATTTCCGTGTTGTAAATACTCTGTCATTTCTACAGGAGACATAGTCCATTGACCCCACATTGCTCCCATCAAGTGGGTTCGACACTGAGGGGCATGTGAGGTTACTTCCAATGGCAGTAAGAGTTCATCACATTGGTGTGGGAACGGAGTCATGTATACAGCCAGACCACTTAAGGGCAACAGAGTGCTTCTCCATGAATGACACGAAGCAACCATTTGGGTTTCTGGGGCAATGTGGCATCTTCAGGACAGTTTTACAGCCTTTTATTTCCAGACTTATAACACAGAATAGGATTTGAAATCCTGGTGGAAATATTAACCCAACAATGGAAATACGAGAATATTGCATCTATAGTGTCATGTAGGCTACAGCAGAGTGGTGGAGTGTACAGGAGATGAAGAAACCTTTATAACTGTCCCACTGAAGCAGCCAGGAACCACTGGACAGAAAGCGACACAAGGCACAAACCTCTCATTCACCTCCTGGCAACATTATCAGTCACAGGATACACCATTAATGGATAAAGAGCCCTGTTGTGGGAGGTAGCTATGCTCCGAAGAATCTTTATCATTTCCTTTTGTAGATCCTACCATTGAATATTCCAACATCATCCGGTTATGTCAAATGTACAAAACAGACAAGGGACCTGGAGACAAACTGCCCTGCCCTACTTCTAATACATCATGAGACACCATTCACACCCGTCTCCAACTCACTTCCAGTGTCTCCTTCAATTAATTTCTCCCCTATGTGTTTATTCAATTTCCCTCAGATATCTGTCAATAACATTGACCTCAGTGATTTCTTTCACAAGCTGTCTAGATAAATCCTCCAACAGTGCGGCACTCCCTCAGCACTGACCCTCTGACAGCGTGGCGCTCCCTCAGCACTGACCCTCCGACAGCGCAGTGCTCCCTCAGCACTGACCTTCCGACCGTGCAGCGCTCCCTCAGCACTGACCCTGCGACAGTGCGGCACTCCCTCAGTACTGACCCTCCGACAGTGCGACACTCCCTCAGCACTGACCCTCCGACAGTGCGGCGCTCCCTCAGCACTGACCCTCCGACAGTGCGGCACTCGCTCAGCACTGACCCTCCGACAGTGCGGCGCTCCCTCAGCACTGACCCTCCGACAGTGTGGCATTCCCTCAGCACTGACCCTCTGACAGTGTGGCATTCCCTCAGCACTGACCCTCTGACAGTCTGGCTGTTCCACAGTAACAAACAAACAATGAAACAAAGAAACCTACAGCACAGGAACAGGCCCTTCAGCCCTCCAAGCCTGCGCCGATCAAGATCCTCTGTCTAACCTGTCATATATTTTCTAACGGTCTGTGTCCATTTGCATCCCTGCCCATCCATGTACCTGTCCAAATATATCTTAAAAGACGCTAACGTGTCTGCGTCTACCACCTCCGCTGGCAACGCGTTCCAGGCGCCCACCACCCTCTGTGTAAAGAACTTTCCACGCATATCTCCCTTAAACATTCCTCCTCTCACTGAACTCATGACCCCGAGTGGTTGAGTCCTCCACTCTGGGAAAAAGCTTCTTGCTATCCACCCTGTCTATACCCCTCATGATTTTGTAGACCTCAATCAGGCCCCTCTCAATCTCCGTCTTTCTAATGAAAGTAATCCTAATAAATGTACTGATCTTGTGAATTGTCCTACGTGTGGAGGACAAGAAGCTTGAACAAAATGTCAGCTTTTAGGCAATATTCATGTCGCATATCACTAAACAAGTATTTACAATACACCAATCGTCATTTTGTGCTCTGTGTTCTTTGTGGATCTGTGTGACATTTCTCATCCCTCATGTTCCATTTTAATGTCCTTATGTTGTCAAACCCGACAGACCACAGGCATTCTTGGACAAATAAGGGAAATTATTCCAACCTATAGCATGCCGTCAACAGTATCCATTTTAAACCAAGTGATTTCCATTTTATTCTGGCACCAAGGGAGTTATCAGTTTGCAGTTGGCTATATTAATACCAGGCCCCCATGATATCAATTACCCACTGAAATATTTCCCATGGCTCAGTAGCCTGCAGTGCAGGGTCAGTTGGAAACTTGGAGACAGGGGATGGTTCTTTCAGACTGGAACAAAGAGAAAATGCTTCACTTGGAGATTGAGGTAGCTTTGCCATTTCCCTTTCACAAAGGACTGTGCTTATGTATGGCTTAGAAGGGGTGGACACTAGGAAGTTGTTTCCGTTAGGCAGAGAGACTAGGACCCGTGGGTACAGCCTTAAAATTAGAGGGGGTAAATTTAAAACTGAAATGAGGCGACATTTCTTCAGCCAGAGAGTGGTGGGCTTGTGGAGTTCATTGCCGCGGAGCGCAGTGGAGGCTGGGACGTTGGATGCCTTCAAGGCAGAGATCGATAAATTCTTGATCTCACAAGGAATCAAGGGCTACGGAGAGAGTGCAGGGAAGTGGAGTTGAAATGCCCATCAGCCATGATTAAATGGCAGAGTGGACTTGATGGGCTGAATGGCCTTACTTCCACTCCTATGTGTTATGGTCTTATGTTCAAGTCAGAGGTCAGGAGCTCTACATCCTGGGGCATTTCAGGGATATTGAGGAATGTATGGATAGCTGGGTTTCGGGTGGAAAGTCAGCTATAATCTGATAGAATGACAGAACTGGAAGGAAGATGCAGAATGGTCTCCTCCAGTTCCTATTTGTTACTTTTCTCATGTTCTGACTTGAGAGATTATGCCAGAGTAGCGGGAGGCCCGAAAGTGGTGGGAAAGTTCTCTCCTGTACCAGAAGTTACAAAAAATATTTAATAGATTCATTCGTATTAGCGTGGTTTGTTTCAGAGTGTGATAAAAGAGAAATTTTCTGCACTGGCAGCTTACTTGTGAATAGAGGAAACAAATTTAATCAATTGGCAAAAGAATCAGAGCGGGAGAGGAAGAGACTTTTTAATGCATTGTGTTGTGGTCTGGAATGCACTTCCTGAGGCAGCGATGGAAGCTGGTCCTGTTATAACTTTCAGAAGGGAATTCAAGCTGTCACTGAATGATACAGCTCAATGGGAGATCATTTGACCCACGTACCACTGCTGTCTCTTTGAAAAAAATATCCAGTTAGATCATATTTTCCACCTGCTAGGCGTTCGCTAATGGTCTGATTGTAAATTGTCAGCGAGACCCAATCTAGAGACTGTGTGATTGTGGTTACAATGTAATTCATCAGCTGCCTGCTGAGAGTATGCAACAAAATAGGTCGATGATGCTGAATCAAATCACTTGGGTTTAGTTCCGCAATCAGCTTTGAAAATCAAAGACAGTCTCTAATTCTGGGAGATATGGCAAAATCCTTTCATGAACAGTCCCCGTTCCCTGGAATATTTCCTTCAACCGAAGCCAAAAGGAGTTGAGTGGCTCCGTCCCTGCCTTAACAATATGCCTGTACCAACCATGGGCCTGATGGGACTGATGTTACAAGTGACAGTGGGGTTCTGATGGGTGGTGGGACCTGAGTGTAATAGGAGCAGGAGTAGGATATCCAGCCCTTTGATCCTGCTCGCTATTTAATACAGTCATAGTTTTTATGATAAGCAACTTCCCCACTGCTCACAATGCGCTTGAAGACCATGGGCAGGCTCTTGTTGGTACTGACAAACAAAGAAACAAAGAAACAAAGAAACCTACAGCACAGGAACAGGCCCTTCGGTCCTCCTAGAATACACCTCCTCCCACCCACCCTCCTGCAAAAATTCCATCCCCTATTCCCAATTCCTCCGCCTCCGCCGCATCTGCTCCCACGATAAGACATTCCACTCCCGCACATCCCAGATGTCCAAGTTCTTTAAGGACCGCAACTTTCCCCCCACGGTGATCGAGAACGCCCTTGACCGCGTCTCCCGCATTTCCCGCGACACATCCCTCACACCCCGCCCCCGCCACAACCGCCCCAAGAGGATCCCCCTCGTTCTCACACACCACCCTACCAACCTCCGGATACAACGCATTATCCTCCGACACTTCCGCCATTTACAATCCGACCCCACCACCCAAGACATTTTTCCACCCCTCCCCTGTCTGCTTTCCGGAGAGACCACTCTCTCCGTGACTCCCTTGTTCGCTCCACACTGCCCTCCAACCCCACCACACCCGGCACCTTCCCCTGCAACCGCAGGAAATGCTACACTTGTCCCCACACCTCCTCCCTCACCCCCATCCCAGGCCCCAAGATGACATTCCACATTAAGCAGAGGTTCACCTGCACATCTGCCAATGTGGTATACTGCATCCACTGTACCCGGTGCGGCTTCCTCTACATTGGGGAAACCAAGCGGAGGCTTGGGGACCGCTTTGCAGAACACCTCCGCTCAGTTTGCAACAAACAACTGCACCTCCCAGTCGCAAACCATTTCCACTCCCCCTCCCATTCTCTTGATGACATGTCCATCATGGGCCTCCTGCACTGCCACAATGATGCCACCCGAAGGTTGCAGGAACAGTAACTCATATTCCGCCTGGGAACCCTGCAGCCATATGGTATCAATGTGGACTTCACCAGTTTCAAAATCTCCCCTTCCCCTACTGCATCCCTAAACCAGCCCAGTTCGTCCCCTCCCCCCACT
The DNA here is from genome assembly GCF_030684315.1 of Stegostoma tigrinum. Taxonomy (NCBI): domain Eukaryota; kingdom Metazoa; phylum Chordata; class Chondrichthyes; order Orectolobiformes; family Stegostomatidae; genus Stegostoma; species Stegostoma tigrinum. Next base: position 61,116,501 of record NC_081371.1, read on the forward strand.
GCACCACACAACCAGCCCAGCTCTTCCCCCCCACCCACTGCATCCCAAAACCAGTCCAACCTGTCTCTGCCTCCCTAACCGGTTCTTCCTCTCACCCATCCCTTCCTCCCACCCCAAGCCGCACCCCCAGCTACCTACTAACCTCATCCCACCTCCTTGACCTGTCCGTCTTCCCTGGACTGACCTATCCCCTCCCTACCTCCCCACCTACACTCTCTCCACCTATCTTCTTTACTCTCCATCTTCGGTCCGCCTCCCCCTCTCTCCCTATTTATTCCAGTTCCCTCCCCCCATCCCCCTCTCTGATGAAGGGTCTAGGCCCGAAACGTCAGCTTTTGTGCTCCTGAGATGCTGCCTGGCCTGCTGTGTTCATCCAGCCTCACATTTTATTATCTTGGGTCCTCCAAGCCTGCGCCGATCAAGATCCTCTGTCTAACCTGTCATCTATTTTCTAACGGTCTGTGTCCATTTGCTCACTGCCCATCCATGTACCTGTCCAAATATATCTTAAAAGACGCTAAAGTGTCTGTGTCTACCACCTCCGCTGGGAACGCATTCCAGGCACCCACCACCCTCTGTGTAAAGAACTTTCCACGCATTTCTCCCTTAAACTTTCCTCCTCTCACTTTGAACTCATGACCCCTAGTAACCGAGTCCCCCACTCTGGGAAAAAGCTTCTTGCTATCCACCCTGTCTATACCCCTCATGATTTTGTAGACCTGTGAAGCCTCAGTGGAAGGGGGAGCTGCTGCGAGGGCTGAAGGAGATCTCAAGAAATGACATGGAACAAGGATGGAAAGTAAAGATTCCGGTGCTGATGGTATGAGGGGAAAGCCAAAAGGGAGGTCTTTGGGGTTTTTTTACGCCAACCCCCTCTTCAGATAAAGGTTTCCTACACCGCACTCCTTCCCAAGCTGTGCAGGGAGGTAGATTCTATTGAACTCATAGCCTCTACACATGGGGGATAGAGGTCTGGGGGTGTGGAGGGAAGTGGGTGGGGTTGGGGAGAGAGGTAGGTGCTTGGGGAGTGAGGTGAGTAGGGGTGGTGCAGTGGTGAGTGTGGGGGGAGAGAGGTGAGGTGGGTAGGGGTGGGGGAGTGGTGCGGGTGGGGGGAGAGGGGTGAGGTGGGTAGGGGTGGGGGAGTGGTAGGGGTCGGGGGAGAGGGGTGAGGTGGTAGGGGTGGGGCTGTGATGACAGTGAACACAGGGATAATTGGTGACCAGAACTGAGCCAGGGCATAGGCAGCAGACATTTGAATAAACTCAAATGTATCGCAGAGCTCCAGGCACAGTAAAGACATGAGTCTCTGGAATGAGTTTCTGTGTGCGTGGCCAAGGCAACATTATCCGTGGAGGGGAGCTGTCTAATCAGGATGTGCTGAACAATGTGCCACACTGACTCGGGCACAGCTGGTCTCACTCCATTCCTCACTCTGAAATGATGCCATCATTCTGCAGTGCCATGATACCCATGTCCCATTTTATATATCATTGGAGATAACATAAATATTACCACCTCAGGTAAAATAATCCATTGGTGTGATTGACAGAAGTAAGATAACACTGTCAATCTTGTTCCCATAGTTCTCTTGTAGCTGGTGTCGGGAGAAGAGCGTGTTGCCTGTGTAAACACCCCCCCTTTTTGAGTTACTTCACTTTGGATTGTGAATCAAGGGGTGGGGGAGTGATAGGGTAAACCAAGGACGGTGGAAGGAGCTGTGGGACTCAGAGCGAGCTCTGTTTACACTCTTACTTTGTTCAGTGTGTAGGGGAAACTATCCAAGATGCCATGGCACCATGGGTGCGTGCGTTTGGAGTGAGCTCTACCCAGAAACAGGTTGCTGATTGGTTTGGGCAACTCAGACTAGTTGGGGCTGCTGGAAGTCATCAACATGATGACAACTTTGATTGGCTCCTGGGCAGCTGAACAGCTCATGTGTTTACAATACATGGAGAAAGCTGCAGACAACAAAAAATACAAGATTTTTCTGTGCCTGGACCTTTCTCTCTCTCTCTCTCTCTCTTTCTCTTTCTCTCCCTGTCTAACTCTCTCCTTTTCCCTCTTTTTCTCTCTGTTTTCTCTGTCTCTCTCTCTCTCCCCCTCTCCAAGATCCACCAGTTACTGTAAGCGATTATCTCTAACAATAAATTAACATACCAAGCATCTTTTTTCTGTCTGCAGAGAACTGAAAAGATCAGAAAATCAGAAGAGTGAAAAGTCTTTGGGATTCCAAGTGGACATCTCATTGAATCTTGTGAACTGGTGCTATTAAACTGTGTTTCCCCCGGGACTGTTTCCTTCACCCATTACACTCTCATTTACTTGTTTGTCTGTGTTGGATGTGCAGAAGTTTCAGAAGGGGCTGGAGTTTCAATTGCAGAGTGACATTGATAATTCAAAATTTTCTTTGCTTGTGGTTAGAATTGATTTATTTGTGATAAATAGTACTTTCATGTTAAGTACAGAAACCTGCTCAATGTTTTCTGTTAACCCAAGCCCATTAGACAGGTACACTGAGGACATTGATTAAATCTTTAACTTTTGCGATGACCCCCCGGGGGGATGGGACCTGAGTGTCAGCACACTGCTCAGTTGGCCATGATAGCTGTGAATCTACCATCGCAGAAACTGAAACACGCCTCTGGATAAAGTAACGCTGTAGGTATTGAAATTCTTTAAGCATATCCCAGCAAAGGTCTTCTCAGTGATGCTGAGTGGTCAGATGCCCCTGCGGTCTCCTTTGTCATTCTCATTTCTGTAAAATATCAGGCTTTGTGTGTCACATTTATATTGTGGTACAGACTCTAGCTGCCATGATCCTAGCAGAGTAATATCGGAAATGTCAGATCCCAGCATTAAAGCTGGCTTCATAGGTCATAAGTTTAACTTTTGTGGTCAATTTCTTTGGTGATTAGTGACTACACTTGACCATGTGAGGCTGCTGATGTTCTTTAATAAAAGAACACACATTTATTGCTCAAAAAGAAAAACAAACAAAGCTGTTCAGCATCAAGAGATAGTAGGAACTACAGATACTGGAGAATCTGAGATGACAAGGTGTGCAACTGGATGAACACAGCAGGCCAAGCAGCTTCAGAGGAGCAGGAAAGCTGACATTTCGGGCCTAGATCCTGCTTTGAAATGGGGGAGGGGAAGGGTGTTCTGAAATAAATAAGGAGCAAGCGGGAGGAGGATAGGAGATGGATAGAGGAGAGGAGACAGGCAGGTCAAAGAGGCGGGGGTGGAGCCAGTAAAGGTGAGTGTAGGTGGGGAGTTAGGGAGGGGATAGGTCAGTCCAGGGAGGACAGACAGGTCAAGGGGATGGGATGAGGTTAGTAACTAGGAGTTGGGGGTGGGGCTTGAGGTGGGAGGATGGGATAGGTGGGAGGAAGGACAGGTTAGGGAGTGCGGACCGGCTGGGCTCTTTTGGGATGCCTTATTTATTTCAGAACCCCTTTTCCCTCCCCCATTTCTGAAAAAGGGTCTAGGCCCGAAACGTCGGCTTTCCTGCTCCTCTGATGCTGCTTGGCCTGCTGTGTTCATCCAGCTGTTCAGCATCAAGAGTGATTAAAACATGCAGCCAACAATACCTGCTCCTGATATTCAATTCTAATGAAGTTTCATATCTATTTTTAACTCTGTAATTTCTTATTTGACTTGCTTTCTCTAGATCTGATAGCCTGGAGGCCCCTTTTTAGTCCTGAAAGTTTGAAAACTTCGATTCAAACTTTCACAGCTTGGAGGTTTCACAATCTGAAATAATCAGATTGATGGCACAGTGGCTCAATGGTTAGCACTGCTGCCTCACAGCACTAGGGACCAGGGTTCAATTCCAGCCTTGGGTAACTGTCTGTGCGGAGTTTCCACATTCTCCCCGTGTCTGCGTGGGTTTCCTCTGGGAGCTCCGGTTTCCTCCCACAGTCCAAAGGTGTGCAGGCTCGGTGATTGGCCATGCTAAATTGCCCATAGTGTTCAGGGGTGTGTAGCTTAGGTGAATTATAGGGGATGGGTCTGGGTGGGATGTTCTGAGGGTTAGTGTGGACTTTTTGGGTCAATGGGCCTGTTTCCACACTGTTGGGATTCTATCATTCTCTGAGAATTCTGATAGGACAATACAGTTCTCCTGAACTGAAATGTGGTTCTAAACTGAGCTCAAAATAAATTTGTCGTCCTGGTCCATTTTTATCTTCTACGTCATAAAAGTTCCACTTTGTAAGCCCTTTCTGAATTCGCACTCTAGGTTTCCTACTAGAAGCTTGCCTGAACTTACACCCTTGCTTGGGAATTTTCTGACCTCTTAAAATGTACCCTTTACAGAATTAAAACTGCTCATCTATTTGACAACTATGTCAAAATGAGGGTGAATGAGGAGCTCGTGAAGATGTGAGAATGGATGGGACTTTTTGTGCTTTGTCTGTTCAGTGAGAATTCCTGAGTAACTTCCTGTTTGCCAAATAGTCAATAACCTTTTTGAGTTCAAGTAATGATGGGTCCTTCTCGAACTCAACCTTAACAGGAATAGGAGAATTCAGAACCAGGAGTCATGGTCTAAGGATACGGGGTGGACCAGATAGGACTGAGATGAGGGGAAAATGCCTTCATTCAGAGAGTGGGGAGCCTGTGGAATTCATTGTTATAGAAAGTGGTTGGGGGCAAGACATTGAATGTACAATATCTATATGAATGGAAAATATGCAATAAAGTTGACAAATTAACTGCACAATAATTGTATATGGTCAAGGTATGATTATGATTACAGAGACATGGGAGCAGGCTGATCAGGGAACTGAACATCTGAGGGAAGTCCATCCTTACGAAAGATGGGCAAAAAAGAACAGGAGATGAGCAGGGTTGTTAGTGGAGAATGAAATTGCTGCGATCGTGAGAAAGAATATTGATGCAGAAATTTAGGTGTGGAATCAGTCTGAAAGTGGAGTTAAGAAGCAAAAAGAAATGGAAAATATAACTGAGAGTTGTCTGCAAAGAGTCATAGTGAGCCAAGGGATGGCATTAAACAGGAGGTCAGTGATACATGCAGCAAGAATGTAACAATAATCCTGGGTGAATTTAATTTACATAGAAACTTTGCAATCCACAATAGCAATAATACTGAGGTGGGGGTGAATTCCAGGCCTGCTTATAAAATTCTTTTTAGATGACACGAAGATTAGTGGAGTAGCAGATAGTGAAGGGGACTGTCAGAGATTACAGCAGAGATTGGAGAGTTGGGCAGATAAATGGCAGATGGAGTTCAATCCGGGCAAATGCGAGGTGATGCATTTTGGAAGATCAAGTTCAAGAGCGAACTACACAGTAAATGGAAAAGTCCTAGGGAAAATTGATAAACAGAGAGACCTGGGTGTTCAGGTCCATTGTTCCCTGAAGGTGGCAACGCAGGTCAATAGAATCGTCAAGAAGGCATACAGCATACTTTCCTTTATCAGACGGGGTATTGAGTACAAGAGTTGGCAGGTCATGTTGCAGTTGTATAAGACTTTGGTTCGATCACATTTGGAGTACTGTGTACAGTTTCGCTCGCCACATTACCAAAAGGATGTGGACGCTTTGGAGAGGGAGCAGAGGAGGTTCATCAGGATGTTGCCTGGTATGGAGGGTGCTAGCTATGAAGAAACGTTGAGTAGATTAGGATTATTTTCATTAGAAAGATGGAGGTTGAGGGGGGCCTGATTGAGGTCTACAAAATCATGAGGGGCATGGACAGGGTGGATAGAAAGGAGTTTTTTCCCAGAGTGGGGAACTCAATTACTAGGGGTCATGAGTTCAAAGTGCGAGGAGGAAAGTTTAGGGGAGATATGCGTGGAAAGTTCTTTATGCAGAGAGTGGTGGGTGCCTGGTACACGTTGCCAGTGGAGGTGGTAGACGCAGACACGTTAGCATCTTTTAAGATATATTTGGACAGGTACATGGATGGGCAGGGAGCAAATGGACACAGACTGTTAGAAAATAGATGACAGGTTAGACAGAGGATCTCGATCGGCGCAGGCTTGGAGGGCCAAAGAGTCTGTTCTTGTGCTGTGATTTTCTTTGTTCTTTATTCTTTGTTTGAATACTTTGAGGAAACAGTTAGAGAACCAGATGTTATTACTGTCCAGCTCCACGTAAAATTTGAAAACAACATTGACCTTGAACCTTAGAACTATAGAATCCCTACAGTGTGGAAGCAAGCCATTCAGCCCATCGAGTCCACACCGAACTCCAAAGACATCCCACGCAGACCCAACCCTCACCCAGTCCCTGAAACCTCACATTTTCCATGGTTAACCCACCTAAGCTGCACCTCCCTGCACGCTACAGGCAAGTTAGCATGACCAATCCACCTAAAGCTTATAACAATTGAGCTCTTTAATCTCACCAGTCGTCTTTCATAGAGCATAGAACATGACAGCGCAGTACAGGCCCTTCGGCCCATGATGTTGCGCTGACCTGTGAAACCAAACTGAAGCCCATTTAACCTGTACTATTCCATTATCATCCATATGTTTATCCAATGACCATTTAAATGCCCATAAAGTTGGCGAGTCTACTACAGTTGCAGGCAGGGCATTCCACGCCCTTACTATTAATTTAACTTCCCAAGTTGGACAGCTATTGAAGATTGCATTAAAAAAGTTATTTTTTGCAAAGAAAAAGAATTTGTTCGTGACAGAATTTTCAGATTTTTGTCCTACGGCTCCACTTGTTTGACAGAAACAGGGTTTTCTTAGGTTTGCTCTTGTGCAATGAGAAGGCGTTAATTATAATTGTATTGTTTCAGGAAATAAAAAATGACCATAACATAACTTAATTCATCATTGGGATAGAAAGCAAAGCAGTTTAATCCAAAACTAGGGTCACAACTCTGTACAAGGGAAATTACACAGGAATGTGGGCTGTGACAGACTGGGTAATTTCCCTAAAAGGCATGGCAGTGGATAACTCATGAATAATATGTAAAGAATAATGTGAGAAATGTAAAAAATATGTAAACATTTTATTAACCCGCACCCATGGGACCAGGAGTGTGCCGGTTGATCAAATATTCCAGATAATGAAAAGTCCACAGATTCAATGTAAAAACATAAACTAAGCATTAGATTGCAGAGGGTATACACATCCTTGTTGTACTTTATTTACAGCATAAATCAGCTCAACAATAACACAACTTTGCCTAAAGTAAAACATAATGGCAGAGAGCCGTCTCACTTGCACCCTCAACTAAACATACGGACAAAACTGTATCTGAGGAGAAATTGACTTGAAATTGAATCAACTAATGACATTTCATGTGGAATTCGACAGAGTGGCCGGTATGTTTGCATTGATGTAAATAAATTTAAAGGCTATTGTAATTGGACAGAATAATAGCGAAAACTTTGAGGTAGTTGTGGTTTTTTTTGCTGATTTAAAAAGAGTGCCGGTTCATAAGATGCCGATGAAAACAAAGTTTTCTAAATTTACATTTTTGGCAAAACAACACGACAGTGGCCTGCCAATAACTAACAGACAAAGCTTAGGATAATATTTGATGCAAAATGGAGTTATATATAAACTTGTTGTGAGACGTAGCATCTCTGAGGATAGGGAGATGTTTAGAACTCAGCAAAACAAGTCTAGAAGGTTGATTTATAAGCGAAAAATGGCACAAAACGTACGACCAGACTGTAAGAACTTCTCCAACTGTGTAAAAACAGAAAATAAAGACGATAAGTGCACACAAATGGAGGTGTCTCACAGTCCGAAATGGGAGAATTGATCATGGAGAACGTGGAAGTGGCAGATCGACAGAACAACCACTTTGGATCACAGAAGAAAGCACAAATAACGCCCCAGAAATGATAGGTCAGAAAGGTCTATTAGGAAGGAAGAATTGAAGAAAATTATTATTACTAAAAGACAGTGCTGAATAAATTAGTAGGACTCAAAGCTATTAAGCCAGAATAGATCGGTTAGAGGGAACTGCTGTCTGACTAATTTCACTGAGTTTTTTGAAAAGGTACCCAAATATATTATTAAGGGGGAGTACAGTTGGTATGGTTTGCATGGATTTCAGTAAGGCTTTGGCCAAGTCCCAAAAGGAAGGTTAGTTCAAAAGTTAAAAGCCCATCGGATCCAAGGCAGATTGGCAAAGTGGATCCGAAAATGGCTTTCACATAGGAGGCAAAGAGTGATGGAGGAGTGTTGTTTTTGTAATTGGAAGCTGTTGACCAGTGGTGTACCTCAGGGATGGGTGCTGGGACCCTTACTGTGTTGTGTACATTAATAACTTGGATATGAATATGAAAGCATAATTAGTATTCAGATGTCAAATTTGGTGGGCATTGTTGATAGTGAGGAGGATGGTCTTGGGCTACAGTCTGTTATTGGTCAGCTGGTAAATTGGGCTGAGTAATGGAAGGTGGAATTTAATTCCAATAGGTGCAAGGTTATGCATTTTTGGGGGCTTGATAAGGAAAGGATATACACAGTGAATGGAAGGCCCCTAGGGAGCAGTGAGGATCAAAGGGACCCTTGGTGTGCAAGTCCATAGATCCATAGAGGTATCAGCACAGGGAGGCAGGGTGGTGAAAATGCCAGACAGGATGCTTGCCTTCATTAGCTGGGGAGTGGAGTATAGAAGCAGGGAAGTCTCATTACAACTTTAGAAAACATTGGTTAGGCCACAGCTGGAGTATTGTGTGCCATTCTGGTCACCACACCATCAGAAAGATGTGATTGTACTGGAGAGTGTGTCAGGAGATTCACCAAGACGCCACATGGGATGAAAAGTCTCAGTTATGAGGAGAGACTGGATAGGCTGGTGGTTGTTCCCCCAGAGCAAAGGAGGCTGAGGGGGGTCTGATTGAGGAACACAAAATTATGAAAGGCAGAGACAGGGTAGATCGTGAGAATATTTTCCCCATGACATATGTGTCTAAGACCAGAGGGCATATGTTTAAAGTGAAGAATAAATGATTTAGAGGACATCTGAAGAAAAGTGTTTTACCAAGGCTGGAAGAAATATGGAACATGCTGCCTGAGACTGTGATAGAGGCAGGTACTCTCACGACATTTAAGAAATATCTGGATGAGAACTTAAAATGCAGGGCATTGTAGGCTTTGAACCATACACATGTAAATGGGATTATTGTTGTTTGCTGTTTGTTGATTGGCACAGATCTGATGGACCAAAGAGCCTGTTTCCATGACTCTATGACCTTAGAACCCTGCACACACATGGAAACAGATAAATAAATAAAAAATAGATTTCATGGGCAGAGATATAAATGCTAAGGGAACACTCATGATTGGCATACATAAAAACGAAATACTGCAGCTGATGGAGACATGAGCCAAACACAGAAAATTCAGGAGAAACTCGGCTGGTCTGGAAGCTTCTGTGTCGACAGAAACAGAGTCAATATTTGAGTCTGGTGTGGTTTTCTTCGGAATTGAAGGGGGCTGTTTATTATGCTGAAGCCAGAGGGGGAGGAGCACTGAATGGCACAGATGGAGAGGGTACCCAGAGCAAAAGACAAAGGGAGAGACAGTGGTGGTAAAGGAATGATGGGGATGGAAAAGATGTTGTCATTGTGTGGCTATATTTGCAAAGAAGGGGTCAATGGCCTAGTGGTAATATTGCTGGACTGTTAATCCAGAGATCTAGATAACGTTCTGGGGACCTGGGTTTGAATCCTGCCATGGCAGATGGTGGAACTTGAATTCAAAAATATCTGAAGTTAACAACCTAATGATGACCGTGAATCCATAGTTGATTGTCAGGAAAAACCCATCTGGTTCACCAATGTCCCTATAGGGAAGGAAACTGCCATCCTCACCTGGTCTGGTCTACATGTGACTCTAGCACTAGAGCAATGTGGTTGACTCTTAACTGCCCTCTGGGCAATTAGGGATGGGCAATAAATGCTGCCTGTCCGGTGAGGCCCACATCCCATGAATGAATAAAAAAAGTGTCTGTTTTGCAGGAAAGATTTTGATAAAGTTAGAATCGATGGCAGTGACTGAAGGAAGTTGCAATCGGTTGATGAAGCGTGTGACTGGATGACAGAGTTAGCACTGAGTCGTGGAGACAGTTTTCTTTAAATGACCCTGAGGTGGGTCTATTGCCATAGCAATTCTAGTCAGAGTTCATGACAACCACATGGAGAATCAGAGGGAAGCTTGAGTGAACATTGCCTATAAATCAAAACTGCGATCACTCCCCACTGTTGTTTTCTTACTTGCTTTTCTGCAGTGCCTTGTTCAATCACTTACTTGAAGTTGGTGACTTTTCAAGCAACTGTGCTACCGATGGCAGTGCTATTGAAGGAGCTAGAACATCAGATTGGCAGTATAATGACTGAGGGTTAGAATAAATAACTCTCACAAAAAATAATTTGCTGGAAGCCGGAGGTAGCTGGTGTTTGTAATGATGTTGCAGTGTTGTCACAGCAGTCACAATCGATTCCTTTGAAATGAGAATCTGTTGGGACATTGGGGAAAATGTACCCCAGGGTGTTCACTCGATAAAGATAAAGCTATGATGTTTTTTGATGAGGGTGGACAGCACATACAGTTAGAATATAATAATCTTTTCAGCAATATTTTTGGGAAAGTTTACACAAACTCTATCTATATCTTAACTAGACCCATTTTTCAGAGGAAGCTTTAAACTGAGGTACACAAACTTTTCTAATAGATATAAAAGATCCCATTGGATGATGGGAAGATGAACAGAAGCCTTCTTTCTGGTTCCTGAATGTCATTGAAAGCAAATCAGAGACAAAAGCAGAAATTGCTGGAGATGCTCAGCAGGTCCGGCAGCATATGTGGAGAGAAGCCAGAGTTAACGTTTCAGGTTGAATGACCCTTCCCCAGAACTGGTTAATTATGATTTCTTGACATAGGTGCTGCCAAACCTACTGAGCTTTTCCGGCATTTTCTGTTTCTGATTTACAGCATCTGCCCTTCTGTTGGTTTTTGCTGAAAGCAAATCATCTGGCCACTTCAGTAACTGATGTCTTGGGAGCTTGCTGTGCACAAAGTGATTATCATGTTTGCACAGAGAGACCATGTTGTGCCGTCACCCACTATCAGCTTGTGGTTGTACTGTTCCCTGTCACCAGTTGCTCTGAGCTGACTGGGTTTACAGTGATGGAAGAAACCCACGAGTGAATCTTAACTAGAAGAGGCTCTTAACTGAAATGAGATGTAGTGCATGCCTGATAACCATCAACTACAAGTTACATTACAGAGGGAGAAACCATCACTCAAACTGGTGTGAAACCTGCCGATGGACATCTTCACCCAGCAAGATGTTATTAAAGAGATAGTAGGAACTGCAGATGCTGGAGAATCCAAGATAACAAAGTGTGAAGCTGGATGAACACAGCAGGCCAAGCAGCATCTTAGGAGCACAAAAGCTGACGTTTCGGGCCTAGATCTTCATCAGATGTTGTTAAATGTGACTTGGTGTTCTAGCCTGCAATTGTTTAATGAGCTTCTAATGTTCTACCTTTCCTCATCCAGAAGGCCATAAGAAACAGGAACAGGAGTAGGCCATTCAGCCCTTTGAGTCTGGTCCCCCATTCAATAGGGTCATGGCTGATCCGACATTCCTCATGTCTCTTTTTCTGCCCTTTCCCTGTAACTCTTGATTCCCCAGCTGATCAAGAATCTATAAATCTCAGTCTAAAATATACACAAGGACTCTGCCCCCACAGCTCTCTGTGTGGCATGCAGTTCCAAAGACTGTCAATCCTCTGAGGAAAGAAATTCTTCCTCATCTCAGTCTTAAATTGGTATCCCTTTATTCTGAGACTATGCCCTCTGGTCCTAGACTCTCCCATGAGGGGAAACATCCTCTCAGCATTTACACTGTCAAGTTCCTTAAGAATCCTGTACATCTTTATGACATTATTACATGAGATGGATCTTAATGCAGCGTTCAAAGTGAATCCTTCCAGAGCCATCAGCTATACAACATATACTATGATAGCTATATTTACAAAACACTTCACCGACTGTGAAGCACTTTATTACTCCTCTACAGACCCAGTGGAATTTGTCTCAGCAATGATGAGGTCATGAAGAGCATAATAAAGATTCAGATCCCTCTCTCCTTCTCTTGCTTTCTCCTTCCCTCCTTCCTCACACAGTCCTAACCTGCAGCTTGGACTGCTGGGGCTCATTAAACAATTGCAGGCTGGAACAGCACCTCACATTTAACAACATCTTTAACATGACCAAATTCCTCTAACAATACCTCAACACAAGATGAACCTGGCAAAATTGAGGCCGAAGATGTCTAAGCCTCAGAAGTAAGTTTTAAGGAGGATATTAAGGAGAGAGTGGTGGAGAAGTAGACAGAGTGGGGCTTGAGCAAAGAGGTAGTTAGAGAGGGAATTCTCAAACAGGGGCCAATGGCAGCTGGAGATGTCTTTGGAATTCTCCAGATGTTGGAATTGCAGGCATACAGAGATCTGAGAGGGTTGGAGAGCTGGAAAGATAGAGAGAGGCAAGACCATGGAGGGATCTGAACATAAATTTCTGAACTCGCAATGGTTCTAACAATAGAGATGTGTGTCAGTGCTCCTTAATGCTGCCTGCAGCTCAAATTGTAAACAACAGTTCCATGACAAGTTGTTAAAGTAATTGATTTGAATCTGTAGGTGTGTTAATTAATAATTTCACTCCTCAATAAGGTGGTCTTTAAGATAACAGACTGAGTTCTCTTCACAGAGGGTGAAGTTTTAAAGTGTTTAGAAAGGAAATGTTTATTTGAATGAACTTCTGTGAGTGGCTTTCATATTCAGGGATCCAAATTATGATGGTACCAGTCAATAAATTATTGAACTGTAACAGCATTCCCTTGGGTTGTTTTACATACTGTTCTGACATAAAAAGAAAACTTGGAAGAACCACAGGCAAATTGAGGAAATATCTGTTTACCCAGTGAGTTATTGTGATTTGGAACATGTTTCAGCATGGCGTTCGATAAGGTTCCCCACAATAGGCTATTGTACAAAATGCGGAGGAATGGGATTGTGGGAGATATAGCAGTTTGGATCGGAAATTGGCTTGCTGAAAGAAGACAGAGGGTGGTAGTTGATGGGAAATGTTCATCCTGGAGACCAGTTACTAGTGGTGTACTGCAAGGGTCGGTGTTGGGTCCACTGCTGTTTGTCATTTTTATAAATGACCTGGATGAGGGCGTAGAAGGATGGGTTAGTAAATTTGCAGATGACACTAAGGTCGGTGGAGTTGTGGATAGTGACGAAGGGTACTGTAGGTTGCAGAGAGACATAGCTAAGCTGCAGAGCTGGGCTGAGAGGTGGCAAATGGAGTTTAATGCAGACAAGTGTGAGGTGATGCACTTTGGTAGGAGTAACGGGAAGGCAAAGTACTGGGCTAATGGTAAGATTCTTAGTAGTGTAGATGAGCAGAGAGATCTCAGTCTCCATGTACACAGATCCTTGAAAGTTGCCACCCAGGTTGACAGGGCTGTTAAGAAGGCATACAGTGTTTTAGCTTTTATTAATAGAGGGATCGAGTTCCGGAACCAAGAGGTTATGGTGAAGCTGTACAAAACTCTAGTGCGGCTGCACTTGGAGTATTGTGTACAGTTCTGGTCACTGCATTATAAGAAGGATGTGGAAGCTTTGGAAAGGGTGCAGAGGAGATTTACTAGGATGTTGCCTGGTATGGAGGGAAGGTCTTACGAGGAAAGGCTGCGGGACTTGAGGCTGTTTTCATTAGAGAGAAGAAGGTTGAGAGGTGACTTAATTGTTACAAATAAAATAATCGGAGGGTTAGATAGGGTGGATAGGGAGAGCCTTTTTCCTAGGATGGTGATGGCGAGCACGAGGGGGTATAGCTTTAAATTGAGGGGTGAAAGATATAGGACAGATGTCATAGGTGGTTTCTTTACTCAGAGAGTAGTAAGGGAATGGAGCGCTTTGCCTGCAACGGTAGTAGATTCGCCAACTTTAGGTACATTTAAGTTGTCATTGGATAAGCATATGGACGTACATGGAATAGTGTAGGTTAGATGGGCTTGAGATCGAAAAGACAGGTCGGCACAACATCGAGGGCCGAAGGGCCTGTACTGTGCTGTTATGTTCTATGTTGGTTGGAAAGACCATGAAAGCAGACTCATGAGAAACTTTCAAAAGAGAATTGGATGCAAACTCGAAAAAAATACAAAAAATATTGTTCACTCAATGGGGAACACGTAGGTAAGAGGAAGTGTCACTGGACTCTGATTTTCTCTCCACAGATACTGTCAGACCTGCTGAACTTTTCCAGCAATTTCTGTTTTCGCTCCTGATTTACAGCATCCACAGTTCTTTTGGTTTTTAAGAGTGGGACTAATTGGATTATTCTTTTTTTATGATCAATGATAGGCATAATGGGCTGAATTGCCTCCACTGTGATATACTGTTCTATGGTTCGATAATGAGGAAGACAATTTGGCTCACAGATGTCAGTCCTGGCTCTGAGAGAGAACACTGTTTATTCAAGTCCCATCATGGGGTCCTGACATAATGAAGGCTGATATAGGAGCGTGGTAATGATTGGATGGTGCACAACTGAAGGTGCTGTCTCTCAGCTGATGCATTTGAAACTGAGACTCTGTCTGCACTCCCAAGTGGATGTAAAAAATCCCATTGTACCAATCTAAGAAACAGTAGGGCCACTTTCTCCAGTGTTTTGCTCAATAATTATACCTCAATCAACATCAGTCATAGATCATAGAATCCCTATGGTGTGGAAACAGGCCCTTCAGCCCAACAAGTCCACACTGACCCTTGGAGCATCCCACCCAGACCCATCCCCCTATAACCCACCTTATCTACTCATCTCTGTACACGACGGGCAATTTAACACGGCCAATCCACCTAACCTGCACATCTTTGGACTGTGGGAGGCCACACGAACATGGGGAGAATGCAAACTTCACACAGACAGTCGCCTGAGGAACTCAACCCAGGTCCCTGGCTCTGTGAGGCAGCAGTGCTAACCACTGAGCCACTGTGCACCCATGTCAATGCAGTAGTCATCATGAAACTGTTACTGATGGGGTCTTCTTGTATGCAAATTGGCCGCTGTGTATTGACCTCCATTAGAGTCTCCTGAGAGGGTGCATGGAACGGTCTAAACTTAACCCCTTTGTTTTTATCCAGGCACGTGTTCCAGGCACCCACCACCCTCTGTGTAAAGATCTTTCCACGCATTTCTCCCTTAAACTTTCCTCCTCTCACTTTGAACTCATGACCCCTAATAACTGAGTCCCCCACTCTGGGGAAAAAGCTTCTTGCTATCCACCATGTGTATACCCCTCATGATTTTGTAGACCTAAACATTCTTGAAGTCATGAAATGTGGTATAAAAATGTAAATTTATTCTTTTCTTCTTTAACATGAGGCAAGAAATGTGCCAAGGTGATGATTTGTTGGTTTAGTTATTCAGAAGGTAGGGAGCCTTTGGCAAGCACCATTTACTACCAGAGCTGTGAGACGATGACCAGCAGGAGCGTGTGAACCAAGATAATAAAATGTGAGGCTGGATGAACACAGCAGGCCCAGCAGCATCTCAGGAGCACAAAAGCTGATGTTTCGGGCCTGGACCCTTCATCAGAGAGGGCTCTCTGATGAAGGGTCTAGGCCCGAAACATCAGCTTTTGTGCTCCTGAGATGCTGCAGGGCCTGCTGTGTTCATCCAGCCTCACATTTTATTATCTTGGATTCTCCAGCATCTGCAGTTCCCATTATCTCTGAGAGTGTGAACCAGTTGCATGAAGAGAATCCTGAAAGGTGAACTAATTGAGTTCTTTTCAGATTGTGCATTGGTTTCAACGGATGGCCAATGGGAAGATGGTGAGCCGAAGGGCCTGTTCCTGCCTGGATGTTCTTTGAAGATGTTTCCAACAGAGGCTATAAGTATAAGACAGCTACTCACACATTTGACAGAGTTCAAATGAAACGTTAGTTACTTCCAAGAATGGTGAGAGTTTGAGAGTTGCTGCAGCTGCGGTGAATGGTATTGATACATTTAATTAGAAGCTGGTTAAACAGATGAGGGAGAACAGGAATAGCAGGCATGCTGACAGAGTGAGAGGGTAAAAGCTGAGGTAATATGTCTGGGTCTGTTGCTGTGCGGTGCATTTTACATAATTCTAGTCAACGCTTGTTCTGTACAGGGACAGCAGGAACTGCAGATGCTGGAGAATCTGAGATAACAAGGTGTAGGGCTGGATGAACACAGCAGGCCAAGCAGCATCAGAGGAGCAGGAAAGCTGACATTTTGGGAGGATCTAGGCCCAAAACGTCAGTCTTCCTGCTCCCCTGATGCTGCTTGGCCTGCTGTGTTCATCCAGCCCTACACCTTGTTACCTTGCTTGTTCTGTACAAATGTTATATGAGCTGATTTCTGCCTAGGTTATAAAAGTGCAAGACTCCTTCTTGTGCTGCTTTTTGTAGAGATTCTCCTCTCTTTATCCACAGGCTGAAACATAGAAAATACGAGCAGGAGTAGGCCATTCGGCCCTTCGAGCCTGCACCATTCAATATGATCATGGCTGATCATACAGTCTCAGTATCCCATTCCCGCTTTCTGCCCATATCCCTTGATCCCTTTAGCCCCAAGGGCCATATCCAGCTCCCATTTGAATATATTTAATGAACTGGCTCCATCAGCTTCCTATGGGAGACAATTTCACAGGTTCGCAACTGTCTGAGTGAAGAAATTCTTCCTCATCTCAGTTCTAAATGGCTTACACCTTATTCTTAGAATGTGACCCCTTGTTCTGGACTTCTCTAACAATGGGAACATTCTTCCCACAGCTAGCCTGTCCTGTGCCATTAGTACAAGCCCAGTCACTCCAGTTTTTTCTCATATGTCAGTCCTGCCATCAGAGAATCAGCTTGGCGAGCCTTCCCTGGATTCCACCAAAAGCAACAATGTCCTTCCTCAGACGAGGAGACGAAAACTGTACACAATACTCAAGGTGTGGCCTCACCAAGGTTCTGTATAACTGTGGCAAGACATCCTTATTCCGATATTCAAACCCTCTCACTATGAAGAAGAGTGTGCCATTAATTTTCCTCATTGCCTGCTGCTCCTGGATTTCTAATTTTTTTCTAATTTCTATTCATCTCCATCGGTGTCATTGAGCCAGAATCTGCTCGTAGACTCATTTATGTGACAAGGTGGGCCTGATACACCATGTGGTTTGCTCCCGTTCCTGTTTTCTTCTGCGCTTTGATTTATTCAGTTTTTTTTATTTTGAAAATCTGTATTCTTTCCCCAGCTCACCTAACAAATTTCCTCCTTGTGGATTCTAATCATGGGACAGACTCTATACGACACAACAATAAAATGAAAAGACCATGGGATGTACGAGCAGAAGTGGGCCATTCAGCCATTGAGTCTGCTCTGCCATTCATTGAGATCATAGCTGATCATCTTCAACTCCACTTTGCCTTCATAAACTTTCATTCCCTCAGAGATAATGGGAACTGCAGATGCTGGAGAATCCAAGATAACAAAGTGTGAAGCTGGTTGAACACAGCAGGCCAAGCAGCATCTTAGGAGCAGAAAAGCAGACATTTTGGGCCTATTCCTTCGCCTCCGCCGCATCTGCTCCAACGATGAGGCATTCCACTCCTGCACATCCCAGATGTCCACGTTCTTCAAGGATCGCAACATCCCCCCCGCAGTGGTAGAGAACGCCCTCGACCGTGTCGCCTGCATTTCCCGCAACACAACCCTCACACCCCACCCCCGCCTCAATCGCCCAAAGAGAATTCCCCTCGTCTTCACACACCACCCCACCAACCTCCGGATACAACGCATCATCCTCCGACACGTCCACCATCTACAATCCGACCCCACCACCCAAGACATTTTTCCATCCCCACCCTTGTCTGCCTTCTGGAGAGACCACTCTCTCCGTGACTCCCTTGTCTGCTCCACACTCCCCTCCAACCCCACCACACCCGGCACCTTCCCCTGCAACCGCAGGAAGTGCTACACCTGCCCCCACACCTCCCCCCTCACCCCCATCCCAGGCCCCAAGATGGCTTTCCATATCAAGCAGAGGTTCACCTGCACATCTGCCAATGTGGTATACTGTATCCATTGTACCCGGTGTGGCTTCCTCTACATTGGGGAAACCAAGTAGAGGCTTGGGGACCGCTTTGCAGAACACCTCCGCTCGGTTCGCAATAAACAACTGCACCTCCCAGTAGCAAACCATTTTAACTCCCCCTCCCATTCCTTAGATGACATGTCCATCCTGGGCCTCCTGCAGTACCATAACGGTGCCACTTGAAAATTGCAGGAACAGCAACTCATATTCCGCTTGGGAACCCTGCAGCCCAATGGTATCAATGTGGACTTCACAAGCTTCAAAATCTACCCTTCCCTCATTGCATCTCAAAACCAGCCCGGCTCGTCCCCGCCTCCCTAACCTGTTCCTCCTCTCACCTATCCCCTTCTCCCACGTCAAGCTGCACCTCCATTTCCTACCTACTAACCTCATCCCGCCCCCTTGACCTGCCCATCCTCCCTGGACTGACCTATCCCCTTCCTACCTCCCCACCTATACTCTCCTCTCCACCTATCTTCTCCTCTACCCATCTTTGGTCCGCCTCCCCCTCTCTCCCTGTTTATTTCAGAACTCTCTCCCCATCCCCCTCTCTGATGAAGGGTCTAGACCCAAAATGTCAGCTTTTGTGCTCCGAAGATGGGGGTGTGGCTTCCTCTACATTGGGGAAACCAAGCGGAGGCTTGGGGACCGCTTTGCAGAACACCTCTGCTCGGTTCGCAACAAACAACTGCACCTCCCAGTCGCAAACCATTTCCACTCCCCCTCCCATTCCTTAGATGACATGTCCATCATGGGCCTCCTGCAGTGCCACAATGATGCCACCCGAAGGTTGCAGGAACAGCAACTCATATTCCGCCTGGGAACCCTGCAGCCTAATGGTATCAATGTGGACTTCCCTGCTTCAAAATCTCCCCTTCCCCCACCACATCCCTAAACCAGCCCAGTTCATCCCCTCCCCCCACTGCACCACACAACCAGCCCAGCTCTTCCCCTCCACCCACTGCATCCCAAAACCAGTCCAACCTGTCTCTGCCTCCCCAACCTGTTCTTCCTCTCACCCATCCCTTCCTCCCACACCAAGCCACACCCCCATCTCCTACCTACTAACCTCATCCCACCTCCTTGACCCGTCCGTCTTCCCTGGACTGACCAATCCCGTCCCTACCTCCCCACCTATACTCTCTCCACCTATCTTCTTTTCTCTCCATCTTCGGTCCACCTCCCCCTCTCTCCCTATTTATTCCAGAACCCTCACCCCATCCCCCTCTCTGATGAAGGGTCTAGGCCCGAAAAGTCAGCTTTTGCGCTCCTGAGATGCTGCTGGGCCTGCTGTGTTCATCCAGCCTCACATTTTATTATCTTGGAATTCTCCAGCATCTGCAGTTCCCATTATCTCTTCACACTTTGTTAACTTTGATTCCCTTACTGATTAAAAATCTGTCTGAGTCACCCTTGAATATACTTACTGGCCCAGCTTTTGCTGTCATCTGTGGTAAAGAATTCCAAGATTCACTCCTCTCTGAGAGTAGAAATTCTTCCTTATCTCTGCTTTATATATGTGACCCCTTACTCTGGGATTATGGCCTCTGGTCCTACTCGCGACTTGACTGTATTATGTGTATCTAAATGCTCTGCAATTACACTCTTTATAACAGACTCCAAACTTTTCCAATTTTCCAAACTTTTGAGATATTTCTAGAATCGAAGGATTTCTGGATGATTACCACTCTTGTGTCCATTATCTCTGTAACTACTTCCTCTAATTAACTGGTATGTCACAGATCACGGGCCAGGGGATTTATTAGCCTTTAGCCCCACTAGTCTCCTTAGCGTTTTTTTTCTCTCTAATGATAATTATTGTATGTTCCTTTTCCTTCCTTTTATATTTTATATCGGGTAAGTTTGGGATGCTTTTTGTGTATTCCACCATGAAGACTGATGAAAGTACTTATTCAACTCCACTGCCATTTCCTCATTCCCCCTTATAATTACCCCAGCCTCATTCTCTAAGGAGCGTGCATTGACTTCGGCTCTCTCTTCCTTTTTGTAGATTTAAAAAAGCTGCATAATTGTTTCTGACCCAAGTTTCTCCCCCTAAACTGAATGCTAAATCCTACCATGTTATGGTCAATATTTTCTAGGCTGATCATTTACTCTTGAAATCATTTATTAAACCTGCCTCATTATACATTACCAGATCCAAATTCGCTTGACCCTTGGTTGGATCCACAATAAATTGTTCTACGGAGCTATCACAAATACAGTCTGAATTTTTCTTCAAGGCTACCTTTGCTGATTTGATTTTCCCAATCTACATACAGATTAAAATCACCCATGACAATGGTACATCTCTATTTACTTGCCCTCATCATTTCCTGATTTATTCTTTCTCCGACAATGGCTGCTGTTAGGAGGCTTATAGACCATCCTCATTAATCTCTTCTTTCATGTGTTATTTCTTTTCTATACCCATTTGGATTCTGTATCTTCAGATCAAGATGATTTTTTGCTACGTACTTACTCTATCTTAAATTAACATGCTGCCTCACCACCTTTTCCTTCCTATCTGCCTGCCCTTTTGTCACATATACCTGAAGATTTAATTCCCAGCTTTGACCGCCTTGTAACTATGTTTCTGTAATAGCTATGAGATCAAACTCATTTACCTGTAAAATTTGTGCTGTTATTTCATTTATTTTGTTCTGACAACTTTGTACATAGAGTGGTAAATTTTTCCTTTTTACCATTTTCTTCCTTCTTTGACCTATTTGCTGTTGTATTTTTGCTTTTTCTTGTACACCCTGTCCCTTCCCATACCACTCTGGCTATCGTTAAGTAACTAACCTTCCTGCAAGACTGTCATATCCTTTCACTTTAGAAGCCTAAAACGCCCTCTACAGCACACTACCTTCTCATCCTGTTTTCAGCTTATAGCCTTCTCTCTAGGTATGAAGAAGGATGTAAGATCAATGGCCATTGATTGCTTATCACCACTTAAAGACTAAAACACACAGTTGAGGGTCAGTGCCTGATGAAAATGAAAGGAGACCACAAGGTGGGGTGATTCTAGTTGTGTTCAGATGATGTCGCATCGCATTGTTAAAGTCTGGTTGTTTTTTAGTGTTCTGGATCAACAATTGTCTCTCAACTAATGTGGCAAAAGTTGTGCAGGAAAGGTGGATTGACCACGTGAAGTTGCTATGTATTGTCCAGGGATGTGCAGGCAAGGTGGATTGACCACGTGAAGTTGCTATGTATTGTCCAGGGATGTGCAGGCAAGGTGGATTGACCACGTGAAGTTGCTATGTATTGTCCAGGGATGTGCAGGAAAGGTGGATTGACCACGTGAAGTTGCTATGTATTGTCCAGGGATGTGCAGGCAAGGTGGATGAGCCATGGGAAATGTAGAGTTTCAGGGACAGGGTAGGAGGGTGTGTCTGGGTAAGATGCTTTTGGGACAGCTAATGCAGACTCGATGGGCTAAATAGCCTCTTTCCACCCTGTAAGGATTCTTTGATTCTATGATCATCAGCATAACAAACATAACTAATTCAAGGTTATTTAGTCATTCATCCCATTGTTGTTTTGTGGGATCTTGCTGTGCTGAGCGTGAGTACTGCTTTACAACAGCCAGATAAGAAATGGAAGTAGGGGAAGGCCTTTCAACCCTTTAAGCCAACTCTATCACTAAATATGAACATGGCTGATCTGACTATGGTCTCACCTCCACTTCCCTGCCAGCTTCACCTGATTCCCCCAGAGAATGCTCCATTCCCAATCGATCAAAAATCAGTCCAACCCATCATTGAACATATTCAATGCTGTAGCCTCCAGTGCTCCCAGAGTAGAGAATTCCAATATCTTTACATATCAATAATACCTAAACTTCACACAGTATTTCATTGGCTTTCGGTTGTCTTAATGTGAAAGGTGCTATCTGAATGCAAATTCAGCACTTGCCTTGTTACTGCTCAGAGTAAAACTCTCCACAAATTTCACAGACCATTAATTCAGTACACTCTACTTTAAATCTGTAATCAATTTTTATTTTTTTTATAAACAAACAGTAAGTAACACACATAATTTTACAGTCATTTAAAACATCAATCAGAAATAAAACGGTTTCTTGAACACCAGAGGAATATTAAGTCATATAAACATCAGGAACCTCACAATGTCATTCACTGCACAAATTGAACTCAAATCAGAGAGTGAGAGAGTGAGAGAAAGAGAGAAATATTTCACCCAGTGTGAAAGTTCACAGAGCTCGCAGCCACACGAGCAACATGACAGCAGGAACACTGCAATACATCGATGACACACATCAAGCATTCAAGCAGGATAGGTCATGTAAGTGATCAGACACAAAGGCAACTAGTTATCATTCTACAACATCTGATGCTAATGCTTTTTTACACTTTATTATCATAAAGATTAGCATTTAACTACGGTGTTCCGTCTCACGGCAGGTTTAGATATTCTTGACTAAGTAAGTACAAAGGGAGGAGGGGCACCGTCTGGTTATGGCTGTACTCAAGTTGTGACTCTCAGAAAGAATCGTAATTCTTCATTTGGCAGTATCTTTTTGTTTTATACATATATATATATCTCACTGCTTCTTGATATGACTTAACTTTGTCAATTAAACCCGCACATTACCATCTTAGTGGCAGTTTCTGACGCAATGTGCTCGTTGCGTGACTTTGTTAAAATCCTGAGCTAAGTTTATACTAACAGTTAAATGACTAAAGCTGTCGACGCGACTGGCTCGGTTTTACTTTCCAGGCGCGACCGCCCATTGATTGGAGAACACCATTTCACAATGTTTGTTTTTCTTGTTGTTTATCATTGCACAGTGCTCGAAAACAATGCTGTTTGTGATTTCATCAGTTTCTGCTGTTTCCCTGGAATCTGAGATCTAGCTCTCCTGCAAAGCACCCCCCGATTCCGCCCCCACCCCCAGCCCTCAGTGCTGTGTTGGTCCCCATTGTCTGAATGGAACTTGGGGCATCAGTTGGGGGGGACGTGATGGTGCTATGCAGCGAACCTGACAGGCTGCAGAAAGGAATGATTATCCAGGCAAGAAATTAAAACAGATAAGTTCACACATCAGAATCAAAAATTACTATTGAATAAACTTGTTACTATCCCACTGACGATTCTATATTTCTAAGCACACAGGGCAGTCACAGTGATACACAGAATAGTCTTTGAGACTCTAATGGAATGACCGATAGCTTTATAATTAGTGCCATTGACTACATTAGAACAAGAGAAAACATTTAAAAACTCTTTCCAAAGTGTGCGCCAGTGCACAAAGCAGTGATGGCACTTGCTTCAGCTCATTATTCCTGCCCATCTTGCTTACCTTAACTGAAGTGTGATCCCTTCCTGCTCTATAGGTTTCACAAGAAGGAACTCACTGGAATGCAGAAGAAATATATAACCCATAATATATAGCATTGACTTTCCTATTTATCAGTCAATTTATATAATTTAAAATAGAACATCTTATTTAAAAACAATGCACAGAATAAGAAATGCTAACGACATACAAATGCACACACTAGAAATCATTTCCCGCCTTATGGTGTATATACAACTGTGAGATACGTTATTTCAGTCATGCCCTATCTACACAGATCATATTGCTTAAAAGGATGATAAGTTTGGACAGGGATGGAATATTTGACGGAATATTTGTTCTTTAACCAGATTATATTTAAACAATGGCGCAGTGGAGTGGGACAGGGACTGAGTGGGATGGGAGATTACCACTGGAAGTGGCTGGAAAGGGAAAAACCAGTAAAACTAGTCAGTGAAAACATACTGGTCTGCCTTGTTTTGTATATTCAGAATGGGGAACCAGATTTTCCACTTCCAAGGCTTACTGGTTTTACAGGTTTTGTCCCGTCTAGGGTCAGGAGGCTGAGGTACAATATTTACACACACTTGATGCCGAGTATGAAATGGAGGAACACTGAAAGGCTTTTCATTTCTTTAGGCCAAGGGCAACATCCACTTCTTCTTCAGCCTGCAGAGTGTGCCATTGCGCTATGGGACGTCTTGGATTGGCCAGCATGTCTGACCAATGGCGAAGCTCTGCAGCCGTGCTGTTATAGCCCACAAAGACCTTCCCGATGGCATCATTCTTCCCAATCTTGTCGTAGTCCAGGACAGTGACAACAACCTGCACCTTCTGTGGGAGAATAAACACAGGAGGTGGTTACAAGGAGATGGTAACATAAAGCTGCTCTTTACAGATTCAATTCTGTCCAATTGTCATGATCCAGTTCCACTTCCATGACATTAGGACCACTTGTTCTGTGTGTAGGAGCTCTGTAAATCATGGAATCATGGGTCAGAATGTGCAAACTCCACACAGACAGTTCCCCATGGCTAGAATTGAACCCAGGTCCCTGGCGCTGTGAGGCAGCAGCGCTAAGCGCTGAGCCACCGTTGAGGTCTGTCATGTTCACTCACAGCTGAAATTTCAGAGCCTCCTGGTATTTTACACAGAATGGAGGCTGACACCATGCTGTTAGCAAATGAGTTCAAAATCATAGAATCAGACAGTACAGAAGAGGACCTTCGGCCCATCCAATCAGTACTGCCAAAAGTAAACCACTATCTACACGAGAGGCAACATGGTGTACAGCTAGATGAACACAGCAGGCCAAGCAGCATCAGTGGAGCAGGAAAGCTGATGCTTCAGGTCCAGACCCCTCTTCAAAAATGCTATCTACACTAGTCCCACTTTCCACACTTGGGCCATAACCTTGAATGTTATGAGACTTCACATGATCATCCAAGAACTTTTTAAAGATTCTGTGAAGTTTCTCATCTCAACTATCCTCCCAGACAATGCATTCCAGAACGCCATCACTCTCTGGGTGAAAACAAACATTTTGTCAAATCCACTGTAAACTCCTGCCTTTCACTTTAAAATTATGCTCCTCATTACTGGCCCTTTTACGAAGGAGACCAGCTCTTTCTATTCATGCTGTCCATACCTCTCATAATCTTACTCATGTCAACCAAATCCCCCCCCTTTAGCCTTCGCTGTTCTAAAGAAAACAATCCAATCCAATCCAATCTCTCTTGATCATAGGGATGAAGGGCTTGTTGTATGAGGAGTGGTTATAGAATCAGGGTCTGTACTCAATGGAGTTTAAAACAATGAGGGGGAATCTGATTGAAACTCACAGAATGCTGAGAGGCCTCAATATACTGGATGTGGAGAAAATGTTTCCACTAGTAGGAGAACATAGAACATAGAACATTACAGCACAGTACAGGCCCTTCAGCCCTCGATGTTGTGCCGACCTGTCATACCGATCTCAAGCCCATCTAACCTACACTATTCCATATACGTCCATATGCTTATCCAATGATGACTTAAATGTACCTAAAGTTGGCGAATCTACTACTGTTGCAGGCAATGCGTTCCACTCCCTTACTACTCTCTGAGTAAAGAAACCACCTATGACATCTGTCCTATATCTTTCACCCCTCAATTTAAAGCTATGCCCCCTCGTGCTCGCCGTCACCATCCTAGGAAAAAGGCTCTCCCTATCCACCCTATCTAACCCTCTGATTATTTGATATGTTTCAATTAAGTCACCTCTCAACCTTCTTCTCTCTAATGAAAACAGCCTCAAGTCCCTCAGCCTTTCCTCGGAAGACCTTCCCTCCATACCAGGCAACATCCTAGTAAATCTCCTCTGCACCCTTTCCAAAGCTTCCACATCCTTCTTATAATGCGGAGACCAGAACTGTACACAATACTCCAAGTGCGGCCGCACCAGAGTTTTGTACAGCTTCACCATAACCTCTTCGTTCCGGAACTCGATCCCTCTATTAATAAAAGCTAAAACACTGTACGTCTTCTGAACAGCCCTGTCAACCTGGGTGGCAACTTTCAAGGATCTGTGTACATGGACACCAAGATCTCTCTGCTCATCTACACTATTAAGAATCTTACCATTAGCCCAGGACTTTGCCTTCCGGTTACTCCTACCAAAGTGCATCACCTCACACTTGTCTGCATTAAACTCCATTTGCCACCTCTCAGCCCAGCTCTGCAACCTACAGCATCCTTCGTCACTATCCACAACTCCGCCGACCATAGTGTCGTCTGCAAATTTACTAACCCATCCTTCTACGCCCTCATCCAGGTCATTTATAAAAATGACAAACAGCAGTGGACCCAACACCGACCCTTGCGGTACACCACTGGTAACTGGTCTCCAGGATGAACATTTCCCATCAACTTCCACCCTCTGTCTTCTTTCAGCAAGCCAATTTCCGATCCAAACTGTTATATCTCCCACAATTCCACTCCTCCGCATTTTTTGCAATAGCCTACTGTGGAGAACCTTATCGAACGCCTTGCTGAAATCCATATACACCACATCAACCGGTTTACTCTCATCTACCAAAGATAATGGGAACGGCAGATGCTGGAGAATCCAAGATAACAAAGTGTGGAGCTGGATGAACACAGCAAGCCAAGCAGCATCTCAGGAGCACAAAAGCTGACGTTTCGGGCCTAGACCCTTCTGATGTGCTCCAGCTCCACACTTTGTTACCTTGTACTCTCATCTACCTGTTTGGTCACCTTCTCAAAGAACTCAATAAGGTTTGTGAGGCACGACCTACCCTTCACAAAACCGTGCTGACTATTCCTAATCAATTTATTCTTTTCCAGATGATTATAAATCCTATCCCTTATAACCTTTTCCAACACTTTACCAACAACTGAGGTAAGGCTCACTGGTCTATAATTATCAGGGTGGTCTCTATTCCCCTTCTTGAACAGGGGAACCACATCTGCTATCCTCCAGTCGTCTGGTACTATTCCTGTAGACAATGACGAGTTAAAGATCAATGCCAAAGGCTCAGCAATCTCCTCCCTGGCTTCCCAGAGGATCCGAGGATAAATCCCATCCAGCCCAGGGGACTTATCTATCTTCACCCTCTGTAGGATTTCTAATACCTCTTCCTTGTGAACCTCAATCCCACCTAGTCTAGTAGCCTGTATCTCAGTATTCTCGTTTTCTAGAGTGAATACTGTTGAAAAATATTCATTTAGTGTTTCCTCTATCTCCTCTGACTCCACACACAACTTCCCACTACTATCCTTGATTGGCCCTGATCTTACTTTCATCATTCTTTTATTCCTTAAACACCTATAGAAAGCTTTAGGGTTTACCCTGATCCTATCCGCCAACAACTCCTCATGTCTCCTCCTGGCTCTTCTGAGCTCTCTCTTTAGGTCTTTCCTGGCTACCTTGTAGCCCTCAAGTGCCCTAACTGAGCCTTCACATCTCATCCTAACATAAGCCTTCTTCTTCCTCTTGACCAGAGATTCCACCTCCTTCGTAATCCATGGCTCCCGCGCTCTACAGCTTCCTCCCTGCCTGACAGGGACATACTTATCTAGGACACACAGGAGCTTTTCCTTGAATAAGCTCCACATTTCTAATGTGCCCATCCCCTGCAGTTTCCTTCCCCATCCTATGCTCCCTAAATCTTGCCTAATCTCATCGTAATTGCCTTTCCCCCAGCTATAACTCTTGCCCAGTGGTATACACCTATCCCTTTCCATCACTCAAGTAAACATAACAGAATTGTGATCGCTATCACCAAAGTGCTCACCTACTTCCAAATCTAACACCTGGCCGGGCTCATTACCCAGTACCAAATCTAATGTGGCTTTGCCCCTTGTTGGCTTATCTACATACTGTGTCAGGAAGCCCTCCTGCACACACTGGACAAAAGCTGACCCATCTATAGTACTCGAACTATAGTGTTCCCAGTCAATATTTGGAAAGTTGAAGTCCCCCAAGACAACTACCCTCTCTCTCTCACTCCTATCGAGAATCATCTTTGCTATCCTTTCCTCTACATCTCTGGAACTATTCAGAGGCCTGTAGAAAACTCCCAACAGGGTGACCTCTCCTTTCCTGTTTCTAACCTCAGCCCATACTACCTCAGTCGACGAGTCCCCAAACATTCTTTCTGTAACTGTAATACTGTCCTTGACCAACAATGCCACACCTCCGCCCCTTTTACCATCTTCTCTGTTCTTACTGAAACATCTAAATCCCGGAACCTGCAACAACCATTCCTGTCCCTGCTCTATCCATGTCTCCGAAATGGCCACAACATCGAAGTCCCAGGTACTAACCCATGCTACAAGTTCACCCACCTTATTCCGGACGCTCCTGGCATTGAAGTAGACACACTTCAAACCAACTTCTTGCTTGCCTTTGCCATCTTGCGTCCCTGAACCTTTATTTCGGACCACCCTACTCTCAATCTTTTCTATACTCGAACTACAATTTTGGTGCCCATCCCCCTGCTGAATTTGTTTCAACCCACCCGAATAGCCTTAGCAAATTTCCCCCCCAGGATATTGGTACCCCTCTGGTTCAGGTGAAGACCATCTTGCTGGTAGAGGTCCCACCTACCCCAGAAAGAGTCCCAGTTATCCAAGAATCCAAAACCCTCCCTCCTGCACCATCCCTGTAGCCACATGTTCAACTCCTCTCTCTCCCTATTCCTCGCCTGACTAGCACGTGGCACGGGCAACAAACCAGAGACAACAACTCTGTTCGTCCTAGCTCTCAGCTTCCATCCTAACTCCCTGAATTTCTCCCTTAAATCCCCAACGTTCTTCCTACCTATGTCGTTGGTGCCAATGTGGACCACGACTTGGGGCTGCTCCCCCTCCCCCTTAAGGATCGCAAAAACACGATCAGAGACATCATGCACCCTGGCACCTGGGAGGCAACACACCAACCGTGAATCTCTCTCGTCCCCACAGAACCTCCTATCTGTCCCCCTAACTATGGAGTCCCCAATGACTACTGCTCTGCTCCTCTTCCCCCTTCCCTTCTGAGCAGCAGGGACAGACTCTGTGCCAGAGACCTGTGCCCCACTGTTTTCCCCTCGTAAGTCATCCCCCTCAACAGCATCCAAAATGGTATACTTATTGTTGAGGGGAATGGCCACAGAGGATCCCTGCACTGCCTGCCGGTTCCCTTTCCATCCCCTGACCGTAACCCATCTGCCTTTTGAGACCTGAGGGCACAGCCTCAGGGTGAAGGAATGACCTATTAGGAGTAATTTCTTCAGCTAGAAGATGCATAATCTGTGGAACTCAATGCTACTGACGGCTATGGAGACCAAATCATTGACAGTATTTAAGACACAGATATCTAGGTTCTTGATTACTAAGAGCCTGGATCTTTGAGTCCTCATTGTCTACAGGTTTAGTACCAGACGACTGGAGAATTGCAAATGTTGTGCCCTTGTTCAAGAAAGGCAGTAGAGATGACCCAGGTAATTATCGACCTGTGAACCTTATGTCTGTTGTAGGTAAAGTTTTGGATAGGATTATAAGAGATAAGATTTATAATCATCTAGCAAGCAACAATTTAATTGGAGATAGTCAGCATGGATTTGTCAAGGGCAGGTCATGTCTCACAAACCTCAGTGAGTTTTTTGAGAAGGTGACCAAGCATGTGGATGAGGGAAGGGCAGTTGACGTGGTGTACATGGACTTCAGTAAAGTCTTTGATAAGGTTCCACATGGTAGGCTACTGGAGAAAATACAGAGGCATGGGATTGGGGGAGATTTAGCAGTTTGGATTAGAAACTGGCTTTCTGTAAGAAGGCAACCAGTGGTGGTTGATGGAAAATATTCAGCCTGAAGTCCAGTTACTAGTGGTGTGCCTCAAGGATCTGTTTTGGGATCACTGCTGTTTGTCATTTTTATAAATGACTTGGACGCAGGCATAGGTGGATGGGTTAGTAAGTTTGCAGATGACACTAAAGTGGGTGGAGTGGTGGACAGTGTGGAAGAATGTTGCAGGTTGCAGGGAGACTTGGATAAACTACAGAATTGGGCTGAAAATTGGCAAATGGAGTTCAATGCGGATAAATGTGAGGTGAATCACTTTGGGAGGAATAATAGGAAGGCAGAATACTGGGTCAATGAAAAGATTCTTGGTAGTGTAGATGTTCAGAGGGATCTTGGTGTCCATGTGCATAGATCCCTGAAAGTTGCCACCCAGGTTGATAGTGCTGTTAAAAAGGCTTACGGTGTATTAGGTTTTATTGGTAGAGGGATTGACTTCCGGAGCCATGATGTTATGCTGCAACTGTACAAAACGCTAGTGCGACCTCATTTGGAATATTGTGTACAGTTCTGGTCTCCACAAGAAGGATGTGGAAGCATTGGAAAAGGTGCAGATGAGATTTACCAGGATGTTCAGAGATAATGGGAACTGCAGATGCTGGAGAATTCCAAGATAATAAAATGTGAGGCTGGATGAACACAACAGGCCAAGCAGCATCTCAGGAGCACAAAAGCTGACGTTTCAGGCCTAGACCCTTCATCAGAGAGGGGGATGGGGAGAGGGAACTGGAATAAATAGGGAGAGAGGGGGAGGCAGACCGAAGATGGAGAGTAAAGAAGATAGGTGGAGAGAGTATAGGTGGGGAGGTAGGGAGGGGATAGGTCAGTCCAGGGAAGACGGACAGGTCAAGGAGGTGGGATGAGGTTAGTAGGTAGATGGGGGTGTGGCTTGGGGTGGGAGGAAGGGATGGGTGAGAGGAAGAACAGGTTACCTGTTGCCTGGTCTGGAGTGCAAGCCCTATGAAGAAAGGTTGAGGGACTTGGGTCTGTTTTCATTGGAGAGAAGGAGGCTAAGAGGGGATTTAATAGAGACATACAAGATGATCAGAGGATTCGATAGGGTGGACAGTGAGAGTCTTTTTCCGAGGATGATGACATCAGCTTGTACAAGGGGGCAAAGCTACAAATCGAGGGGTGATAGATTTAAGACAGACGTCAGAGGCAGGTTCTTTACTCAGAGAGTGGTAAGGGCGTGGAACGCCCTGCCTGCCAATGTAGTTAACTCAGCCACATTAGGGGCATTTAAACAGTCCTTGGATAAGCATATGGATAATGATGGGATAGTGTAGGGGGATGGGCTTAGATTAGTTCACAGGTCGGCGCAACATCGAGGGCCGAAGGGCCTGTTCTGCGCTGTATTGTTCTATGTTCTATGTTCTAAGAGGATCAAGAGTTACAGGGAAAAGGCAGGAGTATGTGGTTGAGAAACATATCACTGTGATTGAAAGTTAAAGCAGACTGAATGGGCTGAATGGCCTGATTCTGTTCTTTGATCTCATGGTCTTACGGTTATAATTGTAAAAGCAACCCCAATTACTAATAATTTACTTACTTACATACTCAATTTTTCTGATGAAGGGTCGAGGCCTGAAACGTCAGCTTTTGTGCTTCTGAAATGCTGCTTGGCCTGCTGTGTTCATCCAGCTTCACACTGTGTTATCCCCAATTACTTATACCAGTGAAGGCTCCAGGTAGCAGTGACAGGGGAATTTTCCAGTTGGCTCAGTCCTGCTTAGTACTTTTGATATCACAAAGAAAGGCAGTTATTTTTGAACTGTCCAGCAGATGGAATTGTTATTTATTCAAGCTGTGGTTAGTGATGAGGTGAGAAAGCTCACCATTTTCTTTATTGTCTCAAAACAGTTAAAAGGCCCTCACTCATTTTCTGATGCTAACTATGAGTGATTATGTTAATTGTGCATTGGTAATTACCAACATTTCTGGATGATATTGAAAATTATGTTTTTGCTGTTGGTGTTGCCCCCTGGAAGCAGGTGTAAGACAGCTCCAGGACATTTCTGCAGGAGTTCCTCACGGTAGTGTCCTCAGCCCAACCATCTTCAGCTGTTTCACCAATGACCTTCCCTTCATCATAAGGTCAGAAGTGGGGATGGTCGCCGACAATTGCACTTGCCTGGATGGAGGCAGACCCAACAACACTCAAGAAGCTTGACACTATCCAGGACAAAGCAGCTGCTTGATTGGAACCACATCCACAAACATCCGCTCCCTCCAGCACTGACACTCAGTAGCAGCAGTGTGTACTATCTACAAGACACACTGCAGAAATTCACCAAAGATCCTCAGATAGTACCTTCCAAACCCACAACCTCTTCCATCTAGAAGCAGATAGTTGCGAACATCACCGTGTGCAAGTTCCTTCCAAGACAGTCACCATCCTGACTTGGAAATCTATCACCGTTCCATTAATCGCTGGATCAAAATCCTGGAATTCCCTCCCTAAGAGCATTGTGGGGCAACCCACAGCACACGGACTGCAGCAGTTCAAGAAGGCAGCTCAACCCCATGTTTTCAAGGGGCAACTCGGGATGGGCAATAAATGCTGGGCCCAGCCAGCGACACCCAAGTCCCATGACTGAATAAAAAGATGACAACAGTTACATGAGTGCCGCTTTGCATTGAGAAGTTTCAGGTATAAGCTAATTGAAGTACGTGAAAGATTAAAAGGGTTTGATGAGGTAGGTGGACAGAAACTGTTTCCTCAGTGGAAAAGTCCAGAGCCTTGAAATTAAAATAAATTAGCCCCTTACTTAGAAAGGGCAGTAGAAATTTGGAACTCTGATTTCCTGAAAAGGCTGTGGGTGCTGAGGGTCAGTTGGAACTTTCAGGATTGGGATTGACAGATCTTTGAGGTCATTTCTGAAGAGATATAGATTATTGGCAGATCAGCAGTGACTGTTGAACAGTGGCACATTAATAGGGGGTTTTAAGGCTTCCTCAAGCTCCTTTTGTTTAATTTATTTACAGGATGTGGATGTTACTAGCCAAGCCAGCTTTTATTGCCCATCCCTAATTGCTGAGAGGGCAGTTAAAAGTCAACCGCATTGCTGTGGGTCTGGAATCACATGTAGGCCAGACCAGGTAAGGATGGCAGCTTCCTTCCTGAACAAACATTTAGAATAGAATCCCTACAGTGTGGAAATAGGTCCTTTGGCCCAACAAGTCCACACCAAACCACAAAGCATCCCCCTATAACCCACCCAATCTACACATCCCTGAACACTATGAGCAATTTAGCATGGCCAATCCACCTCGCCTGCACTTCTATTGGACAGAGGAAACCTAAGCATCCAGAGAAAACCCACGCAGACATGCGGAAAATGTGCATCACCCGAGGGTGAGATCGAACCCGGGTGCCTGGCGCTGTGAGGCAGGAGTGCTGACCACTCAGCCACTGTGCTGCCCCTTACTAACATTAGTGAACCAGTGACAAAAATAGAAATTGCTGGAAATGCACAGCAGGTCTGGCAGCATCTGTGGAGAGAAATCACAATTAATGTATCAGGTCAAGTGACCCTTCCTCAGAACCAGGTGGGTTTTCCCCCTAACAATTAACATCAGTCATAGTTAAATCACAGATTTAACTTCCACACATAGAAAGATTTGAACGCAGGTCCCCAGAACATTAGAGGTAACAAGGTGTGGAGTTGGATGAACACAGCAGGCCAAGCAGCATCTTAGGAGCAGGAAAGCTGATGTTTCAGGCCTAGGCCCTTCTTCAGAAAAATTGCTTCCAAGAACATTAGGTGAGTTTCTGGTTTAATGGCCTGGCAATGATACCACTAGGCCATAGCCTTACCTTCTCTATTAAAGTAAGTTACCTTATCATAAGCAGGTGAGGCTCCTCTCCATAATTTAAGTTGGACACGGTCAATTCTACTGTTTGTTTTTGTGTGCAGCCTGGACTGAGCAGAAACAGCAATGCAGCAATTGTAAAGTTAGTATTAAGCCTCAGTCTCCAAGCAGAAGGATTTTGCAGCTCCCAGAAACAGTGATGAGTTTGATTGAGATCCTTCACACTTAAAGAGAAAATGCTGAATATTTATGCTGTTTAAAATCCTACCCCACAGGAGGAGGCCAATCAGCCCCTGGCTATCGCTTTGAAAGTTAGTTTGTTAACTCCACAGCCCTGTTCCTTCTCCATGGCTGTGCCATACTTTCCTGTGTAATTTATTGATCAATTTCCTTCTGAAAGCTTTCACCGAATCTGATCTGAGCAGTTTTTTTGATAGTGCATTCTGGATCAAAACAATTCATGACATAAGAAGAATTCTCTTCGGCCTCCCCCTGTTTCTGTTCCAATTATCTGGCATTGGTGTTACTCATCCTGAGCCCCAGCAGAAACATTTCCGATACATTTGTTCCATTCAACTCCTTCATCACTCTGAACATCTCTATTTAATCTCCCCTAATACTCCCTGTTTGACTGGAGAACAATTTCAGCTTCTCCTATCTCAGTGTAACTACAATCTCTCATGCCTGGAACTGTTCTGGTAAATTGACATCCAGCTTAAAATGAGGTGATTAGTGCTGGATGCAATAATTGCTGTTACCTGTATTTGCTCAAATGGGACTTCAAAGCTGAATGACTCATTGTAGTATGGATTAAGGGTATTTTTCTTGATTGTGGTCTTCTTTTTCTTCAGCCTTTTACCATTCTGCATCAGATGAATCTTCACATAGGGATCTAGGAAAGTAATAACAAGTAAGTATAAAATGTGACCAAGAATCTCTTTGTAATTCAGAGCAAAATTGGCATTTTAAATGCAAATTTGTTCCCAGTAAATGTTTTGCAGATGTGTGAATTTGCATTTTAATTTCTTCTGATAAACTGATCAGGTGCAGTTTCTGTTTATACTCTGCTGTTCATAAACTCAGGATGTCCCAGCTGCTGTAATGTAGGAAATGCGGCAGTTCACTTATGCACAGCTAACTCCCACATTAGTAACCAGATTATTTGCAATAGTTTTTGCACCTGTACCTAACAAACAGGATAAGGGTGTTACTGGTGAGGCAGCACTTAGTGCCCATCTCTAATTGCCCAGAGGGCAGTTTAGAGTCAGCCACACTGCTGTGGGGCTGGAATCACATGGAGCCCAGACCAGGTAAGGATGGAAGTTTCCTTCTCTAAAGGACATTAGTGAATCAGGTGGGTTTTTCCAACAATTGACAATGGATTCATTCAGACACCAGGCCTCAGTTTAACATTTTGTGTGAAAGCTAGCACCACAGCAGTGCTGCACTCCCTCACTACTGCATGCTGAGTGCTGGCCTGAATTCCATATATAAATGTTTGCTCTAGAATTTATAGCCACAATCCACTGATTTTGTGGTTACTTTCTGATTTGCTGCTGACACCAAAACCAGCCACTAATGGTCCTGAAAAGTAATTTTCTTTGTGTGCTGCAGATTAATTCAAGCCAAAATCCAGTCTTTCTGTGAACTGCTTGTTTGCATTCTAACAATGACGACAATTTAGTCAAGATATTATTAATGAAGCAATCTGGGACATTGTGAGGTTTGAAAAGATGCTGCAGAAATGCAGGTTTCTCTCTTCCATACAAAAGCATGACAGGAGGGATGCAGATGAGAGACGCTAAGCAGCCAATTTTAATTCTTCATTCCAGAAAGACATATTAATTCCATGTCACTAGTTTATGATGTGAATTGCTTTTATTCAATGGGAGATTGTGCCAGTCCTTGATGTATTTTCATTGAGACCTACAATGCAACAGGCGAGGGTTCGGTGAATCATAGTCTATTCTGACTTCCTGAAAGATCTATCCAGTTCACCCTATTCTTCTGCACTAACCCCAAAATCCTGAAAACTTTCCCTTTTCAGGAACCCACCCAGTCTCCCTTTGAAAGTTACTGTTGAATCAGATTCCACTTTGTTCAGGCACCACTTTCCAGATCTGAACAATCCTCCTATATCCCGCATCACTATCGACTTGCACGGCAAAAAGCGGGCTGGAGAAATTGTAAAACCTATAACCATATTATATCCAGCATCAGATCACATTGTCTGATATGCTGTATATGTGTTTGACAGCAATTTGGGGAACACAGACTGAAACATTTCCAATGTAACACTTTCAAAATGCCACAGCCTAATGGTTCCACGACTCTACATGTTGTTTTTTCACTTGAATCAAAAGTAAGTAAAATTGTCACAGAATCATTGAAGATGATTGCATTTCATCAGAGTCTTAAATCTTTCATTTACTCTTGATTTAGGACGATTATATCTAAGGTGTTTTTCTCAAGCTTTCGTTTATGCAATACATTTATTAAGATTTCATGAATAGGTAACTCCAAAGGAGAGATCTGTCTTCATTTTGTGTTACACACAGATTATTTTTGTTAATCTTTCCAGCTGATTGTGGCACTGAATATATAATAAGAATTGTGTTCTTTCTTATATAACTTCTCAATTCAAACTTATTTTAATATTCAACAAGAGTATGTGTGTGCATTTTACATAATATTCAAAATCCCAGCACAAAATGAGGGCATTGGGCCTATTGCGTTTGTGCTGCTCCACAATGACATCTGTACTTCAGAGCCAAAAACATCAAGTGCTGGAGAAACGCAGCATCTGTGGAGGGAAGGCAATGTTAACATTTTGAGTCCAGTGACCCTTCCTCATAAAGGATGTCAGGGTTTCATTGTGAGGAGGCATTATACAAATTGGGCCTGTTTTCTATCAAATTAAGGGGTGATCTGATTGAAGTCTTCAAGATATTGACAGGAAAAGTCAGGACAGATAAAGATAAGCTGGTTGGGAATTCTAGAACTAGGAGCATAATCTGAGACTTAGGGTCAGACCATTCAGGAGCGATGTTAGGAAGCACTTTGACACATGAAGGGTGGCAGAGGTTTTGAACTCTCTTCCACAAATGGCAGTGGATGCTGGATCAATTATTAATTTTAAATTTGAAATAGATAACATGTTTTTAACCAAAGGTACAAAGGGATATGGGCCAAAGACAGGTGTATGGAGTTAGAATACAGATCAGCCATGATCTCATTGAACAATGGAACAGCAAAGGACTGAATGGCCTACTCCTGATACCATGTTCCTCAGATATGGCAAATGGATCATTCTGTGCTGAATGATTCTGCTGCGCTAAATTCAATTGTACTTTCTCAATCTTTCTCCTTCTGTGTGAATATGTAATTCTCCTGTTGAATGATACGGAAATATAATTCACCACAGTCATCTTTGTTTTTTGCTATTCTTGTGTGTGAT
Source organism: Stegostoma tigrinum (assembly GCF_030684315.1). Lineage (NCBI taxonomy): Eukaryota > Metazoa > Chordata > Chondrichthyes > Orectolobiformes > Stegostomatidae > Stegostoma > Stegostoma tigrinum. The sequence goes on from NC_081371.1 coordinate 61,153,569, forward strand.
GTGCTGGTTGTCCACATCACCTGACGAAGGAGCAGAGCTCCGAAAGGTTCTGATGAAGGGTCTAGGCCCGAAACATCAGCTTTTGTGCTCCTGAGATGTTGCTTGGCCTGCTGTGTTCATCCAGCTCCACACTTTGTTATCTTGGATTCTACAGCATCTGCAGTTCCCATTATCACTGGACTATAGCCTGGTGTCGTGTGACTTCTGACATGTCGGCCAGACCAGGTAAGGATATCATATTTCCTTTTCTGAGGGACATTTTGAATCAGATGGATGCTTACAACAATCAATAACAGTTTAATAAAAGGCAAAGTACTGCACATGTCAGAAATCTGATACAAACACAGAGATCTCAAGAGAAACTCAGCAGGTCTGGCAGTGTCAATAGAGAGAGAAACAGAGTTAATGTTTCAAGTCTGGTATGATTTGTTTTCAAAACTGATATTTAACAAGGAGAGCTACTGAATAGTAGTTCATCTCCATTAGTGCTCTATTAGTCCAGATCTTAAGAACAGAATATAAATTTCCCTGGCTACTGCAGTGGGAATTGTAACTATGTTCCCATAGCATTACCCTGTAATTTTGTGTTACTGTGTACCTATGATCCCACAGCATTACCCTGTGGTTTTGTGTTACTGTGTAACGATGTTCCCATAGCATTACCCTGTAATTTTGTGTTACTGTGTAACTATGATCCCATAGCATTACCCTGTGGTTTTGTGTTACTGTGTACCTATGATCCCACAGCATTACCCTGTAGTTTTGTGTTACTGTGTAACTATGTTCCCATAGCATTAGCCAGTGGTTTTGTGTTACTGTGTACCTATGATCCCATAGCATTACCCTGTAATTTTGTGTTACTGTGTAACTATGATCCCATAGCATTACCCTATAATTTTGTGTTACTGTGTAACTATGATCCCATAGCATTACCCTGTGGTTTTGTGTTACTGTGTAACTATGTTCCCATAGCATTACCCTGTGGTTTTGTGTTACTGTGTACCTATGATCCCACAGCATTACCCTGTGGTTTTGTGTTACTGTGTAACTATGTTCCCATAGCATTACCCTGTAATTTTGTGTTACTGTGCAACTATGTTCCCATAGCATTACCCTGTAATTTTGTGTTACTGTGTACCTATGATCCCACAGCATTACCCTGTGGTTTTGTGTTACTGTGTAACTATGTTCCCATAGCATTACCCTGTAATTTTGTGTTACTGTGTAACTATGTTCCCATAGCATTACCCTGTGGTTTTGTGTTACTGTGTACCTATGTTCCCACAGCATTACCCTGTGGTTTTGTGTTACTGTGTAACTATGTTCCCATAGCATTACCCTGTAGTTTTGTGTTACTGTGTAACTATGTTCCCATAGCATTACCCTGTGGTTTTGTGTTACTGTGTAACTATGTTCCCAGAACATTACCCTGCGGTTTTGAGTTACTATTCCAGTGACATTTGCACTCCACCAAGTGTTCAAGTGAAAACAGATAATCGGGCATAAAGTTTAAGTGGCACCATTACACATCAGCATTGGGCAAGTCTTCCAGGATCTAACACAGCCAATATGGAGAATGAGCTTGTGCTGTTGGCATCACTCTGTTTCACACGGTGGCCATCGAACCAACTGTGCCAACTCAACCCAGTCCATGTCCTGGTTATTATTCTCTTGGAGGCTAAGAGTCAACTGGTGTGTGATTGGAGTCAGATCTGGGTCCACATAAAATTAGAATTTTACCAGGATGTTGCCTGACCTACAGAGTTGAAAGAGAGATAGATAGACTGGGGTTGTTTTCCTTGGCACAAAGGAGATTGAGAAGGGACATTATAGAAACGGATAATATTATGGAGGTAGTGTGACATCCCTCAGCACTGACCCTCCGACAGTGTGGTGCTCCCTCAGCACTGACCCTCTGACAGTGTGGTGCTCCCTCAGCACTGACCCTCCGACAGTGCGGTGCTCCCTCAGTACTGACACTCTGACAGTGCAGCACTCCCTCAGCACTGACTCTCCGACAGCGTGGCATTCCCTCAGCACTGACCCTCCAACAGTGAGGCACTCCCTCAGCACTGACTCTCCCACAGTGCAGCACTCCCTCAGTACTGACCCTCCAACAGTGCGGCGCTCCCTCAGTACTGACCCTCCAACAGTGCGGCGCTCCCTCAGTACTGATCCTCCAACGGTGCGGCTCTCCCTCAGTGCTGATCCTCTGACAGTGAGGCGCTCTCTCAGCATTGACCCTCTGGCAGTGAGGCACTCCCTCAGTACTGACCCTCTGACAGTGAGACGCTCTCTCAGCATTGACCCTCTGGCAGTCAGGCACTCCCTCAGTAATGTGCTCAGAGTGTCACTAAGTGTCCATTCCAGGGATATGCTGATATCCCGCAGGGACTGCGCAAAGTCCAAAAAATGGAGGATTGAATAAAATACTCTAGCTCCCAGGACAATGTCACTTTGGCAGCGGCAAAAAAAATCTGCCTTCATTTTTAGAATAAGAGTCCCTGTTAAATTCACTTTTGAAAGCAAGCAATTAATTGAAGTAAAAGAAAAGTATTGCAGATGGTGGAGATCTAAATGACAGCACTTTATTGTGTTTCAATGATGCTTTGTTAAAGATTATGCAAGGGCACAGATGTATCATGTTAGACTCTCAAGCAGTTTAAAAATAAGAATTTGAAGCAGGAGTATTGAATTAAAAATGATCAACATGCCAGGACTTGAGGCTATAATGTTCATCATTCCTACCAGCAGCACATTGTGCATATAACTCACTGAATAACGAGGAAGTGCTTTTCCTGAAACCAAGGCACATGAGTCAATATTTTCCAGCGTCCAGAAGACTGTATGTTTTTACATTACAAACGAAATACCAAATGGTTTGAAACAAAAGTTAATTTGCACAGATGCTAGATTATAGTTATGTTTCGTGAAAAAATTTCAGATATTCCTGGAGATTTTACACATCATAACGAAATAATATCTTTGAAATGCAATGTACCAACATAGTTCCAAATCTGAACTCTGTGTAGAGAAGTTTGAGATAAAATACAGAATGGGTAGAATACACATATTGTACAAACATATGTCATTATTGAAGGCAACTTCAGCCATCATGTCTGCGCTTTGAAAGAGCTAACTGAATAATCCCCACTCCTCTGGTCTTTCTTCATAGCCTCGAAATGCCTTCCTTTTCAGAATGTGTCTGAACTCTGAGAGCATGATGCATTGTTCATTTCAGCACACGGGGTGAGTGACAGGGTTGCAGAATATTTGCCCAGGCAGCTATCTGCAAAGAAGCACACTGAGGAGCTCAGACATGAAGCTGCAGTGAGATGGTGGGAGTGAGCTTCTGATCCTACCGAGTAATGTTGTGGAAGTGCAGAGGCACTTTGACATTCAGCAGAGGGTGTGAGGGCACATTGAAATGGTGCAGCCCCTAAATTTGACTTGAACAAGCACCTGGCAAGTGACAAAATTAGTGCCAAGGGATTGGGTGAGATAAGGTCAGGAGGAGGCCATTCAGCTCCTCACATCTATCATGCATGGTGTAGGAAAATGACACAGTTTATGAAGAGTCAATGGGGACTCAAAAGATCTTCTTTTCAGCTTTCGCTTGTGTTGTGAGGACATCCCAGATCAACAATCCTTAAGTGGTCAACCCAACATTGAAGGTTGACATCTGACACCTCCTACGCTCCGGAGATGGATTATAACTCAGGGTGACCTTCTGACAGACTACTGAGGGTACCATGTGCATAAACACAGGAGGAAGAGCCAAAATTGACAATTCCCCAGTCTAGGGCCATGAGACCATTATGTCCAACCTGTCTCAAATCTACCTTCTCACCTGTTCCCTAGATCCTTTGGTTTTGTGACAGACCAAAAGTGTCTTCATCCAAGTGTTAAATTTATTCACCAGTGAAGCTGCCGCAACCATCTCGAGTACAGAATGACAAAAATTCTCAAGCCTTTCAGTGATACAACAGTTACAGAACTGAAGAAAGCCATTCAGCCCACTGTGTTCTGAGGACCGATTACTGAGGACCGTTATTTCTGAGGACTGAGGACCATTATTTCTAAGGGCCATTATATCTGAGGGCCGTTATATCTGAGGGCTATTGTTACTGAGGACCGTTATTTCTGAGGGCCATTATTTCTGAGGGCTGTTGTTACTGAGGACTATTATTACGGAGGATCATTATTACTGTGGGCTATTATTACTGAGGACATGGTCAGGAGAGGGAATCTCACACCACACTTCACTGTCAGAGACCTGGAGGTCCTGATGCAGAGGGGTGGAGGTGGGTGTGGAGGAGGATAGTATTTTTTTTTGTGCAGACTGTGAAAGGAGGCCTTGCCACCCATCTCTGCTAGCCTGGCGAGAGGAAGGAAATCAAAGTCAGTGTAAGTGTCGATGGTTAGAAGGACAAAGAACGGTACAGCACAGGAACAGGACCTCCGGCCCACCATGCCTGTGGTGACACAAATTAAAAGTCTATTGTCTCTGTGCAGTCCATATCCCTCTATTTGCTGCCTATTCATGTTTCTGTTGAGATGCCACTTAAACATTGCTATTGTATCCTCTTCCATCATGTCCTCTGGCAGCACATTCCAGACACTTCCCACAGTTTCTATAAAAAGCCTGCCGCTCACAACTCCACTAAACTTACTTTTTTTACCTTAACCCAATGCCCCCTAGTGATTGACATTTCTATCCTGGGAAAGAATTACAATGACTACACACTCTATCCGTGCCTGTCATAATTCTGTAAACTTCTATTGGATTGCCCCTCATCCTTTGACATTCAAATGAAAATAAGCTAAGTTTGTCCAATCTCTCCTCATGGTTAATACCCTCCAAATCGGGCAACATCCTGGTAAATCGTTTCTGTACCCTCTCCAAAACCTCCACATGCACTGATAGTGTGGCGACCAGAACTGTACACAATATTCCAAATGTGGCCTAATTAAAGTTCTATACAGCTGCAACATGATTTTGCCAATTTTTATACACTATGCCCCAGACAATGAAGGCAAGCATGTCACACGCCTTCTGACTACCTATGCACTTGTGTTGCCACTTTCAGGGAAATCCCTCTGCATGTTAATGCTTCTAAGGGTTCTGCCATTTTCATATATTCGCTCCTGCACTAAATCTTCCAAAATGCATCGTCTCTCATTCGTCCAGATCAACCTCCATCTGCCATTTCTCCACCCAACTCTCCAGCCTATCTATCCTGATGTATCCTCTGGCAATCCTCCTCAATATTCACAGATATCCCAATCTTTGTGTCATCTGCAAACTTACTAATCAGACCACCTACTTTCTCCTCCAAATCATTTATATATGTTACAAACAACAGGGCTCCCAGCACTGATCCCTGTGGAACATCACTGGTCACAGATCTCCAGTCAGTGAAATTCCTTCCACTGGTACTCTCTGTCTTCTATCACTAAGTCAGTTCTGGATCTTCTTAACAGCTCACTCTGGATGCCATATAACTTCAGCATTTGTATCAGCTTGCCAAGAGTGACCTTGTCAAAGGCCCTGCTAATGACATCACTTCATAGACAACATCAGTCACCCTGCCCTGATCATTCATCTTTTGTCACTTTCTCAAAAATCTCAATCAAATTTGTGAGACACAACCTTCCTCAAACAAAGCCATGCCATATTTGTCCAAATGTGAGTGAATCATTTCCCTTTGAATTTTCTCCAATAATTTCTCTACCACTGATGTAAGGCTCACCTGTAATTTCTCAAATTATCCCTGGTGGCATTTACACAAAGGAACAACATTGGCTATTCCCCAGTCCTTAGGGTCCTCTCTTGTGACTAAAGAGGATGTAAGGATTTTGTACAAGGCCACCAATAATTTCATCTTTTGCCTCCCTCCACATTGTGGATAGATCCCATTGGGTGCTGGCCACTTGTTTGCGTTTTCTGAAGAAGGGTCGAGGCCCAAAATGTCAGCTTTCCCGCTCCTCCGATGCTGCTTGGCCTGCTGTGTCCATCCAGCTCTACACCTTGTTATCGCTTGTTTACATTAATGTTTTTCAAACCACCCAACCTTTCTTACGTTAACATGCTCTACAATATCAAAATGCCCCTCTCTTGACTCACCATCCAGCATGTCCTTTGTCTTTTGTGAGTGCTGATGCATAGTATTCATTAAGGGCCTCATCCACTTCCTCTGGCTCCTCACAGAAATTTCCTCCTTCGTCCTTGTGCAGACCTACTGTTTCTGTAGCTGCGCTCTTGCTCCTTATATGCATCTAAAATACTTCGGGATTTTCCTTAATGCTGTTTGACAAAGACATTTCATAGCCCCTTTTTGCCCTCCTAAATCCTTGTTTGAGTTCTTTTCCGATATCTTTGATTTCTTCAACGATCTGTCTGTATTCAATTTCCTAAACCTTAGGTATGTAGACCTCCTGTTTCTTTCAAAATAAGCTGTCAGTTTCTCTTGTCATCCAAGGTCCCTGAATCTTGCCATCCTTATATTTCACTTTCACATGCCATACTGGTCCTAAACTGTAATCAATTGGCCCTCAAAAGATTCTCAAAAGACAGACATAGATTTACCCTGAAGCAGTCACTTTTTAAAAATTTATTTGCGGGATGCGAGCATTGCTGGCTGAACCCAGCATTTATTGCCCGTCCCTGGTTACCTCTTGAGAAGGTGGTGGTGAGCTGCCTTCTTGAACTACTGCAGTCCACCTGCTGCCGGTTGACCCGCCAGGCCAGTGGGGGGGTAATGTAGACCTTCACCTGGGAACCAGACTCATCCTTATCCAGCAGGGCTGTGCAAAGATCATTATCCACCAGGATGTGCCACCACCCTCTCTTTGCTGCCCTACAGTCATTCTAACTGAGTGACAGCACCCACCTTTCCTCAAGGTTCAAGGTCTCGTTGTACTCAACACCTTTCCTCAATCGCTCTTACCCACCTCATCCTCCCAAACTGCTAAGCCTTCCTGCCCTTCTGTGTTTCCTACTCACTCACTTGGGGGACTCATAATCATTTCTGCCCCTGCCTGCGCTACCACTAAAAACTCTGCCAGTCCCTTTAATCCAACAGACAGATCAAAAATAGGAGCAGGAGCTGGCCATTCAGCTCCCTTTGAGCCTGCTCCAACATGCTGTACAATCATGGCTGAACCTGCCAACTCAGTCCCCTGTTCCCGCTTACTTCCCAAACCCTTTGCTCTCAGAACTATATCTAACTCCTTTTTGAAACCACCCAATATTTTGACCTGAACATCATTCTGTAGCAGCGAATTCCACAGGCTTCCTCTCTCTGGATGAAGACATTTCTCCTCATCTCAATCCTAAATGGCCCATATCCTTAGACTGTGATCCTTCATTTACTGGTCCTGTCAGAAGTTAATTGGTTTCTATGAGATCCTCCTTCATTCTTCTAAACTCCAATGAATATAGTCCTAACCGAGCCAATCTCCCTTCATGCATCAGAGAAATCAGACATAGAACATAGAACTGTACAGTACAGTACAGGCCCTTTGGCGTACAATGTTGTGCTGAACTTTTACCCTAAACCTAAGGTCTATCTAACCTCCACCCTTACCTTATAGTATCATCCATATGCCTATGTAATAGCCACTTAAATGCCCCTAGTGAGGCCGACTCCACTACCCTCTCCGACAATGCATTCCACGCCCCTACCACTCTCTGAGTAAAAAACCTACCTCTGACCTGGTCAATATCACTTTGCTCTTTATGGGATTTTGCTATCAACATATCAACTATCACCATTCCTAAATTATGACAGTGACTAGCCTTTGAAAGCACATGATAAAAAGTTTCAGGACATCATGGGTTAGCGAGAGACTTTGTAGAAAAACAGGTTCTTGCTGCAGCACTGAGTTGGAGCTGGTTTCTCCTCCTGGGCAGATGACACTCTAAATGCCAAAGTTTGACTTTCAATTTCAGGAAATGCTAACAGTTCTTATATTTTGTAAACTGCTGATCCCCCTCAGCATCTTTGTGATTGCCAACAACTCATCTGTCAGTGCAAGACGGGACTGCATCAATTTGTGAAATTGTTTTCTCTCTGCCTTGGCAGCTTTGTCTGTTCAGTTCTCCTTCCAGCATTAAATACTTTATTAGTTTGCATTTTTCTTTTAGCTGGGGGATTGTTGTAAAAATTGTAACCTAAAAGAATGTGCAACAAATACCGATTTGAAGAAATCTCTGGTGTTAGTGATAATTAATCTAAACGACAGGAGTTTCATTTTCACCCAAATGGTTTTACTTGTTAACATTCAGTAACTTGCTTCAACATGTTTGGCCATTTAGTATTTCTATTAGATTAATCTGATCCAGTCTGATCTCTAAAGAGAACACAGATCTATCAAACATATGCTTTACGACCAGGAGGAGGCCATTCAGCCCCTTGAAACTGTTTTGCCTCAATAAGGCCAATGATAATCTGATTGCAGCCCCAATTCTACTTTCCTGTCCACTCTCAAACTCTTTGACTCCCTTGTCAATCAAGAATTTGTCTAACTCGGCTTTAAAATTATTCAATAAGCACCTGGTCTCAGGGAAGACAATCCTACAACCCACACCTTTGGAGAAAAATAATGTCCCTTATCTCTATCTGAAAGCCCCTTAATTTTTACTCTGGTTCTGGTCTCTCCCATGAGGGGAAGCAGCACCTACACCGTTAAGCCCCCTCAGGATCTTATAGGTTTCAATAAGATCACCTCTTATTCTTCTAAACTCTAATGGCCACGGGCCCAATCTGCTCAATCTTTCGGCAGGAAACCATCCCCACATTTACAGAATCAGTCGAGTGAACCTTCTAATGTTATCATGTCCTTTCTTTAAAAAGGGGGTCAGTGCACAACACTCTGGATGTAGCTCCTCCAATGCTGTGTGCAACTGCAGGAAAACATCTTATTGTCACATTCCATTCTCCTTGCAATAAGTGACAATGTTCAGCTTGTCTTTTTAAACACTTGCTGCGCCTGTGTATCAACACTTATGTTTTCGTTTACCAGCTCACCTTGATCACTACATCATGCAGAGTGCTGCAATAACTCTCAATTTAAATAATATATTGTCTTTCTATTCTTCCTGCTCAGTCGTCAATTGAATGTTTTCCAACATTATATTCATTGTGCCAAATTTTTGGCCGTTCACTTAATCTATCCATATCCTGTTGCAGACTCCTTATGACCTCTTCACAACTTAGTCTCTGACCTATCTTTGTGTCACCAGTGAATTTAGCAAGTGTACATTCAACTCCTTCATCCAAGTTATTGATGTGGATTGGAAGCTGTTGATCCCCGTGGCACTGCACTAGTTACATCTGATCAACCTGAAAATGGCCCAATCATGCCAACTTTCTGTTTCCCATTAGCCAACTAATCCTGTATCCCTGCTAATATGTTACTCACTAACTTCTGAGCATTCATTTTTTACAGTAACCTTTGATGTGTCACATTGTAAGATGCCTTCTGGAAATCTAATCACACAGCACAGTAGGAGATGGGATCGTAAAGTCACTGAACGAGTAAACAAGAACCAGACTAATGCTCTGGGTTTGAATTTTACTGCAGCAGATGGTGAAATTTGAATTCAGTAAATTAAAAGTTTTCCCTGAGAAGGAACACTGCCCCTACGCCTCTACACCATCAACAAGGAACAAGTTAGGAGTGGGATGGAATACTCCCCACTTGCCTGGATGGGTGCAGCTCCAACAACACTCAAGAAGCTTGACACCATCCAGGACAAAGCAGCCACTTGATTGGCATCACATCCACAAACATCCCACTCCCTCCGTCACCGACGCTCAGTAGCAGCAGTGTGTACTGTCTACAAGATGCATTGCAGAAATTCACCGAAGATCTTCAGACATCATCTTCCAAACACATCATTACTTCCATCTAGAAGGACAAGGGCAGCAGATACATGGGAACACCACCCCCTGCAAGTTCCCCTCCAAGACACTCAACATCCTGACTTGGAAATATATTGCCGTTCCTTCACTGTCACTGGGTTAAAATCCTGGCACTCCCTCGGAAACAACTCTTTGAGTGTCTACAGCAATCGGACTGCAGCAGTTCAAGAAAATGGATCACCACAGATTTATCAAAGGGACGGTGAATAAGGGTGAACTTGACCAATGATCCCCATATCCCATGAACAATCTCTGAGCTATGTTTCCCAAAACCAATACACAATACAAATCATACCCATACCCCTGCATCAACACAACACTGCATTCGCCTCACATCACAACAACACTGCATAAACCCCAAACCCCCACACCATTACAACACTGCATTCATCCCCATACCCCCACATCACCACAACGCTGCATTCATCCCCATACCCCCAAATCACCACAACGCTGCATTCATCCCCATACCCCCAAATCACCACAACGCTGCATTCATCCCCATACCCCCAAATCACCACAACGCTGCATTCACCCCCATACCCCCAAATCACCACAACGCTGCATTCACCCCCATACCCCCAAATCACCACAACGCTGCATTCATCCCCATACCCCCAAATCACCACAACGCTGCATTCATCCCCATACCCCCAAATCACCACAACGCTGCATTCATCCCCATACCCCCAAATCACCACAACGCTGCATTCATCCCCATACCCCCAAATCACCACAACGCTGCATTCATCCCCATACCACCACATCATCACAACGCTGCATTCATCCCCATACCCCCAAATCACCACAACGCTGCATTCATCCCCATACCCCCAAATCACCACAACGCTGCATTCATCCCCATACCACCACATCATCACAACGCTGCATTCATCCCCATACCCCCAAATCACCACAACGCTGCATTCATCCCCATACCCCCAAATCACCACAACGCTGCATTCATCCCCATACCACCACATCATCACTATACTGCATTCACCCCCACATCATCACAACACTGCATTTGCCTCATACCCCCACACCATTAAAACACTGCATTCGCCCTCATACCCCCACATCATCACAGCACTGCATTCGCCCTCATACCCCCACATCATCACAGCACTGCATTCACCCTCAAACCCCCACATCATCACAACACTGCATTCACACCCATACACCAACATCATCACAACACTGCATTCACACCCATACCCCTGCATCATCACAGCACTGCATTAATTCCTACAACCCCACATCATCACAGCATTGCATTCAGCCCCATACACCAACATCATCACAGCACTGGATTAACTCCTATACCCCCACACCATTACAGCACTGCATTCACCCCCAAAACCCCCATATCATCACAACACTGCATTCACCCCCAAACCCCCATATCATCACAACACTGCATTCACCCCCAAACCCCCATATCATCACAACACTGCATTCACCCCCAAACCCCCATATCATCACAACACTGCATTCACCCCAAACCCCCACACCATTATAACATTGCACGCACCCCCAAACCCCCATATCATCACAACACTGCATTCACCCCCAAACCCCCATATCATCACAGCACTGCATTCACCCCCAAACCCCCACATCATCACAGCACTGCATTCACCCCAAACCCCCACACCATTACAACACTGCATTCACCCCCAAACCCCCACATCATCACAACACTGCATTCACCCCAAACCCCCACACCATTACAACACTGCATTCACCCCCAAACCCCCACATCATCACAGCACTGCATTCACCCCCAAACCCCCACATCATCACAGCACTGCATTCACCCTCATACCCCCACATCATCGCAACCCTGCATTCACCCCCAAACCCCCACATCATCACAGCACTGCATTCACCCCAAACCCCCACATCATCACAGCACTGCATTCACCCCAAACCCCCACACCATTACAACACTGCATTCACCCTCATACCCCCACATCATCGCAACCCTGCATTCACCCCCAAACCCCCACATCATCACAGCACTGCATTCATCCCCATACCCCCACATCATCACAGCACTGCATTCACACCCAAACCTGCACAATCATCTTGATACACACCCTGTACTGCTGTTGAAAGTTTGGCCTCAACCTCCGGCCCTTGCATTGATCCATACAATGAGAAGGCAATCGAAAATAGACAATAGACAATAGGTGCAGGAGTAGGCCATTCGGCCCTTCGAGCCAGCACCATCATTCATTATGATCATGGCTGATCCTTCAACGTATTAGGAGGCTTCAACTTCCTAGCCTTATAAAGTCATACAGCTTCAGTCCAAACAGTCCATGCAGACCATCATCCCATACTATACTCATGCCACCTGTGTATGTTTGGCCCATATCCCTCTCAACCTTTCCTATTCATGTACTTACCCACAGCTTTTCAACCTTGTAACTGTATGTCCTTGTCCCTGCTGACTACATCTGCGGGAAGTGCACCCAACTCCAGCTCCTTGAAAACCGCGTTAGGGAACTGGAGCTGGAGCTGGATGAACTTTGGATCATTCGGGAGGCAGAGGGGGTCATTGAGAGGAGTTACAGGGAGGTAGTCACTCCTCAAGTACAGGAAAAAGGCAGATGGGTTATGGTCAGGGGACGGAAAGGGAACCGGCAGGCAGTGCAGGGATCCTCTGTGGCCATTCCCCTCAACAATAAGTACACCGTTTTGGATACTGTTGGGGGGGATGACTTACCAGGGGAAAGCAGTGGGGCACAGGTCTCTGGCACAGAGTCTGTCCCTGCTGCTCAGAAGGGAAGGGGGAAGAGGAGCAGAGCAGTAGTCATTGGGGACTCCATAGTTAGGGGGACAGATAGGAGGTTCTGTGGGGACGAGAGAGATTCACGGTTGGTGTGTTGCCCCCCAGGTGCCAGGGTGCATGATGTCTCTGATCGTGTTTTTGGGATCTTTAAGGGGGAGGGGGAGCAGCCACAAGTCGTGGTCCACATTGGCACCAACGACATAGGTAGGAAGAACGTTGGGGATTTAAGGCAGAAATTCAGGGAGTTAGGATGGAAGCTGAGAGCTAGGACGAACAGAGTTGTTGTCTCTGGTTTGTTGCCCGTGCCATGTGCTAGTGAGGCGAGGAATAGGGAGAGAGACGAGTTGAACACGTGTCTACAGGGATGGTGCAGGAGGGAGGGTTTTGGATTCTTGGATAATTGGGACTCTTTCTGGGGTAGTTGGGACCTCTACAAGCAAGATGGTCTTCACCTGAACCAGAGGGGTATCAATATCCTGGGGGGGAAATTTGCTAAGGCTATTTGGGTGGGTTGAAACAAATTCAGCAGGGGGATGGGCACCAAAATTGTAGTTCGAGTATAGAAAAGGTTGAGAGTAGGGTGGTCCGAAATAAAGGTTCAGGGAAGCAAGATGGCAACGGCAAGCAAGAAGTTGGTTTGAAGTGTGTCTACTTCAATGCCAGGAGCGTCCAAAATAAGGTGGATGAACTTGCAGCATGGGTTAGTACCTGGGACTTCGATGTTGTGGCCATTTCAGAGACATGGATAGAGCAGGGACAGGAATGGTTGTTGCAGGTTCCGGGATTTAGATGTTTCAGTAAGAACAGAGAAGATGGTAAAAGGGGCAGAGGTGTGGCATTGTTGGTCAAGGACAGTATTTCAGTTACAGAAAGGATGTTTGAGGACTCGTCAACTGAGATAGTATGGGCTGAGGTTAGAAACAGGAAAGGAGAGGTCACCCTGTTGGGAGTTTTCTACAGGCCTCTGAATAGTTCCAGAGATGTAGAGGAAAGGATAGCAAAGATGTTTCTCGATAGGAGTGAGACAGACAGGGTAGTTGTCTTGGGGGACTTCAACTTTCCAAATATTGACTGGGAACACTATAGTTCGAGTACTATAGATGGGTCAGTTTTTGTCCAGTGTGTACAGGAGGGCTTCCTGACACAGTATGTAGATAGGCCAACAAGGGGCGAAGCCACATTAGATTTGGTACTGGGTAATGAGCCCGGCCAGGTGTTATATTTGGAAGTAGGTGAGCACTTTGGTGATAGCGATCACAATTCTGTTATGTTTACTTGAGTGATGGAAAGGGATAGGTGTATACCACTGGGCAAGAGTTATAGCTGGGGGAAAGGCAATTACGATGAGATTAGGCAAGATTTAGGGAGCATAGGATGGGGAAGGAAACTGCAGGGGATGGGCACATTAGAAATGTTGAGCTTAATCAAGGAAAAGCTCCTGTGTGTCCTAAATAAGTATGTCCTTGTCAGGCAGGGAGGAAGCTGTAGAGCGCCGGAGCCGTGGTTTACGAAGGAGGTGGAATCTCTGGTCAAGAGGAAGAAGAAGGCTTATGTTAGGATGAGATGTGAAGGCTCAGTTAGGGCACTTGAGGGCTATGAGGTGGCCAGGAAAAACCGAACGAGAGAGCTCAGAAGAGCCAGGAGGAGACATGAGGAGTTGTTGGCGGATAGGATCAGGGTAAACCCTAAGGCTTTTTATCGGTATTTAAGGAATAAAAGAATGACGAAAGTAAGATTAGGCCCAATCAAGGATAGTAGTGGTAAATTGTGTGTGGAATGAGATGAGATAGGGGAAGCGCTAAATGAATATTTTTCAACAGTATTTACTCTAGAAAACGACAATGTTGTCAAGGAGAATACTGAGATACAGGCAATTAGACTAGGTGGGATTGAGGTTCACAAGGAAGAGGTATTAGAAATCCTTCAGAGGGTGAAGATAGATAAGTCCCCTGGGCTGGATGGGATTTATCCTCGGATCCTCTGGGAAAACAGGGAGGAGAATGCTGAGCCTTTGGCATTGATCTTTAACTCATCATTGTCTACAGGAATAGTGCTAGATGACTGGAGGATAGAAAATGTGGTTCCCTTGTTCAAGAAGGGGAGTAGAGACAACGCTGGTAATTGGAGACCAGTGAGCCTTACCTCAGTTGTTGGTAAAGTGTTGGAAAAGGTTATAAGGGATAGGATTTATAATCATCTAGAAAAGAATAAATTGATTAGGGATAGTCAGCACGGTTTTGTGAAGGGAAGGTCGTGCCTCACAAATCTTACTGAGTTCTTTGAGAAGGTGACCAAGCAGGTAGATGAGAGTAAACCGGTTGTTGTCTTGTCTATGGATTTCAGCAAGGCGTTCGATAAGGTTCCTCACAATAGGCTATTGTACAAAATGTGGAGGAATGGGATTGTGGGAGATATAGCAGTTTGGATTGGAAATTGGCTTGCTGAAAGAAGACACAGGGTGATAGTTGATGGGAAATGTTCATCCTGGAGACCAGTTACTAGTGGTGTACTGCAAGGGTGGGTGTTGGGTCCACTGGTGTTTGTCATTTTTATAAATGTCCTGGATGAGGGCGTAGAAGGATGGGTAAGTAAATTTGCAGACGACACTAAGGTCGTTGGAGTTGTGGATAGTGACGAAGGATGTTGAAGGTTGCAGAGAGACATAGATAAGCTGCAGAGCTGGGCTGAGAGGTGGCAAATGGAGTTTAATGCGGACAAAATGTGAGGTGATGCACTTTGGTAGAAGTAACCGGAAGGCAAAGTACAGGGCTAATGGTAAGATTCTTCGTAGTGTAGATGAGCAGAGAGATCTCGGTGTCCATGTACACAGATCCTTGAAAGTTGCCACCCAGGTTGACAGGGCTGTTAAGAAGGCAGACAGTGTTTTAGCTTTTATTAATAGAGGGATCGAGTTGCAGAACCAAGAGGTTATGGTGAAGCTGTACAAAACTCTGGTGTGGCCGCACTTGGAGTATTGTGTACAGTTCTGGTCACTGCATTATAAGAAGGATGTGGAAGCTTTGGAAAGGGTGCAGAGGAGATTTACTAGGATGTTGCCTGGTATGGAGGGAAGGTCTTCCGAGGAAAGGCTGAGGGACTGGAGGCTGTTTTCATTAGAGAGAAGAAGGTTGAGAGGTGACTTAATTGTTACATATAAAATAATCAGAGGGTTAGATAGGGTGGATAGGGAGAGCCTTTTTCCTAGGATGGTGACGGCGAGCACGAGGGGGCATAGCTTTAAATTGAGGGGTGAAAGATATAGGACAGATGTCAGAGGTAGTTTCTTTACTCAGAGAGTAGTAAGGGAATGGAATGCTTTGCCTGCAATGGTAGTAGATTCGCCAACTTTAGGTACATTTAAGTTGTCATTGGATAAGCATATGGACATACATGGAATAGTGTAGGTTAGATTGGCTTGAGATCGGTATGACAGGTCGGCACAACATCGAGGGCCGAAGGGCCTGTACTGTGCTGTAATGTTCTATGTCCTATGTTGGTTGGAAAGACCATGAAAGCAGACTCATGAGAAACTTTGAAAAGAGAATTGGATGCAAACTCGAAAAAATACAAAAAATATTGTTCACTCAATGGGGAACACGTTGGTAAGAGTGTTCTGAGGAAGGGTCACTGGACTCTGATTTTCTCTCCACAGATACTGTCAGACCTGCTGAACTTTTCCAGCAATTTCTGTTTTCGTTCCTGATTTACAGCATCCACAGTTCTTTTGGTTTTTAAGAGTGGGACTAATTGGATTATTCTTTTTTTATGATCAATGATAGGCATAATGGGCTGAATGGCCTCCACTATGTTCTATGTTCTATGTATTCACACCTACCACCTTGGTTGCGATTTGTTCCACACACTAACCACTCTAAGCTTCCCCCTCATGTCCTTTTTAAATCTTTCTCGACTCACCTTAAGTGAGTTTTGCGAAGATTTGCAGCTCAGGTTGAGGTTCTAGATGTTCCATTATTAATTCAGCCCCATTTCCAAAATGCTATTTAACACCCTTCTCAATATGTGCTGCCAGTTTGGTTGTGTGAACATGTTCACAGCTTTAATCTTATTAAAAAGATTTACCACAATGTTTTTGGCAATAAAAACTGAAAGAACTGGGGATGCAAACTTACAAACGAGCTGGAAGGTTCGTTTTCAGACGTTTCATCACCATTCTAGGTAACATCATCAGTGAGCCTCCGGTGAAGCACTGGTGTAATGTCCCGCTTTCTATTTATAAGTGTCTGCCCCCGAGTTCTGAACTCCTCCACCCTGGGGAAAACACCCTTGTCATTCACCATTTCTATGCTCCTCATGATTTTCTCAACCTCCAAAAGATCACTCCTTAAGCTCCTCGGTTCCCAATCCTTCCAGCCTACTTTTATATCTCAAACCCTTCACTCCTGACAACAACAAGATCAGAAGTTGCTGGCACAGCTCAGCAGGTCTGAAAGCATCTGTGAGGAAAATCAGAGTTAACGTTTTGCTTCCTTAGAACTTCTGTTTTTGTTCCTAAATTACAGCATCTCCAGTTCTTTCAGTTTTTATTGGCGAAAACATTGTGGTAAATCTTTTTAATAAGATTAAAGCTGTGAACATGTTCACATAATCAAACTGGCAGCACATATTGAGAAGGGTGTTAAATAGCATTTTGGAAATGGGGCTGAATTAATAATGGAACAAATGCACAGAAGCAGTTTGAGATGAATCACTGGTTAGGGCTAAACTGATGTATTGTGGTCAATATTAAAACAGACACTTTAGAAAGAATATCTAGGCTTTGGAGAGGATGCTGCGCAACGTTTTTCAGGAATGATGATCTTCAGTTCTGGGGAAAGTCTGGAGAAGCTGGGATTGTCATCCCTAAAGGAGAGAGGGTGAATAGGGAGATTTAACAGGCTGTTCAAAATAACCTTTAAAATGTTGCAAACACATGGACAAATTCATGAACTTAGGGACACAGGAACAGGAATAGGCCATTCCGCCTGAAAAGCCTGTTCCATCATTCAATAGGATCATGGCTGATCTGTGGCCTTTGGCCCAGATCCTGTCATACTTTTGCTAAACAAAAATTTGTCTAGCTCAGATAGTTCTGGCCCGTGTGTGACTCCAGACCTGCAGCAACGTGGTTGACTGTTACCTCTCTCTGAAATGGCCGAGCAGATCAACATTAAGGGCAATTAGTGAAGGTAACAAATGTCAGAGACATTCACAACCCATGAGAGAATTGACATTGAAGTGCCAGTTTTGGTTGTGGTTTCAGTTACAGTTTCAGGTTTTGGTTGTGGTTTCAGTTTTGGTTTTGGCTTCAGTTTTGGCATTGATTTCTGTTTTGGTTTTGGTTTCAGTTTTGATTTTGCAAAGCCCTGTGGAGTGGGACTTCCACCCAACAGCTTTCAACGTCTGAAGCAGAAGTGCCGCCCACAGAGTCGTGACGGTGATCAAGTGTAGATTTGAAGAGCTCATTTCTCTTCAGTGCAAGAGGGATGTGATACAGAGTGTGGCGACAGAAAGGAGATTTGATTTTTTTTTAGTGTGATTTATGATGAGCCAGAATGCTCATAGTCCCTCTGGCTGGAGATGGCTATGGGATTTATAAAGTTTTGTGATGAACTGCAGTGCTTCTGATTCTTAATGACTACTCCCTGGGCTGGAATGGCCTGTCGCTTCAAACCCATTTACCAGAGAATTCATCATTGTTAATCTTGCCACTGATTAGGATTCATCAGGACTATGATTGTGTTAAAATTTAAAGAGCTATGATTAGACTACTTCAAATTATTGCTGTGTGTTATATTATCATTTATCACTGAATTTTTTTAACTTGCTTTTCTGGTAATACTGAGGAGGGATTTTATACATTAATGATGATGAAGAAGGTCATTGTCAGTCCTTATGGCTCCTAAGAATCTTTTGATTACTTGATACTAAGTTAATTTCCTCATTGGAACTGAAATCACAAAGTAAATATTCCACTGAATATTCAGAGGAGTGATTAAAATTGTGTTAGCAGAAAAACTGGAGTGAAGGAACTTTTTCTTTATTCATTAATGGGATGAGGGTGTCGCTGGCCAGGCAGCATTTATTGTCCATCCCTAATTACCCAGAGGGCAGTTTAGAGTCAACCACGTTGCTGTGGGTGTGGAGTCACATGTAGGCCAGACCAAGAAAGGATGGCAGTTTCCTTCCTTGAAGGACATTAGTGAAGCAGATGGATTTTTCCCCAACAAGCAACAATGGATTCATGGTCATTGTTAGACTCTTAATTACAGAATTTATTGAATTCAAATTCCACCATCTGCCTTGGTAGGATTTGAATCTGGGTCCTCAGAATGTTGCCTGGTCTCTAGACTAACAGTCCAGCCATAATGCCACTAGGCCATTGCCTCGCCAACTTCAGAAGGTTGAGGTGCTCAATGAGGTTACAAAGATAGGGAGGGATGAGCCCACAGAGAGGTTTGAAAGTAGAGGGATTGCAAATTTCAAAGTGAAGGCATTGGAGAACTGCATTGCAAGAGATTACTGTCTTCTCTCTCACCCCCATCCTCCCAATTATGTCACCTTTATAAATATGGCCTGCCTCAGCATGCAGTTAAGTAGTTTTAACAATGTAAATCATAGGGCAAGACTTGGCCAAGGCACATAGTGTCATACAGCACTGAACCAGCCCCTTTTGTTCAACTCTTCCATGTTGACGAAACATCCCACTCTGACCTAGTCCCATTTGCCAGCATTGGCCTATATCCCTCTTAACCCTTCCTATCCATATACCCATCCAGAAGCTTTTTAAATGTTGTAATTGTATCAGCCTCTGCCACTTCCTCTGGCAGCTCATGCCATACATGCACCACCCTCCTGTGAAAAAATTGCGCCTCACGCCCCTTTAAAATCTTTTTCCTCTCATTTGTAACCTATGTCCTCTAGTTTTGGACTTCCCCATCCCTGGGAAAAAGACCTGACTATTCACCCTACCCATGTCCCTCATGATTTTAGAAGCCTCTATAAAGTCACCCCTCAGCCTTTGATGCTCCAGGGAAGAAAATTCATCAGCCAATTTATACAAAGCAAGATCCCACAAAAGATCAATGTGTTGATGGCCAGAGAGGGTGGTTGGAACCTGCTAGGCCAATGGTCAGAAATCTGGGACAACCCTGTGAGCAGATGAGGGAGGTCTTTCTTGATGTTTGAGGCTTTGTGATGAGATTCTCACTCGGGAGCAGTAAACTGCCTTTATTGCCCTGATTAACATGGAATCTCACCCGATGACCGTGCAGTCTCCCAATCTCCGTCCCACTGGATAGAAAGTAGATGCTGGGTATTCCCAGTGTGCAAGTTGGAGCAGGTACCTGGTGACTCAAGCTCATAGCTCGCACTTCGACAGCTCGGTCTGACACACCAGTCACCACCCTCCCAGGGCACATTTACAGGCAGCAGCCCCACACAAACCACTGCCCCCAACCCCCTCACCAACCATGATTCTGGTCATGTGTGCTCACTAACACCAACATGAGGGTAGATTGATGATGGCAGCTGGTTCTCAGCCTATCCTGCAGGGAGGGGAACCTGTCTACTCCACTGAATCAACACTTCAGACCAATCCCAGTCTCACAGCTTGACACCTTCATCTGACCAATCAGAGCAAGCTCTCAGCTCGATCCTCCAGCTGGTGGAATAAATCATGGCTCATGGCTGATCCACATCATTTAATACACTTGCTGAACAAATAATCTGTCACACTCTGTCTGAAAATTTTCTTTCACTCCCCCAGTAGACTCAAACCTTAAATACTTGGCTCCATGTCAGTGCTTACTTGCCAAATAAATTCCTTTCCAGCCCCTCTCTTCCTCACTGTAACAGCATATCCTCCCATGCTTCACTCCCTCGTGCGTTTATCCAAATCCTCCTTCAATGAACTGACCACTTCCTATGTGAATCACAGGCACTTTCTCATAGAATCCCTACAGCGTGATGAGCACCCAACCCAGACCCAATCCATGTATTTCCCATTGGCTAGCCCACCTGAACTGCACATCCTGCGACATAATGAGCAATTTAGCATGGCCAATCCAGGCAGACTGCATGTACCTGAACTGTGGGAGGGAACTGGCCCACCTGGAGTAAACCTGGACAGACAGCCGCCTGAGGCTGGAATTGAATCCAGGTCCCTTGTGCTGCAAGTTAGCAGTGCTAACCGCTGAGCCACTGTGCTGCCCCATTCACAATCCATACAGAACCTTGTCCTGAATTCCTGATTGCATTTCTAAACTATTCATTCACAAGATTTGGGGGTTGCTGCCTGAACCAGTATTTATTGCCCATTCCTCGTTGCCCCTTTAGAAGCTGGTGGTGGCCATGTGCAGTAGGTTGATCCACAATGCTCTTATGGAGAGAATTCCAGGATTTTGACCAGGTGACAGTGAAGGTACAGCGATATATTTCCAAGTTATGCTGGTGAGTGGCCTGGAGGGGAACCTTGTTACTGAGTATCTTAGGTTCATGAACCGTCTCGGAAACATGCTCCATGTATCTTCCCTCTCAAACCGTTTTATAATTTTCTTGGCTGCCTCTGTTCTTTCTTTTCCTCAGCTCCAGCCTCTTCAGGCGTTCCTGAAGGTATAATCTCTCCATTCTGGTATTATCCCAATGAAACCTTTTGACAGCTGCTCCAGAGGCTTAATATATTTGTGTAATTGTGGAGTTGGGAAGCTAACCCCATGCTATGTCTGTCTGGAAGTATTTGACAGGGACAGTGTCGAGGAAGCTTCACTCTGTATCTAACTCCATGCTATATCTTTGCTGGGAGTGTTTGATAGAGACATTGTATAAACAACAAAGAGCAGTACCAAACAGGAACAGGCCCTTCAGCCCACAAAGACCGTGCTGACCCATGATGCCTTTCTAAATCAAAAACCTTTTGCCTCTATGCAGTCCATATCCCTCTATTCCCTACTTATCCATGTATCTGTCAAGATGCCTCTTAAATGTTGCTAAATGTATCCTCCCCCTCCGTCTCTGGCAGGTCATTCAGGTACTTACAACTCTAAAAAAAAACCTGCCTCTGCCATCGCCCTTAAACTTATCTCCTCTTGCATTAAACCGATGACCCCTAGTAATTGACATTTCAACCCTGAAAAAAAGACTGACTATCTATTCTATCCACGCCCCTCGTCATTTTGTAAACTTCTACCAGGTCATCTCTTATCTTTCAACGTTCAACTGTAAACAAAGCAAGTTTGTTCAATCTCTTCCGCATTGCTAATGGCCTCCAAACCAGGCAACATCCTGGTAAATCTTTTCTGTACCCTCTCCAAAACCTCCACATCCACTTGGCAATGTGGTGACCAGAACTGTGCACAATATCCCAAATGTGGCCTAATCAAAGTTCTATACAGCTGCAACGTGACTTGCCAATTTTTATACACTATGTCCTGGCCAATGAAGGCAAGCATGCCACATACCTTCTTGACCACCTTATCCACGTGTGTTGCCACTTTCAGGGAACTGTGGGCCTGTATGCCTAGATCCCTCTGTATGTTGATGCTACTGAGGGTTCTCCCATTTACTCTATACCTCCCCCCGGCATTAGATCTCCCAAAATGCATCACTCCACATTTTTTCTGGATTAAACTCCATCTGCCATTTCTCTGCCCAACTCTGCAGACTATCTATAGCTTGCTGTGTCTTCCCGCAATCCTCCTCACCATCCACAGCTTCCCCTGACTTTGTGTCATCTGCAGACCGCCTTCTACTCATTTCTATATATTATAGACAATAGGGGTCCCAGTGGATCCCTGTGGAACACCACTGGTCACAGACGTCCAGTCTGAAAAACACCCTTCCAGTGCTAATCTCTGTCTTCTTTGGCTAAGTCAGTTCCATATCCATCTTACCAGTGCACCACAGTTCGCATGTGACTTCAGCTTTTGTATTAACTTGCCATGAGGGATCTTGTGAAATGCCTTGATAAAGTCCATATTTAGATCACCCTGATCTCATCAATCATCTTTGTCACTTCCTCAAAAAACCGCATCAGGTTTGTGAGACACAAACTACCCCGCACAGAGTCATGCTGCCTATCGCTAATAAGTCCATTTTATTTTCAAATGTGAGTAAGACCCCATTGCTCCTTATATACGAATAAAATGCCTTGGGATTTTCCTTAATTCTGTTTGCCAAAGATATTTCATAGCTCCTTCTAGTCTTCCTAATTCCTTGTTTGAGTTCTTTCTTGGCAGCTTTGTATTCTTCAAGGGCTCTGTCTGTCATCAGTTTCTTAAAACTTACATTTGCTTTTTGTCTCTTTATGACTAAACTTTCAATTTCTCTTGTTATCCAATATTCTAGAATCTTGCCATCCTTATTTTGACAGGAACATGCTAGTTCCAAATTCAAACCAACTGGCCTGTAAAAGATTGCTACATGCCAGATGTGGATTTACCCTCAAACAACTGCCTCCAAACTACATTTCCCCGGCTCCTGCCTAGTATTGTGGTTGTTAGCATTCCCACAATTTAGTACTTTCACCCGAGAACTACTGTTACCCTTATCCATAAGTTACTTAAAACTTACAGAATTATGGTCACTGTTCCCAAAATACTCCCCCACTGAAACTTCGATCATCTGGTCGGGCTCGTTTCTTAGTACCAGGTCTGGAGTGGGCACTTTCGTAGTTGGATTATTTACATAAGTTTTCAGAGACTACGGCCAATGAGACTTAGAAGAACAGAAAGGGAGAGGTTGCTGAACATGGAGGGACTGGCAGTCTATTTTAATGCAAAAAATATAATAGGGATGGACTAATCACGTTCAGTGTTACAGTGTGTTATGGTGTCAGATTTAGAAGTTGCGATTTAAAAGGATGTTATCACCTACCTGATAAACCTCCCACATCCATTTTTTTCAGGTTCTTTGCTTCCAGAATGACGACTGTTAATTTTCCAGCTGTTGGGACATACCGAAGAGAGAAGCAAATGTCGCCCAACTTCTCCTGCTGAGAATGCAAACAAACAGGTAGGCACAGATTTTAGAATCACATCAATAAACCATGGATCCATTCTATCGCTTCACCGCAACAATTACACGGACTCCTGATCACCCACCAGCCCCTGGCTATGTCACTTCTTGTTGGGTTTTCTTCTGGATGGATCTTTAGGATCTATGTGTGGCAGGGACTTCCGAAACTGAATGCTGGGAATGGTGTGGGATGCCGATCGCTGTGGGTGGACCCTAAGAGAGGCTGTGCAGCTTCAAGGGAACATTGGCTCCGGGTCCACACATCTCGATTTTAACAACAGGCTTATCCCTGCTTTCTAAACCTTCTACAGCCTTGCCAATTCCCGCACCCCATTGTGTCCTCCTGTCCGACCATCTTCCAGGATCTCTGCACACTCCCACATGTGGCCGTTTCTCACCACACGCTGTATCTGAGTAGAGAGCTCACTTTCATCTCTCTCTCTCTCTCTGAAGCAGATGATCGTACATTAATTTCTACTCCAGACATTTGACTGTGACTGGCACCTACCGGAGTGGGGCGGGGGGGGGGGGGGGGGGGGCGCGATGGGTGTCATGTGTGAGATCTGTTAGTTGTGCCCACAAAAATACATCAGGGCAGTCCCCAATACCCCTGATGCAGGATCTTGCCTGGGCATATGGAATTCAGGAACAGATTCTGGGAAATTCGATACATGTGAATTATTCCTGTCATGGCCAGTGATAGAGTTGGGTGAGCATTGAATGAGAGGGGAGCCATGGGATAGGGTAGATAGTTAATTAGACAAATTAGGGATGATATGGCAAGAAGCCTCACAAGTCCTCATGGGGAGAAACCCCTTGTGAAACTCAATGAAATTGACACAAAGTCAGAATATCACAAGCCTCAGCTCAGAGTTTTTGATGACAGAGACCTCAAACCTAACAGCCAGCTCCTGGTCTAAAGGGCAACAGCTTCCCTTCCCTCTCTCTTCCCCGTCCTCATCCCTCTCTCCTCCCCCATCCCCCTCCTGTATACATCAGAGACTTAGACAACAACAAACTCAAATTCCTGGAGAAACATCACCGCCACAGAATCCTGCAAATCCCTTGTCAGGATCACAGAAACATAGCAAATAGGAACAGGAGGAGGAGGCCGTTCAGCCCTTCAAGCCTGTTTTGTCATTCAATACGATCATGGCTAATTATCCTACTCAATCCCCTGTTCCTGCTTTCACATCCATGCCCTTTGATCTCTTTAGCCCCGAGAACTAACTCTAACTCTATGTTGAACAAATTCAACGTTCTGGCCTCAGTCGCTTTCTGTGGCAGAGAATCCCACAGGCTCCCCACTCTCTGGGCGAAGACATTTCTCTTCATCTCAGTCCTTATATGATTTACGCCATATCATTCTGCTCAATACCTGCTTCATTCTCTCTATTTCTTTCTGTCTTACCCTTTCTAGCATCCCTTCTTTCATTTTCCCTCTCCCTTTTTCCATGTAACATTCACTCTTTCCTCTTTCCTTCTATCATTTTTTATCATGCTCTCCCTCCCTGTCTTGGATAACAAGGTGCAGAGCTGGGTGAACACAGCAGGCCAGGCAGGATCATAGGAACAGTACAGCTGACGTTTCGGGCCTAGACCCTTCTTCAGAAATGATTTCTGAGCTGTGCTCATCCAGATCTACACCTTGTTATCTCGGATTCTCCAGCATCTACAGTTCCTATCATCTCTGAAACAATTTTGACCTCCCTGTCTTATCTCCTTTTCTCTCTCTCATCTCGCCATCTTCCTCTCCCTCTCTGTTTCCCTCTCAATCTACTTTTGTCTCTTTTCCCATCCATCTCCCTTTCTTTTTTACACTATATTTCTCCCCTAAATCCCTAACTCTCTTGCAGTCCATCACAATGCTGGAGTGGCCTCTCTCATTGGCTTTTGTCACGGCGTTCAGTCTTGGCTGCTAATACTTTTCAACATCTCACCAGCCCTGTGCAAGCTCGTGCATGAAAAAGATTAATTTTTATCAGAGCTGCACACTGATAATACTGCCTGTGATAGCAAAGATGTGATTGGAGCTGTGCTCTGGCAGGGTATGTTGACTGATTAAACACAGTGGTTTTAAACATGCAAAACAAAATTCAATCTGAGAGGCTTATTAATAATAGGACAAAAAGAAAACAAGTCAATAGGCTAAGATAATAAAGTGTGAAGCTGGGTGAACACAGCAGGCAAGCAGCATCTCAGGAGCACAAAAGCTGACGTTTCGGGCCTAGACCCTTCATCAGAGAGGGGGATGGGGAGAGGGTTCTGGGATAAATAGGGAGAGAGGGGGAGGCGGACCGATGATGGAGAGAAAAGAAGATAGGTGGAGAGAGCATAGGTGGGGAGGTAGGGAGGGGATAGGTCAGTCCAGGGAAGACGGACAGGTCAAGGAGGTGGGATGAGGTTAGTAGGAAGGAAATGGAGGTGCGGCTTGGGGTGGGAGGAAGGGATGGGTGAGAGGAAGAACAGGTTAGGGAGGCAGAGACAGGCTGGGCTGGTTTTGGGATGCAGTGGGGGGAAGAGAAGAGCTGGGCTGGTTGTGTGGTGCAGTGGGGGGAGAGGACAAACTGGGCTGGTTTTGGGATGCGGTGGGGGAAGGGGAGATTTTGAAGCTGGTGAAGTCCACATTGATACCATTGGGCTGCAGGGTTCCCAAGCGGAATATGAGTTGCTGTTCCTGCAACCTTCGGGTGGCATCATTGTGGCACTGCAGGAGGCCCATGATGGACATGTCATCTAAAGAATGGGAGGGGGAGTGGAAATGGTTTGCGACTGGGAGGTGCAGTTGTTTATTGCGAACCGAGCGGAGGTGTTCTGCAAAGCGGTCCCCAAGCCTCCGCTTGGTTTCCCCAATGTAGAGGAAGCCACACCGGGCGCAGCAACTCTTAGTACTGTAGATGAGCAGAGAGATCTCGGTGTCCATGTACACAGATCCTTGAAAGTTGCCACCCAGGTTGACAGGGCTGTTAAGAAGGCATACAGTGTTTTAGCTTTTATTATTAGAGGGATCGAGTTCCGGAACCAAGAGGTTATGGTGAAGCTGTACAAAACTCTGGTGCGGCCGCACTTGGAGTATTGTGTACCGTTCTGGTCACCGCATTATAAGAAGGACGTGGAAGCTTTGGAAAGGGTGCAGAGGAGATTTATTAGGATGTTGCCTGGTATGGAGGGAAGGTCTTACGAGGAAAAGCTGAGGGACTTGAGGCTGTTTTTCTTAGAGAGAAGAAGGTT
Organism: Stegostoma tigrinum; assembly: GCF_030684315.1. Lineage (NCBI taxonomy): Eukaryota > Metazoa > Chordata > Chondrichthyes > Orectolobiformes > Stegostomatidae > Stegostoma > Stegostoma tigrinum. The sequence continues at coordinate 61,180,539 of NC_081371.1, forward strand.
GAGAGGTGACTTAATTGAAACATATAAAATAATCAGAGGGTTAGGTAGGGTGGATAGGGAGAGCCTTTTTCCTAGGATGGTGACGGCAAGCATGAGGGGGCATAGCTTTAAATTGAGGGGTGAATGATATGGGACAGATGTCAGAGGTAGTTTCTTTACTCAGAGAGTAGTAAGGGAATGGAACGCTTTGCCTGCAACGGTAGTAGATTCGCCAACTTTAGGTACATTTAAGTCGTCATTGGATAAGCGTATGGACGTACATGGAATAGTGTAGGTTAGATGGGCTTGAGATCGGTATGACAGGTCGGCACAACATCGAGGGCCGAAGGGCCCGTACTGTGCTGTAATGTTCTATGTTCTATGAATTGCCCCCTCTCCCCACTTTTTACCACCTTGGGTTGTTACAACAAATGTTTAAAATTCCTGTCTAGCTAAGACACTATATCTCCGTCCAATTAAAATGTAATTAATTAATTAGTCCACCAGTCACAAGGTTTTCTTGAGTAAGAGATAGAGAATTTTATTGCTTGCTAGTCCTGAAATACTCCACAAACATACATGCACTCACACACACAGACAGATACACAGACAGATACACAAAAACACACACACTCAAACAGTTAAACACACACACGCGCGCGCACACACACACACACGCACACACTTTCTCTCACACACAGACACATGTACACAGTGTCTCTCTCTCTCTCTCTCCATCTCTCCCTCTCTCTCTCTCTCACACGCACACACACACGCACACAAATATACAGACAAACACACCGACACAAACACTCATGCACATACAGACACACATATACACATGCTGTCACATCCACACACACACAAGCACGCATGCGTACATAGATCTTCAGTGGTTTTAAGTTCTTGACAACATCAGTTCAATTTTACACCACAATTTGCATCGAGTTAAGATATGCAATGGTCACATGACCTGCATCATCACGTCAAGAACAGGCTGGAGGTATGATCAATATGTATTTTTGTGGCAAACTTTGGAAGTAATTGGATAAGTTGATAAGACTTTAGTCTCAGGATGTCAGGGTTCAGGTACAGATAGTAATAAAGAAGGCTAATGGGATACTACTGTTTATCATGAGTGAAATTGAATGTAAAAGTAACACTGTTACTGGGCTTTGGTGAGACCACATCTTAAAACTGTATGCATTGGCCTCATTAAGGAAGGGTGCAAATGTGTTGGGGGGTTTTAAGGGAGGTTTGTTGGATTGATCCGTGGGATGAGTCAGGTGTTTAATAAAGAAAGATTGGACAGATTGGGCTTGTTTCCACTGTGGTTTTGAGAGTGAGGGGTGTTTTGATTGAAGCGTATCAGATCCTAAATGGTCTGACCAAGGTGGATGTGGAAAGTATGTTTCCCCTTTGTGGGTCAGTCCAGAAACAGGGAACACTGTTTAAAATTAGCACAGAGATGGGGAGATGTTTATTCCACCAGAGGGTTGTGTGACTTTGGAACCCCCACCTGAGAAGGTAGTCAAAACAGGGTCATTGAAAATTTTAAAGAAGGATCAACTCTTGTGAGGCCAGGAATTGAAGTTTATCAGGGTAAATGGGAACGTGCAATTTGAAACATAATCGTAACAGCCATGATCATAGTGAATGGCGGAGCAGGCTCGAGGGGCTGAATAGCCTAATCATGCTCTTATTACCAATGTCGTTGTGTCCTTAGCTTTATAACCAAAAATGATGAAATTTTGTAACAACAGTTTGCACTAATGCAGTGTCCTAAATGTTGTAAAACTGCTACAAAAAATTAAGTAGACATTTGTTCACATAGAGAGTGGTGAGTATGGAATTCTCTGCCAGAACAGTAAATGTTGTCCAAGAAGGAGTTAGATAGAGTTCTTAGGGCTAAAGGGTATGGGGAAGAAAGTGGGAATGGGGGTCTGAGTTGGATGAACAGTCATGATCATACTGAATGGTGGAACAGACTCAAATGGTCTACCCATGCCCCTAGTTTCCGTGTTTCAGCAATTGTGCAATATTATTGTAACACAATTGGACAGTGCAGTGCGAAATCTGTGACCTTTACATCAATTTCTGATCTTGTCCAGTCCTGTGTTTGCTGTGGGGCTGCAGTGACGTTACTATTAAGTTTGACCAGCAGAGAATAAAGATCACTGTCTCCTCGGATTACATCGAGGAGTTGGAAGACTTTCTTGGAACTTGTTGCCAAACAACTAACAGCTTTTGGAGATAATGGGAACTGCAGATGCTGGAGAATTCCAAGATAATAAAATGTGAGGCTGGATGAACACAGCAGGCCCAGCAGCATCTCAGGAGCACAAAAGCTGACGTTTCGGACCTAGACCCTTCATCAGAGAGGGGGATGGGGAGAGGGAACTGGAATAAATAGTGAGTGAGGGGGAGGCGGACCAAAGATGGAGAGTAAAGAAGATAGGTGGAGACAGTATAGGAGGGGAGGTAGGGAGGGGATAGGTCAGTCCAGGGAAGATGGACAGGTCAAGGAGGTGGGATGAGGTTAGTAGGTAGGAAATGGAGGTGCGGCTTGGGGTGGGAGGAAGGGATGGGTGAGAGGAAGAACCGGTTTGGGAGGCAGAGACAGTTTGGACTGGTTTTGGGATGCAGTGGGTGGGGGGGAAAAGCTGGGCTGGTTGTGTGGTGCAGTGGGGGGAGGGGACGAACTGGGCTGGTTTAGGGATGCAGTTGGGGAAGGGGAGATTTTGAAACTGGTGAAGTCCACATTGATACCATTAGGCTGCAGGGTTCCCAGGCGGAATATGAGTTGCTGTTCCTGCAACCTTCGGGTGGCATCATTGTGGCACTGCAGGAGGCCCATGATGGACATTTCATCTAAAGAATGGAAGGGGGAGTGGAAATGGTTTGCGACTGGGAGGTGCAGTTGTTTGTTGCGAACTGAGCGGAGGTGTTCTGCAAAGCGGTCTCCAAGCCTCTGCTTGGTTTCCCCAATGTAGAGGAAGCCACACCGGGTACAGTGGATGCAGTATACCACATTGGCAGATGTGCAGGTGAACCTCTGCTTAATGTGGAATGTCATCTTGGGGCCTGGGATAGGGGTGAGGGAGGAGGTGTGGGGACAAGTGTAGCATTTCCTGTGGTTGCAGGGGAAGGTGCCGGGTGTGGTGGGGTTGGAGGGCAGTGTGGAGCAAACAAGAGAGTCACGGAGAGAGTGGTCTCTCCGGAAAGCAGACAGGGGTGGGGATGGAAAAATGTCTTGGGTGGTGGGGTCGGATTGTAAATGGCGGAAGTGTCGGAGGATGATGCGTTGTATCCGGAGGTTGGTAGGGTGGTGTGTGAGAACGAGGGGGATCCTCTTTGGGCGGTTGTGGCGGGGGCGGGGTGTGAGGGATGTGTTGCGGGAAATACGGGAGACGCGGTCAAGGGCGTTCTCGATCACTGTTGGGGGAAAGTTGTGGTCCTTGAAGAACTTGGACATCTGGGATGTGCAGGAGTGGAATGTCTTATCGTGGGAGCAGATGCGGCGGAGGCGGAGGAATTGGGAATAGGGGATGGAATTTTTGCAGGAGGGTGGGTGGGAGGAGGTGTATTCTAGGTAGGTGTGGGAGTCGGTGGGCTTGAAATGGACATCAGTTACAAGCTGGTTGCCTGAGATGGAGACTGAGAGGTCCAGGAAGGTGAGGGATGTGCTGGAGATGGCCCAGGTGAACTGAAGGTTGGGGTGGAAGGTGTTGGTGAAGTTTTTGTTTGCTGTGCCCTAACATTGTTGTTTTAAGTCTTCAAAGAGGCTATTCACAAGACTACTTCTCATTGATGTTTAGGTAGTAATGAGAGGCATAGGTGAGGTCTGTTCCCCAGGATAGCAGAGTCCAAAACTAGAAGGTATATGTTTAAGGTGAAAGAGAACGATATAAAAGGGACCTGAGAGATAACGTTTTCACCCAGAGGGTAAGGCATATATGGAGTGAACTGCCAGAGGAAGTGGTGGAGGTTGGTACAATTAAAAGACATTTGGATAGATACATGGATAGGAAAGGTTTAGAGGGATATGGGCCAAATGCAGGGAAATAGGACTGGTTCAGCTTAGGAAGTGTGGTTGGCATGGATGATAAAAACCAAAAAAACTGCGGATGCTGTCAATCAGGAACAAAAACAGAAGTTGCTGGAAAAGCTCAGCAGATCTGGCAGCAGCTGTGAAGAAAAAAACCCTGCATTTTGAGGAAGGGTTACCGGGCCAGAAACATTAACTTGGTTTTTTTCTTCACAGATGCTGCCAGACCTGCTGAGCTTTTCCAGCAACTTTGTTTTTGTTGGCATGGACGAGTTGGGTTGAAAGGTCTTTTTCCATGCTGTATGGCTCTGATTTTAAATTCTTAGTAAGAGACCACCAATGAGATCCTGTATTCTTTGATAATTACTGTGAAATTTTCCTACCAAAGTGCATCACCTCACACTTGTCTGCATTAAACTCCATTTGCCACCTCTCAGCCCAGCTCTGCAGCTTATCTATGTCTCTCTGCAACCTACAGCATCCTTCGTCACTACCCACAACTCCACCGACCTTAGTGTTGTCTGCAAATTTACTAACCCATCCTTCTACGCCCTCATCCAGGTCATTTATAAAAATGACAAACAGCAGTGGATCCAACACCGACCCTTGCAGTACACCACTAGTAACTGGTCTCCAGGATGAACATTTCCCATCAACTACTACCCTCTGTCTTCTTTCAGCAAGCCAATTTCCGATCCAAACTGCTATATCTCCCACAATTCCATTCCTCCGCATTTTGTACAATAGCCTATTGTGGAGAACCTTATCGAACGCCTTGCTGAAATCCATATACACCACATCAACTGGTTTACTCTCATCTACCTGTTTGGTCACTTTCTCAAAGAACTCAATAAGGCTGGTGAGGCACGACCTTCCCTTCACAAAACCATGCTGACTATTCCTAATCAATTTATTCTTTTCTAGATGATTATAAATCCTATCCCTTATAGCCTTTTCCAACACTTTACCAACAACTGAGGTAAGGCTCACTGGTCTATAATTACCAGGGTTGTCTCTACTCCCCTTCTTGAACAGGGAAACCACATGTGCTATCCTCCAATCATCTAGCACTATTCCTGTAGACAATGATGAGTTAAAGATCAATGCCAAAGGCTCAGCAATCTCCTCCCTGGCTTCCCAGAGGATCCTAGGATAAACCCCATCCGGCCCAGGGGACTTATCTATCTTCACCCTCTGAAGGATTTCTAATACCTCTTCCTTATGAACCTCAATCCCACCTAGTCTAGTAGCCTGTATCTCAGTATTCTCCTTGACAACATTGTCATTTTCTAGAGTGAATACTGTTGAAAAATATTCATTTAGCGCTTCCCCTATCTCATCTGACTCCACACACAACTTCCCACTACTGTCCTTGATTGGGCCTAATCTTAATTTCGTCATTCTTTTATTCCTTAAATACCGATAGAAAGCCTTAGGGTTTACCCTGATCCTATCCGCCAACAACTTCTCATGTCTCCTCCTGGCTCTCTGAGCTCTCTCTTTAGGTATTTCCTGGCTAGCTCGTAGCCCTCAAGCGCCCTAACTGAGCCTTCACATCTCATCCTAACACAAGCGTTAGCCCAGGAAGTGCTGGTTTTCACATTGACCTTGCAAAATCCAGAGTAATATGTGACAACTGACTGAGGAGTGCACCTTTGGAGCTTGGAGGAACTGGAGCTGGAAACTGTACTTAGATTGGGCACAACAAGATCCCAGCTGAGGTGAAGTGAAGATACTAACCTCCTCTTTCTCGGCTCCTTGCAGGTCCCTCCACTCCTCTGTTACATGGCCAAAATCCACAGTGTTCATTGGTACTTTCACCTCTCCAATGACATCATGTTTGGAGAATCGATCAAAGTCATACACAGCCATCACCAGGGTTTTCCCTCCCAGCTCGGAGTACGGAATCTGAGAAAACCGACAACAGGTCAGCCTGGGTGAGAAATTCACATTATACACCGACACAGAATGCATGAAACACAGCAACATTTGTCCACATTCCACCCTAGCTGGTCTACTTTGGAGGATATATTTCATAATGATAATTCTCCCAAGCCTGATCCCCTCTGTACTACAGTGATAGTAGGAACTGCCGATGCTCGAGGCTCTGAGATAACAGGGTGTGAGGCTGGATGAAGACAGCAGGCCAAGCAGCATCAGAGGAGCAGGAAAGTTTGACGTTTTGGGTCGAGACCCTTCTTCTGATGTGAAACGTCAAACTTTCCTGCTCCTCTGATGCTGCTTGGCCTGCTGTGTTTATCCAGCCTCACACCCTGTTATCCCTTTCTACTACCCCCATTTCCCCACCAGCTACCCTCAATTCCCTCCCAGCTCCTGATCCCCATCCCTCCCCTGCTACTTCCCTCCCACTGGGGGTAAATGGTGTAACGCTGTTCCCTCTGAGTCAGTCCTCCCCCAGGTTCAAGTCCCACCTCAGGTCATAACAGCAAATGAAGGTATGCCATGGGCAGTAATAGTCAGGACTTGCGGGGCTGAATGGCCTACTCTACATTCTTATAAAAATTTGTTTGGCCGGACAGAGCTCGTGGAAGCTACAGTAACAATTAGAAGACCCAAACACAGGTTCTTGCTGTGAGTAAGGGTCGCTGTCATTTTGAGCGTCCACCAGATACACTGAATCTCACTCTACATTCTTCACACAGCTCCATTACCCAGATCCTGGGTAGCTAGAGTTCTCATGTAGCCAGCATCTGAGATTCAGAATGGTGATTCCGGATGTTTGGGATCTGGTTAATTGGGACTTTACTGCATGAGCAATTAGAGGGAAATATAGGGTCTTAATTGAAGCCAGTTCCAGACTGACCGTCTCAATGAGGATAGAATCATCCACGGCAGCTGGTGACTGGTAGTTACAAACGGTCCTGGTGCTCATTTTTAGGACACACCTTCAGCTTGTGGCAGGGATGACCCAGCCAACGCTGGCATTCCTCAAACACCTGCCCGGTACCAGTAACCAGCATACTGAAATTTCTCCCGCTGTCAAGAAAATTCATAGCAGGCTCAAAACATTAACTCTGTCTCTCTCTGCACAGAGGCTGCCAGACCTGCTGAGTTTCTCCAGCACTTTCTGTGTCTGTATCAGGTGAAGAGGGGCTGGGAAATAGAACTGCTTGCTTGAACCTTTTGGAGTGAATGATGTGAGTCTAGTCACAGTATTACCGCAGTGTAATTGATGTAGCATCCAATCTCACTTACAAGGAGAGGCTCCCGGGGTGGGGTATGGGCAGGTATTAGAGTATCATTGTCATTTGTGGATTCAGATCTGCTGAGAACCTGAAACCAAATATTACCTTGAAGATGAAGGACTCATTGAAAACTGGATTCAGCGTCTTTCGGTGAACTTTGGTTTCATACTTTTTCTTCTTGTCGGGCAGTAAGAATACTTTCACATACGGGTCAGATGTTCCTCCCATGTCGAGAGCTGGGAGCTCAGCAGCTTGAATAACGCCCACGATGAGCTGTTAGTATGATACAAAACAAACAGCTCTCAGCAACAACCTGCATTGATTAGCACCTTTCATTTAATAAAATGTGTCAAGGCACCCCATGTCAACATTATCAGACACAAACTTGTGGGAGGCCCTATTAGGGGAAAGTAGTACAGGTGACCCAACCCCCCCAGCCCGTCTCTCCCCTAAATAAACATTCTCTGGTCAGTGCTACTCTACCACTCCTCTGTCCTCATTCTAGTCCAGTTCAACAGCCAGGTGTGTGACTGATTTGGCTCTGACTCTACTTAAAGATTCATAAAGGCCCACAGCACTGAAAAAGTCCCTTCAGCCCATCAGGTCTGCTTCTCTGAGGTACCGTTGCCCTCACCAATCCCCAAACTGGAAAACCAGCTTGTGTGATTATCTCAGGAGATATCTGCACTCTCTGCCTGGTTCCCTTGGACTGTCTGGTCATCAGCTATTCCTTTTCTGCCTGCACACCCTTAAGCCACAGCATGGCTACTTCCATAAGCTTGCAATCCGTTTGTCCTTTGCCTTGTGAATACACCAAAGTAACTTGTGTACTGAGCTCGAGCCGAGCTTGAGTTCTGAACCCCAGAGAACAACCTGGTGTCTTTTCCTTTTCCTGTAAATGTGTCCTTCTGAGACACATAAGTACATACATGATATCCTTTATTTCTGAAGCCATGTATTCCCCTCTGTTAAGCTGTCCTGCCATATTTTAACTGGAGGGCTGAGGCCATGTGGAAATAAGGAGGAGCAAGACCCTTGGAGCGATTAAAGCAGAGAAGTGAGAATTTGGAAATCAAGGAATCAATGAAAGTGGGAGATTCACATTGCAGTAAAACGATTTTCAATATTTTTGCAAATGATATTGGAAGCAATTCCTTCAAGTAAATTCTCTGTGTCAGACATTATCCAACTGGACCAATTGTAAATACTTGGAGCTTAGCAACGCCAGGGTCAAGCTGTTTAAATCAAACATCCCCTCCTGGATATGAAATTAGAGCCTAATCATTGACACAGATTAATGGATAACAAGTTCACCTGATCAGAAACTAATGTGACAAAACCAATTCTCAATCACGAATCTGTGATAATGGGAACTGCAGATGCTGGAGAATCCAAGATAACAAAGTGTGGAGCTGGATGAACACAGCAGGCCAAGCAGCATCTCAGGAGCACATCCTCTAGGTTCTACCCTAGAAAGGTTCTAGGCCCAAAACGTCAGCTTTTGTGCTCCTGAGTTGCTGCTTGGCCTGCTGTGTTCATCCAGCTCCACATTTTGTTATCTCAATCACGAATTTGATTAGATTAGATTAGATTCCCTACAGTGTGGAAACAGGCCCTTTGGCCCGACAAGTCCACACCGCCCCTTGGAGCATCCCACCCAGACCCATCCCCCTATAACCTACATACCCCTGAACACTATGAGCGATTTAGCATGGCCGATCCACCTAACCTGCACATCTTTTGACTGTGGGAGGAAACCAGAGCACCCGGAGGAAACTCACACAGACATGGGGAGAATGTGCAAACTCCACACAGACAGTCGCCTGAGGTGGGAATCAAACCCGGGTCCCTGGCGCAGTGAGGCTGCAGTGCTAACCACTGAACCACTGTTCCGCACATTAAAATCAATATCATGCTACTCATTGTGAGTGACAGCTGTCTTCACACAAACCTTATTGTACAAAGAAGTTGACTATCAATGTGAAGGGGCTGGTTAGCTCAGTGAGCCGTACAGCTGGTTTCTGATATAGAGTAGCACCAACAACATGGACTCAGTTCCCACGCTGGCTGAACTCACTGTGAAGGACTCTCCTTCTCAACCTCTCACCTTGCCTGAGGTGTGGTGACCCTCTAGTTCAACTCCAACAAGTTGGCTTTTTCTAACAAGAGAGCAGCCCTGTGGTGTAATCAGAGAATGTTAACCTTGCCTGTCCAATGTTTTGGAATATTAACTGCTGATTCATTCAATGACCAATGCTTCTTTGTATTTGGTTTGTTTAAAAATGAATGAAAGTTTGCACGAAAATTAATTGCACTTTTTGGTGTATTCCAAATGTCCCTCAATAACTCCGACACTACAAGCTGCACTGAGCTCTATTTTTAAACATGAAACTAATCTGATCTCCAGGATCTTCTGTAAGCCCCAGACACTGCAGACCTCACATGGTGCCTTTCTTCCTTCATGAAAACTTGAAATGAAATAGCTAGGAGGTTCCTGCTCAAACATAAATGCACTTCATTAATGGACCGATGGGAATGGCATTAACACAAGAGAGTTCAGATCAGACAGGCAAACCCATTTCAAGTACTTTGCAGTACCTTCCAGGACACAGATGAGAGCTGTCAGCTGGCCTGAGTGTTTCTATTATTGTTTCGTCCTGCAGTGGAAAGATCATTTAGTGAGGAAAGTCGATTCACTTTTAGGGCAAGTCAATTAGGAGTAGAATGCGCAAGTTTCCTAAGGACTGTGCTAACTCCTTCTTCAATAACGTTGTGTCATCTGCTGTTTGTCTCTGTTCATCAGAAAAGGAATTGCAGGTGAATTCAGGGACACTTTGTGGCCCAGAGTCTAAAATCAAGCAATGAGTGAATACAATGGGAGCTGCTTCTTCATCAGGCTTCTGTTCATTTGCTCAGATCCTAGCTCACTGGAGAGCATTTAGGAAAGTTGTTTATATTCATTGGTGTTTGTGCTATGTAACTTCTGGCTAATACTATTGGTTTTAAGCTGCCTCTGGATCAGGGCTTGAGTTGAGAGGAAGAAGCTGGGAGGCTGGCGTGATGGGCTGGGTGGGGTCTGCTTGAAACAAGACCCCATATCTTTCAGAAATATCATCTTTCATGGAGGATAGGGGGAAGAGACCACAGGTGACTAATGCTGCTGGCTCTGGCCAGAACAACATGCTGAAAATGAGATTGTCAAACTTAGAATGTTACAGTACCGAAGGTGAGAATTCACCCCATCATGTTTGTACCATCCTCCAAATGAGTCTCACTCTCCACCACGATCAAATACACATCCAGATCTCCTTTGAATCCTCCTCTGGAACTCCCCTCCACCTCTGTCCCAGGCAGTGCATTCCGAATCCTAACAACTCTCTGAGTAAAGGAGCTTCTCCCCATCTCACTGTCAGCTCTCTTGCTGACAGTAACATGGAGATCTTCGAGATAGATCGAAAGACCATGGCAGGACTACAAGAATGTTAAAAAAAAGCCTTGTTTTCTGTGTCCTCTTCAGTTGCTGCAAACATGTAGGCTCACAGGAGTTCACGTAAAATCAACTTTGATCAGCCAGATACCATGGTCGGATGGACGAAACGTGCCTCTTCACCCATCAGCTGAAGTTTTCTCAAATGGACAATTCTCGAGGGAGGCAATGACAATACAAAGATACCCTTTGACATGCTGACAATTGACATTAATGACTGGGGCGTTGCGGGTAGGCACTGGGGACCAGCCATCGTACATTGAGCTATGAAGAGGGAATGGATTGTTTAGGACGATGCTCACTGGAGTTTAGAAGAATGAAGGGTGATCTCATAGAAACCTGCAAAATTCTATCAGGTGTCCTGGAAGGATAATGTGGATTACCAGGGAGCCCTGAACCAGGGGTTGTGTTTTAAGGATATGAAATAGGCCATTTATAATTGAGATGAGAAATAATTTCTTCACCAAGAGAGGTGGGAGCCTGTGGAATTCTCTGCTGCAGATAGCAATTGAGATCAAAACATTGAACAGTTTCAAGAAGGAGTTAGATATAATTCCAGGGGCTAAAGGGACCAAGGGTATGGGGAGAAAGTGGGAACAGGATACTGGATTGGATGGTCAGCCAAGATTGTATTGAATGGTGGAGCAGGCTGGAAGGGCAGAATGGCCTACACCCGATCCTATTTTCACTGTTTGGGCATAATTGCTGAATGATGACATTGTGGTAGTCGAGAGGAAAAGCCATGAGTTGGTCTCCGGATTCCGCCACGCTGTGGGACTTTTGCTCCATGCTCAAAGATCTAAGAGTTGGGAATGAGCTGCCAGTGATGTGAAGACCTGAGACGGAAAATCATGAAGATGTGAAGGCGTCAGTTGGGAATTGAGGGAGGCCCGTTTACAATGATGACTGAGGCAGGATACCCAACATAGGGTTACCCTGTGCTTGTTAGTGGGTAGGCTGGCGAAAAGCCAGACTGTCCTGTATAAAATCATCCTTCTACCACTCCCTCACACCTTTTGACACATCTGTTCCTAACTATCTATCTATTGGCCTCTTATTGGTTAGGTATCCCCTTGTGGAGATATATAGAATCATGGAATCGAATCATAGAATTCCTGTAGTGTGGAAGTAGGCCATTCAGCCCATCGATCCACACCAAACCTCTGACAAGCATCCCAACCAGACCCACCCCCCTACCATATCCCTATAACCCTGCATTTCCCATGTCTAACCCAACCTAGCCTGCACATTTTCGGACACTACAGACAATTTTGCGTGGCCAATCCACCTAACATCGAGACAACTGGTTGGAGACCGTAAGGCCATAGAAAATAGGAACAGGAGTAGGCCATTCAGCCTGCTCCACCATTCAATAGGATCATGGCTGATCCAACATTCCTCAGGTCTACTTCCCTGCCTTTGCCCATAACCTTAAGTGTATTGTGACAAATCCTGAGGGTGGGATTTCGAAGATTTTCCAGCTCTTCATTAAGTGGCCAGCACTCAGACCCTTGTTTCATGTGATGGCCACTTTGGGAAGAAGGCCTGAACAATTTGAGCAGATATTCATCTCTGTAAGGGAGCATCAGTTGGATTAAGGCGTTGTCACGAATGGCCTTTCAGCAACGTTCACCTGGGAATCTGAGATTCAATTAACTCAAACTCTTTCTCCAAAGCCCATTGTTTGTTTTAAACTAAGACGTTTGGCAAACTAAGGCAGGAATAAAACCGTATTAAAGCCATGTTAAACATACACCACACTCACTGCAATTCCAAATCTGATAGCTTTGTTGAGGGGATAATGCTTGTCAACACTGTATCATTAGATAGCTACAGAAATCTGTTATGTTCTTAGGAGGAATTTCACCCCACCTGATTGTTCTGGAAGTCATAATCCAAAGAAAACTGCAGCTTCCCAAGTTTCTCCTCTTCCTTTTCTTCTTCCTTCCCTTCTGCAGTGAGGCCTGTCTCAACATCTTCATCATCATCCTTCAGAGCCTGTGGGTGGACAAGGCAAGTTAGAATACATTGCTCATTCCATTTGGTGGGAAGGCAGTGTTTGACGTGGCTGACAAGCTACTACCGACAGGCTGTAGATGATTTAATCTTTATAGCACAGGCAGAAGGTGTGACTTTGCTGTGCTGTTGTTAATGGAGGCTTTGAAACCAGCAAACAGCTTGAGCAAAGTGCACCATCCCACAGGGTCCCACAGGCAAGGAATTTAAATTTACAAGCGCAATCTGAAGCTGTTGAGCATTTCAGCCTGACATTAAACCAACTCAAATATTGCTGATATCCATATATGAAAATGGTAGACTGAATATGCTAATAGCAGGCAAGATGATTCTAGTTTAGCAGAATTCAGCCCAGCCTTACATGCGGTAACTGCAAACAATGTGAAATTTGTGCAACATTAATGTTCCTTTTCCTCTAAACAAAATTACAATCAATTTCGTTCTGAGAAAGATTTCAGTTTGTGGTTTCATCAATGGTTAGAGCTGGTATATGCTACCAGTTTAATTCTAAATAAAGCATAAATTCTACTTAAATACTGCTCCAGTTCCCAATTTTTAAATTCAAACCAACTTGAGATTTTTTGGATAAAAGTCTCATGAAATGTTTGGCATTGCACTTTTCTTTAGTGCCAATTGGATAATATGAGCAAAGACCAAGTATATTGTATTATCAACACCAATGAAATATCAAAACTGATCAGAAATTTAAATTAGCCTTCATTAAAGGGGAGGTGATGGTCTAGTGGTATTATAGCTGGTCCGTTAATCAAGAAATGCAGGTAATAATCTGGGGACCTGTGTTTGCATCCTACCACTGCTGATGGTGGTATTTGAATTCAAATTTTTAAAAATCTGGAATGAAGAATCTAATGATGACCTTGAACCCATAGCTGATTGTTGGAAAAGCCCATCTGGCTCACTAGTGCTCTTTGCGGAATGAATCTGCCATCCTTACCTGGTCTGGCCTACACGTGACTTCAGATCCACAGCAATGTGGTTGATTCTTAACTGCCCTCTGGGCAATTGGGAATGGGCAATAAATGTTGACCCAGCCAGTGACACCAACATCCCGTGAATGAATGAAAAAAAGCTAATGAAGTAAATGTTGGTCCTGTAGAAAATTATTTGGGGAATTAGTAATGGACTAAGGGGATGGAAGATGAATTGAATGGTCTTCACTAGAGAGGAAACAAGTAGCATTCCAGAAAAAGCAGCAAATCATAACTTGAAAGAATGGGAGAAACTGGCGAAAATGATAATTGCCAGGGAAATAGTACTAATTAAGATGGAACAGTGAGTTGGCAAGTCCTGGGGTCCTGATGGATTTTGCCTCAGGTCTTAAAAGAAATTTGCGAATTAGTTGATGTGTTGATCTCAATTTTCCAAAACCCATTAGATTTGGGGGAGGTTCATTTAGTTTGGAAAGGTTCAATGCAACTCTTTTATTTAAAAGGGAGGGAGCAGGAAACCATAGGTCAGTTAGCTTAATGTCTGTAATCGGGAAAACATTAGAAGTTATTATTAAAGGTGTAATAGCAGGGCACTTGGACAAGTTTTAACTAATCAGGCAGAGCCAATATGGTTTGGTTGAAGGGAAATCAGCTTTAACTGGTTCATTGGGGTTCTTTGAAAAAGTAACCTGTCCTGTAGTTAAAGGGGAGCCAGTGGATGGATTGTATTTAGATTTCCTGAAGGCATTTGATAAGGTGCCACATTAAAGATTACTGTAGAAAATAAGAACTCATGCCGTAGGGGGTAACACAGTGATGTGGAGAGAAAATTAGCTGGTGAACAGGAAGCAGAGAGTAGGATAAATCTTTTTCAGGATGGCAGGATGTCACAAGTTGCTTGGTGCTGGGACCTCAACTCTTTACAATTTCTAGGAATGATTTGGATGAAGGGGCCTGAGGTATGGGAGTAAAATTTGCTGATCGCTCAAAGAATAGTAGGAATGTAAGTTGTAAGGAGAACATTACAAGCCTACAAAGGGGTATAGATTGATTAAGTAAGAGGACAACATTGTGACAGATGAAGTGCAAAGTGACAAAGTGTAAAATTGCCCATTTTGGCAGATAGAGTGAAAAAGAAGCATCTGATCTAAATAGTGAGTTGTTACAGATGTCTGAGCTACAGAGAAATCTGGGTGTCCCAGTATACAAAGCGCAGAAGGTCACTCTGCAGATACAGCAAGTAATCAGGGAAGCTCATAGAATGTTGTGGTTTATTGTGAGGGGAATTGAATGCAAGAGTTGGAAGATTATACACTAGTTACACAGGGTATTGATAAGAATTCATCTGGAATACTGCGCCCAGTACTGGTCACTGCATTTTACAGAAGGATGTTGATATGTTAGAGGCAATTCAGAGAAAGTTTACGAAGCGAATCAATGGAATGAGTAGATTGCCTAATGAGGAAAGGATAGACAGGCTGGGCCTGTATTCTCTGGAGTTTAGAGAGTCAGACATGGCTTAATGGAAACAAAGGAAATCCTGAGGGGACTTGAATGGGTGGGTGTGGAAGAGGGTGTTTCTGCTTGTGGGGGAATCTTAAACTGGGGTCATAATTTTTAAAACATTCAGACAGTTGACAGTCTTTGGAATTCCGTTCCTCAAAAGCAGCGGATGCAGAATTTTGAATATTTTTGAAGCAGGGTGTATGGATATTCTTGATGACCAAGTGGGAGTGAAAGATTATTGGAGAATATGTTGAAGTTGAAGTTAAAATCAGATCAGCTGTGATGGGCTGAATGGTCTACACTTGCATGTCAGTTTGTATTTGTTTGTGACTAATCTGCAAGTTTTTGGCCTCTGTGTATATGGTTTAGCTACCTCCTGAAACAGGAGGAGGCCATTCATCTCAGCCAACCTGGTGGGCCTGGGAGATCCGCTGCTGGCAGTGATTGTGGAGTCAGATTAGAGGCTTTTAAGTGACTCTTGGATAGGCACAGGGAGGATAGTAAAATGTAGGGTATGCAGGGTAGATTGATCTTAGTAGGATAATAGGTCAGCATGACATTGTGGCCTGAAGGGCCTGTACTGTGTTGCACTGTTCTATGCTGTATGTTCTACGTTCAAACTGTTTGCCATTTAATTTATTCACAGCTGATCTGTGCCTTATCTCTACGATTAACAACAAGCTGCTGCATTAAGTTTTGAAATTTTCAAGTGAGCTGCAGTCTCATTAGCTGCTCGAGAGCTGAGAGAGATCCAGAACTGAACTTCTATTTGTCTCAAAGTTTAGCTCCAAATGAACCATTTGAGTTTGCTTTTCCTTGAAGGTAGTTTCTGTCAGAATGAAAGGATAACTCTCTCCGGGAGATGATGAGATATCATGGATCACAATATCGCTGTCACACCCAACACACTGAGAGGTCATCATACTTTACTGTGTACAGCCATTCCATATAAATCTTGATGAGCTGGTTTACGCCTCCTCAGGCTAGTTTAGTGTCAAGATTAACCCTCAGCTACTCTATTGGCAACATAGACTTCCATTCCCTCTACCACCGACACTCAGTAGCAGCAGTGTGTACTGTCAACAAGATGCGCTGCAGAAATTCACCAAAGATCCTCAGACAATACCTTCCAGACCCACGACCACTTCCATCTAGGAGGACAAGGGCAGCAGATATATGGGAACACAACCTCCTGCAATTCCTCTCCAAGCCACTCACCATCCTGACTTGGAAATATATCATTGTTCCTTCACTGTCACTGTGTCAAAATCCTGGAATTCCCACCCTCAGGGCATTGTGGGTCAACCCACAGCAGGACGACTGCAGCAGTTCAAGAAGGCAGCTCACCACCACCTTCTCAAGGGGCAATTAGGGACGGGCAATAACTGCTGGGCCCAGCCAGCGATATCCACATCCTGAGTGAATAAAAAGAATTTCAGACAATGATTTTTTTTCACTATTTTGCTATTTCCTTGTCTTGCTGTTGCTCCCTCGTGAAAAATGACCATGACTTATTTAGAAACTTCAATGTAGAAAAATGGCCCAAGAACTTTTTCAGAGTCTAAAGCAAAACTAAAGGACAGATATTCATTTAAAAGGTATTTAGTTATATTATTGAAAGAATTGAAAAATCCAGGGTAGCTTGGTCAGTTTTAGAAAAGGTTCTGCATCCATTACTGGCTGAGAATTTATAGAATAAAGACCATTATCCTTCAAATCAAAGTTGATTTAGCTCAAAAATATATGAGAGCCAAGCTATCTTCAGGAAAACTGGAATCAGTAAGGTAAGCTGGTTAAAATCTAAAAACAATGAGTATCTGAGCATTGAAAAATAACCTACCACAATGGACAATCCAGAACAGTCATGAGATAGAACATAGATAAGGAGGGACGTAGGAGGAAGAAATACAATTTATAAAACCCACACACAAACAGTCAATAAGAAAAACTGGGCATACATAGAGAAATTATCTCATTAAAAACAGCACAACAACACACTTAATTACGGTTCACTCAGTGTACAAATCTTTAAAGTCAAACTTTCGCAAGTACTTTAGGTTGTTTTGGAGATCTTTGTCAGAAAGGTGAGTCCTTTGTGCACAATTTAATTGACTAGAAATGAATCAAAATGTAATCATGTGAATAGTTTTTGATGCACTTAGATCACTAAATCAATTCTCCAGGTCCAGTGACAGCAACAGGACAGAAGTGACACAAGAGGATTTTCTGTAAGTTAGTGTTTTCCAGAGAGACTTTAACAATCCTGTGTGTGTGTTCAAATAACCTTGAAAATACGTTCTCCATCTCCAACACACATATCAGTGAAGACAAAAGCATTGGAAATATTTATCCACTTCCCGCAACAAATACTTTCACAAGCAGACACATGGTCTTGAGGGGACATGACTGAAAAGGTTCAGATGATTAAATTAAGTGCAGCGTCTAATTCCAGTTTTCCCTGAGAGTTTCAATCCAAACCAAACAGGCAACAGTTCCAACCACCAATGTGACATCTGCTGACATTTAAAAATGTGAAGATTTCTTAAAGGCATCTTGAGAAATTTAGTTTCACTGATAGAAATTACATATTTGAAAACAGGGGCCACGTGAGTTACACTGGCTGGAAGGGTAAGGGAGTGATTGGATTTGGGTGGTGTCAGTAGCGAGGAAACAGAAGATCACAAAAACTGCTGGAAAAGCTCAGCAGGTCTGGCAGAACCTGTGGAGAGAAATCCGATTTCATTTCTGAAGAAGTGTTACTGGACCCGAAATGTTAAGTTTGATTTCTCTCTGCAGATGCTGCCAAACCTGCTGAGATTTTCCAACAATTTCAGTTTCTGTTTCGGATTTCCACCATCCTCAGTTCTTTCAGTTTCTTAACAATGAGACCATCCTTTTACTAAAACTAGACAATACGTAAGCCCTGTTTCAGTATTAGCTCGTGTTTCTAAAGTGATTCTTATGCAACAAAACCTACAAAAAAGCCACAATAAGAGTATTGCCAAAGTGTAGCATTTTAACAGGTTACCACTCCTGGCATGTGGCAGTGCCACTTCTACCAGTCTCTGGTACGGGGTAAATGTTGTTTAAGGTAGTTCACTGCCACCGATCTTTTGTCTTTGCTTTGTCTTGTACCTATCTAGTGATTATTGGTTGGGGATAAAGCGGTGTTGAGTATCTACAGAAGAGGCTGTTCTTAGATAACAAGATTCATAGCAATAAATGCAACAGTAGTTGGCCGAGTATAGTGACTAGCACCTTCGGGAGCTGCTACAGATACTTCTGCTTTCTCCGAAACGCAGAAGAGAACTCCTCATATTTGCCATTACTGTCTGCGATATTAGGGGAATAGGTAGACCATCATAACATGACATGCAGGACATTACTTCAACCAACAAACCCTGATGAGGAGTCACTGGGACAGGTGGTCACCAAAAAGCCTGGTTAATGGGTTAAACTAAGAGGGAGTCCTGAAGGAGGAGTGAGAATTCGAGAAGTAGAAAGGCTTATGGAGAGAGATTTCTGCAGCCTAGGATGTATTAAGATTAGGTATACACAAGAACCCAGAATTGACAGAGAGTTCAGAGGGTTGTAAGGCTGCAGGGATCAGTAATTATTTGTTCATGTTAAATAGGACCCATTGTATAACATTTCAGAAATCTTGTCATGCCCATCATATTAACAGAGAGCATTATAATGCTCACTCCATCCCAGTTTTAAAATAGTTCTTGAAAAGGGTAGAACTGGCGAAGATCTTTGCTTCCTCACTCTCCACGGGAGTCGTACCGGAAGATTGGAGGGAGGCAAATGTTGTTCCTCTTTTCAAGACAAGGAAGAAGGAAATCCCTGGAAATTACAGACCAGTCAGTCTTACGTCTGTGGTCAGCAAGGTTCTGGAAAGAATTCTGAGGGATAGGATTTATGACTATTTGGAAAAGCATAGCGTGATTAAAGAGAGTCAGCATGGCTTTGTGAGAGGCAGGTCATGCCTCACAAAATTTATTGAGTTCTTAGAGGAGGTCACGAGACAGGTTGATGAGGGTCGAGCAGTGGATGTGGTGTACATGGACTTCAGCAAGGCATTTGATAAAGTTTCCCATGGCAGGCTCATTCATAAAGTCAGGAGATATGGGATACAGGGTGATTTGGCTGTCTGGATTCAGAATTGGTTGGCTGACAGGAGGCAGAGAGTGGTTGCAGATCGTAAGTATTCTGCCTGGAGGTCAGTGCTGAGTGGTGTCCCTCAGGGCTCTGTTCTTGGGCCTCTGTTCTTTGTAGTTTTTATAAATGACTTGGATGAGGAGGTTGAGGGGTGGGTTAGTATGTTTGCTGATGACACAAAGGTTGGAGGTGCTGTTGATAGTATCGAGGGCTATTGCAGGCATCAGCGAGACATTGACAGTATGCAGAGCTGGGTTGAGAAATGGCAGATGGAGTTCAACCTGGATAAATGCAAAGTGATCCATTTTGGAAGGTCAAATTTAAATGCTGAATATGGGATTAAAGGCAGGATTTTCGGCATTGTGGAGAAACAGCAGGATCTTGGTGTTCAAGTGCATAGCTCCCTCAAAGTTGCCACCCAAGTGGATAAGGTTAAGAAAGCATAGGGTTTCATTAACGGGGGGATCGAGTTTAAGAGCCACGAGGCTATGCTGCAGCTCTACAAAACCTTGTGAGACCACACATGGAATATTGTGTCCAGTTCTGGTCACTCTATTATAGGAAAGATGTGGAGGCTTTGGAGAGAGTGCAAAGGAGGTTTACCAGGATGCTGCCTGGACTGGAGGGCTTGTCTTACGAGGAGAGGTTGACTGAGCTCAGACTTTTCTCTCTGGAGAGAAGGAGGAAGAGAGATGACCTGATCGAGATGTACAAGGTAATGAGAGGCATGGATAGAGTCAATAGCCAGGGACTTTTCCCCAGGGCAGGATTGACTGCCACGAGGGGTCATAGTTTTAAGGTGTTAGGAGGAAGGTATAGAGGAGACGTCAGAGGGACGTTCTTCACCCAGAGAGTTGTGACCGCATGGAATAGTTTACCAGTGGTAGTCATGGAAGCAGAGTCATTAGTGACATTTAAGTGACTGCTGGACATGCAGTGAATTGAGGAGAATGTAGGTTAAGTTATTTTATTTTTGGATTAGGATTATTCCACAGCATAACATCGTGGGCCGAAGGGCCTGTACTGTGCTGTACTTTTCTATGTTCTATGTTCTAACTGATCAAAAAGTTAAAGTTCTAAATTCTATAGGAAGGATGTTGTTAAACTTGAGAGGGTTCAGACAAGAATTGTGAGGATGTTGCCAGGGTTGGAGGGTTTGAACTTTCGGGAGAGGCTAAATCGGCTGGATCTATTTTCACTGGAGTATTGGAGGCTGAGAAGTGACATTATTGAGGTTTATAAATTCATGAGGAGCATGGATAGGGCGAATAGACAGGGTCTTTTCCCTCGGGTATGGGAGTCCAAAACTAGCAGGCATGGGTTTAAGGTGACAGGGGAAGGATTTAAAAGGGACCTGAGGGGTAATGTTTTCATGCAGAGGGTGGTGTCTGTATGGAATGAGCTGCCTGAGGAATTAGTGGAGGCTGGTACAATTACAACATCTAAAAGGCTTCTGGTGGTACATGTGTCGGAAGGGTTTTGAGGGTTAGGGGCAGCATACTGGCAAATGGTCAGATTAGGATAATTGGTTGGCATGGACAAGTTGGACTCAATGACTCTCTAACTCTCTGTTACAGTAGTATGACCTGCCTGTGAAATATTTTTCCCATTTAATACTGTTACTGTAGGGTTAGTTGATTGAATCGTAGCTCATTGTGGAGAAGATGATGTCACTGGACTCAACTCCATTAAGTCATATCCTTTCTGAAGACGTCAAGCAATCAAATGCTGAGCTCAGTTCAAACATATTTATTAAAGTGATTCATAGCTTGCAGCCAAAGAAATCTCAGAGACTATTCACAGTATTAGATCATTCAGTGATATGAATGATGACACATTGTCAAAAGATTTGGAAATATTGTTCTGAAGACTATGAGAAAATGGACCTATTGAATTCATTCAGTAAGGGAACAGTCAGGTGTGTACTTGGTGCCCGGTGCGCAGAGGATGTAGATGCTTTGTGGTCTTGCACTGGCACAAACATGCGTACTAATATGTCCTTCACAAGTGCACACATGGATGAAAGTGTGTGTGTAATGTATATACATTGTGTACCTGTAACTGCATTTTTGTGTGCATGCATATGTATGTGTATTCATTTGTGTGTATGTATGTATATGGTGTGTGTGTCTCTAAGTGTTGTAGATCACATACGCAGAAACACACACACACACACACACACACACACACACACACACACACACACACACACACAGAAACTGGTCCATACTGGAGATAGTGTTGAAGCAGGCTATTCAGCCCATCGAGTCCACAGCGACTCTCCAAAGAGCATCCCATCCAGACCCACCTATCCCTGTAACCTTCCATTGTCCCATGGCGAACCCATCTAACCTGTACATTCCTGGACACTACGGGCAATTTAGCATGGCCAATCCACCTAACTTACACATCTTTGGACTGTGGGAGGAAACTGGAGCACCCGAAGGAAACCCATGCAGACATGGAGAGAATATGCAAACTCTACATGGACAGTCGCCCGAGGATAGAATTGAACCTGGGTTCCTGGTGCTGTGAGGCTGCAGTGCTAACCACTGAGGCCCCATATTGCCATTCACACACAATCACACAAACAGACATATGCCTGCGTATGCACATGTGCACACACACACACACACACGTGGACACACACATACACACTTACACACAGGCATTCAGACACACATTTATGCAGTTAAGGTACAGAATACACATGCATCAGCACATACATGTTCATTGACAGACATGTGGACACACATAATAAACATGTGTTGTATGTGTACACACATTAAAAACCACTCGAGATTATTCCTGCTCTTTGTTAACTGAGATGGCCGACAATGCACAGAAATAGCAGCACCAGAATGCTTCAAGCGCAGTTTTCCTGACGTTTTATCAGCACACAGACTGCAGAATGGATTGGACGCAGATAGAAACATCAGTAATGAAGAGGAATGCATGACGGCACAGAGGGTGTGGGGTTAGGGAGGTGGAAACATTCTGGAAAGAGATTTTCAAAACGGCCTTCATTTGTGGTCTCCAGCAGTGAGATATGCAAGGAGAGCCATTGCAGAACTGTCCCAAAGAGATCTTCCTTATGTAGTCCCATCGTCAGTGTTCAAGCTGGCAGTCCCTCTGTTGGAATAAAATCATTACAGTGCGCCTCCCCCCCAACCCCACCCCCCCGCTACCTCTCACTCCCACCCAACTCTTTCACTGGTTGTCGACCAACACAAATCCTTCCTTGTGAAATAGGAACTTTGCAATGCAAGATGGAACTTTAGCATCTTATCACAATATCAAAGTGACTTGCATCCAAATGGATTACTTTTGAACATGAGAACTAATTTTTCCACAGAGTGATCCCACAGATAAAAATGGCCCATTAATCGGTATTCTCGTGTGCTGTTGATTGAGGTAGGAGTGTTGGGAATGCACTCTCCCAATAACACCAGCCATTAATTTTGATCTGATCAGCAGGGACAGATTGACGTCAGCACCTCAGGCAGTGCAGTACTCCCTCAGATCAGCACTGGGAGCTTCTACGTGGATGAGGTTTTCATGTCTCTGGACCAGGACTTGACCGACAAACCTTGCATCGGCCTGATTTTCCTTGTCACTCACAGGAGGGTGTAGTCGCCTTACAGCCAGAAGTAGAGGATATTCTTCCGAATGACAACAGCTTCAACAGCCAGCAGTGATAAAATATACTGTAATGAAAGCATTTTTTCTTTAGCTCGCTAAGTACTGTGAAATGCACCCGTGGAAATTGCAAGAATCAAAGTACACAATGTTCCAATTAAAGGAGGTCATGTTGCAGTTGTATGGGACATTGGTTAGGCCACTTTTGGAATGCCACATTCAGTTCTAGTCTCCCTGCTACAGGAAAGATGTTGTGAAATTGGAAAGGGCTTGGAAAACATTTACCAGAATGATGCCAGGGTTTGAGCTGTATGGCGAGGCTGAATAGGTTGGAGCTATTTTCACTGGAACATCAGAAGCTGAGGGCTGACCTTATAGAAGTTTATAAAACCATGAGGGGCATGGATAGGGTAGATAGTGAAGGTCTTTTCTCCTGGGTCGGGAGTCCAAAACTAGAGAGGCATAGGTTTAAGGTGAGAGGGGAAAGATTTAAAAGGGACCTGAGGGGCAACTTTTTCACACAGAGAGTGGTGTGTGTGTGGAATGACGTACCAGAGGAAGTGGTGGAGCCTGGTACAATTACAACATTTAAAAGGCATCTGGATGGATATATGAATAGGAGAGGGTTTAGAGGGATATAGGTCAAATGCTGGCCAATCATAGAATCCCTAGAGATTTGGAACAGGCCTTTCAGCCCAACATATCTCAACTGACTCATCAATCTACCCTATACCTGTAACCTTGCATTTCCTATGGCTAATTTACCTAACCTGCGCATCCATGGACACTACAGTCAATTTACCATGGCTAAGCCACCAAATCTTCCCATCTTTGGACTGTGGGAGGAAACTGCAGCACCTAGCAGAAACTGACACAGATGCAGGGAGAATGTGCAAACTCCATACAGACAGTTGCCAAGAGCTGGAATCAAACCAGGGTCCCTGGTGCTGTGAAGCAGCAGTCCTAACCACTGAGCCATCGTGCTAGCCAAGCCAACATGCTGCCAGTTGGGCTAGATTAGTTTAGGATATCTGGTCAGCATGGATGAGTTGGACCGAAGGGTTTGTTTCTGTGGTGTACAGCTCTACGACTGTATCACCGTAATAGAAATGGGACTTTTCGTGGGAGTCTTAGGCCAGTTACTCAAATCAGTTCAAGGATCAGAGAACAGAGATTTGTGAATGAGTTACCCAGGAGCAAGGGAAGAGACTTTATGTAACTAAAGGACTGCTGTTAGCTTCCTCAACGTAACTGAAGTGCTGTTAGCACTGAAGAGCTGGCTGCTGATTGGAACCCTGTGAGGAGTGGGACAGTCTGGTGCTGCTGGGGGCCAAAAGAAGCTGAGAAGGCAGTGGAAAACTGTTGGCTCCGTGTTGCTGAGGTTTAGGTTCTGAGAACCTTCGGAAACCAATGATGGCTCTTGCAGCTGACGAGTGAGGCTCGAAGAAACCCACAGGCAGTATTTGCTTGGTGCCATTGGGACAAATAGAGCCAGTGCCAGCTCCATGAAGCTGCCAGGTAAAGAATTGGAATTTTCCTGGTATTTATGCACTGGAGTACAACCTCACAAATATAGCCATCTCAGGATAAGAGACTGATCTACTGAGAGATGGGCTGACATATGATTTGGAGGAACTTGCCTGGGAATTCAGAGGCTAGAAGGACAAGTGATTAAATCCCTTGTGGGATAAATTTTTAATTTGGTTTTATAATATTCTGTGGTCCCTCAGAGATTCTTTGCAGTGCATGCTTCTTGGTTATCCCATTGCACCAATTTTGGGTTGAGATCTAACCAGCTTGGGGTAGCAGAGGTTTTTCCAGAGAGTTAGTGAAGTTAGTAAGTTAGTGAGATGTTTTTGAACCCATCAGCATTTTCCGAAGTTTTATGACATGCAGGAATTGTGAGGAGGCAGACAGGAAGGTGATAATCTCAAATATCAGCAAATGGGAAGTGAATGTGAGTGATGGTTAGACTTCCTGAACATTGGACCAAACAGTGAGGCTCTTTCTCTATATTGGTACGTTGATGTGGCTTCCTGGCTTCAAGTAGACCCAACGGAACTTGGGAAGTCAACTCGTCATGTCACCTATTTACAGGGCGTGGGCATTGCAGGCTGGGCGAGTATTTATAGGCGATCCCTACCTATCTCTTGAGAAGATCATTAGCGAACATCCCCACTTCTGACCTTATGATGGAGCAAAGGTCATTGATAAAACAGCTGAAGACTGTTTGGCCAAGGACACTACCCTGAGGAACTCCTGTAGAGAAGTCCTGGTGATTGACCTTCAACAACCACAACCACCTTCCTATGCACCAAGTATGACTCCAACCAGCAGAGAGTTTTCCCCCTGATTCCCATTGACTTCAAGTTTGCTAAGCCTCCTTGATACCAAACTTGGTCAAGTATGGCCTTAATCACCTCCCCTCTGTTGTTGAATTACAAGCTTGACGGAAAGTTAATTGGATGGATTAAGTTAATATGGACAACACATTCAGTGAATGCATATTTGAAATATTCGTCTTTTTGGGCTTTTCCATTTAAAGATGGCAGGGGATGATGGTTTTGCCTATTAAATTGCAGTAATATATTTGAAATACAAATCGAGAAGATTCTTTACAGTCAAGTATTAAATTTTGAAATACTATCTTTAACTTTTTCTCATCAAACAAGACAAAACATTGAATTGATTATTGCATACAAGTGTCTGAATAACAAAGCAGGGAAGCCAGTCAATGACAATGACAAATCAATGATGAAGGTGCACTCCTGACCAGGGTGCTGTCCTACGTTACCTGTTCTTTCACTGACTTCCCCAGCTCCTTCACATCTTTCATGTTCATAGCGTTCTTTCCTCCCTTTTCTTTCCCCTTCTTCTTGTTCTTTTTCTTCAACAGACATTTCTTACAGACACAGAAGCAGCAGGTCAGAATCAGAACGACGGCGACGATTGCGATCGCTATCAACGCCCAGGGTGGCACTGCAACAAAACAAAAACCATCAACACAAGCCACATCAGAGACAAAGGGCTTGCATTTCTGTAACACCTCACTGTAGCAGCTGGAGGAGGCCATTCAGCCCCCTTGTTCTGCCATTCTATTAGATCATGTGTTAGGGCTGAGGTGACAAGGAACCTCTTTGCCCACAGGGTTGTGAATCTGGAATTCCCTGCCCGCTGAAGTAGTTGAGCCTACCTCATTGACTGGTTTTGAGGCAAAGATAGATTTCTGAACAGTAAAGGAATTATGGGTTACATTGAGAGGGCAGGTAAATGGACCTGAGTCCACAAAACAATCAGCCATGACCTTATTGACAGCAGAACAGACCCGATGGGCCAGAAGGTCTACTCCTGCTCCTACGTCTTATGTTTTTGTGTTCATGTAACCCAAACTCTATATATCCGCCATTGATCCAGTTCATTCGACACCCTGACTCGATAACAATCTGACCATAAATCAAATCCCTGGTGATTCTTTGAAAGGACTATGCAATTTATTTGCCCATTGCCTTCCTCTTTCCCCTTTCAGCATTTCCCAATTTCCTTTCAGAAGTTGCTATGAAATCTGTTTCCACTACCCTACTTTAAGTTCTGCTCAGAATCACAACATCCGCATGGAGTAATAGTCAATTAAATTAATTGTGTCAAAATAAAAACAGAAAGAACTGTGAATAGTGTAAATCAGAAGCAAAAACAGAAGTTTCTGGAAAAGCTCAGGAGGTCTGGCAGCATCTGTGGAGAGAAATCAGAGTGAATGTTTTGGGTCCAGTGACCCTTCCTGAGAAAATAAATGTATACTGACCCTCCTGCCACCAGGAAAGAATTCTTCCCATCCAAACCCTTCATAATCATGTTGGCAATCTTGGCGTGGGTGAGTTGCTGGTGACAGGACGAAAAGAGCCAAATAACTCACATTTATGTTGGACCTTTTGTGGCTTTGGGCCATCCCTTTACAGTGTATTGCAACAAATGAAGTACTTTTCAGAATGTAGTTATTGTTGTAACATAGGAAATGCAGTTACCAATTTGTGCATTGGAAGTTCCCACTAACAGTAACATTGTCAGACAGTGATAATGGGAACTGCAGATGCTGGAGAATCCAAGATAATAAAATGTGAGGCTGGATGAACACAGCAGGCCCAGCAGCATCTCAGGAGCACAAAAGCTGACGTTTCGGGCCTAGACCCTTCATCAGAGAGGGGGATGGGGTGAGGGTTCTGGAATAAATAGGGAGAGAGGGGGAGGTGGACCGAAGATGGAGAGAAAAGAAGATACCCAGCTTTTGTGCTCCTGAGATGCTGCTTGGCCCGCTGTGTTCATCCAGCTTCACACTTTGTTACATTGTCAGACAGTCTGTTTTTGGTCACTGATTGAAGGATGAATACTGGTTAAAGTAGCATGGAAAATTTCCCCTGTTCTTTGAAATGGGATTTTAAAGGTAACTTTGAGAGGGCAGAGGGGGCATTGGATTAATGCCTCATTCAAAGACACCACCTCCGACAAACCATCAAATCTTTTTAATTGGAACCGAGGATGTCAATCCCATCTCAACCATCATCCATAACAACAGGTTGATCATTATCACCGAGGTAACAAGGTGTAGAGTGATAATGGAAACTGCAGATGCTGGAGAATCCAAGATAATAAAATGTGAGGCTGGATGAACACAGCAGGCCCAGCAGCATCTCAGGAGCACAAAAGCTGACGTTTCGGGCCTAGACCCCTCATCAGAGAGGGGGATGGGGTGAGGGTTCTGGAATAAATAGGGAGAGAGGGGGAGGTGGACCGAAGATGGAGAGAAAAGAAGATAGGTGGGGAGGAGAGTATAGGTGGGGAGAGGTCAGTCCAGGGAAGACGGACAGGTCAAGGAGGTGGGATGAGGTTAGTAGGTAGGAGATGGGGGTGCGGCTTGGAGTGGGAGGAAGGGATGGGTGGGAGGAAGAACAGATTAGGGAGGCAGAGACAGGCTGGACTGGTTTTGGGATGCTGTGGGTGGAGGGGGCGAGTTGGGCTGGTTTTGGGATGCAGTAGGGGAAGGGGAGATTTTGAAACTGGTGAAGTCCACATTGATACCATTGGGCTGCAGGGTTCCCAAGCGGAATATGAGTTGCTGTTCCTGCAACCTTTGGGTGGCATCATTGTGGCACTGCAGGAGGCCCATGATGGACATGTCATCGAAAGAATGGGAGGGGGAGTGGAAATGGTTCGGGACTGGGAGGTGCAGTTGTTTGTTGCGAACTGAGCGGAGGTGTTCTGCAAAGCGGTCCCCAAGCCTCTGCTTGGTTTCCCAAATGTAGAGGAAGCCACACCGGGTACAGTGGATGCAGTATACCACATTGGCAGATGTGCAGGTGAACCTCTGCTTAATGTGGAATGTCATCTTGGGGCCTGGGATAGGGGTGAGGGAGGAGGTGTGGGGACAAGTGTAGCATTTCCTGCGGTTGCAGGGGAAGGTGCCGGGTGTGGTGGGGTTGGAGGGCAGTGTGGAGCGAACAAGGGAGTCACGGAGAGAGTGGTCTCTCCGGAAAGCAGACAGGGGAGGGGATGGAAAAATGTCTTGGGTGGTGGGGTCGGATTGTAAATGGTGGAAGTGTCGGAGGATGATGCGTTGTATCCGGAGGTTGGTAGGGTGGTGTGTGAGAACGAGGGGGATCCTCTTTGGGCGGTTGTGGCGGGGGCGGGGTGTGAGGGATGTGTTGCGGGAAATACGGGAGACGCGGTCAAGGGCGTTCTTGACCACTGTTGGGGGAAAGTTGCGGTCCTTGAAGAACTTGGACATCTGGGATGTGCGGGAGTGGAATGTCTTATCGTGGGAGCAGATGCGGCGGAGGCGGAGGAATTGGGAATAGGGGATGGAATTTTTGCAGGAGGGTGGGTGGGAGGAGGTGTATTCTAGGTAGGTGTGGGAGTCGGTGGGCTTGAAATGGACATCAGCTACAAGCTGGATGCCTGAGATGGAGACTGAGAGATCCAGGAATGTGAGGGATGTGCTGGAGATGGCCCAGGTGAACTGAAGGTTGGGGTGGAAGGTGTTGGTGAAGTGGATGAACTGTTCGAGCTCCTCTGGGGAGCAAGAGGCGGCGCCGATACAGTCATCAATGTAACGGAGGAAGAGGTGGGGTTTGGGGCCTGTGTAGGTGCGGAGGAGGGACTGTTCCACGTAACCTACAAAGAGGCAGGCATAGCTGGGGCCCATGCGGGTGCCCATGGCCACCCCCGTAGTCTATAGGAACTGGGAGGAGTCGAAAGAGAAGTTGTTGATGGTGAGGACGAGTTCGGCTAGGCGGTTGAGGGTGTCGGTGGAGTGGGACTGGTCGGGCCTGCGGGACAGGAAGAAGCGGAGGGCCCCTCCTCCCACCCCAAGCCGCACCTCCATCTCCTACTTACTAACCTCATCCCACCTCCTTGACCTGTTCGTCTTCCCTGGACTGACCTATCCCCTCCTTACCTCCCCACCTACACTCTCTCCACCTATCTTCTTTTCTCTCCATCTTCGGTCCGCCTCCCCCTCTCTCCCTATTTATTCCAGAACCCTCACCCCATCCCCCTCTCTGATGAGGGGTCTAGGCCCGAAACGTCAGCTTTTGTGCTCCTGAGATGCTGCTTGGCCTGCTGTGTTCATCCAGCTCCACACTTTGTTATCTAACAAGGTGTAGAGCTGGTTGAACGCAGCAGGCCAAGCAGCATCAGAGCAGCAGGAAAGCTGATGTGTCAGGTCTAGACCCTTCTTCAGAAATCATTACCACCCTCTTGTCTTTGAAATTTTGCTGTGTGCACATAGATGATCATTTCTCTTACTCCAATGACCGCAGAGTGTTGGTGGATAGTTGTTTTTCAGACTGCAGGCCTGTGATCAGCAGTGTGCCACAGGGTTGGTCCTGTTTTCACTGTTTTGTTTTTGTCATCTACATAAATGATTTGGATGTGAACATAGGAGGTATGGTTAGTAAGTTTTAGAATACAATAAAATTGGAGGTCTAGTGGACAGCAAAGAAGGTTACCTCAGAGTACAACAGGACCTTGGATCAAATGGGCCAATGGGCCGAGGATTGGCAGATGGAGTTTAATTTGGATAAATGTGAGGTGCTGCATTTTGGAAAGGCAAATCAAGGCAGGACTTATGCACTGAATGGTGAGGTCCTGGAGAGTGTTGCTGAACAAAGGGATCTTGGAGTGCAGATTCATAGCTCCTTGAGAGTGGAGTTTGAAACTGTTCAGAAAAGATTTAGAAGGATATTGCCAGGGTTGGAGGGTTTGACCTGTGGGGAGCAGCTGAATAGGCCAGGGTTACTTTCCCTGGTAGGTCAGAGACTGAGGGGTGACCTTATAGAGGTTTATAAGATCATGAAGAGCAGGGATAGAGTGAACAGCTAAGGTCTTTTTCCCAGGGTAGTGGAGTCCAAAACTAGAGCGAATAATTTTAAGGTGAGAGGGGAAAGATTTAAAAGGGGCCTAAGGGGCCACTTTTTCATCCAGAGAGTGGTGCGTGTATGGAATGAGCTGCCAGAGGAAGTGGTGGAGGCTGGTACAGTTACAACATTGAAAAGGCATCTGGATGGGTACATGAATAGGAAGGGTTCAGAGGGATATGGGCCAAATGCTGGCAAATGGGACTAGATTAGTTTAGAATATGCAGTTGGCATGGACAAGTTGCACCAAAGGTTGTGTTTCCATGCTGTACAGCTCTATGGCTCTAGGCCTTCAAAAATACTTCATTGCTTGTAAAGTAGCTTCGGATGTTGTGGGAGTGTGAAAACTGACAAATGCCAAAGCTCTTTCAGTTTCCTTTCAAACAATTGCCAAATTGAACTGTCTGAAGTGCATCATTCAATAAAATACCAATAACGCTCTGTGAGGCACAAAATCATTACTGTGCGCATGTGTTCCTTATAATCACATCAATTCATCGACAATCTCTCTAGCAGTTAGGAATTCACATTTTGTATTTACTTTTATTTGGTGTGTTAATCTTATCGAAGCAGTGAATAATACCAGCTGGGCTTTAAGAATACAAGAAATATGAGCAATCCCCAAAACATCAGCCATCATGCTCCTAAGATGTTGCTCGGCCTGCTGTGTTCATCCAGCTCTATGCCTTGTTTCTCTTAACCATCCAACCCGTCAAGTTTACCCTGCTGTACAATAAGATTAAGGCTGCTCCTTCCCAGGCCTCAACTCCTCTTTCCTGCTGACTCATGATTTGGAGTAGAGAGCAGGGGGTCTGATTAGTAACTTTGTGGAAGACACAAAGACTGGGGGAGCTGTGGATTATGAGTTGGTTTGCCAGAGGGTACAGCAGGGTATAGATAGGCTAGAAGCTTGGGCAGGGAAATGGCAGATGGAGTTCAATCTGGACAAATGTGAGGTGATATATTTTAGAAAATCTAATGCAGGAGGGAAGCACACAATAAATGACAGAACCCCCAGTAGCATCAACGTATAAAGGGATCTAGGTGTACAGGCCCACAGTTCTCTGAAAGTGGCAACAGAAATGGATAAGGTGGTCAAGATGGCATTTGGAGTAAAAACAGAAGTTGCTTTTTTAGTTTAGATAGGTGCACTGTGTGTGTGGTGTGCTGCAGTGTTCTTTGTTCTTTACTCTCAGCATTGCCCTAAACTCCCCAATGGACAGGGAAAGATAGGAATAGGGGCAAGCTGTTCGGTCCCTCAAGAACTGTCCTGCCAGCATACTGCAATCTGAGGTGTAGTCATTAAGGACCAGGTCAGATCAGAAAGCAGAACATTGTCTGCTGAAAACAGTTTTATTTTGTTTTTTTTAATTGAGCAAAATGTTTTGTTGAGAACTGGAGAAACTTCACAGAAAAAGGATCAGTTTTTAATTGTTAGGATGATTGTATTTTTTCTTTCAAAGTATGTGTACCTAACTGATGGGATTTATTGACCATCCCTAATTGAGTGGCTTGTCAGGGCTTCTTTGGAGGGCAAGTAAACAGGAGCTCACATTGCCATGGGGGGGGTCGTAAGAGCTGCAGATGCTGGTGAATCTGAGATAACACGGTGTAGAGCTGGACGAACACAGCAGGCCAAGCAGTATCAGAGGTACAGGGAAGCTAACATTTTGGGTCTGGACCCTTCTACAGACAAGTCCTGACCTGAAATATCAACTTTCCTGCTCCTCTGATGCTGCCTGGCCTGCTGTGTTCCTCCAGCTCAACACCTTGTTACTATATTGCTGTGGGTTTGGAATCACATGTAGACCAGACTGGGTAACGATGGCAGAGTTCCTCCTCTGGGAGACATCTGTAAATTGGATGCTTTCTTCATTGAGACTAACTGTATGTTCAGGATTTCACTAATTTCACTTAACCTCCACAGCTGCCAGGCTGGGATTTGCATCCTTGCTGTCAGGGATATATTACCACTGCATCACAATTTCCTCTTAAATTTCAGTTTTATTGCTTAAGTCAGTTGTAAAGACCATATCTTATTATTTTTGATTGTGTATTGAAATGGGAAAAGGACTGGTTTAAAGGTAAAGGATTGTTGAAGGATTGCTGTAATTTTTCAAAGCAGCTTATTGATACTCATAATAAGTTCTGTTTACACAGCTGCTTGCTCAAAGCCTATGGGGAAAGACTAGTTTGCAACAACCTGGATCCCAGTGATACTATGAACATGGTTTAGGCCAGCAACAAGTAGCTGATTGTTCTGTAGGCTATTGACTAATTATTGATGACAAAGGTCAACTGCTATGGGATTAGCTCTTAGCTAGCTGAGCATTTTCGGGTTGTGAATGTTTTGGCTGAAACCATTGATTTTCCAGAAGAGAAAAACTATTTTTGCTCTGTAGGAAAAAGCATTTCCAGCCTGAAGATAGCCAGATTATTTTTGCTTCCCAATGGTAGAGAGCTGTGACTTTTAATTGATACACCACTATGTGTGAACCAGTCACTCTGTCTCCTATAAATAAATACCTGGAGAAGGTGGATCAGGAACCAGTGTCTGGTCAAAGAAACTATCATCCTAACACACCCTGTGGGCAGAGACCAGTGAGTGGCCTTCCCAGTTTTGTTCTCCACCCACAATACCCATGCTATTGCCCTGTCTGTGAATGCGTGTGTGTGTACACGTGTATGTATGATTGTGTGTGTGTTTGCGTGTGCATGTACGCATGTGTGCATGTATATGTGTGTGTGTGTGTGTGTGTGTATGTGTTTGCATGCACATGTGCGCGTGTGTGCACCTGTGAGTGTGAGCGTGTGTTTGTATTTGTGTGTGTATGTATACATGGATGAATGCGTGTGTTTATGTCCATGTGTATTTGTGTGAAGCGGGCGTTTATAAGGGATTAGAGCATTAACTCATTAGTTTATATGTTGACAGTTCATATCTGTTCATCTGTAGTTAGAATTATTTTATATTAAATGCAGATACCTGGTCTGTGTCTCCTGAGACAGGTAAATTGGGGAATTATGCGCCATTTTAAAAATCTTTGACATTTGCCACAACTCCAGGAATAGTGGTGTAACAAAGTGTGGAGCTGGATGAACACAGCAGACCAAGCTGCATCTCAGGAGCACAAAAGCTGATGTTTTGGGCCTAGACCAGGCCCGAAATGCCAGCATTTGTGCTCCTGAGATGCTGCTTGGCCTGCTGTGTTCATCCAGCTACACACTTTGTTATCTTGGATTCTCCAGCATCTGCAGTTCCCGTTATCTCTATCCAGGAATAGTGGGGCTTGATTTCCCACATGCTAGCCCAGCGATGGGTAACACAGTACACATTCATCAGACTGTGGGAAAAAAAGCTAACTCCTCAAAATGAGTGGGTTGGGATCAGTCCAGAGGTTAAAATTCACAAGATCAGAAACAGGAAGCCAGCTCCGCTGACCTTGTTAGCTTTCAGTTTTAGCTGAAGTGGGATGAGAGTCAGGCAATCAAACAGCTTCTTGGAACTGGGTCAACAACTGTCCTGAGATGGTGCACTTTTTCTTAGCACATGTCAGTTTTAACACCTGTTGCTTGGATTCCCTAAGTCTCAGGAGAACTGAAAGGAGCAGAAAGTTTCCAGTACTGTTTGTGGGACAGGAGGAGCACTGTTGTTTCCTACAGTAAATGTCCCCAACCCCCATGATCTGTTTGCTCATAACCTGCCACTAACCACCAAAGGGCTTCCAGGTTGCTATTTAACATGTTCCTTTGGGTGGGGACACACATTGCTCCCACAGTCACCTTTCCTGCATTATGCGACCAGTTGTCAGTCTTAAATAACAAGGCATAGGCTGACGTTTCGGGCCTAGACCCTTCAGAAAATTTTCTGAAGAAGGGCCTAGACCCAAAACGTCAGCTTTCCTGCCCTTCTGATGCTGCTTGGCCTGCTGTGTTCATCCAGCTCTATACCTTGTTATCTCAGATTCTCCAGCATCTGCAGTTCCTCTTATCTCTGTAACAATTGTCAGTCTTCCCTGATCTAGGGGTAGTGTTGTTCTCTGTAGCCTGTCAATCAGCAGTGGCCATAGGTGTACAAATTGCACTCTCATGTATTCTGAGCTCTAATCAACCCAGGCCCCCTACATGGAATGTGCTATCAAGACAAAATCTAGCCACTAGCATTCTCGTGAAGAGCCCCAGCACAGAATGTGAGGAATTACAGTATTGACCTCATGGCAATGGTGTCTATTTGGCAGGAATGAGATCCTTCAGAATTAATCTTCAAAATTTGTGATATGAATGCCTGCTAGTGTAAATTGAAGTCAAATGAAATGAAAGGAATCTTTGAGCATTTTCTCAGTTAAAGTTCTACGTTGGTGTTGTTTCCAGAATGGTCAGAAAGAGCCCATTTGGCCCTCTGTGTCCGTGCTGGCTGCCTGAAGGAGCAAGTCACCCAGGGTCACTCCTCTGTCTTCGCCCATAACCCTGTTCATTCTTCACTTTTGGATAAGAACATAAGAAATAGGAACAGGAGCAGGAGTAGGCCATTTGGCCCATCGAGCCTGCTCCATTCAACAGGATCATGGCTGCCCACTTACCCATCCTCTCACCTTAACCCTTAGTTCTTTTACTGTTCAAAATCTATCTTTACCTTAAAAGCATGCAGCGAGACAGCTCAACTGCTTCAGTGGGCAGGGAGTTCCACAGATTCACAACACTTTGGGTGATGAAGTTCCTCCTCAACTCAGTCCCAAGTTTGCTCCTCATTATTTTGAGGGTAGTTACACACCAGTGGAAGCATCTGCCCTGCTTCTATCTTTTCTAATCCTTCCATAATTTTATATGGTTCTATAAGATTGCCCGTCATTCTTCTAAATTCCAGTGAATATAGTCCCAGTCTCCACAATCTATCCTCATAAACCAACCTTCTCAACTCCAGAATCAAACTAGTGAACATCTTCTGCACCCCCTCCTGTGCCAGTACAATCTTTCTCAAGTAAAGAGATCAAAACCATACACAATACCCTGGAATGGCCTCACCAACACCCTATACAGCTGCTGCATACCCTCCCTGATTTTAAACACCATCCTTCTATGGGGGACCATATTCCATTTGTTTCTTAATTACACCCTTGATCCCCACTGAAGGCTCGAATTGATGTGATCTGCACCACACTCTCAGACAGTGCAATCCAGACCGCGCATGCTCACCGTGCGCCGAGCTTTGTTCTCATGTTAACGTTGCTAGTTTTATTGATCTGCATTCTCTGGGTGCTGAACTATTCACCGACTGGAAAAAGACTTTTGTCCTCTATCTTCTGACCAGACGGGCACCTCGTTCAACTCTTCTCTCAACCCTCGCCAAATAAAACAGTCCCAAATTCTCCAATCGATCTACAGAACTGACAGACCTCACCCCTGCACCTATTCTTGTAAATCCCTTTTACACTCTGTCTAATGTATTGTTAACCCTCCTATAGTCTGGTGCTCACATACAATACTCCACCAGAGGGTGAAGCTGTGTTGAATGAAGTTTATCGGAACCTCCTTACCGTTATACTCAATGCCGGGGGTTTTGATAAAACTAGGTTGCCGTTTGTTTTGTTAAGAGCTTGCTGACTGTTTGGGATGATGGTGACAGAGCGGCACTGCCATGACACAGCCAATCTAGAGACAAAGGCTGAGTTGTTGGGGCTGTGGGTCTCACTGCCCCACGTAATTAAAATTGAGTTCAATAAATTTATTTGATTTGAATTTCTGTCACATGTGCCTAGGTATAGTGAAAAGTTTTGTTTTGCGTGTGGTACAGGCAGGTCATACCATACGCAATGAAGTGGGGATTATTCCGTCACTGCTCCTTGTGCCTTCTAGACAGTGGTCAGACTCTGGGGAGTCAGGAGACCAGTTACTCACTGCAGGATTCCTAACCTCTGACCTGCTCTTGTAGCCACAGTACTTACAGGCTAGACCATAAGACCATAAGACCATAAGACATAGGAGTGGAAGTAAGGCCATTCGGCCCATCAAGTCCACTCCGCCATTTAAATCACCGGTTCAATTTCTGATCAATGGCAGCCCCAGGATGTAGATAGTGGAGGATTCAGTGATAGAGATGCCATTGAAAGGCAAAAGGTGATTCCAACTTAGAACATAGAACAGAACAGCTAAGGAACAGGCCCTTTAGCCCACTATGTCTGTGCCAACCATGATGCCATTCTAAGCTAATCCCATTTGCTTGCACATGGTCTATGTCCCACTATTCCCTGCTTGTTTGTGTGTCGGTCTAAATGTCTCCTAAACATTGTGAACATTTCTGCTTCTAACCCCTCACCTGGTATCACATTCCAAGCAGTTACCATCCTCTGTGTAAAAAATGTGCCTCACCCATCTCCTTTAAGTTTTCCCATCTCACCTTAATCCTATACCTGCTAATATTTGACATTTCCACTCTGGGAAAAACCCCCAACTCTCCACGTTATCCACACCACCCAGAATTTTATATACTTCTGCCAGGCCGACCCTCAACCTCGGACACTCTAGTCACGACAATCTAAGTTTGTTTACCCTCTCCTTATGATTAATACGCCAGAAGCCAGGCAACATCTTGGTAAACCTCTTTTACACCCTCTCCAAAGCTTCCACATCCTTCCTATAGAGCACCTGCACACAATGTTTCAAATGTGATCCAATAAAGTTCTATACAGCTGCAACATGGCCTGTTAATTTTTACACTCTGTACTCTGACCAATGAAGGCAAACATGTCTTATGCTGTCTTGAGCATCTTATCCACTTGTGTTGTCACTTTCAGGGAACTGAGGACCTGTACGCCTAGATCCCTCTGTATGTTGATGCTACTGAGATTTCTGCCATTTACTCGACACCTCCCTCCTGTGTTAGCTCTTCCAAAGTACACCATCTTGCATTTGTTCAGATTAAACTCTATCTGCCATTTCTCTGTCCAGCTGTCCAGCCTAACTATATCCTGCTGTATCCTCTGGCATTCCTCCTCACTATCCACAGGTCCCCTTCTGCAAATGTACTAATCAGGGCACTTCCATTCTCCTCCAAATCATGAGCTGGCATGAAAGAGGAATTGAGGCCTGGGAGAGAGCAGTGATGATCTTGTTGTAGAGCAGGATAGGCCCGGGGGGTTAACCAGGCCATTCCTCAGCCTCTGACCCTCTTGTGAAAACAATCCAAGTTTTTCCAACCTCTCCTTTTAATCAATTACTCTCAAATACAGACAGCATCCTGGTAAACCTCTTTGGCATCCTCTCCAAAGCCTCCACATCCTTCCTACAGAACAGTGACCAGAATAGATTACAGAGTACAGAATAAATGTGGCCTCACTAAAGTTTTATACAGCTGCAACATGCCTAACCAACATTTATACCCAATGCCCCATCTGATGAAGGCTCGCCATCATACGCCTTCTTCATTAACTTATCCACAGGTGCTGCCACTTTCAGGCAGCTATGGACTTCACCACAGATCCGTCTGTTTATCAATGCTGCCAAGGGTCCTGCCATTTACGGTATACTTTCCTGTTGCATTTGACGTCCCAAAATGCATCACCTCACACTTGTCCAGATTAAACTCCATCTGTCATTTCTCCACTCAACCTTCCAGCTGATCTCTGTCTTGCTGTAATCTTTGACAAGCTTCTTCATGATCCACAACTCCACCAATTTTCATGTCATCTGCAAACTTACTAATCAGGCCACTGACATTTTCATCCAAACTAGCTTTTTATATTTTACAGACAACAGGGGTCCCAGCTCTGATCCCTGTGGAACGCCACTGGTCACCGGCCTCCAGTCAGAGAAACACTCCTCCACAACTACCTTCTGTTCTTTTATGGCCAAGGCAATTTTGTGTCCAACTTGCTGACTCATCATGGATTCCATGAGATTTGATCTTCTGGAACAACCTACAGTAAGGGACCTTGTCAAATGTCAGCAACATCCACTGTCCTCCCCTCATCAACCATTTCTGTCATTTCCTCAAAAAATTCAATCAAATCTCTGAGACGAGATGTCCCGTGCATAAAGCCATGATGACTATCCCTAATAATTCTATTCTTCTCCAGATGCAATCTTGTTGAAAATGTTCACTGCCTGGTCTCTTGTCATCAGTGAACATTCCCACTTCTGACGAAATGAAGGAGGGAAGGTCATTGATGAAGCAGTTAATATATCCTGACTGTGTCTGAACTGTTCCTTCTTTAAAGGTACAGTTTACACTTCTCTTCTTCCTGACAACTTTGTTTCCAACGTATCTGGGTCAGTTTCACTCCAACTCTATTGGAGATGGCTTTCCCCCAGTTCATTCCTCATTGGCTAGATTATGTTTGGTCTTTTCCATAGACAACCTGAACCCTACAATATAATGATCTCTGTCCTTGAAATGTTCCTACACTAACAGTTGATCTACTTGGCCCACCTCACACCCATGAAACAGGCACAGAAGACTGGGCTCGCACTGCGACTGGAAACGCATCCAAAACCACAGGAGGAACTCTTGTGCCTTCCTGTCCTTTACCCTATTACTATTCCAGATCATATTGGCATTAAAAAAACTCTTCCATTCTAAGCACTCTCTAATTCATGCACCTTACTGTAATATCTCCTGAAGGTCCTTCAAATCTGAGAATCACACATTATTGACATTGATGACAAAGCAGAAACTTGCCACTCTCCTGGAGCAAAGATCGCCAAGCAGTATGACTCAGCGGATGACGTTTTTGCCTTTAAACCGCTACGCTGTTGGTTTAAGCTCCTTAAGCATCTTCACGAGAATATAATCTTGTTATTAGCACAACTCACAGGAGCTTGCTGCATGTAAATTAGCTGCTGTGTTTTCTGCATTACCTCACTGATGTTATTTGCTGAGAAGCATGTTGGGATGCTGTGACTCCCCAAGTATTCAACTCCTCACGTATCAAACTCCTCACGTATCAAACTCATCATGTATCAGACTCCTCATGTATCAGACTCCTCACGTATCAGACTCCACACGTATCAGACTCTTCATGTACCAGACTTTTCACGTATCAGACTCCTCACGTATCAGACTCCTCACGTATCAGACTCCTCATCTATCAGACTCCTCATCTATCAGACTCCTCACGCATCAGACTCCTCACGTAGCAGACTCCTCACGTATCAGACTCCTCATGTATCAGACTCCTCACATATCAGACTCCTCACGTATCAGACTCCTCACGTATCATGGCAGGCCAAGCAGCATCTCAGGAGCACAAAAGCTGACTTTTCAGGCCTAGATCCTTCATCAGAGAGCAGGGTATCAGACTCCTCATGTATCAGACTCCTCATGTATCAGACTCCTCACGTATATGGCTCTTCACGTATCAGACTCCTCATGTATCAGACTCCTCATGTATCAGACTCCTCACGTATCAGACTCTTCATGTATCAGACTCCTCACGTATCAGACTCCTCACATATCAGACTCTTCATGTATCAGACTCTTCACGTATCAGACTCTTCATGTATCAGACTCCTCATGTATCACACTCCTCACGTATCACACTCCTCACGTATCACACTCCTCACGTATCACACTCCTCATCTATCCGACTCCTCATGTATCGGACTCCTCCTTGGAAACATTCTATGTTTTGGCATCAAACACTTTCTGTGGCAACGAAATCCACAGGCTCATCACTCTCTGGGTGAAGACATTTCTCCTCATCGCTGTCCTCAAAGGCCTACCCTGTTCTTTGCAATAGAAGTGTCCCTGACTATCATTTCTTCATAACTCTTCTGTAAATATATTTTTAGGTGTTGGCTTGCTCTGCCAGGGCATGACCCAGTGCTGGCATGGAATGGAATAATGCTTTTTGGTTTTCTGATTCACTGATGGGAGGTTGGTGTCAGCTTAGCCAGTATTTCTTGCCCATCCCGAGTTGCCCTGCTGAAGGTGGTGGTGAGCCTGCCTTTTTGAACCACTGCAGCCCATGTGGTGACAAAGTAACAGTGAAGTGTTTTAGCTTTTATCTGTTAAGAAGGCTTAAGAAGGCATACAGTGTTTTAGCTTTTATTAATAGAGGGATTGAGTTCCAGAACCAAGAGGTTATGGTGAAGCTGTACAAAACTCTGGTGCGGCCGCACTTGGAGTATTGTGTACAGTTCTGGTCACCGCATTATAAGAAGGACGTGGGAGCTTTGGAAAGGGTGCAGAGGAGATTTACTAGGATGTTGCCTGGTATGGAGGGAAGGTCTTACGAGGAAAGGCTGAGGGACTTGAGGCTGTTTTCATTAGAGGAAGAAGGTTAAGTGGTGACTTAATTGAAACATATAAAATAATCAGAGGGTTAGATAGGGTGGATAGGGAGAGCCTTTTTCCTAGGATGGTGACGACGAGCATGAGGGGGCACAGCTTTAAATTGAGGGGTGAAAGATATAGGACAGATGTCAGAGGTAGTTTCTTTACTCAGAGAGTAGTAAGGGAATGGAACGCTTTGCCTGCAACGCTAGTAGATTCGCCAACTTTAGGTACATTTAAGTCGTCATTGGACAAGCATATGGACGTGCGTGGAATAGTGTAGGTTAGATGGGCTTCAGATCGGTATGACAGGTCGGCACAACATCGAGGGCCGAAGGGCCTGTACTGTGCTGTAATGTTCTATGTTCTAATACAGCAATATATTTCCAAGTCAGGATGCTAAGTGGCTCAGGGGGGAACTTGCAGGGGCCAGTGTTCCCGTGTATCTGCTGCCCTTGTCCATTCTAGATGGAAGTGGTTGTGGGTTTGGAAGGTGCAGTTGAAGGAATATTGGTGTGTTATTGTGATGCATCTTATAGATGGGCTACAGGCACCAACCCGAGGAACTCCAGCAGATCTGCTCTGGAGCTGAGATGCCTGACCTCCAGCAACCACAATCTTTCCATTATTTTATTAATACCAACCAATGCAGACCTTCCCCTTGATTCCAGTTTTGCTCAGGCTTCTTGATGCCAAACTCAGTCAAATGAAGCCTTGATGTCAAGGGCTGTGACTCTCACCTCCCCTCTGGAATTCAGCTCTTTTATCCGTGTTGAATTGAGGCTGTAATGAGGTCAGGAGCTGAATGGCCCTGGCAGAACCCAAACTGGGCGTCACTGAGCAGGTTATTGTTGAGCAGGTGCTGTTTGTTAGCACTGTTACTGACACCTTCCATCACTTTACTGATGATCGAGAGGAGACTGACGGGCAGTAAGGGGCCGGGTTGGATTTGTCCTGTTTTTTATGTACAGGACAGACTTGGCCGATTTTCCACATTGTTAGGTAGATCCCAGTGTTGTAACTGTATTGAAATGGCTTGGATAGGGGAGCAGCAAGTTCTGGAGCACAAGTCCTCAGCACTATTGCCAGAATGCTGCCAGGGCCCATAGCATTTTCATTCAGCCGTTTGTTCTGATTTGCCTGGATTTCGGTTGGAAATATGGCATCATTGAGTGGCATTTGTCTGAATTTGCAAGGCTTTGTTAGGCTGGAGTCCGGTGTTACTCTACCCCAGAAGGTGGTTTCTGTGAAGTGGTGTGACTTGTGACTTTGCAATTACTTTCTTGCGATTCAAAGACAAGAGCATTATCCACTGAGTCCTAACTGCTCTGTGGCCTTTGCTCCAGGAAAGTGGCAAGATCCCCCTCTCCCTTAAACCTATGCCCTCGAGTTTTCAATTCCCCATCCCTGGGAAAAAGACTATATGCATTTTTCCTATGATTTTATACACTTCAATAAGGTCATCCCTCATTCTCCTACGTTCCAAGGAATAAAATCCTATCCTGACTAATCTCTCCCTATAACTCAGGCCTATGAGTCCGAGCAACATCCTCATAAATCTTCTTTTGCACACCTTCCAGTTGTAGTATGTCTTTCCTGTAATGGTGTTCAAAACTGTACACAATGCTCTGAGTGCGGCCTTGCCAACAACTTATACAACTTTTTTTTTTATTCATTCACGGAATGAGGTTGTCACCGGCCAGGCAACATTTATTGTCCATCCCTAATTGGCCGGGGGCAATTAAGAATCAACCACTTTGCTGTGGGTCTGGAGTCACATGTAGGCCAGACCAGGTAAGGATATGCCCTGGTGGAATTTGAAGCTGGGTCCCCAGAACATTATCTGGGTCTCTGGATTAATAGCCCAGTGATAATACCAACAGGCCATTGCCTCCCCAGCTGTAACATATCCTCCCAACTCCTATACTCAATGCTTAGACCGATGAAGGCCAGCATGCTAAATGCCTTCTTCACTGCCCTGTCTACCTGTGATGCTGCTTTTAACAAACTATGTACTTGTACTCCTCGGCCCCTCTGTTCCACTACACTCCAAAGGATTTTACCATTTCCTGTGTAAGTCCTACCTTGGTTCGACTTTTCAAAGTGCAATGCCTCATACTTATCTGTATTGAACTACATTTGCCAGCCCTCAGCCCACTTCTCCATTTGATCAAGATCCCGCTGTTATTTTTGATAACTTTTCTTGCTATCAACGATCCCTCCTAATTTTGTATCATCTTCGAACTTACTAAACATGCCACTAGTCATAGGCCTCTAGTCCAAGAAACAACCTTCAACCATTACCCTCTGCTTGCTACCATCAAGCCAGTTTTGAATCCAATTAGCAAGCTCTCCCCAGATCCCATCCGACCTAACTTTCATGACTGCCATGTGGGACCTTGTCAAGGGCCTTACTACAGTCCTTGTAGTCAACATCCACTGTCCTATCCCCATCTATCCTCTTGGTTACCTCTTCAAAAACTCTCAAAAATTTGTCAGCCATGACTTCCTGCACACAAATCCACACTGACTATCCCTAATCAGACCTTGGCTGTCCAAATCTTGGTTGATCCTGTCCCTTAGTATCCTCTCCAATAACTTGCCTACCACTGATATCAGACCTGTAGTTGCCTGGCTTGTCTCTGCGTCCTTTCTTAAGTAATGGAACAACATTAGCCACCCTCCAGTCTTCCGAACCTTCACCAGTGGTTAAAGATGAAGTAAAAATCGCTGCAAGGGCCTTGCAATTTCTTCCCGAGCCTCCCACAACATCCGAGGATGGATTTGATCAGACCCAGGGGATTTATCCACAGTAATGTGCTTTAAGGCTACAAACACCTCCTCTCCGGCAATATGTTTGTGGTACAAAACATCCCCACTTATTTCCCTTATTTCCTTAGCATCAATGATTCACTCCTCAGTCAACACTGAGGATAAATATGCATTAAAAATCTCCCCTATCTCCTGTGGCTCCACACACAGATGGCCATGCTGACCTTTACAAGGACCTATTCTCTTCCTAGCTATCCTCTCACTCAAAGTTTTTGAGAAGATTTGTAGCTCGGGTTGTGGATGAGATTGTAAACATACTTGCCGAGCCAGTGGGTTTGGTCACAGCATTTAGTCACCCTGCTAGGTAACGCCCTCTGTGCACCTCCAGTGAAACATTGGCACTCTGTCCCACTTGTTATTTATAAGTGTCAGTTTGCTGGGGTGTTTGGCATTACTTTTCCAGTGATTTGTATATTGGGTCCAGTTCAATGTGTTTGCTGATGGAGTTTCAGTTGGAATACCAGGCTTTCAGGAATTCCCTGGCATGTCTCTGGCTTGTGCTATTATGGATGTGTTGTCCCAGTTAAATTCATGTCCTTCTTTGCCCATGTGTATTGAGACCAGTGAGAATTGGTCATGCCTCTTGGTGGCGAGTTGATGTTTGTGTGTCCTTATTTTTAGTTTTCTTCTGGTTTGGTCTATGTAATGCTTCTCACTGTCCTTGCATGGTATTCTGTTTGTTATATTAGTTTTATTAGTTGTGGGTATGGATCTTTTATGTCCGTAAAGGGGTCCCCCTCAGACCTATTGTCTCACTACTAGGTATGCCAACATATAGA
Source organism: Stegostoma tigrinum (assembly GCF_030684315.1). Lineage (NCBI taxonomy): Eukaryota > Metazoa > Chordata > Chondrichthyes > Orectolobiformes > Stegostomatidae > Stegostoma > Stegostoma tigrinum. Next base: position 61,224,818 of record NC_081371.1, read on the forward strand.
CTAGCCAAATGGAAACCAAAATACTTAGTAGACAACACCACCCACTCCATCCACTCATCCCACGAATTCCTCAGCATCATCAAGGACACCAGGATCGAAGATGATGAGCTTATAATATCCTCCAGTGTAACAGTGTAACTATTCACATCCATAAACATCGACCTAGCCAAAGGGACAATTGCCACACTGCTGGGCGAATCAGGAAGGCAGATACGCCACGACACCAACAGCATCAACAAGGACAGCCCCCTGAAACTGCTGCCTCACAACCCACTTCAAACAAATCAATGGAACACCAATGGGATCACCATTGTCAGGCCTGATTGCAGAAGCAGTAATGCACAGGTTAGAACGGACACCGCTCCCCCCATGCAACCCAACACTTTGGATCCGATATGGAAATGACATCTTTGTGATTATCAAATGCACAAGACAAGAAGAAACCCACTGACACATAAAAACATCCTCACCAGGACAAAATTCACAAAAGAAGAAGCAACAATGAAATAACCTTCCAGGCATAATGGTGGAGCATAAGAACAATGGGAAACCCCAGGCTGGCAAATACAGAAGCACCATACATGCAGACCAGATACTTAATTACATCAAAAAGTACCCCCCAACTCCCATAAATAGAGGTGCATCAGGACATTATTCAAATGGGTCACAACACACTGAAGCAACCCGGAATTGTGCAAAGCAGAACTGGAGCACTGAGATGGAGTTTTTAAAAGGGATGGATACCCAAAAAGCACAATCCGCTGTTACTTCCGTGACAGACCACAACAAGAGGACACATCACAGTCAGAATCACTAGTCACCCTAATGTACATCAGAGACATTCCGGAGATAGCCACAAGGCTACTCAGACCTGTAGTTATCAGGGTAATCCACAAACCAACGATCACCCTTCTACAGCTACTGACGAACGTAAAGGATCCCATTCCCACAGCCAATAAAACTAACGTAATATAGAAAATACAAAATACAAGGACTGTGAGAAACACTACACAGGCCAAACTGGAAATAAATTGAAAATAAGGAAACACAAACACCAACTAACCACCAAGAGACACAGCCGATTCTCACTGGTCTCACTACACATGGACAAAGAAGGACATGAATTCAACTGGGACAATGCAACCACAATGGCACGAGCCAAACAGAGGCATGTTAGGGGATTCCTGGAGGTTGAGGCATTCAAACCGGAACTCCATCAACAGACACATTGAACTGGGCTGAGATACAAACGACTGAAAAACAGAACCAGAGGTAATGCCAGCCACGGCAGCAAACCAAGGCACATTAATAACCAGTGGGACAGGACACCAACTCTTCACTACAGGGGCACTGACAATGTTACCTAGCAGGGTGACGGATCGTCTACAAACAAACACACCGGCTCAGTGAGCAAATCTACAACCTCACCGCTTTACTCTTAATATAGCTGTAGAACCTCTTGGGATTATCTTTAACCTTATCTGCCAGATCCATCTCATACCCTCTTTTTGCTGTCCTGATTTCCCTCTAAAGTGTGCTCCTACACTTTTTATAGTCATCAAGAGAATCACTTGAGTCCAATAGCTTAAACCCAATGTATGCCTTCTCCTTTTTCCTCTTGATATCACACTTCTCAAACCCTCCCATTTGCTAGTCCTTCCTTTTCCTTCAATCAGACTCACCCAATTGGCCAATGCTAGATTCTGCCTACTGTCCCCAAAATTGGCCCTGCTCCAGTTTAGCACCTTAACCTGCGGACCCATTCTGTCTTTTTCCATAACTTTGTTTAAACTGAGAGAGTTATGGTCACTGGACCCAAAGTGCTCTCTGATTGACACTTCAGTCACTTGCCTTGTTTCCTCAGAGGAAGTCCAGTGTTGCATCTTCTTGAGTAGGGCTCTCTACATATTGATTCAGGAAATTTTCTGGGACATGTGTGAAATCCCATCCCATGTGGGCCATTTACACTCTGGTAGGCCTAATCAATACAGGGGAAATTAAAATCTCCGGCCAGTTCTACTCTACTATTTCTATAGGTATCTGCAGTCTTTCTACACATGTGCTCCTCTTGTACCCACTGGCTATGTGGAGGTTTATAATACAGTCCCAACAGTGTGACCATTCCCTTCTTGTTTCTAAGTTGTAATCATACGGCTGCATTTGATGACCCCTTAAGAATATCCTTTCTAAGCACTGTTGTTACATCCTCCCCTTATCAAAAGGGCAACTCCCCTCCTCGCTTACTTGTATTTCTGTCATGCCTGTAGCTTCTGTATCCTGGAACACTGAGCTGCTAGTCCTGCCCTTCTCTCGGCCATGTTTCTGTTATGGCTATAATATCCCAGTCTCCAGAGTAATCCATGCCATGAGCTTATCTTCCTTACCAGTCAGGCCTCTGGCATTGAAGTAAATGAACTTTAAACCAGAGGTCTTCTCCCTGTCTTTACCATGCCCCTGGCTATTCCGAACAGTAAACTTGCTCTCAATGGCTAATGTATTTTCCCCTGACTTCTCAATGGCCCCTCTCTTACTTAGAGTCCCACCTCTCTGCCAAACTAGTTTAAACCCTTCCAGGTAACAGCAAATCTCCCCCTGATGATATTGGTCCCCTTCAGGTTCAAGTGTAGCCCATCCCTCTTGTACAGGTCACCTCTAGCCCAGAAGAGATCCCAATGATCCAAGATCTGAAAACTGTGCCCCCTACACTAGCTCCTCAGCCAAGCATTCATCCAGCCCATCTTTCTATTTCTATCCTCACTGTTACATGGCACTGGAAGAAATCAGGAGATCACTACCCTTGAGCTAATTTAGGAATATTCCATCATAAACAACCGCATGGACTTGTTGGGCCAAATGGCTAGTTCTGTTACCCTACAGAATATGTAGTGATGGAGAAGTCTCAAGAGGCTGACTATGTCACTGTTACTCCTTTGAGTTCAAAGCAGTAGAACAACCATGGGGATGAGGGCTGGAGGTGTAGATACAAGAAGCAGGGTTTTGAAGGAGATTCTGGAGATTATGAAGATAAACATGGCCTGCTGGGCCCATCTAGCAGATTCAATAAATAGAAGGACGTTTATCAAAAGGAAACTAAGATTTTGAAAGCAATCTGATCTGCAGCTTATTTGGAGAGCTTGAAAAGAAAAGAAACACACTTCAAAGAACATTCTTGACAGCTGTATTTGTGTGCAGAGGCTTGGCACCTTTAGAAATGCCAGTAACACTTTTGATGAAAGATAATTGAGTTCAAAACCTTGTTGATCTGTTTTCTATTCTGCTTGTAGAACAGTCTTTTACAGAGTTTTGTCTGGTGGAACATTCACTTGACAAGCTTTCTTATATTTAGCAATCCATTTGCTCTCCATTATCAAGGCAGTCTCCCGGCATCTCTAAGGCATCGAGTCTCTCTCTGTCAGCCTCAGTTCAGCTCCATCACTGCTCCAATGATAATCTGTGCCTTTGTCACCCTGGGTAATCCAACCCTCTCCTGAACAGCCGTCCATCTTCAGAGCTCCTTCAATTTGAGTTCTTCCAAAAATACCCCAAAGATTCTTCTAAAATTCTGCAGCCTGTAGACTAACCTGCATCAAATGCCATACACCCATCATACTATGCTCACTGATCTTATTGCCCAGTTTTGAAATTCTCATCCTTGTTTTCAAATCATCTGTGACGTCAGCTGCTCTCTCTCTCTCTCTGTTATCTTTTCTAATCCTCCGAAATTCCTGAGCTTTTCCTCAGGTGGCTCAGGAAATTTGTCATTCGGTCCCTCACCAAGTCCTACAGATGCACCAGTGAAAGCACACTGCCCGGGTGCACAACAGCCTGGTACAGCAACTGCCCTGCCCAGGACCGTAAGAACCTACAGAGGGTGGTGTGCACAGCCCAGACCATCGCAGAAACCAACCTTCCATCCATGGACTCCATTTACACGGCTCGCTGCCACAGACAGGCAGCCAACATCATCAAAGACCCATCGCACCCCGGTAATGACCTCCTACAGCCTTTCCCATCAGGCAGGAGATACAGAAACCTGAACACACGCACCAGCAGGTTCAGGAACAGCTTCTTCCCGGCTGTTATTAAACTGTTGAATGAACTCTCGTCTCAAATAACGCTGATCTTGCTAACACCTCACACACTGTGCGATGTAACTTGTAGGCTTCTAAGTTTGCACAACCTTTGATTTGTTCATCCTTGCTTACTGTGATCTTGCCAGTACTGCTCATAAATAAAGTTTTCCACTACACTTGGTACACGCAACAATAGATCAATGAATCAGTCAACCATTTAATTCTGGCCCCTGACACATACTTGCCCTTAATCACTTCAGCTGTTTGGGTCCAAGATACTGGAAACTCAACCCAAAGCTTCGTTGTCCTTCTAAGCCCTTCTCCTCAAAATGTAGCTCGTTGACTGAGCTATTAATCATTTGCCTTGACAGTTTCTTGTGTGGCTGAAATTCTTAACAATTCTGAATCGGTGGAATTCCCTGGCCAGTGAAACAGCTGAGAATACCTTGTTGAATGTTTTTTAAGGCAAAGATAGATTTTCGAACAGTAAAGGAATGAAGGGCTATGATCTGTGGGCGGGTAATTGGAGCTGGGCCCACGAGAAGATCAGCCATGATCTTACTGAATGACGAGCCAGGCTCGATGGGCCAAATGGCCTACTCCTGCCCCTATTTCTTATGTTGTCTTGCTTGATTGCATTCCTGTGAAGTGCATCGGTGTATTTTATGATGTTAGAGATTCTATATAAACACAATATCTTTGTTGTTGCACTGGTAGCTTATTACTTGTCATCATTATTGCTTTGTTCAGGGCATCTCACTGTCAATTGTCATGTTACAATAAGAACACCGTTGAATGTAGAAACATAGAAAATGGAAGCTGGAGTTGGCCAGTTGGACCCTCCAGCCAGCTCCACGTTCAATGTGATCATGGCTGATCATCCAACTCAGTAAACAGTTATAATGAAACAAAGAATTTGGAAATCTGAAACAAACGCAGGAATTGCTGGAGAAACTCAGCAGGTCTGGCAGCATCTGTGGAGAGAGAAACAGAATAAACGTTTTGGGTTCTGAAGAAGGGTCCCTGGCCTCAAAATGTCCAGTCTGTTTCTCTCTCCCCAGATGATGCAGACCTGTTGAGTTTCTCCAGCAATTTCTGCTTTTGTTTCAGTGCCGTGTTCCAGGTTTCTCCCCAGTAATCCTAAATGGCCTACCCTGTACCCTTCGTCTGTAACCACTGGTTCTGAACTCCCCACTCACTGGGAACATCCTTCCTGCAGTTACCCTGTGTCTACAACGTTCAACATTCACTACCTGTGACTGAGCAGGATTTGCTCACCAAATAAATCTGACTTTTATTGGCCAATTTTGCACTGGAAAGGTAAAAAGGGGAAACAAGCATATAATAAATTCAAGCAGCACTTTCCATAATTACAGCATGCATATTTATGAGCCGATTGTGTTAATGCTTGGGTGTAAATGTGTTAAATAATGCAGATTATGCTCTGACAGCTTTTATTAAACATGCCATTGCCAGAATTATTGGATGGTGAAGATGCTGCCATCTTGACCCATTATTAACTGCAAATTCATGTATCTTTTTGACACGAGCTAGATAGCTTGACCCTACTTGAATTTGTTAAATGCTCATTCATGGGATGTGGACATCACCGGCTGAGCCAGCACTGATTTTAGAACACCAACTAACTGGAGGAGGTGGTGGTGTGCTGTCTTCATGAACAGGGGTGGAACTGTGGCTCAGTGCCATATGTGTGTGTGTGTGTGTGTGTGTGTGTGTATGTGTGTGTGTGTGTGTGTGTGTGTGTGTGTGTGTGTGTGTCCACGTCACCATCCTCCAGGTGCTCCGGTTACCCCCCACAGTCCAAAGATGTCTAGGCTGGGTGGATTGGCTGTGCTACATTGCCCATAGTGTTCAGGCTCAGGTGGATTAGCTGTGGGAATACAGGGCTAGAGTAGGGGCATGGATCTGGGTGCTCTTTGGAGAGTCAGTGTGCACCTGGGGGGTGTAATAGTCTGTTTCCACATTGAAATGAATTGAATTATTTACTGTCACGTGTATTCAATGTAAAAATACAGTGAAAAGAGTGTGCCTTAGAATAAGACTCCCGATCCGCGCGTGTCACTGCGGCCCATTCCCCATCCGGCCCTGTCACTGCGGCCCACTCCCGATCTGCCTCTATCACTCCCGCCCACTTCTGATTCACCTCTGTCACTCTGGCCCACTCCCGACCCGCCTGTGTCACTCCAGCCCACTCCCGACCCACCCGTGTTACTCCCGCCCACTCCCGATCCGCCCCGTCACTCCCGCCCACTCCCGATCCGCCCCGTCACTCCCGCCCACTCCTGATCCACCCGTGTCACTCCGGCCCACTCCCGACCCGCCCGTGTTACTCCGGCCCACTCCCGTTCCGCCCCTGTCACTCCAGCCCACTCCCAAACCGCCCATGTCACTCCGGCCCACTCCCGACCCACCCGTGTCACTCCCGCCCACTCCCGATCCGCTCCTGTCACTCCCGCCCACTCCTGATCCACCCGTGTTACTCCGGCCCACTCCCGTTCCGCCCCTGTCACTCCAGCCCACTCCCAAACCGCCCATGTCACTCCCGCCCACTCCCGACCCGCCCGTGTTACTCCGGCCCGCTCCCGATCCGCCATTGGTGAAGGACACAACCCACGCTTTCAGCTCCCCCAAGTGGCTCTGTTTTGACCTGGCTCCTTGGGTCGTTAGTTAAAAGGGATGTTGGCTGGATGGTAGGGAATAGAATTACTGCGCAGGGAGAGAGGAAGAGGGAGAAAGCGAACTGGTGAGCAGAATGGAGCTCCAAATGCAGTGACTTACCCTGCCACCAGCTTGCAGGGCACTGCAAGGATTCTATAAACCTCTGCATTATTTGCAACTGCTGAGACATCCACTGTGCTGTTCGGGAGGGTGTTTGAGGACTTTGATCCAGTGGTAGAGAAGGAACAGTGCTGAAGTCCCCAGAAGAATAATATCGGACCCCAGCCCATTTTCAATTCAGTTCTGTGTCTGTTCTCTTCCTGTGGAAGGCTGGTTTCATGACAGAAATATGGTGTATGTATATTCTGCACACATTGTGTGGTATTTGAGACATTATTCTAAAACACAATTTTGCCTGATATTGTGTTGAACATATTGGGAGCCTGGAAGATTGCTGGTGAGAGTAGATCATCAGCTTGGAAAATTGAGACCTTGACTTCTAGCTAAAAGTGAGAAATAAGAATAAAGTCTGCAATTATACAGCAACTCTCACAAACCCAGGAAGCCTGAAATCTCTGTGCAATTAGTGAAACATGGAAAATAGGATCAAGAGTAGGCCATTCTGCCCCTTTCAGCCTGTTCTGCCATTCAATAGGATCACGGTACATCATCCAAATCGTCCCTTGTATCTGCTTCCTCCCCATACCATTTGATCCCTTTAGCCCTAAGAGCTTTCACTAACTCCTTCTTCAAAACATTCAATGCTTTGGCCTCAACTGCTTTCCATGGCAGAGAATTCCATAGGCTCCCCATTCTATGAGTGAAGACATTTCTCTTCATCTCAGTCCATCTCCATATCCTTAGACTGTGACCCCCTGCTTCTGACTCCCTGCTCATTGGGAACACCCTTCCTGCATTCCCCCTGTCTAGCCCTGTTAAATCTTTGTAGGTTTCTATCAGGTCCCCTCCACAGTGAGTATAGTTCTAACTGATCCAGCCTGTCTTCATACATCAATCCTGCCATCCAGCAATTAGTTCTGGTAAACCATCTTTGTAGACCCTCCATCACCAGAACATCCTTCCTTAGATGAGGAGACCAAAACTGCACACAATATTCTAGGTGTGATCTCTCTAAGGCCCTGTACAATTGCAGCAAGCCATCCCTGCTCCTGTACTCTGATCCTCTCACTGTGAAGCCAACATACTGTTTACCTCCTTCACCACCTGCTGCACCAGTATCCTCACCTTCAGCGACTGGGGTACAAGGACGCCCAGGTCCCGCTGCACACTCCCCAGTCAATGAAGCACTGTTCACATTTAGTCACTCATGCACTGTGGGAAATGTGGCATCCAATTTGGACATGGTAAGATCCCACAGACAGCAACATGGTAGTGACCAGATCTCTGGTTACTTCAGAGGTTGGTTGAGGGATATGTCCTGGCAAGGCCATCGGGAGAACCCTCCTACTGGTATCATTGGGTGGTTTACAGTCAATGGACAGGTCAGGCAGGGTCTTGGCTTTAATATTTCACTCTCAACACTGCTCCTCTGACAGTACAGACCTCCCTCAGTGATGGCAGAGCTGACCACACCCTCCCAATCTCATCTCCAATAATTCCCTCAGCAGTGGCCCTGCCCCCAGATGGGCCCAAAGCTTCAGAATTCCCTCCCTAAATCTTTTGGGCTCCCTTTTCCTTTGTTCATCTTCAATGCATCAGTATTAACTGCCCCAGCATTTTGTAGGAACCCTATCCTATTTATTTACCATTCACTGTTTCTTGTCACGTGTTTATGGCACAAGCCGTGTTCTTTGGTTCTCCTGGCCTGAGAGTGCTGGAAATGAGCTGATTCAAATTATACTCCCAGATCACAAGCCCACTCTGACCCACCTCGCACACTCTAGCTTAAAATGCTACCAACTAATAATGTCAAAAGTTACACAACACTAGATTATAGTCCAACAGGTTTATTTGAAATCACAAGCTTTTGGAGCACCATTCACCGTCAACACTTGAGGAGGGGGCTTCGCTCTGAAAGCATGTGATTTCACATAAACCTGTTGGACTATAACCTGGCGTCGTGTGATTTCTGACCTCGTCCGTTCCAGTCTCCAGCATCTCCACATCTGGCTAATAAATGGTCCTGGGAGATAGAGTAATGCAGATTTAACCATCTGAGAGTCAGTCCTGGTTTCCCAATGGCTTTAACCGATGTCAGAGATTTAACTGAAGTTATTCACAGAAAACTAGCTGCTCAGCCAATCGCACAAGAGCTTCTGTCGCCAGACAGAATGTTTTGGAGCAATGGTGCACTAATGAGTCTCTATAGTAAGTACTTTGTATTTGGAGAGGCTTTTAGAGAGCAGTTTAATCAACCCACATCGACTTAGGATGGACAGTCAGATTCCGGAAAACTGGCAAGGCTCCTACACAACCCCACTCAGGATAGTAATGTGATTGCCCATCTCTTGTGTACATTTCTTCCACGCAAAGCCCAGAAGCATTAATCACAGTAACCTGTCTTCTATTACACAAAGTAACAACACCTTACATTTATATAGAACCTTTAATATGATAAACTGTCCCAAACATCACAGCGAGTGTTAACTATCAAAGCCTAACACCACAACACTGAGGTAGATACAAGCAGAGATGATGAAAAAGTTTGATCTTAGAGCTTGGTTTGAACTTAATTTCAAAACAAGAAGGAACAAGACAAAGAGCATTATGATAGTGACCAGATCATCTGTTTGTTCAGATGTCGGTTGTGGGGTATTTCTTGGGCCTCCGAGTCCTCTCTACTGTGAGAGTGGTGGGCTCGTGGAAGTCATTGCCGCAGAGTGCAGTGGAGGCCGGGACATTGGATGTTTTCAAGGCAGAGATCGACAAATTCTTGATCTCAGAAGGAATCAAGGGCTACGGGGAGAGTGCAGGGAAGTGGTGTTGAAATGCCCATCAGCCATGATTTAAATGGCAGAGGAGACTTGATGGGCCGAATGGCCTTACCTCCACTCCTGTGTCTTATGGTCTTATGGAATCTGTGAAATTGCTGTTAGGGAAAGGTGTGAAGGATGGGGGGTTGTTAAATGGGTACTCATTATTTGTTCAACACTACAGAGCGGAGCACATCTGAGCGGTTTTGGGCTTTTTCCCACGACCAAGTCCCTTGTCCAGCTTCAGCACATGACTAAAGTCTGCCACACATTGGCCAGAATAGGTAAGGCAGGCAGATTCCAATCCCCACAAAACCCGCTGTGAGTGGAATTCAGTTTTACTTTTTCTCATGTCAGCTTTCTGTTTCCAGAAGTTTCTCTGCCCCCTACTATCCGCCTTGTCCCCACACCCACAACTCAGCCCCCAACCTGTCCCCAAACCATCCCCAACCCCCAGCTCTGGTGAACGTCTCCTGCTCTAGGCTGATAACTATAAAAGCCTCAGCAAGGACAATTTTGCTCAGGAGTAACTTTAAATGAGTTGTTGGAGCTGTAGAAGCTCCTTGACATGGCCACGATCTTAACAAACAAAAGACTGATATTGAGATGATAACAGGGTGGCTTGATGGCAAGCCTCTGGGGAAATCTTTCCAAGCCTTTGGGCTGGTGACAGTAAAACTGTGAAGTCCTGACACTGCTGCAGTGAACTCAGATCAGACACCTTCAGTGAATGCACTGCCTCCTTCCAAACTCTCATGTACCCACACATGAGGTGAGTGAAGGCCTGTGCTCCATGACCCAGGCCCCACACTGACAGTAAAATGGAGTGAAGTGAAACAAGTAAACTGCTGACTGCTTTGGCCCCAGTCTTAAAGGGCCATTCATATCAAACAGCATCTATGTGCTCCCCAGATCAAAGAGATCCAGATCGTTCCACGACTTTTGAAAAAGCACTTCCTTTGTTGTAAAATGCTTTGTGACAATCTGAGCTTGTGAAAAGCGCAAAAAAGGCACAAAAGTCTCCTGAGTTATGTGCCTTTTTTTTGACTGGCATTTGACAAAGGTTCAACGTCTAACTCCCTCGTGACTTGAGTCTTGAGCCAGTCCACTGCCTTAAAGCCTCCTTTTTACATTGGGTTTTACTTTCTGCAGCTGGGCAGACGGTAAATTGGGCCGATGTGATGGGGCTGTGTTTATTAATAAACACAACCAAGCCATTTCAGCATCGCGACAAAGTGGAGGTCGATAGATTTGTTGAAATATCAGGGAGTTGGCTATGAGGAGCTAGCAGAAAAGGGGTGCTCAACCCTGGGGTAGATCTTCTAAAATGGTGAGGCAGAATCGAGGGCCTGAATGGCCTACTCCTGCTCTTATTTCTTCTGCTCTTACGTTTCCTGTTTAAGGTTCTTGAGTAGATTTGTAGCTCGGGTTGTGGATGCTGTGGTTACTTCACTCGCCGAGCTGGTTCATTAGTTTGCAGACATTTCATTATCCTGCTGCGTAACATCGTCAGTGCAGTATCCAATGAAGCGCTGTTGTGTTTTCCCGCCTGGTATTTAAACTCTGGGGTCCGTTGGATTTGATTACCTCATTTCCAGTTTTCCTTGTGTATCTTGAGTCTAATTCGACGTGTTAGTTGGCCTTCTTGGTGGCGAACCAGGCCTCTAGGAATTCCTGTGCTTGTCTCTGTTTGGCCTGCCCTAGGATCCTGACATTGGGACAATCAAACTGGTGGTTTTCCTTATCTGTGTAGATCGTTTAAACAATGTTTTCACACCCCTTCAACTGAAACTAGCCACAACACTCTACAACAACCCAGAACTACACCAAAATGAAGAATACCTCCACCAAGTACTTAGGGACAAGGGATACCTGAACAGCTGGGTCCGACAATATCTGTCACACTAACAGCAGGAAGATACAGGACATCCTGGCACGCTTGTCACATTATCTTACATCAACAACATATCCAAACTGACCACAAGACTTCTATGGCCACTGGGCATCAGAGTGGCACACAATCCTACCTCACCCCTATGCCAACTGCTAACTCGAAGCAAAGACACCTTACCTACTATGGACTGAACCAATGTAATATACAAGATCCCATGCAAGGACTGTGACAAAACTACACTGGACAGACAGGAAGGAAGCTGGCCATGAGGATACTTGAACATCAACTAACAACAAAAGGACATGACCAATACTCACTCGTCTCCATTCACACAGATAAGGAAAACCACCAGTTTGATTGTCCCAATGTCAGGATCCTAGGGCAGGCCAAACAGAGACAAGCACAGGAATTCCTAGAGGCCTGGTTCTCCACCAAGAAGGCCAACAACAAACACGTTGAACTAGACCCTGTATACACATCACTGCGAAGGAAAACTGGAAATGAGGTAATCAAATCCAGTGGACCTCAGAGTTTAAATACCAGACGGGAAAACACAACAGCATTTTATTGGAGACTGCACGGATGATGTTCATCCAGCAACATAACGAAACGTCTGCATACTAATGAACCAGCTTGGTGAGCGAACTAACCAGTTTCCTGTTTCTAAAGTTACAATAGTCGCAATAGTATTTAGAAGTTTGACTTTTGCCTTGCCACCATTTTGATAAAGTATAGAAACTCCCGACAGTGACAGGGCCATGAGCCATGCTGCAATTGGTCATTGGCCAAGGTGAGGAAGTACAACTGGGCCGCCTGTGCAACAGCTAAGAAATAAACTGGAGTCACTTAAGGGTCAGTTGCCAGAGACATAGATCGAAGAGAATTGGCAAAAGAACAAGGCTGGGTGTGGGGATTGGGTATCGAGCTATTGAGGAGATATTTTGCGAGGCAACAAATTGAAGGGACTGACTGGCAGGGTGTTGGAAGCAGCTTCAATGGTGAAGTGAAACACTGGAGAAACTCCCATTGCTGGTCTTGCAGCTTCTGTGGAGAAATTAAAAACACCCAAGAGTTCATATTTTATGTCCAATCTGACTTCCTCAGTTCCAAAGATGAGTCAAATTGAACTCAAAACATTAGCCCTGTTTCTCTCTCTCCACAGGCACTGCCAGACCTGCTGAGATTCTTCAGCCTTCTCTGTTTTTATTTCAGATCTCTAACATCTGCAGGATTTTGAATTTATTGCAACATTAAAGAGAATTAGATTAATACTTGAACAAGATAAATTTGCAGGGTGTTAGGGAGCGAGCAGGACAAATTGGACACCTCTTGAAAAGAGTTGCTCCAGTGGGCTGAATGGCCTCGTTCTGTACTTTAAGAGTTTAACAGGGCCACTTGCTCCACTTTCACTGGCTGGGTCAGACAGTGTGAAAATCAACCCTCAATGACCCCAGAGCCACTTCACTGTTAAAAAAAACAATTGAGATATTAAATAGCAATTTAGGATTTAGGAGCAGGAATAGGCCACTCCTCCCCTTTGAGCTACTGTGTCATGGCTGGTCTGTTTATGTCAGGAATTCCATGTTCTCCTTTATCCCTTGATAACCCTCAAGTCCCTGCAGGACAGCATTCCGCCTGCCTCTGGTCTATAAAATAATCGCTGACCCTTCAGCCACCACCCTCTGAGATCGAGAGTTCTAAAGTTGCACAAACAAACTCCCCCGAGAGAAAATAAGACTGTTTGTCTCCTCTCTGTCTGTGTACAGAAATCTGTAAAAGCAGAACATACATTTTCTGTGTTTCGTACAATGAGAAGTTCCTGGCGGTTTGGGGGGGTGGTGGGTGGTGGAGGTGGGGGAACGTTCGGTGTGGAATCTCAATGGTACACAGAGGTGGTAAAATCAGACTTCATTTTTACTCACGTGGAATTTTGTTCAGCTCGTTCATGAACTTTTCCTTCACCTTGGAAAAGCCGTCATCCTTTCCCCCAGTCTGGCTGGTAATAGGCTCTGTGGCATTGCCCACTGGAGCAGGGGTGGCAAGGGTGATGGGTCGTGCTGCCAAAGCTTCATGGTGACCTTCCAAGTTCTTCATCCTGGGCCAGGACCTGGGCCTGGGAAAGCTCTGCAGGAGGTACAGAAAGAAACAAATTGAGAGGCTGTTCACACTCAGAGCTCAGATAGGTTCTCGCAATCCCAGGGCTTCAGAACGCAGCTCTTGTTTTACTACCCAGCTTTTTTTTTGCTTATGCTTAGCCGAGTAAATAATGTATCACTGACACGTTAATGCTTGTTGCTTCATGCAATATTGATAAACTTGCTTAATGGAGGAGAGATCAACTGAGTTGGTAATAACTCAAACGTCACCTTGTCAGTAAAAGAGAGGCGTTGCTGCCACTGTTAACCTGAAACACTCAGACTACCAACCGTTCACTTTGTCTCACTCATACCTGTGTGATACCCACATTTACATTACAGTTGTAAAGAAACATCCCAGAGTGTCTTCCAGAGCAGTTATCAGATGAACTTTGACTCCAAGTTACATGTCATAGAGTCATAGCGATGTACAGCGCAGAAAAGGATCCTTCTGTACAATTCATGCATGCCGAACAGATACCCTAAATTAATCTAGTCCCATTTGCCAGTATTTGGCCCTTGAAGCGCTTAATATTCATGCACCCATCCAGATGCCTTTTAAATGTTGTAACTGTACCAGTCTCCACCACTTCCTCTGGCAGCTTATTCCATGCACGCACCACCCTCTGTGCGAAAAAGTTACCCCCTAGATCCCTTTTAAATCTTTCCCCTCTCTTAAACCTAAGCTGTATAGTTTTGGACTCCCCTTCCCTGGGGAAAAGACCTTGTCTATTTACACTATCCATGCCCCTCAGGATCTTATAAACCTCTCTAAGGTCCTTCCTCAGCCTCTGACACTCCAGGGAAAATCACCCCAGCCTATTCAACCTCAACCTATAGCTCAAACCCACCAACCACATATTGAGATATTTGGACAACAAAACTTGTGTTGTTGTTGGAAGTTCTTGGGAGATTGAGAGGTTACTGAAGGGACAGAGATAAGCCCTGAGCTCTGGGCTCATGCTGCAACGAAGGCAAACCAGTCCCGATGGAGGGATGAAAACTGGAGACACAAATGTTGGGAATTGATGAGTGCACAGGGTCACAGAGAGGTCAGGGAGTGGGAAGATAATGGCAAGACCTGAAAGCAGGGATGAACATTGTAAAGTGGAGGTGTTGCTGAACTGGGAGCAAATACTGGTCAAGCTCCAGGGGCTATCATTGACCAGGACTTGGTGTAGGTTGGGTTCTGGTTAATAAGAGTTTTAGATTAGCTCAAGATTATCTGGGGTGAAGAGAGCAAGTCCTTCAGGAGATCATTGAGATGAGCCTAGTAACTAATCAAGATCATCACAGGATCCCTACAGTGTGGAAAGGCCATTTGGCCCAACAAGTCAACACTGAGATAATAGGAACTACAGATGCTGGAGAATCCGAGATAACAAAGTGTGGAGCTGGATGAACACAGCAGGCCAAGCAGCATCTTAGGAGCACAAAAGCTGATGTTTTGGGCCTAGAGAAGGGTCAGCTTTTGTGCTCCTAAGATGCTGCTTGGCCTGCTGTTTTCATCCAGCTCTACACTTTATTATCTCTTAAGTCAACACCGACCCTCTGAAGGGCATCCTACCCAGACTCATTCTCCCTACCTTTTCCATAGCTTATGCACCTACACATCCCTGAACACTATGAGTAATTTAGCTCGGCCAATCCACCCTAACCTGCACATCTTTGAACTGTGGAAGGAACCCACATAGACACGATGAGAACGTGCAAACTCCACACAGATGGTCACCGGAAGGTGGAATCAAACCCGGGTCCCTGGCGCTGTGAGGTAGCCGTGCTAACCACTGAGCCACCATGATCTGTTAAATAATCAACTATCTGTAAACAAGTAACCAGGGTAAACACAGGAGGATGTTCTTGCTGACCAGGGAGCCCAGAACAGGGGTCACGGTCTAAGGATACAGGGTAGGCCATCTGAATGTAAAAGAAATGCTTTCACCCAGGCAGTGGGGAGCCTGTGGAATTCTCTGCCATTTTTGCAGCCAATCATGAAAGCTAATAAAAGATTATTGCTGACTGTGAAGAAAATTGAACGCAAAAGTAGTCATGCTATGAATAAGTATCGTGGGACCTGAGGTATTAACTCTTCACAGATGCTGCCAGACCTGCTGAGCTTTTCCAGCAATTTCTGTTCCTGTTTCTGATTTCCAGAATCCACGGTTTATATAAAAGTAATCAGGTTATGCTTCAGTTAGACACAACACTGGTGAGGCCACATTAAGAGCATTATGCTCGATATTAGTCTCCTTATTTAAGGAAGGATGTGAAATGTTGGACACAATTCAGTTAAGATTGATGAGATTGGTAAGGAGTGATCGGATTGTCCTATGAAGGGGGATGAGACAGACTTGGCTTCTTTTCATTAGGTTTAGAAAAGTGAGAGGTGATTTGTTTGAAGTGTATAAGATCTGGTATGGTCTTGACAAGGTGGGTTTGAAAGGAAGTTTCTTGTTGTGGGTGACACCAGAACAAGTCATGATCTAAAATTACTTGTTATCATTTTAGGAACAGAGAGCAGAAAAAAAAGTCTTTGGGGAAATTGCCCAGGGTATGCCCTGCATAAAAATAGTAGGACAGCTCCAACCCAGCCAATTATCACCCCAGCAGCACACTCTTGATATACAAGGTTATAATACACACAAACAGAATTAGGCCATTCGGCCCATTGGGTCTCTTCCACCATTTAATCATGGCTGATTTGATTGTACAACACCCGCATAACCTTTGATTCCATTACTCACCAAGAACCTATCTCTGTCTTGAAAACACTCAATGACTTGGTCCCCACAGCCTTCTGCAGCAATGAGTTCCATAGAGTCACCAATCTCTGGCTGAGGAAATTCCTCCTCATCTCAGTTCTATAGGATTGTCCCTTCACCCTGAGGCTGTGCTGTTGGGTCCCAGTCTCTCTAACTAGTGTCTGATCTAAAATGTCACCCTTTCTTCACACTGATAAAACCTATAGCTCTCTTAGGGCAGTGACTTGAAAGAAATTCTGGAATTTACAAACACATATTAATCAACTAAAAACTTCCAACTGATTAAAGATTTAATGGCATCTTAGGCATGTTTAATACATCCTCATCAGTTCTGTGACCCTTCAATCTTTTACTTATAAATTTCTGAGCTCTGTGTGCTTCTTTTTTACTTCACCTGATGAAGGAGCTATGGTCTGAAAGCTTGTGTTTTTAAATAAACCTGTTGGACTATAACCTGGTGTCATGTTATGTCTGACCTTCTCCTACCGATGGAAACACCTTTCCCACATCCACTTTATCCAGGCTTCTCAGTATTCCATAAGTTTCAGCCAGATTCCCCTCATCCTTCCAAACGCCATCGAGTACAGACCCAGAGTCCTCAGCCCCTCTTCATATGACAAGCCCTTCATTCCCAGGATCATTCTTGTGAATCTCTTCTAGACCCTCTCCAATGCTAGCGCATTCTTCCTTAGATACAGGACACAAAACTGCTCTCAATATTCCAAATGTGGTCTGACCGAGCCCAATGCAGCCTCAGCAACATGTGTCTGCTCTTGAATTCTAGCTCTGTTGAAATGAATGCTAACATTGCATTTGCCTTCCTAACTGTCAGCTGAACCTGCATGCTAACCTTAAGAAATCCTGAACTAGGACTTCCAAGTCCCTTAGTGCTTCAGGTTTCAGAAGGTTTCCCCATTCAGAAAATAGTCTGCACCGCTAATCTTCCTGCCTAAGTGGATAACCTCAAACTTTCCCACATTGTAGTTGATCTTTGTCTCCTCTCCTAGCCTGTTCTTTTGTAGTCTGTCTACTTACTCAACACTCCCTGTCCCTCCACTTATCTTTGTCATCTGCAAACCCAGTAACAATGCCCTCAGTTCCTTCTTCCAGAACGTTCCTACATAATACAATTAGTTGTGGTCCCAACACAGACCCCTGTGGAACTCTACTAGTCCACAGCTGCCAACCTGAAAAAAATTCCCCATTCTCACCCTTCTGCCAGTCAGCCAATCCTCTATCCATGTCATTATCTTGCCCCTAACACCAAAGTCTCTTATCTTATTTCACTTCACCTGACAAAAGGGCTGTGGTCTGAAAGCTTGTGATTTCAAATAACCCTGTCGGATTATAACCTGGTGTCATGTGATTTCTGGCCTTGTTCACCCCAGTACCACACCGGCACCTCCACATCTTGTCATATTTAACAGCCTTCTGTACAGCCCCTTGTCAGAGGCCTTCTGGAAATTCAAACAAATCACATCCACTGGCTTTTCTTTGACATTTAATGGTATTTCCATCACTGAATCCCCCACTGTCAACATCCTGGGGGTTACCACTGACCAGAAATGTAATTGGATTAGCCATAAATACAGTGGCTTTGTGAGCAGGTCAGAAGTTGGGAATACTGCGGTGAGTAACTCACCTCCTGACTCCCCAAAGCCTGCACACCATCTACAAGGCACAAGTCAGGAGTGGGATGGAATATTCCCCACTTGCCTGGATGGGTGCAGCCCCAACAACACTCAGGAAGCCTGACACCATCCAGGACAAAGCATCACATCCACAAGCATTCACTCCCTCCTCCTCCGACGCTCAGTAGCAGCAGTGTGTACTATCTATAGCATACACTAACGATCCTCAGACAATATTTTTTGAACACACAACCACTTCCATCTCGAAGGACAAGGGCAGCAGATCCATGGGAACACCACGCCCTGCAAGTTCCCCTCCAAGCTACTCACCATCCTGACTTGGAAATATATTGCTGTTCCTTCACTGTCACTGGGACAAAATCCTGGAATTCCCTCCCTAAAGGCATTGTAGGCCTGAAATTCTGACATGAACCTTGCTTTCTGAGGAAGAACCAGTGGGCAGGGAAAGGGCCAGCTCCAGAAACCTAAAGACATTTTCTTTTGGAAAGGTACTTGAGAAGGAGGCTTGGGAAAGGGAGAGGTGCATTAAGACCTGGGTGCCCTTGTGAACCGGTTGCTGAAGGTAAGCATGCAGGTGCGGTAGGAGGCGAAGAAGGCATATGGTGTGTTGGCCTTCATTGCAAGAGGATTCAAGCACAGGAGCAGGGATTTCTTGCTGCTATTATACAGGGCCTTGTTGAGACTGCATGTGGAGTATTGTTTGCAGTTTTACTCTTGTTATCTGAGGAAGGATGTTCTGGCGATGGAGGGAGTGCAATGAAGGTTCACCAGACTAATTCCTGAGGTGGCAGGACTAACATCATAAGAGAGACCAGATCGGTGAGGGCTTGCTGAAAGAAGACAGAGGGTGGTAGTTGATGGGAAATGTTCATCCTGGAGACCAGTTACTAGTGGTGTACCGCAAGGGTCGGTGTTGGGTCCACTGTTGTTTGTCATTTTTATAAATGACCTGGATGAAGGCATAGAAGGATGGGTTAGTAAATTTGCAGACGACACTAAGGTCGGTGGAGTTGTGGATAGTGATGAAGAATGCTGTAGGTTGCAGAGAGACATAGCTAAGCTGCAGAGCTGGGCTGAGAGGTGGCAAATAGAGTTTAATGCAGACAAGTGTGAGGTGATGCACTTTGGTAGGAGTAACCGGAAGGCAAAAGACAGGGCTAATGGTAAGATTCTTAGTAGTGTTGATGAGCAGAGAGATCTCAGTGTCTATGTACATAGATCCTTGAAAGTTGCCACCCAGGTTGACAGGGCTGTTAAGAAGGCATACAGTGTTTTAGCTTTTATTAATAGAGGGATCAGAGTTGCGGAACCAAGAGGTTATGGTGAAGCTGTACAAAACTTTGGTGCAGCCGCACTTGGAGTATTGTGTACAGTTCTGGTCACCGCATTATAAGAAGTATGTGGAAGCTTTGGAAAGGGTGCAGAGGAGATTTACTAGGATGTTGCCTGTTATGGAGGGAAGGTCTTACGAGGAAAGGCTGAGGGTCTTGAGGCTGTTTTCATTAGAGAGAAGAAGGTTGAGAGGTGACTTAATTGAAACATATAAAATAATCAGAGGGTTAGATAGGGTGGATAGGGAAAGCCTTTTTCCTAGGATGATGACGGCGAGCACGAGGGAGCTTAGCTTTAAATTGAGGGGTGAAAGATATAGGACAGATGTCAGACGTACTTTCTTTACTCAGAGAGTAGTAAGGGAATGGAATGCTTTGCCTGCAACAGTAGTAGATTCGCCAACTTTAGGTACATTTAAGGCGTCATTGGACAAGCATATGGACGTACATGGAGTAGTGTAGGTTAGATGGGCTTGAGATCGGTATGGCAGGTCGGCACAACATCGAGGGCTGAAGGGCCTGTACTGTGCTGTAATGCTGTAATGTTCTAATGGTCTATATATTTACAGGAGTTTAGAACAAGGAGGTAGATCTCATTAGAAACCTATAACTTTCTAACAGGACCAGGCAGGGTAAATGCAGGTGATGACAGGGGAGTCCAGAACCAAGTGTCATAGGCTAAGCATATGCGATAGGTCATTTAGGACTGAAATGAGGAGAAATGTCTTCACCCAGGGACTGGGGAGCCTGTGGAATTCGCTGTCACAAAAAGCAGTTGAGGTCAAATAATCGAATGCGAGATATAGTTCTGAGGGCTAAAGAGATCAAAGGATATGGGAGAGAAAGCAGGAACAAGGGACTGAGTTGGATGATCACCCATGATCACAGTGAATGGCTGAGAAGGCTCAAAGGGCCGAATGGACTGCTCCTGCTCCTGTTTTTCTATGTTTCTAAGTAAGAGTGCTTCTTCCACAGAGTAGATTCTCAGCACAAATTAATTGTCTAAGACACTCCCCCTTGCAGGAGAAAGGAATTTCCATAACCTTCTGCTTTCCCTTGTACTGAGACCAATGGCCCCCTCGGGCTATAGCCTCCACAGTGGGGTCCAAAGAGGATTTTACACCGACCTTAAGAAGCCCCTGTCCCGAGTCAGAGCTGACAACAAACAGATCCTCTTTGGTAACTCCACACCGCAGCTGGGGTGATGTTATCAGTGGGGGGAGAGGATTTGGGAAATACAACAGCACTGAGGCTCTGCTGCTAACATTATACCTCAAACATGGCCTTGTCATAACCAACAGGTCATTCTGGCAGAAAAGTTAGAAGTCCCTCGACACCAGATTTTCATCCAACAGATTTATTTGAAATCACGAGCTTTTGGACCACAGCCATCAGGTGAAGTGAGAGAGAAGCATACACGTACACAGGTTATGGGCAGAGAGATCAAAAGATCATACAAATGGTGCGAGAGGAGTATTGAAAAATAAGCCTCTGCAGGTGATAAGAAGTGTCAGATGGTGTGAGTAAAGTGTCAACAGCTGAATGACATGTGAAGGGTAGATCCATAATCTGATTAACTCAAGCAGAGACATAATAATAAAAGGTTAAAAATGATGTGGTGCCAGGGACAAACCAAATGGCTGGAATAACATGACATAAGAGTCTCATTCTGAGAATCTAACCAAATTAATAAGTAATCCAAAACCGTACAAATGAATTAGGGTCGAGAGATCATAGCAAGTTATTAAAGTTAGACGCCCAATGGCCATTTCTGAAGAAGGGTCTAGGCCCAAAACGTTAGCCTTTCCTGCTCCTCTGATGCTGCTTGGCCTGCTGTGTTCATCCAGCTCCACACTTTGTTGTCTCAGATTCTCCAGCATCTGCAGTTCCTACTATCTCTGAAACAATCTTCCTTACTACCCTGTTTTGACATCATCACCTTGGTAACTTGCCATGATCTCTCTACTTTAATTAGTTTGTACAGTGTTGAATTACTTATTAGTTTGGTTAGACCCTCAGCCTGCAACTCAAATACCTACCATGTTATTTCAGTCATTTAGTTCGTCTCCAGCACCACCGTATTGTTTAATTTTTTGTAATTATCTCTCTGACTAATTTCATCAGATAATGAGGCATCCCTTCACTTTACTCACATCATCTAACATTCTTGATCACCTGCAGAGAACTGTTATTTGGTCTGTCAACACTCCACTCACACCACTTGTATGATCTTTTGATCTCTCTGCCCTTAAAGTCCATGTCTGTGTGCTCTTCTCCCTCACTTCATCTGAGAAAGGGGCTGCACTCTGAAAGCTTGTGATTTCAAAAAAACTTTTGGACTACAACCTGGTGTCATGTGATCTCTGACTTTATCCGCTCCAGTCCAACACCAGCACCTCTATATTACTCTGATGGAGAGAGAGACAAGCAATGGGCATGTCTGTCCATGCTCAGGCCCTTGTTTGGCCATGACATTGTCCGAGTGATGGACTATGAGGATGTGTGATGCCACCTGTACCACGAGAGGATACTGTGACTGCTGGAGAAGTCAGTGCCTAATTCACTTGGTCATCACTGTCAACAAAGGCCAACAGAAACAGTGCTGCAGGAAAATGAAGCACTGAGGCTCCCAGAGAACCTGACTGGAAGCTCCATTCAGCCCATGCTTTACTGACACCTTAATGGCCCCTGGTGACCCACAGAAACCAAGTCTCTATGGGGCCTGATCCAGCCTCAAGGCCTCCATAGCCAGCATCAGTGAAGAGCCCGGAGTCAGGAATGGAGGGTTTGAATTATAAGGAGAAGCTGGATAGATTGGGGCATTCTTCACTGGAGTGTAGGAGGTTGGAGGGTGACCTAACAGAGGTTTATAAAATCATGAGGTACATAGATAATGTGAATGGCAGCACAGGGAATTTAAAGATTAAAGGGCATATTTTTAAAGGGTGAGGAGAAAGATGTAAAAAATGCATTGGGGACAATTTTTTTTCACAGAGTGTGGTTTGTGTGTATAAGTGGTGGGTGCTGGTGTAGTTATAATATTTAAAGGGCATTTCGATAAGTAATTGAATAAGAAGTGTTTCGAGGGATATGGGCTAAGCACAGGCAGGTGGGACTAATTTAGTTTGGGATTATGGTCAGCATGGGTTGGTTGGATTGAAGGGTCTGTTTCCGTGTATGACTCAATGATTCTAAACGCTCAGTGGCCCCACCAGGCAACACCATGAGACTGCTTTGATGGGATTGACTGGGAGATCCCAGAGCTGATAAAGCATGTGTGCTTGGCATTTCTGAACCAGAAAAACCATCAAATATCTCCAGTACCCATCCTTCAAAGACTGTCTGGCCCACCTGAAGCAATGACTGTAGGCCCAGGCTCTGACTCAATCGCCACTGGAATCATGAGTAGGCCCAGTCTAGCTCATTCCCTTCCTGGTGAAGCAGGTGGGGTGTGTGACAATCTACAAGACTCACAGTCACTTTATTGGCACCAACTCTCAATATTAATCTGAATTTAAATTCTCAAATTGTTGTCGTGGGATTTGAACTCATCTTCTCTGGATTCTTAGCCTAGATCTTTGGATGAAATGAGTGAAGTTTCCATGATGATTTTTTATCAATGTAAATTTTATAAATCCTTTTTCCTGTCAGTTTTCATTTGACTCCTAGGCACTTTCTGATATCCCACTGCATTACTTGGGATTGATTCCACAATGATTAATGCTCAAATTAAAATCTCTCAGTTAAATTCCAACTTCTCCATGCAGCAAGTAATGGCTAATTGGATGTTAACCTTCAGAGAAATGCATTTGAATATCTGCTATCTTACAAATGGCTTCTACGTAATTTGATTGTTGGGTCGGCTGAGCTCAATGCGTTTTTTTTCCCTCAAACTGCTGTAGCGTCATACTACTGACACGTAAGAATCAGGAGCTCTTTGGCCCATTGAGACTGCTGCACCATTCAACATGGCCACAGGGACACTCTATCTCACTGCCATTTTTCCACTTTCTCCCAAAACTGCTCATTGCCTTTGATATCTAAGAAAAAAATACCAACGTCTTTATTTAACATTTGCAGTGGCCTTCATATCATCCTGGGGTAGAAAATTCCACAGGTGCACCACCCCCAGTGCGAAGATATTGTTCCTTATCTCCGTCCTAAATGTTTTCCCCCATGTCCTGAGATTGTGTGCCCTGGGTGTTGACTCCCCCCCAACCAGATGAAACATCCTCCCTGCAACGGATCTTCCTCATCCTTCTCTACTCTAGTGAATATGGGCCCAGTCAAAAGAATCTCTCCTCATGGGACAGGAATGCCGTCCTCAGTATCAGCTGAGTGACTCCTCACTGCCCTTCCTCAATGGTACATACTCAGTACTCCCACTGTGGTCTCACTAGGGCCTTGTATCACTGCAGAAAGACAACCCTATTTCTGAACTCCAAACCTCTCTCAATATACATGTCCCATATCTATCCTGGGTCAACTGTCCACATGCACAGAGGGAGGGTCCTGGTTTAAAAGAGAGCTGCATCCTCACATCTCTCCTCGTGAAGGTAGGAAAGCTCACTCTGGGCTCTGACCCAATCCCGGTTGAGCAGACTGTGCGTTGGAAATCGGTTTGGTCTAATGGGAAATTGTTAAAGGGTCAGTATAGGCCATGCCCAACATGGTATGTTTTCTAAAGGCACTGATCTGAATGGGCAGGGAGGGGCAGGAAGTGGGAGGGGCAGGAGTGGGAGGGACGAGATGGGAGCAAAAGGCAAATGGGGGCAGAGGAAGAGGTTGGGAAGATTGCAGAGGGAGGGGGTAATCGGGAAGAGGAGTTGAGGTGAGGAACAAGGGACGGGTTGTAGACAGGGGAATCAGGACATGGAGTGGAGCGGGTGGAGTGAGGGTGAGGGGGAGAGGAGCAGGAAGACCAGAGGAGGACATGAAGTAGAGGGAATAGAGGTAAAAGAAGGTGAAAGGGCAAGGAGGTAGCAAAGAAGGAGGGAGGGAGGTGCTGAGGAGGAGGAGTGGGGGAAGAGAGGGGGAGTAGTGGAGGTGATAGCCTCGTGGTATTATTGCTGGACTGTTCATCCTGAGACCCAGTTAACATTTGGAGACCTGGGTTCAAATCCTGCCACGGCAATAAATATCCAAAATTAAGAGTCTAATTCTACTACTAATCCATTGTTAATTGTTGGAAACACCCATCTGGTTCACTAATGTCCTTGAGGGAAGGAAACTGCCATCCTTACCTGGCCTGGCCTACATGTGACTCCAGATCCACAGTAATGTGGTTGACTCTTAACTGCCCTCTGGGCAATTAGGGATGGGCAATAAATGCTGCCCAGCCAGCGACACCCTTATCCCGTGATGAACAAACAAAGAAATGTGGAGGGGAGGGGAGCAGGTGGGGAGAGGACGCCTTAGTATATGTGAGTTGGAGAGGAGGGGAGAGGGAGGATGGGCAGTGTGATGCAGGAAGGCAGGGGAAGTGTAGGGGAGGAGCAGATGGAGGTTGAGGACATTTGGACGAGGGGAAGGGGTAAGAGGAGAAGATAGGAGAAGGGATGGAGGAGATGAGAGAGGAGGGGATGGGAGGGTGAGAGAGAGGAAGGAATGGGAGGGAAGGGGAGGTGGAGAGAGAGAGAAAGGAATGAGAGGGAAGAGGAGGAGATGAGAGAGAGAGAGAAAGGAGGGGATGGGATGGGAGGGGAGGAGGTGAGAGAGAAAGTAGAGGGAATGGGAGGGAAGGGAAGAGGTGAGAAAGAGGAAGGAATGAGAGGGAAGGGGAGGAGATGAGACAGAGAAGGGGATGTGAAGGAAGAGGGGAGATGAGAGAAAGGAGGGAATGGGTGGGAAGGCTAGGAGATGAGAGAGAAGGGGATGGGAGGGAAGAAGAGGAGGAGAGAGAGAGAGGAGGGGATGGGAGGGATGTGGAGGAGAAGAGAGAGAGCAAGGAATGGAGTGGAAGGGGAGGAGACGAGAGAGAGGAGGGGATGGGAGGGAAGGGGAGAAGGAGGCGAGAGAGGATGGGATGGGAAAGAAGGGGAGGAGGTGAGAGAGACGAAGGAATGAGACGGAAGTAGAGGAGTTGAGGAGAGAGTAAGGGATGGGAGGGAAGGGGAGGAGATGAGAGAGAGGATGGGACGGGAGGCAAAGGAACAAAAAACAAATCTGTACCATAAGTCTTTTCTGAATAAACTTTTCTGATGAAGGGTCTAGGCCCGAAACGTCAGCTTTTGTGCTCCTGAGATGCTGCTGGGCCTGCTGTGTTCATCCAGCTCCACATCTTGTTATCTGTACCATAAGTCTCCCTGACTCTGCCTTTCCCAATCACTCCCTCTCTTTTACTTTTCCCTGAAAGTTGGGGAAATGTTTTAGATGGACCTGGTGAAAGGTCCTTTTTGGAACTGAGCTTGTGGAACTGTTCATTGATCATTTCGATAGGCTGGGCAGTTCCACAATGCTGTCATGGTCTGTGCATAAACTACATCATCATCTTTCAATCCAGCCCAGGCCCCATTATCTCAGATTTGGAAACAACTGATAAAATCACAATGATGGCACATGCAATTTCCGTGAAAGAAACACTTTAACAAGTTATTACTAAGTGCTAAAATATTAAAGAGAGCTTGATTAGTTTCAAGTGCTGTTGGATGGAAGAAAAATCAGATGGCATTTGAATGGTTCCTGCTGCAAAGGTTTGTCTGTTTTATCTGTCTGAAGATTGAAGATGACATGAAATTAAATAATGTACCAAACACGCCTCATAACGCCATTGACAGGGCGACAACTCAAAGCTGGTGTCATTTGTTCTCTGTTTTTGAAGCTGAGAAAATAAAAGGCAAAACACATCCCATTTACAGCACAATAACAGGCCATTCAGCCCATTAGGTCCATGGTGGAATATAAGAATAAGTACTGGGGGCAGGAAGAGGCCATTCAGCCCATTTGAGCCTGCTCCGCCATTTAATTCGATCATGGCTGATCTCATCTAAACCTTAATTCCACTTTCCTGCCCACACCCCATAACACTTCAACACATGATTAACTAAAAATCTATCTCCTCCTTAAATTTACTCAATGTCCCAGCAACCACCTCTTTAGGGGTAGGAAATTCCATAGGTTCACGACCCCTTGGGAGAAGTAATTTCTCCTCATGTCTGTTTTATCCCAGTTACCCTCATATCCTAAAGCTATGTGCTCTCATTTCAGATTGCCCCACAAGGAGAAACATCCCAGCTACTCTGTGAAACCACTTCAGCACCTTCTTTAGCACCAATTCAATCCCTCAGCATTCTGTCCGAGGGTTGAGAGTCTTGGGAACTCTTGCCACAGAGAGCTATGGGGGCAGAGGTCCTGTATATATTTAAGGGTGAGATAGATTCCTGATCAATCAGGAAATCAATTGTTACAGGGAAAGCGCAGGAAAGTGGATGTGAAGGATGTCAGATCTGCCAAAATCCGACTGAATAATGAAGCAGGCTCAAGGGGCTGAATGGCCTGATCCTGTACCTATTTCTTATAGTTTAATTGTAAGCCCGAGAGAGGATAAATATAAACTGCACAGCCCTTCTTCAGAAAACAAATCTTTAATGCCTGGAACTAATCTAGTTCCTCTGAACCATCTCCAATACATTTACATCCTTTCTTAAAGAAGGACAATAAAACTGCAAACAGTGTTTGAGATGTGGCCTGAACCAATGCCCGTATAATTGAAACTTAAAGTCCTACAGAACCCACAACTGGAGTTCTGAGGAAGAGTCATGTTGTACTCAAACCATTAACTCTGTTTCTCTCTTCACAGATGTTGCCAAACCTACTGATTTTCTCCAGCATTCTGTGTTTGTTTCAGATTTCCAGCATCTGCAGCATTTCGCTTTTATCCTTCTCTTCCACTTCGGCTCCACTCTGGAAGTCCATCCAATATTTATGCTGCAAGTTATCACTTTGTAATTGTAACTGTCCTGTGTTTTTTTCTCACATTTGAATGACTGTCATGGAAGAATTCTGTGTACTCAGTTGCTCTCACGTACAGGAGTGAAATGTCAAACAAATGATGGTCTGTCCTGCACTGAAGAATTCCATTGTCGAAAACAGAATGAGAAATTTGGTCAGTTCACAGCTCTGAGTACACGAGTTGGGACGTCATGTTATTGCTGTACAAGACTTTAGTAAGGCAACATTTGGAGTTTTGCATACAATTCTGTTGGCCTGCTCCAGAAAAGCTTTTAAATTGGAAAAGGTGCAATAAAAATGATTTACAAGGTCATGACTGAGAGAGGGTTTGAACTACAGGGAGGAGCTGAATGGGCTGGGGCTATTTTCCCCATAGGTTGAGGGTGACCTTATAGAGGTTTATAAAATCATAAGGGACTTGGATAGGGTAAAGAGACAAGATCTTTTCCCCAGGGTGGGTGAGTCCAAAGCCACAGGGCATAGATTTAAGGTGAGAGGGGAAAGATATAAAAGGGATCTGAGGGATAATGTTTTCACACAGAGGGTGGCGCATGTGTGGAATGAGCTGCTGGACGAAGTGGTGGAGGTGGGTATAATTACAACATTTAAAAGGCATCTAGATGGGTAGATGAATAGGAAGGGTCTATAGGGATATAGGCCAAATGCTGGCAATTAGAACTACGTTACTTTAGGATATCTAGTCAGCATGGATGAGTCAGATGAAAAATCTATCTCTGTGCTGCACGACTCTGTAACCAAGGGCTTCACTTGATTTTGCTGAATATCTCTCCATTACTCCTGCCGCTGCTGTTAAGCCTCAATTGATTTCTAGCTTAGAACCTTCTGACCAATTTGGGGAATCTGAAATATCAAGGTGTAGAGCTGGATGAACACAGCAGGCCAAGCAGCATCATAGGAGCAGGAAGGCTGATGTTTCGGGGCTAGACCCTTCTTCAGCAAAGGTTTCTGAAGAAGGGTCAAGGCCTGAAACATCAGCCTTCCTGCTCCTCTGATGTTGCTTGGCCTGCTGTGCTCATCCAGCTCTACACCTTGTTATTTAAGATTCTCCAGCATCTGCAGTTCCTATTATCTCTGGGGAATCTGAAACTTGTGTTAAAGAACAGTATTCCATTAAGCACCTGCCGTACCTGCAAACCAGCCTTTTGTGATGAGTGCAGTCAAACACCTAAATCCTAGAAGCCCTACAGTGTGGAAAGAGGCCACTTAGCCCATCAAGACTTCATCGATGTTCTGAAGAGTGCTCCATTCAGACCCATTCCTCAAATGATCTCCATAACCCCACATTACCATGACCAATCCATCTTGCCTGCATGTTGGAATACAATATGGGTGAGTGTGAGGTCATGCACTTTGGTAAGAATTGAAACATGGACTATTTTCTAAATGGGGAGAAAATTCAGAAGTCTGAAGTGCAAAGAGACTTGAGAATTCTAGTCCCGGATTCTCTCAAGGCAAACTTGCAGGTTGAGTCGGTAGATAGAAACGCAACTGCAACATTGGCATTTATTTTGAGAAGACTTGAATATAAAAGCAGGGATGTACTTCTGAGGCTTTGGACTATTGCATGCAGTTTTGAGCCCTATATCTTAGGAAAGGTGTAATGGCCCTGGAATGGGTTCAGACGAGGTTCACGAGATTGGTCCCAGGAATGAAAAGCTTAACATATGAGGAATGCTTGAGGACTCTGGGTCTATACTTGATGGAGTTTAGAAGGATGATGGGGGACCTAATTGAAACTTACAGAATATTGAATGGCCTGGACAGAGTGGATGTGGGGAAGATGTTTCCATTGGTAGGAGAGTCTAGGACCCGAAGGCACAGCCTTAGAGTAAAGGGAAGACCTTTTAGAACGGAGATAAGGAGAAACTTCAGCCAGAGAGTGGAGAATCTA
This sequence comes from Stegostoma tigrinum, assembly GCF_030684315.1. Taxonomy (NCBI): domain Eukaryota; kingdom Metazoa; phylum Chordata; class Chondrichthyes; order Orectolobiformes; family Stegostomatidae; genus Stegostoma; species Stegostoma tigrinum. The sequence continues at coordinate 61,254,139 of NC_081371.1, forward strand.
TGGAATTCACTGCCACAGAAGGCGGTGGGGGCCGGGTCATTGAGTACATTTAAGATGGAGATAGATAGGTTCTTGATCATCAAGGGGGTCAAGGGTTTTCCTCAGAAATTTTCCCGAAAACATTCTACAATCACCTCATTCAAATTTCCATTGCCAGTTTAATTTTTCAGTCTATGTGTACATTAAAATCACCCATAATAATTACTATTCCTTTATCTTTAACACCTTGTATTGCTTCCTTTATATACTTCATCCTACATCGTGGTTACTGTTAGGGGGATGGGGACAGCAAACCACTCCCATTAGAGATAATTTCCCCTGTATTTCATCACTTCCGCCCAAACTCATTCTACATTGAGATCTCCTGAAGCAAGGCTAGCTCAAATGATTGCACCAATTCCATCTCTGACTAATAGTGCTACTCCTCCGCCTTTACCAAGCCTCTGTTCATCACAGCTCTGAGGAAGGTTCACCGGACCTGAAATGTTAACTCTGATTTTTTCCTTCACAGACGCTGCCAGATCTGCTAAGCTTTTCCAGCAATTTCTGTTCTTGTTCCTATTCTCCTTGCTTTTTATATACCCCTTAACATTTAGGACTAATCCTCATCATTGTGCAACCACATCTCTGCAATGGCTATCAGATCATGCTTATTGACTTCAACGTGTACCATCAATTTAGTTACTTTTTTATGAATGCTACACATATTCAGATACAGAGTAATAAAATGTGGGGCTGGATGAACACAGCAGGCCCAGCAGCATCTCAGGAGCATAAAAGATGACGTTTCGGGCCTAGACCCTTCATCAGAGAGGGGGATGGGGTGAGGGTTCTGGAATAAATAGGGAGAGAGGGGGAGGCGGACCGAAGATGGAGAGAAAAGAAGATAGGTGGAGAGGAGAGTATAGGTGGGGAGGTAGGGAGGGGATAGGTCAGTCCAGGGAAGACGGACAGGTCAAGGAGGTGGGATGAGGTTAGTAGGTAGGAGATGGAGGTGCGGCTTGGGGTGGGAGGAAGGGATGGGTGAGAGGAAGAACAGGTTAGGGAGGCAGAGACAGGTTGGACTGGTTTTGGGATGCAGTGAGTGGAGTGGAAGAGCGGGGCTGGTTGTGTGGTGCAGTGGGGGCAGGGGACGAACTGGGCTGGTTTTGGGATGCGGTGGGGGAAGGGGAGATTTTGAAGCTGGTGAAGTCCACATTGATACCATTAGGCTGCAGGGTTCCCAAGCGGAATATGAGTTGCTGTTCCTGCAACCTTTGGGTGGCGTCATTGTGGCACTGCAGGAGGCCCATGATGGACATGTCATCTAAAGAATGGGAGGGGGAGTGGAAATGGTTTGCGACTGGGAGGTGCAGTTGTTTGTTGCGAACTGAGCGGAGGTGTTCTGCAAAGCGGTCCCCAAGCCTCCGCTTGGTTTCCCCAATGTAGAGGAAGCGACACCGGGTATAGTGGATGCAGTATACCACATTGGCAGATGTGTAGGTGAACCTCTGCTTAATGTGGAAAGTCATCTTGGGGCCTGGGATAGGGGTGAGGGAGGAGGTGTGGGGGCAAGTGTAGCATTTCCTGCAGTTGCAGGGGAAGGTGCCGGGTGTGGTGGGGTTGGAGGGCAGTGTGGAGTGAACAAGGGAGTCACGGAGAGAGTGGTCTCTCCGGAAAGCAGACAGGGGTGGGGATGGAAAAATGTCTTGGGTGGTGGGGTCGGATTGTAGATGGTGGAAGTGTCGGAGGATGATGCGTTGTATCCGGAGGTTGGTGGGGTGGTGTGTGAGAACGAGGGGGATCCTCTTTGGCGGTTGTGGCGGGGGCGGGGTGTGTGGGATGTGTTGCAGGAAATGCGGGAGACGCGGTCAAGGGCGTTCTCGACCACTGTGGGGGGAAAGTTGTGGTCCTTGAAGAACTTGGACATCTGGGATGTGCGGGAGTGGAATGCCTCATCGTGGGAGCAGATGCGGCGGAGGCGGAGGAATTGGGAATAGGGGATGGAATTTTTGCAGGAGGGTGGGTGGGAGGAGGTGTATTCTAGGTAGCTGTGGGAGTCGGTGGGCTTGAAATGGACATCAGTTACAAGCTGGTTGCCTGAGATGGAGACTGAGAGGTCCAGGAAGGTGAGGGATGTGCTGGAAATGGCCCAGGTGAACTGAAGGTTGGGGTGGAAGATGTTGGTGAAGTGGATGAACTGTTCGAGCCCCTCTGGGGAGCAAGAGGCGGCGCTGATACAGTCATCAATGTAAGGGAGGAAGAGGTGGGGTTTGGGGCCTGTGTAGGTGCGGAAGAGGGACTGTTCCACGTAACCTACAAAGGGGCAGGCATAGCTGGGGCCCATGCGGGTGCCCATGGCCATCCTCTTAGTCTGTAGGAAGTGGGAGGAATTGAAAGAGAAGTGGTTGAGGGTGAGGACGAGTTCAGCTAGGCAGATGAGGGTGTCGGTGGAGGGGGACTGGTCGGGCCTGCGGGACAGGAAGAAGCGGAGACTCTTTCGGCCATCTGCATGGGGAATGCAGGTGTATAGGGACTGGACGCCCATGTTGAAAATGAGGTGTTGGGGGCCAGGGAATTGGAAGTCCTGGAGGAGGTGGAGGCCATGGGTGGTGTCACGGACGTAGGTATGGAGTTCCTGGACCAAAGGGGAGAAAATGGAGTCCAGATAGGTGGAGATGAGTTCGCTGGGGCAGGAGCAGGCTGAGACGATGGGTCGACCAGGGCAGGCAGATTTGTGGATTTTGGGAAGGAGATAGAAACGGGCCGTGCGGGGTTGGGGAACAATGAGGTTGGAGGCTGTGGGTGGGAGGTGCCCTGAGGTGATGAGGTCATGAATGGTGTTGGAGATGATGGTTTGGTGCTCGGGTGTGGGGTCATGATCGAGGGGGTGGTAGGAGGTGGTGTCGGTGAGTTGGCATCTGGCCTCGGCGATGCAGAGGTCAGTGCGCCATACTACCACTGTGCCATCCTTGTCTGTGGGTTTGATGGTGAGTTTGGGGTTGGAGCGGAGGGAGCGGAGGGCTGCCCATTCTGCGGGGGAGAGGTTGGAGTGGGTGAGAGGGGTGGAGAGGTTGAGGCAGTTAATGTCTCGACGGCAGTTAGATACAGGGTCTTTAGTTCTATCTTGTTATCTTTGTAACATCTGGCCTTGAGTTTATTTCTTCTGTCCTATCTTGTCATTTTCTGACCTTTATATCCCATCTTCCTATTTTGGTCTCCTAACTTGATCCTAACCTTGAAGTGTTACATTTCTCCAAATTTATTTCCTGACCCGCTTTATTTAATGCAAAGCTCTCTCTGTTTCCCTTGTTATACAGAACAGTTTGGGTGCTGACTGTTCCAAAATGGTATCATCCCTCTGTGCCTAACAACTGATGCCAGTGCATGAATGAACCAGAACCCACTTCCTTCATATCAGTCCCTGAGCTATCATTTCAATAATTTTATGATTAAAAAACTCTCAACCAATTAGATATGTCTTGCCATTTATAAACTGTTCGCTCAGATATCCTTTTTGTAAACAATTCAACAAAAAAATCACCAACTAATGACACATTTTGATAGTCATTGGTGGGGATTCTATGACGGTAATGCCATTGAATGTCAATGGGAGGGCTCACATTCCGTGTTGTTAGAGATGGTCATTACCTGCACTTGTGTCATGTGAATTTTATCAGCTCCAGACTGGATATTGTCCAGATCTTATTGGGCATGGGCTGTTTGAGTACCTGAGGAGACACGAATGGTGCTGAAAGTTGTGCAATCATTAGCGAGCTTCTGTCCCAATGATCGAGGGAAGGTCATTGATGAAGCAGCTGAAGATAGTTGGGCTTAAGATGTTATTCTGAGGATCTAAAGGGATCTTTTGGCACAGTATCCCTAGCTTTGTGACAGAAGGTCTGGACTCAAGTCCCACCTGCTCCAGAGGTATATAATAACATGTTTAAACAAGTTGATTTTGAAAGAACATCTACTCTGAGGAAATCCCGCAGAGATGTCCTGGAGCTGAGATGACTGAACTCCAACAATCTCAAACATCTTCTGATGTGCCAAGTATGACTCCAACCACTGGGCCGTCTGCTCCCCCATACCCACTGATCCCAGTCATGCTTGGGCTCCTTGATGCCACACTCAGTCGAATGCAGCTTTAACATCAAGGGCTGTCACTCTCACCTCACCTCTGCAATTCAGCTCTTTCTTTCCTGCGTTTTAAATGCACTATATCAAAACAAAAGAAAACATCTCAAAATTTGTGGGGGAGGAGAAAAAGCTAAAATTAATCGAGTCAAAGCCCAGACATAAGATGGTGATGTTCCACCACATTTTTATCACTTGGTCCCTCAGGCAGAGAATTGTCACTATATGTCTTCGCCAGCTATGCTGGGATAGCTCCACAACAGAGCAGCTATTAGCAGCTCCAGTGGACCATAAAATATCCAAATCTGCTTCCAAATATTCCCTGCTAGCACCCGTGAAACAATTAGAAGGGACCATCAAACTCTTCCAGGTGTGTAATTACACCAATAGAGGAACAGAAAATGCTCCTTTGCTGTGAAAAAGTACAATCTGTAAGTCGCCTGATTTCTGTGCACGTTGAATTTTCTGGAACTTGGGAATGAATTGCTGCAGTTTCTTCAGCAGCATCTTCCAAACCCCTGTACTGCCAACAATGCAGAGAGCAGCACTTATGCAGAAAGACCACCACCTGCAAGCCCTCCTCCAAGTCACACAGCACCCTGACTTGGCAAGTATCCACGTAGCCAGGTTTGGGCTGACAAGTGGCAGGTGCCAGATTCACATACAAATGACAAGCAATGGCCATTTCCTAAAGCAGAGAGTCCAGTCATTGTCCCTTGACATTCAAAGGTGTTACCACCACTGAATACCCCACTGTCAACATCCTGGGAGTTACCATTGGCCAGAAACTCAACTGGACTCACAAAATAAACATGGTAGCTACAAGAGCAGGCCAGAGGCTGGCAATCCTGCGGTGAGTAACTCACCTCCTAATTTCCCAAAGCCCGTCCCACCATCTACAAGGCACGAGTTAGGAGGGTAATGGAATACTCCCCACTTGCCTGGATGTGTGAAGATCCTAGAACACCGAAGAAGCTTGACACCATCCAGGACAAACAGCCGCTTGATTGGCATCACATCCACAGGCATTCACCGCCTTCACCACCAATGCTCAGTCGCAGCAGTGTGTACCATCTGCAAAAGCACTGCAGAAATTCACCAAAGACCCTCAGACAGCATCTTCCAAATGCATGACCACTTCCATCTAAAAGGACAAGGGCAGCAGAAACATGGGGACACCAGCCCCTGCAAGTTCTCCTCCAAGCCCCTCACAAGCCTGACATGGAAATATATCGCTGTTCCTTCAGTTTCTATCTCACTTTCCCTCTTTAAGATGTCCTTTAAAACCTGTTTAATCAGTGCCAAATATTATCTGATGAAAGTTATGTAAAGCACCTTAGGATGGTCCACTGAATCAAAGGCAACATCAACAGAAAAGCACAAACATTCTGCAAGTTTAGACTCTGACTGCGATCTGATACTTCATCTATCCCTCTTCATTCATGTGAATTAACCTATATTTCCAGCCGTTGTACATTGTACCAAGTCATTACCATAACAACAACTCCTAATTGTGGCTTAAAGTGTGCTCTTCAAAGGCACCAAACTCAATAATTCAAAACCTGTAACAAAAAAAAACTATTTTCAGAAATGCAGTGTATTCAACCTCAATGCTAATCAAGAAACTGAAAACTCAGGAGAAACACAACCTGGTAAATGTTAATAGTCTTCTATCCATTCTGCTTGCATTCAGCTTTCTGAATACTCAGCAATACAGAAACTTGTCAACACATATTTTTATCACTGAACGAGAAAGTGCAATCCTCACTGCATTTACTTAGGAGACCAATTGGAAAAAGACAAAATCCTTTGAAAGAAAGACGATGGAATTTCGATTGACGATCTCAGAATGTGAGAAAAAACTTTTTCACCCAGCGTGTAGTTATGGTCTGGAATGGACTGCCAGGAATTGCGGTGGAGGCAGGTTCAGTTGAGGTGTTTAAGAGGGGTCTAGGATGATTATTTGGGTAAAAATATTGCATGAGGCTACAGGGTAAATAGCAGGAGATTGGCACTCGGTAGTCATTCTCACTTGGAGAGTGGATGCAGCCATGATGGGCCCAATGGTCTCCTTTGGTGCCGGAGCAATTGTGTATTTCGGGACATACCTTTCTGAGGCTTGTAATTATGGGGCTGTTTGAGCACAAGTGGCCTCTGCCCACTGTGAATGAGCAATAGGTTGGGATGCGTGTACACCTACATACCCGGGCATCACTCCTTGGACCTGAAGCTCTATAAATATCAAAAAATTCCTTAAAGACTAAAACCATTTTCAATTTTGCATTTAGCTTCAAGGAGAACTGTAGAGAATGTGTTCGGGTGAGTAAACTTTGGTGCTTAGTTTATAAAGATGCCTAGAATCTTGCAGTGCTGAAGAGACCTTTCAGCCCAACAAGTCTACACTGACAGAGAAACTATCAAATCTACACCAAATCTATATCAAATCTACCCACTGTCTGGACTTGGCCCACAACCTTGAATTTTATGATACTTCAGTGCTCATCCAGGTACTTTTTAAAGGTTGCGAGGTTTCCTGTCTTAATTATCCTCTCAGGTAGTGCATTCCAGACACCCATCGTCCTTTGGATGAAAGTAAAATCCTCAAATCCCCCTCTAAACCTCTTGTCTTCCACTTAAAATTACGTCCCTTGTAATTGACCCTCAACTAAGAGCAACAGCTGCTTTCTGCCCACCCCGTCCATTCACCTCATTATCTTACACACCTCTATCATGACACTCCCACAGCATCTCTTCATTGCTGAAAGCCTTCATTTAGTGTGAACGTAGAACATAGAACAATACTGCGCAGAACAGGCCCTTCAGCCCTTGATGCTGCACCGGTCTGTGAACTAATCTAAGCCCCTCCCCCTACACTATCCCATCATCATCCATATGCTTATCCAAGGGCTGTTTAAATGCCCCTAATGTGGCTGAGTTAACTACATTGGAAGGCAGGGCATTCCACGCCCTTACCACTCTCTGAGTAAAGAACCTGCCTCTGACATCTGTCTTAAATCTATCACCCCTCGATTTGTAGCTTTGCCCCCTTGTACAAGCTGATGTCATCATCCTCAGAAAAAGACTCTCACTGTCCACCCGATCTAATCCTCTGACCATCTTGTATGTGTCTATTAAATCCCCTCTTAGCCTTCTTCTCTCCAATGAGAACAGACCCAAGTCCCTCAGCCTTTCTTCATAAGACCTTCGCTCCAGACCAGGCAACATCCTGATAAATCTCCTCTGCACCTTTTCCAATGCTTTCACATCCTTCCTGCGGAGACCAGAACTGCACACAGTACTCCAACTGTGGCCTGCCAAAAATTCTGTACAGCTCCAACTTATAATCTATGCTCTTTATAATCTATGTCACAGGTAATAATGGCAGGTACCTCATGTGCCTCCTTACCCAGCCTAAAAACTTCTCCCTCCACCTTCAGGGATCTTTCGACAAGCACTTATTACCTTTCCCAAATTCTAGTCTACATCATTGATGAATGTGTGGGCCAATAAAGGATTCAGCACTGTTCTCTGTGGTACGTCCCTGAATACCAGCCACCAGTCACACAATCAGCTTTCTACCAGGATCTACAAAATACAGTCTGCATGGGGCTCTTAAAGTCTTTGCGCCCATTGGAAGCTGATGGCCATGAGCTGATAGGTCATGGGAGAGATGGATGAAGTTGGGTGGATGAAATGTTCTTTGTTGTCTCACAGTATGTTGCATGTCCCTCATTGCCCTTGAGAAAGTGGTGGTGAGCTGCTTTCTTGGACCGCTGTGGTCCATGTGCTGTAGCCAGACCCACAATGTCCTTAGGGAGGGAATTCCAGAATTTTGACCCAGTAACAATTGTAAATGATTCGTATGTAGGAGTGGAAGGGTGGATTAATAAATTTGCAGACGATACGAAGGTGGGTTGCATTGTAGACCGTGCAGAGGGCTGTTCTAGGTTACAAGGGGACATTGATAGGATGCAAAGGTGGGCTGAAAAGTGACAGATGGAGGTTAGCCCTGAAAAGTATGAGGTGATTCATTTTGGATGGACAAACTTGAAAGCAGAATACAGGGTTAATGGAAAGACTCTTGGCAGTTTGGAGGAGCAGAGGGATCTTGGGGTTCATGTTCACAGTTCCCTGAAAGCTGCCACCCAGGTGGATAGAGTTGTTAAGAAGGCGGATGGTGTGTTAGCTTTCATTAATAGAGGGATTGAGTTCAAGAGCCGTGAAGTTATGCTCCAGCTGTACAAAACCCTGGTTCAGCCACATCTGGAATATTGTGTCCAGTTCTGGTCACCTCATTACAGGAAAGATGTGGAAGCGTTGGAAAAGGTGCAGAGAAGATTTACCAGGATGTTGCCTGAAATGGAGGGAAGACCTTATGAGGAAAGGTTGAGAGAGCTGGGGCTTTGCTCGTTAGAACGATGAAGGATGAGAGGTGACTTGATAGAGGTGTACAAAATGATCAGAGTCATAGATAAAGAGGGCAGCCAGAGACTTTTTCCGAGGGTGGATGTTGCTTTTACAAGGGGGCATAGTTTTGAAGTCAGTGGAGGTAGATATAGGAGAGATGTCAGAGATAGGTTCTTTATTCAGAGAGTCGTAGGAGCGTCGAATGCATTGCAGGAGAGGGTAGTGGAATCAGCCTCATTAGGGACGTAGAAGTGGCTATTAGTTGGGCATATGAATGATGGTATAAGGTAGTGCTATAGGTTAGATAGACCTTAGGATTTGGGTAAAAGTTTGGCACAACATCGTGGGCCAAAGGGCCTGAACTGTGCTGTATATTTCTATGTTCTGTGTTCTAACAGTGAAGGAACAGCCATACTGAAGGAGGGCCCCATGGAGGACTCAACCAGTGAGGCAATGTGGGTAGAACTCAGAAATACGAAGGATGCAGTAACAATGTTGGGGCTGTACTACAGGCCTCCCAACAGTGAGCGTGAGATAGAGGTACAAATATACAGATAATGGAAAGGTGTAGGAGAAACAGGGTGGTGGTGATGGGAGATTTTAATTTTCCCAACATTGACTGGGATTCACTCAGTGTTGGGGGTGAAGAAACAAAGAAACAAAGAAACCTGCAGCACAGGAGCAGGCCCTTCGGCCCTCCAAGCCTGCGCCAATCAAGATCCTTTGTCTAAACCTGTCATATATTTTCTAATGGCCCGTGTCCATTTGCTCCCTGCCCATCCATGTACCTGTCCAAATATATCTTAAAAGACGCTAATGTGTCTGCGTCTACCACCTCCACTGGCAACGTGCTCCAGGCACCCACCACCCTCTGTGTAAAGAACTTTCCACGCATATCTCCCCTAAACTTTCCTCCTCTCAATTTGAACTCATGACCCCTAGTAATTGAGTCCCCCACTTTGGGAAAAAGCTTTTTGCTATCCATCCTGTCTATACCCCTCATGACTTTGTAGACCTCAATCAGGTCTCCCCTCAATCTCCATCTTTCTAATGAAAATAATCCTAATCTATTCAACCTCTCTTCATAGCTAGCACCCTCCATATCAGGCAACATCCTGGTGAACCTCCTCTGCACCCTCTCCAAAGCATCCACATCCTTTTGGTAACGTGGCGACCAGAACTGTACACAGTACTCTAAATGTGGTTGAACCAAAGTCCTATACAACTGCAACATGACCTGCCAACTCTTGTACTCAATACCCCGTCCAATGAAGGAAAGCATGCCATATGCCTTCTTGACCACCCTATTGGCCTGCGTTGTCACCTTCAGGGAACAATGGACCTGAACACCCAGATCTCTCTGTTCATCAATTTTCCCTAGGACTTTTCCATTTACTGTATAGTTCGACCTTGAATTTGATCTTCCAAAATGCATCACCTCGCATTTGCCCGGATTGAACTCCATCTGCCATTTATCTGCCCAACTCTCCAGTCTATCTATATTCTGCTGTAATCTCTGACAGTCCCCTTCACTATCAGCTACTCCACCAATCTTAGTGTCATCAGCAAACTTGCTGATCAGACCACCTATACCTTCCTCCAAATCATTTACATATATCACAAACAACAGTGGTCCCAGCACAGATCCCTGTGGAACACCACTGGTCACACGTCTCCAATTTGAGAAACTCCCTTCTACTGCTACCCTCTGTCTCCTGTTGCCCAGCCAGTTTTTTATCCATCTAGCTCGTACACCCTGGACCCCATGTGACATCACTTTCTCCATCAGCCTGCCATGGGGTACCTTATCAAACGCCTTACTGAAGTCCATGTATATGACATCTACAGCCTTTCCCTCATCAATCAACTTTGTCACATCCTCAAAGAATTCTATTAAGTTGGTAAGACATGACCTTCCCTGTACAAAACCATGTTGCCTATCACTGATAAGCCCATTTTCTTCCAAATGGGAATAGATCCTATCCCTTAAGATGGAGCAGAATTTGTAAGGAGTGTCCGGAAGGGTTTTCTAGAGCAGTATGTATGTAGTCCAACTCAGGAAAGGGCCATACTGGACCTGGTGTTGGGGAATGAACCCGGCCAGGTGGTTGATATTACGGTAGGGGACTACTTTGGAAATAGCGACCACAGTTCCATAAGTTTTACAATACTCATGGAAAAGGATAGGAGTGGTCCTAAAGGAAGAGTACTAAACTGGGAGAAGGCCGACTATACCAAGATTCGGTAGGATCTGAGGAATGTAGACTGGGAGAAACTGTTTGAAGGTAAATCCACATTTAATATGTGGGAGGCTTTTAAGGAGAGGTTGATTAGTATGCAGGAGAGACATGTTCCTGTGAAAATGAGGAATAGAAAAGGCAAGATTAGGGAGCCATGGATGACAGGTGAAATTGTGAGATTAACCAAGAGAAAAAAGGAAGCATACATGAGGTCTAGGCGACTGAAGACAGACGAAGCTTTGCAAGAATATCAGGAATGTAGAGCGAATCTGAAACGAGGGACTATAAGGGCAAAGAGAGGAGATGAGATATTGCTGGCAAACATGGTTAAGGAAAATCCCAAAGCCTTTTATTCATATATAAAGAGCAAGAGGGTAACTAGAGAAAGGATTGGCCCACTTAAGGACAAAGAAGGAAAGTTATGTGCTGAGTCAGAGAAAATGGGTGACATTCTTAACGAGTACTTTGCATCGGTATTCACCAAGGAGAGGGACATGACAGACGTTGAGGTTAGGGATAGATGTTTGCTTACTCTAGGTCAAGTTGACATAAGGAAGGAGGAAGTGTTGGGTATCCTAAAAGACATTAAGGTGGACAAGTCCCCAGGTCTGGATGGGATCTATCCCAGGGTATTGAGGGAAGCAAGAGAGGAAATAGTGAGGGCTTTAACAGATATCTTTGCAGCATCCTTAGACACAGGTGAGGTCCTGGAGGACTGGAGACTTGCTAATGTCGTCCCCTTGTTTAAAAAGGGCAGCACGGATAATCCAGGTAATTATCGACCGGTGAGCCTGACATCAGTGGTAGGGAAGCTACTGGAGAAGATACTGAGGGATAGGATCTATTCCCATTTGGAAGAAAATGGGCTTATCAGTGATAGGCAACATGGTTTTGTGCAGGGAAGGTCATGTCTTACCAACTTAATAGAATTCTTTGAGGATGTGACAAAGTTGGTGGATGAGGGAAAGGCTGTAGATGTCATATACATGGACTTCAGTAAGGCGTTTGATAAGGTACCCCATGGCAGGCTGATGGAGAAAGTGATGTCACATGGGGTCCAGGGTGTGCTAGTTAGATGGATAAAAAACGGGCTGGGCAACAGGAGACAGAGGGTAGTAGTAGAAGGGAGTTTCTCAAATTGGAGACGTGTGACCAGTGGTGTTCCACAGGGATCTGTGCTGGGACCACTGTTGTTTGTGATATATGTAAATGATCTGGAGGAAGGTGTAGGTGATCTGATCAGCAAGTTTGCTGATGACACTAAGATTGGTGGAGTAGCTGATAGTGAAGGGGACTGTCAGAAAATACAGCAGAATATAGATAGACTGGAGAGTTGGGCAGATAGAGTTCAATCCGGGCAAATGCGAGGTGTTGCACTTTGGAAGATCTAATTCAAGGGCGAACTATACAGTAAATGGAAAAGTCCTAGGGAAAATTGATGAACAGAGAGATCTGGGTGTTCAGGTCCATTGTTTCCTGAAGGTGACAACGCAGGTCAATAGGGTGGTCAAGAAGGCATATGGCATGCTTTCCTTCATTGGACGGGGTATTGAGTACAAGAGTTGGCAGGTCATGTTGCAGTTGTATAGGACTTTGGTTCAACCACATTTGGAGTACTGTGTACAGTTCTGGTCGCCACATTACCAAAAGGATGTGGATGCTTTGGAGAGGGTGCAGAGGAGGTTCACCAGGATGTTGCCTGGTATGGAGGGTGCTAGCTATGAAGAGAGGTTGAGTAGATTAGGATTATTTTCATTAGAAAGATGGAGATTGAGGGGGGACCTGATTGAGGTCTACAAAATCATGACGGGTATAGACAGGCTGGATAGCAAGAAGCTTTGTCTCCCCCAGAGTGGGGGATTCGATTACTGGGGGTCATGAGTTCAAAGTGAGAGGAGGAAAGTTTAAGGGACATATGGGTGGAAAGTTCTTTACACAGAGGGTGGTGGGTGCCTGGAACACGTTGCCAGCGGAGGTGGTAGATGCAGACACGTTAGTGTCTTTTAAGATATATTTGGACAGGTACATGGATGGGCAGGGAGCAAATGGACACAGACCGTTAGAAAATAGATGACAGGTTAGACAGAGGATCTTGATTGGCGCAGGCTTGGAGGGCTGACGGGCCTGTTCCTCTGTTGTAATTTTCTTTGTTCTTTGTTCTTTGAACAGCGATATGTTTCCAAGTCAGAGTGGTGAGTGACTTGGAGGGGACCATGCAGGGGTAATGTTCCTGTGTATTTGCTGCCCTTGTCCTTCCAGATGGATGTGGTCGTGGGTTTGGAATGTGCTGTCTGAGGAGCTTTAGTGAACTTGTAGATGGAGCACACAGCTGCGACTGAGCCTCAGTAGTGGAGGGAGGTAGTTGGCAAGATTGGTCACTTGGGAGGATGAAGAGGAAGTATTTTTGACTTTCGGAACTTTCAGACAGGTACACAGGTAGACCATTCAGCCCCTCAAATCTGCTGCTCCTCCATTCAGTAAAATCATACTCTCTTCACCCCCTGCCTTACTTGGAGACCCTACATTAATGTTGCATACCCGAGTATAATGAATGTCCATAACCTTATCATTTCACAACAAAACCCAGAATAAAGCCAATTTTATTGTAAATGGTACATTACTGAACTCTGCCTCAGGTAGTATGAAGCCTTTTGACAATAATTTGTTTTTATTTGTTGCAAATTAGATTGATAAATAACAAAGATTGAGGGGAGGATCAATAAAACTTTGGGAACTTCATCTTCAGAGAATGCCTGGAACTAACGTAAGGCCAAAGAGGTACCACAAAAATTACCTCCCAAACTGTGTGCACCACACCAGGTCATCCTGCTGTTGTAGTATTTACTCATGATGGGGGGCTTCCTAAGAGTCAATTGGTTGTCACGTTTCCCTCTCCACCCTGTGATTCTAAAACATTGTTGGTTGTAAAATGCTATGGCAGGTGTCGGTGGTCGGGGACAGGGCTATAGAAATGTAATAAATTTCATTTAAATTCTGGTCCCTAGGCAGTAAGGGCTCTAAAAACACTCAGATACCTTACTCAGGATGGGACCTAGAAATGATCACATTTGTGCCTGCCATTGCTGCAGCAACATTTAGACTGTGCAAGAACAGTTGTGGTATTTATATTGATGCTATCTGATCCCTAATCAGTAACTTTTCAAACACCTCATGCATAAGTCTATCTTGATTTAAATGGCGGAGTGGACTTGATGGACTGAATGGCCTTACTTCCACTCCTATGTCTTATGGTCTTATGGTCTTTAGCTAGAAGATCCAGACTTGTTCTACTTACCGTCCTACTGGCTGCTAAATCACCCAGGTATACATCAGAGATAACAAGTGCAGAGCTTGGCCACAGCAGGCCAAGCAGCATCAGAGGAGCAGGAAGACTGACGTTTCCGGCCTAGACCGTTCTTCAGAACAAACAAAGGCACATCCTTGAGAATAATGGAGTACTTTTTGGGTCATTCTGCTTGCTTTGGGAGCAGGGTTTGTGGGATTGGCATCCAACTCATCAACTCTATAATCAGCTGATGTACAGCTGTGAGCAAATACAGGGATGTCACGCCTCAACCCCTCAATAATGTCACTTCTGTATAAGGAGAGTGCCTAATTTTTAGCTTAAGATTTAGTCTTAGAAACTAAGCTCATACACAAGTAAATTACTGTAGGTTACCGAGGGGCGTTATGATTATGTGGTTCTGATTGACAATGTTTACTTAGCATTTGAAAAGCAATAGTGCTTCACAAAGATTCACTGCCATCTCCAATCTCTGTCAAGGTCAAACACTGGTGAACGCTATGGCTCCAATAGCGTATTTTGCAGACAGTCTCACAAAGAATGCAAACATTATTAGAATTAATGGAATTTACGTTAGTAACAGCAAGCCAGTGCTCTAAAATCTTACATATGTCTGACTGTTGCTACACACCAAAGGCTATTGGATAAGGAATAAATCAAAACATGGTGTTACAGGGCTGTACAGCATAGAAACAGGCCCTTCGGTCCAACGTGTCCATGCCGACGAGGTATCCTAGATAAATCTAGTCCCATTTGCCAGCATTTGAACCATTTTTTTCTAAACCCTTCCTATTTATAAACCCATCCTGATGCCTTTTAAATGTTGTAATTGTACCAGACTCCACCACTTCCTCTGGCAGTTCGTTCCATACACACACCACCCTCTGTGTGGAAAAAGTTGCTCCTTAGGCCCCTTTTAAATCTTTCCCCTCTCACCCTTAAACCCATGCCCCCTGGTTCTGGATTCCCCCACCCTGGGAAAATGACTTTGCCTAGTCACCCTATGATTTTATAAATGTCTATAAGGTTACTCCTCAGCATCTGATGCTCCAGTGAAAATAGCCTCAGCCTATTCAGCCTCTCCCTAGAGCTCAAGCCCTCCAATCCTGGCAAATTCCTTGTAAATCTATTCTGAACCCTTTCAAGTTTAACACCTTTCTTATGGCAGAGGCCAAAATGGAACACAGTATTCTAAAAGTTGCCTAACCAATGTCCTGTACAACTGCAACATGACCTCCCAACTCCTGTACTCAATGCAGTGAACACCAAAGGCAGATGTGCCAAAGTGGGATATTGGGCTTTCTTCACCACTTTGTCTAGCTGCAACTCCACTTTCAAGGAACTATGCACATGCCCCCCCCAGGTCTCTTTGTTTGGCAACACTTCCTAGGGCCCTACTATTAACTGTATAATTTCTGCCCAGCTTTACTTTACTAAAATGCAGCATGCCACATTAATCTAAATTAAACTCCAACTGCAACTCCTCAGCCCATTGGTCCATCTGATAAATGTTCTTCACAGTCCACTAGACCTCCAACTTTGGTGTCATCTTAAATTTATGAACCAAATCATTTATATAAATGATGAACAACAGTGGACCCAACACCAATCCTTGTTGCACACCGCTGGCCGCAGGCCTCCAGTCTCAAAAACACCCCTGTGCCACTGCCCTCTGTCTCCTGCCTTCAAGATGGTTACACCAATCAAATTACATCTGCAACACAACATCTTAAAGTAGAAAGAAAGTTGGAGTCTAGGCTACCTTCTTTGTATATTTTAAGGAGTGTTTGGTCTGGTCCATAACACAATATTTGCTAAATGTTTCAATATCTTAAAATATCCAGGAATTAAGATTGAAATATGCTTTGTATTAATTGTGCTTCTCTGGTCTAAATTTGGAATTTGGAAATGAAAAAGACTACATTTAAGACTTCATATATGAGATGTGGCTGGGCTTAACAGTATTGGACGCCAAGTGCTCAAGCTCTTTACTTGCTTTGTAACTAGAGATTTACACTCCGGAATACATTATTACTGCTCTTATCAGCTTTCCACAGCCTTGATTCTAATGCACTTTTTGCTAAATCCAGACAAGCATATAGGGCCTGTTCTTTGATTTGTAAATCTTATGGCCTCATGTTTCTTTCAAGACAGACTTATAAACCAAAATTAGTTTAAGTAATAGTCACAAGTTATTTTATCGCGTTTTATTGTTTGTGCTTGTGGTAAGTTTGTACAAATATTTTACTGTGTTCTGTGCAGGCAAAGAATGAAGTGCAGTTTGAACTGGAAGATTCAAGAGTCAGGTAACTCAACATGCCTTGTGATTTTGAATCAAATGGCATATTCCCCAGATATGAAATTGACTTAGTCATGAGCCAGGAAATGCACCATTTGCTAAAATCAATAAGAATGGAATTAGTTCTGATGTCCAGGAGTTTGAGAGCAACATTAGATTGGGCCAGGAAGAAAAATTAGTAAATTATGGTTCAGAGAAAAGGCATTCGTGATTTGAGGCCATTATGTACAGTGCATTACAGCAAGTGAGTGAACTGTGTTTCTGTACTCCTCATCGTTCTGCATCAGTGGTGAGGGTGAGAAAGGTGCTTCAGTTAATTGGTGCCTGCTCATATCTCTTAAAATACAAAAGATACCTTTCAGGATGATTCATCAATTGAAATTAGAGAGCGATCGATTTTTGCCAGACAAGGATATGAAGCTAGTGGAGGTGGGCGGAACTAAATTAGACGTCAGCCATTGGCTGGAAGGCTGCACTATCACTCCATGTTCTTCTTTTGTTGCAATTTTCTCCTGTTCAAATATATCAAAGAAAGACTTTGCAACTAAATAGCACCTATCATGGCCTTGTGATGTCCCAAAATATTTAGCTCCCGATGAGATACATTCCAAAGTGCATTCACATTTTAAAGGGTACAGTACATTCTGATTTAGCAAATGGTATTTTGGTGGTTGAGGGATATATTCGCCCAGGGAAGCATATTTTATTCCTCTGCATTTCCACGTGGAAACATTTATGTTTATCTGTGAGGGAAAATGGCAGAAGGGACACCAGACCCGAAATGTTAACTCTGTTTCTGTCTGTCCACAGATGCTGCCAGATGTGCTGAGCTTCTCCAACACTTCCTGTTTTTGTGTAAACAGAGCCCTGGTTTAAGGTCTTGCTGAAAGCCAGCACCTCCAACAATACGGCATTCCCCTAGTTGGCACTGAGGTGCCAAGCAGAGTTCTGTCTTACAGCCAACACTTTCAACTCAGACACAAGGGAGCAACTCATTGAGTCGTGGCTAACAGAGCAGCTCATGTACGGTTTCCTGATGATTTACACAATGGCAGTTTGTGAAGTGCTTTCCTACATGTGAATGATGACCTAATCTGCTAGTTGATTTGTTTGAAAATAAAAAGCATAAAAACTCCATCAAATGTGTAACCAATAAGTCCCACCTGACCTCCTTCTTCATAGAAATATATCTCGCCCATTCCAATATCTTGAGGGTGTGAAATACATTTTAGCAAAGCAAATCTTTTTCAATTTATTCCTCTCTTTTTGAATTCAGGGTATGTGGGCGTCTTTGGCTGGTCAGCATTTATTGCTCATCCGCAGTTGCCCCTTGAGAAGGTGGTGGTGAACTACCTTCTTGACTGCATTCCTCTTGCTGTGGTTGACCCACAATGCTCTTAGGGAGGAAATTCTAGGATTCTGAACCAACGACAGTGAAGGATCGGTGATATGTTTCCAACTCAGGATGGTGAGTGCCTTGGAGGAGATATTGCAGAGGGTGATGTTCCCATGTATCTGATGCCCTTGTCCTTCTAGATGGAGGTGGTCATGTGTTTGGAAGTGATGTGTGAGGAACCCCTATATAGGAATGAGGATAAGTCACTGGAAAGTATCAGCGTGTTTCTGAGATTTCCTCATCCACATCTTCCAATACAGTGCAAAACATTGGCCACTTTGACATCTCTTCCTCTTAAAGATCTTAATCATGTCACCCCAAAGCCTGTATAACTGAAGCTTCTAATAAAGGATAGTATCCTAGGAGCCTTCTAAATTACTTGCTGCACCAATGTGCTAATGCTGTATGACTCATACATCAGAAAACCTACTCCATATCTTGGAATTCTATCTATCTTGGAATTCTGCAGTCATTCTTCGTTCAAGTTATGCTGTCTGCCCTTTCATTATCCCAAGTGACTTCACATTATTCCCCACCTGCCAGATGTTTCCTAAGAGCTCAATTTGTTTACATCTGTCTTCACAACACACCTTTCTACCTATTATTTGCAAATGTGGCTATCACGCCTTCACTCTCATCATCAAAGTCATTGATGGCACAGATGACAATGTGACCCCATTGGTCACAATCCGTCAATCAGCCAGAGATCCATTTACGCATAATCTCTGTTTTCTAGTAGCTGACCAATCCTCTATCCATGCCAGAATGTTACACCCCTGCACCATGAACTACTTGGTAGAATAATCTTTCATGTGGCATCTAGTTAAATGCCTTCTGGTAACCTCAGTATAGTACTTCCGTAGGTTCTCCTTTATCCACAGAACATGTTGCTCCTTCACAGACCTCCAATGTTTTGGTTGAACATGATTTTCCTCTTGCTAAACCATGCTGACTCCTCATGACTATTTTGAATTTTTCTTAGTGCCCAGCTATAACCTTCTCTACGACTGATTTTGAAACCTTCTCCATGGCAGATGGTAAGTTACAGTATGTGAAATTAATCTGAAGTTCTGGCTGCCTGCTCAGCTGGCTGCAAAGACATACCCTGGCGCTATTTCAAAGCAGGGCAAGGGAATTCAGCACAATGTCCAGGCCGAAAGTAATCCCTCAGACAACATGAAAAGCAGATTATCCAATCACAGCCACATTACTGTGTGCTGAAGCTTGCCGGGTTCTATATTACATAACATTCTTTATTAACTGTAAAGCACATGCTGAGCTCATGAGAGGTGCTGTATAAATGCAACTTTCTACACAATGGCTGTATGTAGTATAGAACATAGAACATAGAACATAGAACAGTACAGCACAGAACAGGCCCTTCAGCCCACAATGTTGTGCCGACCATTGATCCTCATGTATGCACCCTCAAATTTCTGTGACCATATGTATCTATTATAAATATGGCCAATTCTCTCAAAGCCATACAACTCTTTATATTTCCGATAGTTTGGCTTTATAAACCACATCACAATGCACACTTTGATTGACATTCTCCTTGGATTTTTAAAAGAGAAATCGCATCCAATCTCCAAACCACAAAAGCTAATATTAAACTAGAGCTCATTTGCATGCATAGATTTTTCCGTCTTGTTTATCACTTGACAGATCTGTGTGGGTGCATGGCCGCCGAAAACTGAGCAGAATGCTCAGTCTGTAGAAACATAAATAAATAAACAGGACAGGTTCAGTTGGAACTCATAACAATGGAGAAGCCTCATAATGCTGCTTTCCTGTGGCTAATTTCATATCTTAAGTGGGTCTGGAAGCCAGTGAAACTGTATAAATGGATCTCTCATCATCAAAAACTCAGCCAGTTGCTTTGGAGCTGGATTACACGTGGCAAATATTTTATTCACAGAATTGTATATCATAGCAGGAGCCACCAGGCCAGTGCAACAGTGCTGTCTTTTTTGAAAATTCAGTTACCCTCCCACTTCTTCAGCCCCTGAATTCCCTACCAACTTTTCCCTTTGTGACATTTGATAGCTAGCTTTGGAATCATTCCATCATTAATAGAATCAATGATCAGATGGTTTAGGATTCGCATTCTGAGGTATTGCATGCAGCAATCATTTCAGGAGGAGTTAAAGGTAACACCTTTTCATCGCATGATTATTCTGGCATCTGTCACCGCGGTGTTTCGTTTTAGTTCACAGTGGAAGAGCCCTTCATATTCCTTCTGAACAAAACAATTGCTTCAATGTTACAACATGAGACAAACGCCTGACATAAAAGATAATTGTTCTCTCCTGTTTATCCATGAAATTTCAATAACACCCAAAGAGATTTCTTGCTGTTTTCAGATGCTCCAAAGTATTTTTCTTTTTAATGTAGAAGAGCGATCTACTCTCAGGCACATATTGTGTCTACGCATAAAAATCAATTTATATTCACAGACTTGACTGAAGTCAAGGTCCTTCATAAATAGTGCGAGACATTGTGCATGGTACAATTCTGTGAAAATGTAATAAGGTGAGGGGACATCAGAACGCTGACTAATAAGTGTGAGTAGAAGAAAATGTGATTAACTCTTTGTCATCAGTGATGTGTTGTATAAGTCAATTACTTTTAACTAAATCGAAGGAAACAGCAAAAATGTTATTGAATTAATAAATTAATCTGGACAAACTGTGTCACAGAAACACACCACCTCCCAACAGCCAACTTTAATTCCCTTTTGGAGGAAACGTAAAGTGCACAAACCCTTGAATTATTTATGACTGCCTGATGTATAGACTTTTTACAGAACTCCATATCAAAAGCCAATGGCTGGCAGCCACAAGGCACTCACAGGCAAAATAAAATCCCTCCTCTTAAAGCATTACAAGAAACAAAAGATGTCACTGTAAATATTGCTGCTAGTGATATCTGCAGAATAAGATCACAAAGTAAAACCCGTTTCATCAGAACAATGCCTGGGTTTTCATGTTTCATATGTTACAATCATACTGCTCTCCATTTTCCTCCCGGCGAACAGCCATGTGAAACTCAGTTTTGAATAATCTGAGAATTATGGAATCATAAAACCATACACTACAGAACAGGACCCTCAGCCCATCAGGTCAGTACTGACAAAAGTAGAACATAGAATATAGAACATTACAGGACCTTCAGCCCTCGATGTTGCGCTGACCTGTGAAACTAATCTGAAACCCATCTATCCTACACTATTCCACTATCATCCATATGTTTATCCAATGACCATTTAAATGCCCTTAAAGTTGGCGAGTCTATTTATGTTGCAGGCAGGGCATTCCACGCCCTTACTACTCTCTCAGTAAAGACCCTCCCTCTGACATCTGTCCTATATCTATCACTCCTCAATTTAAAGCTATGTCCCCTCATGCTAGCAATCTCCATCCAAGGAAAAAGGCTCTCACTGTCCACCCAATCTAACCCTCTGATCATCTTGTATGTCTCTATTAAGTCACCTCTTAGCCTTCTTCTCTCTAATGAAAACTGCCTCAAGTCCCTCAGCCTTTCTTCATAAGACTTTCCCTCCATACCAGTCAACATCCTGGTAAATCTCCTCTGCACCCTTTCCAAAGCTTCCACATCCTTCCTATAATGCGGCGACTGGAACTGTACGCAATACTCCAAGTGCGGCCGCACCAAAGTTTTGTACAGCTGCAACATGACCTCATGGCTCCAAAACGCAATCCCTCGACCAATAAAACCTAAAACACTGTGTGCCTTCTTAACAACCCTATCAACCTGGGTGGCAATTTTCAGGGATCTATGTATACGGACACCGAGATCCCTCTGCTCGTCCACACTGCCAAGAATCTTACCATTAGCCCAGTACTCTGTATTCCTGTTACTCCTTCCAAAGTGAATCACCTCACACTTTTCCACATTAAACTCCATTTGCCACCTCTCAGCCCAGCTCTGCAGCTTATCTATGTCCCTCCGTAAGCTGCAACATCCATCCGCACTATCTACAACTCCACCGACTTTAGTGTCATCCTCAAATTTACTAACCCATCCTTCTACACCCTCATCCAGGTTATTTATAAAAATGACAACAGCAGTGGCCCCAAAAAACAGGTCCTTGCAGTACACCACTAGTAACTGAACTCCATGATGAACATTTCCCATCAACCAACACCCTCTGTCTTCTTACAGCTATGCAATTTCTGATCCAAATCACTAAACCACCCTCAATCCCATGCCTCTGAATTTTCTGCAATAGCCTACATGGGGAACCTTATTAAATGCTTTTACTGAAATCCATATACACCACATCAACCACTCTACCCTCATCCACCTGTTTGGTCACCTTCTCAAAGAACTCAGTAAGGTTTGTGAGGCACAACCTACCCTACACAAAACCGTGCTGACTATCCCTAATCAATTTATTCTTTTCTAGATGATTATAAATCTTATCTCTGCAACATATATTATTTTCTCTTTCTTGCACTAGGCCCACAGCCTTGACTATTACGATATTTGAAGTGCTCACTCAGGTAGTTGGATACTTTCCTTTATTCCCTTGAATGAAACTTGTCCATAACATATGGGTGTCTTTGGTAAGGGGAATTTGGAAACATTCAATAAACATGACCAAACAGGAGAGGTGTTTATCATCAATGACATGTTGCTTAACCTTAACTCTCACCTTAACCTTGCCACAAATCACGACCTGTCCCTAACCCAAGTTCTATCCCTATCCATAATCTTAACCTTAAACCTAACCTTATCCCAACCATAACACTATTCAAAATCCTTACCCTAACTCTAATCCTAATTCTATCCCTAACATTGACTCTAACATTAATCTTAACCCTCTTCTGAGCCCTAACCCCAATGCAAACCCTATCCTTAACCCTAACCTTAACTCTATGTTGAAACTTAACCCTAACCCTATTCTTAATCATAACACTAACAGCAATGTTATCCCAAACCTTAGCCCTATTCTGAACTCTAATCTGAACGTACTACTAGTGGTTTTTACTTATGACATACTTCAAGCACTTGTGTTGGGCAGTTTACCTTTTCAAAGTGATTCAGTCTAGCTCTGATGGATACTCAGCTTCACCCACTACAAAACAAGGCCTCAAAAGATATAATCAAATTAGTCGGGCATTATTTTGAAGAAATCTATCCAAGATTAACCCATGTCTTCTTAAATGAAAAAGAACATCACCCTTGATAAGGAGCTTCCCCGTCACTGCTTTTCCATTGACTGGATTACATTTTCCTGGTGTATCTCACTCCCCTTACCTGATTAACAGGCTAAGTCCTCCATGAGGATTTCAGGGAGGATTCGAAGCTTGAGACCAATGTTTCAATTATTTCCATCTCTGCTTCTTCAGAAACTGAGGATGTACTTTAGCTGGTCTAGGTAACTTTCCAACTCTCAGTAATGCCCATTTTACCCATAACATCATCTGCTTTTTTGTCGGAGCTGCAACATTAGCCTGAGAAAGCTGCCTCCATGTTTTTATCTCACCATACAGAGTAGGCCATTTCAGACTGAGATGAGGAAAAATATCTTCACTCAGATAGTACTGAACATGTGTAATTCTATACCCCAGCCAGCTTTGGAGGCCAAGTCACTGAATATACTTAAGAATGAAGTCAATAGATTTCTAAAAGATAAACGTGTCAAGGTCTATGGGGAGAAAGTGGCAGCTTAGCATTGAGACAGAGGGTCAGCCATGGACATGTTGAATGGTGGAATAGCCTCAGTGGGCCAAATGGCCATCTCTTGCTTCTGTTTCCATGTTTCAATGATTCCTTGCTAACAGGACAGACACTGTAGAGTGCCTATGCTTGGTTTGTGACAAATGACAACACCTCCCATCACGAACCACTTTCACTCCCACCATTGGACAACATGCTCGCCCTGGGCCTCTTCCAGTATCACAACAATGGCACCCGGAAACTGGAGGAGCAGCGCCTCAAATTCTGCCTTGGAATCCTACAACCCAATGATCTCAAAGTTGACTTTACTAGCTTCAAAATTTCCTACCTCCCCAACTCATCCCATGACCAACCCTCCCTCTCATCTCTGCCTCCTCGACCTGACTGTCTTTTCTCCCACCTACTGGTTCTCCCACCTCATTGATCGATCCCTACCACTGCACTCACCTTTCACCATCCCACCTATCTTCCCCAGCGCTGTCCATCCACTCTATTTATTTCAGACCCCCTTCCCCTCCCCCATTTCTGAAGAAGGGTCCCGACCCAAAATGTCAGCTTTCCTGCTCCTCTGATGCTGCCTGGCCTGCTGTGTTCATCCAGCTCTACACCGTGTTATCTCTGCCTCCAGTATCAGAGATTTTATCTCTCCAAAGGAGTAGCCCTTATTCCTTACTACCATGTGATTGATAACGTCATCTTCAGTTTGAATGACAGTCTAGAGCCCAGATTTACATTTACCAATGAGATGTCTGCCCAAGTCAGATGGAGAAATTAACCATTAACCAAATCTCAGCAATGGATCGCTGAGCTGGAAAGTTCGTTTTCAGACGTTTCATCACCATTCGAGGTAACATCATCAGTGAGCCTCCGACGAAGCGCTGGGGTAATGTCCCACTTTCTATTTATCTGGTTAGGTTTCCTTGGGTTGGTGATGCCATTTCCTGCATTGGTGATGTCATTTCCTGTTCTTTTTCTCAGGGGATAGTAGATGGGCTCCAAATCAATGTGTTTGTTGATGGAGTTCTGGTTGGGATGCCATGCTTCTAGGAATTCTCGTGCATGTCTCTGTTTGGCTTGTCCTAGGATGGATGTGTTGTCCCAATCAAAGTGCTGTCCTTCCTTATCTGTATGTAAGGATACGAGTGATAGTGGGTCATGTCGTTTTGTGGCTAGTTGATGTTCATGTATCCTGGTGGCTAGCTTTCTGCCAGTTTGTCCAATGTAGTGTTTGTCACAGTTCTTGCAAGGTATTTTGTAAATGACGTTCGTTTTGCTCGTTGTCTGTATAGGGTCTTTTAAGTTCATTAGCTGCTGTTTTAGTGTGTTGGTGGGTTTGTGGGCTACCCTGATGCCAAGGGGTCTGAGTAGTCTGGCAGTCATTTCGGAAATGTCTTTGTCGGGGAGAGTGGTTATGGTTTCTGAGCCCATTTTGTCTGTTTGTTTGGGTTTGTTGCTGAGAAATCGGCGGACTGTGTTCATAGGGTACCCATTCTTTTTGAATACGCTGTGTAGGTGATTTTCTTCTGCTCTGCGTAGTTCCTCTGTGCTGCAGTGTGTGGTGGCTCGTTGGAATAATGTTCTAATGCAGCTTCGTTTGTGGGTGTTGGGATGGTTGCTCCTGTAGTTCAGTATTTGGTCCGTATGTGTTGTTTTCCTGTAGACGCTGGTTTGAAGTTCCCCACTGGCTGTTCGCTCTACTGTGACATCTAGGAATGGCAGTTTGTTGCTGTTTTCCTCCTCTTTTGTGAATGTTTTGCCAGTAACATTCAAGACCATCAATAATACCCTTTACTGGCATAACATTCACAAAAGAGGAGGAAAACAACACCAAACTGCCATTCCTAGATGTCGCAGTAGAGCGAACAGTCAATGGGGAACTTCAAACCAGCGTCTACAGGAAAACAACACATACGGACCCAATACTGAACTACAGGAGCAACCATCCCAACACCCACAAACGAAGCTGCATTAGAACATTATTCCAACGAGCCACCACACACTGCAGCACAGAGGAACTACGCAGAGCAGAAGAAAATCACCTATACAGCGTATTCAAAAAGAATGGGTACCCTATGAACACAGTCCGCCGATTCCTCAGCAATAAACCCAAACAAACAGACAAAACGGGCTCAGAAACCATAACCACTCTCCCCTACATCAAAGACATTTCCGAAATGACTGCCAGACTACTCGGACCCCTTGGTGTCATGGTAGCCCACAAACCCACCAACACTCTAAAACAGCAGCTAATGAACTTAAAAGACCCTATACAGACAGCGAGCAAAACGAACGTCATTTACAAAATACCTTGCAAGAACTGTGACAAACACTACATTGGACAAACTGGCAGAAAGCTAGCCACCAGGATACATGAACATCAACGAGCCACAAAACGACATGACCCACTATCACTCATATCCTTACATACAGATGAGGAAGGACACCACTTTGATTGGGACAACACATCCATCCTAAGACAAATCAAACAGAGACACGCATGAGAATTCCTAGAAGCATGGCATTCCAACCGGAACTCCATCAACAAACAGATTGGCTCCAAATCAATCTACCATCCTCTGAGGAAAAGAACAGGAAATGACATCACCAACACAGGAAATGACATCACCAACCCAAGGAAACCTAAATGGATAAATAGAAAGCGGGACATAACACCAGCGCTTCACCGGAGGCTCACTGATGATGTTACCTAGAATGGTGACAAAACATCTGGGGACAAACCTTACAGCTCAGTGAACCAGCTCACATCTCGAGCACAATAAAGACCCACTCTCTTGTGGACTGAGAGGAGGAGACTGCTGTCTTGGAGGTGAAAGGAGGACGTCGGGTTGGCTGTGCACCCTTGCGACCAGTGGATCTTAATGCTGGCTTCGGCCTAACGCTGGTTCAGGGGAGCAGCCAACCTGCAACGATGGCTGCGGCAAGTGCTCGTGCCCCAGGTCAGGGGGTCCGGAACACCATCCGTGTTTCCGTAAAGAAGGTGGATGAAGGTGCACCTGTGGACCGCACCTTCTTCGTGAAGAGGGTCCTGTTGGACTGTTGTGGGTTCGCTGCTGCGGACATTTACTGCCTGCAGGATTTCCCTGGAGGAGGTTTTTACGATGTGACCTTCCGGAGTGCCAAGCTTTGCGAGCGCTTCCTGGAGGTTTTCAAGGAGAAAGGAGGTGAGGGCCCCCTCTCTGTATTGACCGCTGTCCCACTGTTTGTGATGCCAGCACAGAGGAGCCGTATGGTGACTGTACACATGTACAACCCGCATGTGCCAGCAGTTGATGTCCTGACCTTCCTCGGAAGGTATGTGAAGGTGGAAGGGGACCTAACTGACATCGTGGACCCCTTTGGCATCTGGACGAGTAAGAGGCAGGTCAAGGTGACGCTGAGGATGGGCGCAGACGGGAATGTCGCACACCCACCGTCCAGCTTCGCGATCGGCGGGAGCAGGGGCTACCTGACCTATGCAGGGCAACCTAAAGTCTGCCATGCCTGTGGTAGGTCAGGTCACATGGCGGCCGACTGCAAAGCCACCATCTGCAGGAACTGCAGGGAGGAGGGACACCTTGCAAAGGATTGCCCACGAGAGAGAAGCTGCAACCTTTGCGGGGAAGCGGGCCACCTCTATAGGGCATGCCCGCAGCGGGGTACCACCTACGCCCAGGTCGCCGGCAGGGGAAATGCGGGGCCAGCCCCTCCGGAGGAGAGGAAGGCACCAGGGCCCAGCAAGGACCCCACTAATGTGCAGGAGGGCCAGGCCGTGCAGGAGGGCCCAGCCCTGCAGGATGGGCCCGAGGCCAGCAAAGCACCCCTGCAGGCTCCAATCCCCCCCGACAACCCGGAGCCAATGGAGGCGGCGACAGGCGACCCAGGGGAGTGGACTACAGTCCAGAAAGCGAGGAGGAAGGTGCGTCGACGGGCCCAGGAACCGCAACAATCAGGAGGGAAGAGACAGCTACAGGGGGGCTATAAGAGCTCCTCTGACGAGGAGGATTCGGAGAGGGCCCACCCGAAGCAGAAGTTAAAGGTCTCGAGGGGGAAGGAAAGCAGCACCCCGCTTCCAGGTGACGGGAGGCGTCCTGAGGCTCACTCCGACACCCAGTCAAGTGCCGCTGGAGCACTGGAGGGCCCCCCGGAACTTCCAGGCGGGAAGGAGGAAACAGCACGTCCCCAGCCTGATCCGGAGCCGGACCCTCCTGCCTCCGCACCCCTGACGGGGGGATGCCACCCGGAAGGCAGCACAGACGGTTTCCTGAGCCCAGAGAGCGTCCAGCAGTTAGCCCGGGCAATGGGCATGAAGGGACAGATGGAGGGGCTGGACCTTGGACTTGGGGAGGGTACTGCGGTCACTGCCCACAATGGGGGTACGAATTGCGAGCATTAATGTGCGCAGCGTCAAGTCAACCGCGAGATGTGTGTCCACGTTGGCCTACCTGACCACCATCAAGGCGGACCTCCTGTTTCTGCAGGAGTGCGGGATACCGCACCGCAGCAGGTACGGGAAATGGTCCGGCGCCTGGACCTGTGGGCCTTCGATCTGGTCGGGGGGTAACGGCTGTCGCTCCTCGGGCCTGGCTATTCTGCTGCGGGGGCACAACTTCACCATCTCTCAAGTTCAGGAGGTGGTGGGGGGGGGCGCCTCCTAGTGGCTGACATCACCTACAGGAATGCTCCCCTGAGGCTGATCAACGTGTACGCCCCAGCGGTACGGAGTGAGCGGTTGGCCGTCCTGCAGCGGCTTCCACCCCTGCTGGCTACGTCCAGGCCGGTCATCCTAGGCGGAGACTTCAACTGCATCATTGATGCAGATGGAAGATCCAGCGTGGGGACAGCGGGTGGGGGGATTCAACTGGACATCACGTCCAGATTCCTGATGGGCACGGTGAAGGACGCCAAGCTGCTCGACGTCTTCAGCACCCCTGCAGACGGAGCGCAGCAGAGGTACACCTGGTCGCGGCCAGACGGGTCTATCCGCTCAAGGATAGACTTCCTGTTTGTGTCACGGACGTTCTCGGTCAGATCCACTGGTGTCGAGCCGGTGTTCTTCTCTGATCACTGCCTCCTGTTGGCCGACTGTCACTTACAGGACGACCAGCAGGCCGGCAAGGGGACGTGGAAGCTCAACACGACTCTGTTGACCCCAGAGAACGTCGAGGAGCTTAAGAGGGAGTACACCGGTTGGAGGACCGTGAAACCCCTCTTTGAGTCTCCAGGCGACTGGTGGGAGACGGTGAAGGAGAACATCAAGAGGTTCTTTGTCCTCAAGGGTGTTCAGAAGGCAAGAGAGAGGCGGGGAAAGCTGTCGCGACTCCAGAAAAGGGTGCAGAACCTGCTCCTTCTGCAGTTGATGGGGGTCGATGTCACGGAGGACCTCCGCGAGGTGAGGGGCCAGCAAGCCTCGCTCTTCGCCGCGGAGGCCTCCAGGATAATCTTCCGGTCCAGGGTCCGCTCTGTGGAGCAGGACGAGACGTGCTCGCGTTTCTTCTTTCAGAAGGTGCACAAAGAGAGCTCTGTGCTTAGCCGGCTGAAGGAGGACGACGGCTCGGTGACGTCGTCTCGGCCCGACGTTTTGAGGATCAGCAGATCCTTCTATGCCGGACTGTATGACACGAAGCCCACGGACAGCACGACCTCCGAGTCGTTCCTGTCGTCTATCACGGAGGTCTTAGATGACGGCACGAGGGAGTGGCTGGACCGGCCGATATCCCTGGACGAGCTGGCCAGAGCCCTGAAGTCCTTGCAGAGGAATAGGACTCCCGGAAGTGATGGCTTACCGATCGAGCTGTATTCTGCTCTGTGGGGCCTGGTCGGCCAGGACCTGCTGGAGATGTACGATAGTGCGCTTCGGGCAGGGGAAATGTGCAAGTCCATGAGGAAGGGCATCATCACCCTCATTTACAAGAGGAAGGGGGAGAGGGAAGAAATTAAGAATTGGCGTCCCATTTCACTTTTGAACGTGGACTACAAAATCCTGGCCAAGGTCATTGCCAACCGGGTCAGGTCTGTCCTGGAGTCGGTGATTCACCCTGACCAAACCTGTGCTGTGCCGGGCAGGAAGATCGCTGAGAGCCTCGCGCTCATCAGGGATACGATCGCCTACGTACAGGACAGGCGGGTGGACACCTGCCTCGTCAGCCTGGACCAGGAGAAGGCCTTCGACAGGGTCTCTCATGCTTACATGAGGGACGTCCTCTCCAAATTGGGGTTTGGGGAGGGCATCCGCAATTGGATCCGGCTGCTCTACGCCAACATCGTTAGCGCAGTCTCGATCAACGGGTGGGAATCAGACAGTTTTCCTGTTAGATCTGGAGTCAGGCAGGGCTGCCCGCTCTCTCCTGCCTTGTTCGTGTGCTGTGTGGAGCCCTTCGCCGCCTCCATCAGGAAGGACGTGAGCCTGAAGGGCGTGACTATCCCAGGCAGCGGAGGCCTTCAGGTCAAGACCTCCCTGTACATGGACGATGTCGCCGTCTTCTGCACCGATCGTCGGTCGGTGAGTAGGCTGTTGGACATCTGCGGCCAGTTTGAACTGGCCTCGGGTGCCAAAGTCAGTAGGGGTAAGAGCGAGGTCATGTTCTTCGGGAACTGGGACGACCGCTCCTTCATCCCCTTCACCGTCAGGACAGACTACCTGAAGGTGCTGGGTGTTTGGTTTGGTGGAGCTGGGGCATGCACTAAGACTTGGGAGGAGCGTATCTCCAAATTTAAGCAGAAGCTGGGCAGGTGGACGCTCCGGTCCCTCTCCATCGCAGGTAAGAACCTGGTTGTCAGGTGCGAGGGGCTTTCGGTACTGTTGTATGTGGCGCAGGCCTGGCCTATTACCTGGACCTGCGCCGCTGCGGTCACCCGGGCCATCTTCCACTTCATTTGGGGGTCGAGGATGGACCGGGTCCGCAGAGATACCATGTACAAAGACCTGGGAAATGGGGGAAAGGGCGTACCGAACGCCACCCTCGCCCTGACGGCTACCTTTGTGTGTGGCTGCATCAAGCTGTGCGTAGATCCTCAGTACGCAAACACCAAGTGTCACTACTTACTGAGGTTCTACCTGTCCCCGGTGTTGCGAAGGATGGGCCTGGCCTCGTTGCCGTGGAACGCTTCGAGTAGTTGGACCGTTCCGTACCACCTGTCCTTCGTGGAGAAATTTTTGAAAGGAAACACCTTTGACCACAAGGCCGTCAGGCAGTGGTCAGCACGTAGTATCCTCGAGACCCTTCGGGAAAAGGAGAGGGTGGATCCCGTCGTGTGGTTCCCCATGCAGACTGCCAAAGTCGTTTGGCAGAATGCCTCATCGCCAGAACTTTCAAACAAGCACAAGGACATTGCTTGGCTGGCGGTGAGAGGGGCTCTGCCAGTGAGATCCTTTATGCATGCCCGGAATCTCTGCACCACCGCACGCTGCCCTCGAGGTGGCTGCGGGGGGGACGAGACTGTTGATCACCTCCTTCTGGAGTGTGCCTATGCGCAGGAGGTCTGGAGGGGGATGCAGTGGTATTTGTCGAGGTTCGTCCCGAGCAGCTCCGTGACGCGGGACTCCGTGCTCTACGGGCTGTTTCCGGGGACGCACACCGAGACCAACGTCAACTGCGCCTGGAGGACCATCAATGCGGTGAAAGACGCTCTTTGGTCTGCCCGCAACTTGCTGGTCTGCCAGCTGAAAGAACTGCCCCCGACCGAGTGTTGCAGACTGGCGCACTCCAAGGTCCAGGGCTACGTGCTGAGGGACGCGCTAAAGCTTGGGGCAGCCGCCGCCAAGGCGCGGTGGGGAAAGACCACCGTATGAGCCCCCTCGTCCAGAAAAGGGAAAAGAATCCTATCTGGTAACTGGGCCCAGCTGGCGCCTTCCCCAACTGGGCAGGGGGCCAACTGGGACTGTGCGGGAAGACGACTGCCGGGGCGGTTTCTTTGCTTTGTTTTTTTTTTCTCTGTTTTGTTTTTTTTTCCCTTTAGTTGGTGTACGTACCCCCTGGGTAACCCGGAGTGGCTTGCATGACTGGGTAGGTGTATAAATGTTTTATTTTTTGTACATTCTATGAATAAAGTATATTTTTTCAAATAAAAAAAAAGTGACGAAACGTCTGAAAACTAACCTTCCAGCTCAGCGAGCAAACTCACATCCAGAACCTCAACTTGAGCTACAAATCTTCTCAAAGCTCGCTAAATCTCAGCAATGTTTAAAGGGCAATGCTGAGGAAATGAGTGGGAAATGTGTCAAATTTCATCTCGTTTCTCCCAGAGAGAGAGAAAGCTATGCATAATTTTTGTTACATTGAAAGATGTTGTGACAAGATTACATACGGTTTCAGTGTTGTAGTTACTGCTATCGAGTGGATTAACATGGCCCCAGGCCACTCAGCACATTGGCACATTGCCGACTCTAACAAAGGTTTATTCTATGATTCCCATTCTTCCACCCTTTCCCTAGATCCCTGCCAGCTTTCCCTGTTGAAGCATTTATTGAAACTGCCTTTTGAAAGTTACGATGGAATTGCTTCTGCTGCCTGTTTGGGCTTTCAAATCACAACAAAACCAAACTCTTGGCTCCCACTCCACTCAAGCTCATTAACAAATGTGCCAATTACTTTAAATCTGTCTTTTGTACTCTTTCAGACAATGAACGGCCACATCCCAGGTGACATCCCAGGTAACATCCTCTGAGCTCTCTGCATTGCCCGCGATCCTTTCGAAAACATGACGCCCAGAAATGAACGTAATTCTCCAATGGAGGACTCACCAACAATTTCTAACAGTGTAATGCAACCTCCTTGCATTTGCATGCTTTTAATGAATCCAAATTACTAGCTTCATTGATTATCCTCTATTTAGACATGATCTTTCCCCGAGGATCTTGGAGTGTGGTGGTAATCCTCTTAGCTCTGTGCTAGATGGTATTGGCTCATGTCTAAGCCACCCTGAGGCTATATCATAACATAATAGATCTACAAGATGTTGAAGGGCACAGACAGGGTGAATGGGAAGCAGCTGCTCCCCTTAGTCGAAGGGTCAATAACAAGAAGTTATAATTTTAAAGTGAAAGGCTGGAGGCTTAGAGGGGATTTGAGAAAAAGCATTTTCACACAGAGGATGGTGAGGGTCTAGAATTCACTGCCAGTTAGGGAAATCTCACAACCTTTAAGATACTTGGACCAGGACCTGAAACTGTGATAACATTCAGAATTATGGGCCAAGTGCTGGAGAGTGGGACCAGTGTAGATATAAAGTAGTTTTCGTTTGAGAAGGCTTGATGGGCTGAAGGGCCTCATCTGTACCACATGGTTCTATGAATCCATATCTGAACAGGATGACTTCCAAACAATAAGATTTCCCCCTTCCTCAGTTCCCTGTCACACAACCACCCACACCTTTTAATAAGCCGTCCTTCTAGTTGAAATGAAATGTGAGGCTGGATGAACACAGCAGGCCCAGCAGTATCTCAGGAGCACAAAAGCTGACGTTTTGGGCCTAGACCCTTCATCAGAGAGGGGGATGGGGTGAGGGTTCTGGAATAAATAGGGAGAGAGGGGGAGGCAGACCGAAGATGGAGAGAAGAAGATAGGTGGAGAGGAGAGTATCGGTGGGGAGGTAGGGAGGGGATAGGTCAGTCCAGGGAAGACGGACAGGTCAAGGAGGTGGGATGAGGTTAGTAGGTAGATGGGGGTGCGGCTTGGGGTGGGAGGAAGGGATGCGTGAGAGGAAGAACAGGTTAGGGAGGCAGAGACAGGTTGGACTGGTTTTGGGATGCAGTGAGTGGAGTGGAAGAGCGGGGCTGGTTGTGTGGTGCAGTGGGGGCAGGGGACGAACTGGGCTGGTTTTGGGATGCGGTGGGGGAAGGGGAGATTTTGAAACTGGTGAAGTCCACATTGATACCATTGGGCTGCAGGGTTCCCAAGCGGAATATGAGTTGCTGTTCCTGCAACCTTCGGGTGGCATCATTGTGGCACTGCAGGAGGCCCATGATGGACATGTCATCTAAAGAATGGGAGGGGGAGTGGAAATGGTTTGTGACTGGGAGGTGCAGTTGTTTATTGTGAACCGAGCGGAGGTGTTCTGCAAAGCGGTCCCCAACCCTCCGCTTGGTTTCCCTAATGTAAAGGGAGCCACGCCGGGTACAATGGATACAGTATACCACATTGGCAGATGTGCAGGTGAACCTCTGCTTAATATGGAAAGTCATCTTGGGGCCTGGGATAGGGGTGAGGGAGGAGGTGTGGGGGCAAGTGTAGCATTTCCTGTGGTTGCAGGGGAAGGTACCGGGTGTGGTAGGGTTGGAGGGCAGTGTGGAGTGAACAAGGGAGTCACGGAGAGAGTGGTCTCTCCGGAAAGCAGACAGGGGTGGGGATGGAAAAATGTCTTGGGTGGTGGGGTCGGATTGTAGATGGCGGAAGTGTCGGAGGATGATGCTTTGTATCCGGAGGTTGGTGGGGTGGTATGTGAGAACGAGGGGGATCCTCTTTGGGCGGTTGAGGCGGGGGCGGGGTGTGAGGGATGTGTTGCGGAAAATGCGGGAGATGCGGTCAAGGGCTTTCTCGACCACTGTGGGGGGAAAGTTGCGGTCCTTGAAGAACTTAGACATCTGGGATGTGCGGGAGTGGAATGCCTCATCGTGGGAGCAGATGCGGCGGAGGCGGAGGAATTGGGAATAGGGGATGGAATTTTTGCAGGAGGGCGGGTGGGAGGAGGTGTATTCTAGCTAGCTGTGGGAGTCGGTGGGCTTAAAATGGACATCAGTTACAAGCTGGTTGCCTGAGATGGAGACTGAGAGGTCCAGGAAGGTGAGGGATGTGCTGGAGATGGCCCAGGTGAACTGAAGGTTGGGGTGGAAGGTGTTGGTGAAGTGGATGAACTGTTTGAGCTCCTCTGGGGAGCAAGAGGCGGCGCCGATACAGTCATCAATGTAATGGAGGAAGAGGTGGGGTTTGGGGCCTGTGTAGGTGCGGAAGAGGGACTGTTCCACGTAACCTACAAAGAGGCAGGCATAGCTGGGGCCCATGCGGGTGCCCATGGCCACCCCCTTAGTCTGTAGGAAGTGGGAGGAATCGAAAGAGAAGTGGTTGAGGGTGAGGACGAGTTCGGCTAGGCGGATGAGGGTGTCGGTGGAGGGGGACTGGTCGGGCCTGCGGGACAGGAAGAAGCGGAGGGCCTTGAGGCCATCTGCATGCGGAATACAGGTGTATAGGGACTGGACGATGCTACACTTGCCCCCACACCTCCTCCCTCACCCCTATCCCAGGCCCCAAGATGACTTTCCACATTAAGCAGAGGTTCACCTGCACATCTGCCAATGTGGTATACTGCATCCACTGTACCCGGTGTGGCTTCCTCTACATTGGGGAAACCAAGCGGAGGCTTGGGGACCGCTTTGCAGAACACCTCTGCTCGGTTCGCAATAAACAACTGCACCTCCCAGTCGCAAACCATTTCCACTCCCCCTCCCATTCTTTAGATGACATGTCCATCATGGGCCTCCTGCAGTGCCACAATGATGCCACCCGAAGGTTGCAGGAACAGCAACTCATATTCCGCTTGGGAACCCTGCAGCCTAATGGTATCAATGTGGACTTCACCAGTTTCAAAATCTCCCCTTCCCCCACCGCATCCCAAAACCAGCCCAGTTCGTCCCCTCCACCCACTGCATCCCAAAACCAGTCCAACCTGTCTCTGCCTCCCTAACCGGTTCTTCCTCTCACCCATCCCTTCCTCCCACCCCAAGCCACACCTCCATTTCCTACCTATTAACCTCATCCCACCTCCTTGACCTGTCCGTCTTCCCTGGACTGACCTATCCCCTCCCTACCTCCCCACCGATACTCTCCTCTCCACCTATCTTCTTCTCTCCATCTTCGGTCTGCCTCCCCCTCTCTCCCTATTTATTCCAGAACCCTCACCCCATCCCCCTCTCTGATGAAGGGTCTGGGCCCGAAACGCCAGCTTTTGTGCTCCTGAGATGCTGCTTGGCCTGCTTGTGTTCATCCAGCCTCACATTTCGTTATCTTGGATTCTCCAGCATCTGCAGTTCCAATCATCACTTCTAGTTGAAATGGTCTCTTCTGAGATTCTAGCTATGATGCATCCTGTGGAACAGACCATATTAAATATTCTCTCACTGTTTTTTCTGTTTGGAATAAAAGGCATATGACTGAAAAAAGCACAGTCTGATCTGCTTTCCACATAGGCCCTACTTGAATGTCACAGCACGTGACTCAAATGATTTTGCTCTCCTCACAGTGCAACCCAGCACAAGTGAATTTGAAAGCATTGATAAATATTCAAATGTTATTTGGAAATGCTACTCATGACTTTCTAATTGTTGCAGGGGATGATTGAGTTTATGCAAATGTGCAGCAAGAATAATAAATATGCCCAGATACAGGTAAGATGCTCTGAATATTTCATTTGATGCTGTACAGTGTGTTCATGCATCACAGCCAAAATATACACAAGAAAGGGTATCTCAAATGTTCACAGTTTAGTTATGTGGAAACACAGCAGTGACTGAATAACCAGGCCAGAATTAAGTGAAGGCCCAAGAAAGATACAGTGGAAACAGACTATTACCAGTGAGAGTGACCAGTGAGACACTGGTTACGATGGGTAGTTAAAATGAGGCATGGATGAAGAAGAAGATCAAGAAGTTCTGAGGAAGGGTCACGGAACCAGAAATGTTAACTCTGTTTTCTCCTTCACAGATGCTGCCAGACCTGCTTGGCTTTTCCAGCAACTTCCAGCAAATGTTTTAGGCCATGGATCAAGAAGACAACTGGAGTCAGGCAATTGATGGGAGTTGCAAAAAATGATATTAATGGTGGAGATAACAGAATGATTTTATAAGCTGATTGGGAAACTCTATTACATAAAAAAATCTGTAAAATGGCAAGTGCAATAAAGATAATCTTTTACGTCAAAAGATAATTAATCAATTCAGCATTTGAACAGAGTTATGGTTTCAATGTCTCAATTTTAATACCTGTCTTCCAAACCTTCTATCCCTTGCTCCCTCTCCATTTCTGTGATTTCCTCCAGCCCCGTAAGTCATCAAAATATCTGATTCTTTCTAAGTCTACCATCTTGACTTTCCCCAATTTTCTTCACTCGACCTTATACTGTGCCTTCAGCAGCATCGACCCCAAATCCTCCCAGAAAGCTCTCTGCATCTTTAATTCTTGAATCCCTAATTCTCTCTTTTCCCTAAAGAATCCTGCAGATTCCTTGTTGGACTAAATCCTGTCCGACAATCTCATTTTTATGCTCGGCTGGTAAAATGTATTTGATAATCTGTGAAACAACTGAAATGTTTTTGTACATTGATAAAACAATAGAAAAACAAGTTTTGTTACACAGATCCTTCTCCAACCTTCTCTGGAGGTCCCCTTTTCTCTTTTTTCTCTCCCTTTCCTTTCTCTGCAA
The DNA here is from genome assembly GCF_030684315.1 of Stegostoma tigrinum. NCBI lineage: Eukaryota > Metazoa > Chordata > Chondrichthyes > Orectolobiformes > Stegostomatidae > Stegostoma > Stegostoma tigrinum. The sequence continues at coordinate 61,291,023 of NC_081371.1, forward strand.
GTTTTTTTTCAACGTCAGACTTGGACTTTCCTGGAGAGGAATGGAGGAGCTGGTGAGCCCAGAGGTGAATCCCAGAGCAGAGGCTGGCATGAGGAAGAAGTCCCAGCACAGACCATGATGTGGGAATTTGAGTCCTGGAGCAGAGGGAGGTGTGGGGAAGTGAGTCCTGGAGTGGACGTTCCAACAGAGAAGTAAGCCTGGAAGGGGAGGCCGGTGCAGAGAAGTGAGTCTTGGAGCAGACGCCAGTGCGGGGAAGTGAGGCCTAGATTGGAGGCTGGGGAGGGGAATCGAGTCCTGGAGTAGAGGCTGGCAGGGGGAAGTAAGTCCTTAAGCAGTGGGCAGCACGGAGAGAGTGAGTCCCGGGCGGAGGTTGGTGCAGGGGGAGGGAGTCCCGGGTGGAGGCCTACAGCACATGGACTGCAGCAGTTCAAGAAGGCAGATTACCACCACATTCTCAAGGGGCAACTAGGAATGGGCAACAAATGTTGCCTCAGGCAATGATGCCCACATCCTGTGATTGAAAATAAACACATGCGAGGGGGCTACCTTTACAGGATAGTACCATAGCATTGACCTCAAACCTAACTTGTGGGGAACACATGCCGGCAACTCCTGCACTGCCTCAGTGTCAGAAGGGACAAGGTTTTGTGATTTTTGAGATGCTATTAAAGAGTGGGAAACTCACTCACAGGGCAACTACATCAATGTGGTTCTGAAAAATAAGCCCCTACTGGTCCTCCATGTCAATCTGTTAGTGGGGCTCTTGTGTGGTTTGTGATGAGTTGTACAGGAGTTGTTGGCTAGCTAAATCGATATTTAATGTGGGATGTGTGTCTGAAATTGGTGCAAAGCTTTGTTAATTGGGGAAAAGTTATGCTTATGAGACTCAACTTTATTATCTCCAAATACTAGCAGAGTGAAGAATCAGCTTATGCCATTGGTAAAACTAATCAGATAATGACAAGCGACGTTCTGAATAAACTGTCCCAGTCCAAGTCACTCGACAAAGAGAATTTATAATAGACATTACAATATTCTGCTAGTAGACATTTTTTTGGTTATTTTTAAGAGGAAACAAGGACTGGCGAATGGGATCTTTACCTCGTAAGGCCCTTTCCCTGCGTCGATGTAATCCGATGTCTGCTCATCATCATTGCGCTCAGTCAGACCCCTTGGAAAGTGACTGTCAGTAAGTGAAGCCCTCAATATAAAACAGCTCAGTAAAAGGATACCTTACTCCTCCAGCCCTATCCATGTTCTTATTGCACAGAGCATGACCATCAAGAATCCTCTGGTTGGATTAAAGATTTTCTGGTATAAGCTCATCAAGCACTCACTGTCCAGATAGGACACTTGTCCTTTCCTGTACCTGGTGTCCCAGTGTTATAAATCTTGTTAGAGTGACAGAGATAGTTCAGTGTGAATACTGTTGAAGGTAAATACAGATGTACGTGGTGAACCTGAGAACTGGGCTGCAGGTGGATAAACAAAGAGACTAGCTGGGTGGTAAAATAAGAATAACATGCTGATATGTACAATGCTCTAACTTTGACACTGGACGTCGTGTGCTGTAAAGACTTGGAGAGGTAGGAATAGGATCGCTGTCAGTAAGAATTGTAGGAAGATCTGCATTCCGTATATTAGCATGTAAACAATCAGAATAATTACTCTAAACTGGCGACAGGCATGTGCTAGTGATGTCATGTCGCTGTGACATGCTCTCCTTCAGCAGGATGTGTTTGGACATGTGTGCTAATCCCACATTGGAACTGAGCCTCTTGTACCCCGTGGCACAGACACACATAGACATTTATAACACAGAAGGCCAGTTCACCCATGTGTCCCACTGATCTAATTACACCAGCCTGACTTCCCAACTCTTGACCCGTAGTCCTTGTAGCTATAGCAATGCAGGTGAATGCCTGAATGCTACTTAAATATTATGAGAGTTTCTGAGCCAACCCAATCTCTCAGCCAGCAAGTTCCAGAGACCCATCACCCTCAGCGAAAAAAATATTCCCCTCGGCTCTCTTCTTAGCCCCCTCCTTCTCAATTTAAGTCTGTGCTCCTGGCTAGTATCCCATTGATAAAAAGAAAAAAAAAGCTTGCTATCTACCCTATCACCCAGAACGCCTTAACTCTACCAAGTGAAGAAAATTTGTTTCAAAACTAAAATATGATGATATTCTATGGAAGGTTTTTAAGCTTTACTTACTGTGTTAAGTTACATCAATATCCAGTCACGAGAGAGAAACAGCCAGTAATTATTGGTCTATTCTCCTGTGACATTGCACTGTGCTGATGTTGATGCAGCTCTGCTGATTGTTTCTGGGATCTTTCTATGCATGCTGTTTCTTTGGACCCTGGCATTACTACTGTCAAATCCTGCGGTACTCTGCTGACACATTGCCTGCTTCTTTCTCACCTTTCCTGCTCCCCTCGACGTCTCTGATCGCTGTGCGCAGAACCCTGGGGTGAGTTGCCCATGTAGCTGGGCAGCTTAGAGGGAAGAGTGTCCACAGATAAGTCAGGCAGCATGCTGTGAGCTGCACAGGTTCTGACTTTCTCATCGAACACTTGACCCCTGAGGTCACCATTACTGTTTCCAAGGTCATTCACCTTGATTGCTATGGACAGGGAGAGTATTCCCTGGCCCTCTGCAATATTTATTCCCCAAACAACATCACTTGAACAGATCAATATCTGGTCAATATCATATTGCTGTTAGTGAGAATCTGCGGGGAACAAATTGGCTGTCAGATTTCCTACATTACAATGGTGACCACACTTCAAAGGAATTGGCTGTAAACTGCTTTGGGTTATGTTGAGGTTGTGAAAGGAGTTGGAGAAATTGACATCTTTCCTGTCCTTTCTTTCCGCAGAGCCTCCACCAATTTCTCAAGGGCTCTAAGGATGTTTGATAAATCCCAGCCTTTGTCAGCAACACCCACACACTAAATGTGGGCAATGCAAGAAAGAAGGTGGCACTGTGATTTTGCTTTAACTCTCCTGATCTGGAGCCCTGTTTGCCCTGAGCCTACAATCCAGAATCGTGAAAAGAGAATTAATTCCGCTTTCAAGTGTGAGGCATTCTGTCCTGGAGCTGCAAGAGTGTAAATTTTTTGTTTTATTTGAATGTTGCAGTATTTCAGGACCAGATGATCAACTGCCTCAGACCCGAGGGGGAAATAAAGAAGATGATTTCTTTTGAAAGATGCGTGGGTGAGATCACAATTGCCTTGCAAATGAGAGTTTGCGTGACAAGGAAATTCAATCAGACAGCTCTCTTTGAAGAGAAGCTCTCCACCCAAGGTTTTCTGGGATAGAAACATCATCTCAATTCTTTTCTTTGTCCTCGTACAATAACATCAAAGACTTTTCAGGGAAAATAAAATGGCATGATGCTTCCACAGTTTTACCCATTACATATTTTCAAAATAATAGTCCAATTTTCACCAATTTGATTTTCTATATGAGCAGGAGACAGGGTCTCTGAGGGCTAGTAGTTTGCTGAAACTCTGAACAGTGTTACACCATCAAACCTGTCACCAAAATATCCAGTTCGTGAACTGTGCATTTGGCACACACCATTATAATTGTCAAAGCACCAGGAAGAAACAGCTATTAAATGCTATATAAAGGTAAATGATTAGCTTTACACAGGTTGCTGCAGGTCGTCAATCCAGAAGAATGAGGGACAATCTTATGGAAACCTATAGAATTTGAACAGAAGGATGTTCCCAAGGACCACGGAGCCCAGAACCTGGGGGTCACAGTCTAAGGATATTGGATAGGCCACTGAAGAGAAATTTTTTCACCTGGAGTGTTGGGGGCCTGTGGCATTCTCTGCTGCAGAAAGAGGTTGAGTCGAACACTTTGATATTTTCAAGGAGGAGTTAGTCATAGTTCTTTGGGCTAAACTATCAAAGGTTATGGGGAGAAAGCAGGAACAGGGTGCTGAGTTGGACGGTCAATGAGGACAGGACAGAGGCTGAATGGCCTACTCTTGCTCCTATTTTCTGTGTTTCTATCACTGTGAAGTCATGAGTTGCAAACCTGCTCCAAGACATTGCTGGGCCTCATGGCTGACCTTCCTGACGGTCTGTCTCTTTTCCTCTTCTTTCCAGTCACTTCTCTCCAGGCCTTACTGTGGCCCACTCCCAACATCACCCAGTCAGTTCCCCCTGTTCCAAACTTCTTACCCTCCTTCCCCTAGCCTCGTCAACGGGGCCTGTGAGAATAAAGAGAGGCTGTTATAAATTCCACTTCTCGGAAAAGAATTTGTTCACATTGTGGGTCAGATTTCTGGTAAAAACAACAGCCATGTCTCGGTAAATGACCATGGAACCAGGTTATCTGACAAAAACATATGTTCAAAACCAAAGGTATACAAGTTAATTAAATAGATCCTAACATCCCTCTGGATGGCTCATGGTACAAGCAGTTTAGTTTGACAGTTTGAGTGAAGGAAACATACGTTTTTCAGCAGAATTTGATGAAATTCTGCATGGTTGCAAGAAGACTGAAAACTCTTGTCAACTGAATGATCCTATTCGATAAGTTGAATTTCTAGTGAGGGAGAGACTCAGAGACAGAATTCCACAGATAAGGAGTACGAGGCCCAGGTGTATTCTGACCCAAGTGGTTGACATTTAAAATGCTAGGGATACCTGTTTTGAACGGAAACTTTGCAATCTTTGAATGGTTGAAGGATATTTACACTGACAGCCCGAGAATTCTCAAACCAAATATGAATCACGGCCAACAATACCCAGAACAAATGGCTAATCTTTTCGGATTTGTACAGAAATGCTTTTTGATTGAACTGAATCTTACGGCTTCATTCTTAGAGTCAGAGAGTCATGGAGTTATACAGCATGACACTTTGATTCAAACCTTCCACGCTGACCAGATGTGCTAAACTGAACTGGTCCCATTTGCGAGACGGTGGCCCATATCCCTGCAAACCTAATCCCTCTATTCATGTACCTGTCCAAATGACTCTTAATATTGCAATCGTACCAGCCTCCACCATTTCCTCTGGCAGCTCGTTCTGTACACGCTGCACACTCTGCATGAAAAAGTTGCCCCTCAGGACCCTCTTAAATTTTTAACCCTCTCACCTTAAACCTATGCCCCGTAGTTTTGGGACCCCCCACCCTGGGAAAAAGGCCCATTGCTAGTCACTTTATCTAGGTCCCTCATGATTTCATAAGCCTCTGCAATGTCACCCCTCAGCCTCCAACGCTGCAGGGAACAAAGTCCCATTCTATTCATCCTCGCCTAATAACTCAAACCCTCCAGTCCTGGTAATATCCTTGATAATATTTTCTGTATCATTTTCAGCTTTCTAAAACATTTTTAAAAATGTCATTGCCCTTGAACAACGCAAGCGCACTGATTTAGTGAACTAAACTTCAGTTAAAAATATTTGGTAAACTGCAATGTGATTGGTAGTCCCGTCTGGGCTGTGAGTCCAAGAACATTCCTTACTCTGTTTACAAGGTTCACAAACACTTCATTTTCCCAGGTTAAAGGGTTATTCTATGCAGTGGTAATCCACCATCAATCCTGCACAGATGGATTCAGGAGTTTGGATTGGGGCACAGGACCAGAGGTTTCAGGGGGATGAACAGTTGCAGGGTCAGTGCTGAGGGAGCATCCCCCATTCTTAGGGTCAGTACTGAGGGAGTGATGCACTGTTGGAGGGTCAGTGCTGAGGGAGTGTCACTGTGCTGGAAGGTCAGTGCTGAGGGAGTGCCGCACAGTCGGAGGGTCAGTGCTGACGGCATGATGCACTGTTGGAGGGTCAGCACTGGTGGAGTGACGTACTGTCAGAGGGTCAGCACTGAGGGAATGCTGCACTGTCGGAGGGTCGGTGCTGAGGGAGTGCCGCACTGTCGGAGGGTCAGTGCTGAGGGAGTGACGCACTGTCGGAGGGTCAGTGCTGAGGGAGTGAAGCACTGTTGGAGGGTCAGCACTGACGGAATGCCGCATTGTTGGAGGGTCAGTGCTGAGGGAGACTGCACTGTCGGAGGGTCAGTGCTGAGGCAGTGCCGCACTGTCAGAGGGTCAGCACTGAGGGAGCGCCGCACTGTTGGAGGGTTGGTAATGAGGGAGTGCCGCACTGCCGGTACTAATGGAGTGATGCACTGTCGGAGGATCAGTGCTGAGGGTGCGCCGCACTGTCAGAGGGTTAGTACTGAGGGATTGCCGCACTGTCGGAGGGTCAGTACTGAGGGAGTGCCGCACTGTCGGAGGGTCAGTGCTGAGGGAGTGACGCACTGTCGGAGGGTCAGTGCTGAGGGAGTGCCGCACTGTCGGAGGGTCAGTACTGAGGGAGTGTCGCACTGTCGGATGGTCAGTGCTGAGGGAGTGCTGCACTGTCGGAGGGTCAGTGCTGAGGGAGTGCCGCACTGTCGGATGGTCAGTGCTGAGGGAGTGCTGCACTGTCGGAGGGTCAGTGCTGAGGGAGTGCCGCACTGTCAGAGGGTCAGTACTGAGCGAGTGCCGCACTGTCGGATGGTCAGTGCTGAGGGAGTGTCACACTGTCGGAGGGTCAGTACTGAGCGAGTGCCGCACTGTCGGAGGGTCAGTACTGAGGGAGTGCTGCACTGTCGGAGGGTCAGTGCTGAGGGAGTGCCGCACAGTCAGAGGGTCAGTGCTGAGGGAGTGCGGCAATGTCGGAGGGTCAGTGCTGAGGGAGTGCCGTACTGTCGGAGGGTCAGTGCTGAGGGAGTGCCGCACTGTCAGAGGGTCAGTGCTGAGGGAGCGCCACACTGTCGGAGGGTCAGTACTGAGGGAGTGCCGCACTGTCGGAGGGTCAGTGCTGAGGGAGTGCCGCACTGTCGGAGGGTCAGTACTGAGGGAGTGCCGCACTGTCGGATGGTCAGTGCTGAGGGAGTGCCGCACTGTCAGAGGGTCAGTACTGAGGGAGTGCCGCACTGTCGGAGGGTCAGTGCTGAGGGAGTCCCGCACTGTCGGAGGGTCAGTGCTGAGGGAGTGCCGCACTGTCAGAGGGTCAGTGCTGAGGGAGCGCCACACTGTCGGAGGGTCAGTACTGAGGGAGTGCCGCACTGTTGGAGGGTCAGTGCTGAGGGGACGCCGCACTGTCGGAGGGTCAGTGCTGAGGGAGCGCCACACTGTCAGAGGGTCAGTGCTGAGGTATTTTGTATGTTTCAAACGGTTTTGCCTTCAATGTTGAATGTAAAACACCCCAAGGCACAAACAGAAGAAAGGAAGTTCCCCTCATGCTCTGATCAATGTTTATCTCTGAGCCAAAGCAAGGGGCTTGGCCCTGATTGGGTAGGTTATGTTTCCTGAATTATGGAGAATAGCTGTCACAAATTGATTGCAGTTTCCAACGCAGCAACAATGTCTACCTTCCCAATATCTTTCATTGGCCATAAGTGATAATTCTGCTGTCTAAACGTAAATCTTTCATTTTCCTTTTGAAAGCAGGGTCGGAAGGTCCATATATTGGTGTTTATCCCATTCCTTGTCATCAGTTGTTGTGGGGTAAGCCAGTTTCCCTGGAGCACTGTGAGATTGAGCAGGCAGTCCCATGATACATTGAGTATAGTGTGAGCTGTATCTCTCAGCTCCTGCAGGAGATGTACCTACAGAGTGTGAAATTGCAACCTCAGCTTCCAGTTCATGAAAATTTCAGCCCTGTGGTTTCTCAAGCAGAAGGCAGGAATGAAAACCCTAGCCAAAAATACACATTCTGTTGGGTTCATGCTGGTTCATTGTCAAATTCAATTTAATGAAAATGTTGTATTTAGCTCATGCTTGGACCCCTGGAGTGAATATTATCTCTCTAATTTCTTGTATACTTTTTTGGGATACTACAGGGACAAAAATGAAACTGTTTCAAGGGCCTTAAATGGTTGTAATGGTATTCTGAAGGTCAAAAACTCCCTGGTTTACACTTGCTAGGGCTAGGAGGAGGCCGTTCGACCCTTTGAGCCTGCTCCACATTCCTGGCTGATCTTGAGCTCAATACCTCAATCCCACCATCCCTCTATATCCCCGTTCCCTTTAGCCATAAGAACTATTTTTAACTCCTTCTTGAAACACACTGTTTTGGCCTCAACCATTTACTATGGCAGAGAATTCCACAGGCTCCCCACTCGCTGGGTGAAGTAATTTCTCCTCATCTCAGCCCTGAAAGGTTGACCCCTTAGCCTTAAATAGTGGCCCCTGGTTCTGGGCTCCCTCACCTCTGGGAACATCCTTCCTGCGTCTAACCAGTCTTGCCTTGCTAGAAAGTTACGGGTTTCTATTAGATCCCCTCTCAGTACTCCGTTCCCAGTGCTTCTCCAGTTATTTTCCCACTCTTAATTAATCCGTTTGTCCTCCATTTGCTGAAATCTAAACTACGCTCAATCCTTCTGTCTGCTGCTTGTTTTTGTCCAATTTCTACGTCCCTTCCTTGGATCTAACGCTATCCCTAATTTACCTTGTTAGCCATGGCCAGGGCACCTCTCATGTTTTATTTGTCTGTTGCCCTGGGAATAAACAACAATTGTAGCAGTTCTTCTACACAGCCTCTCAGTAATGTTTCAGAACTTGTCATTGGCACTTCACACCTCATGTCATCGTAGTTTCCTTATTTATTTTCCACTACATCACTCACCTTCTTACCATAGGAATCTACCGCATTTATGGTCATTATTTTGTATGTTGGCTGAGGTCCTTTATTTTGACTTTCCGGGCTGCCCGAAAGGACCATCAGCCTCACGCCCGTCACCCATTTCTAGGCTAGATCGCCGCCTCTTTTACTTGCCCTGTTTCTGTGCAAGTTTCTCTTGGTCCAGCTGAATCAGGAGTCCTGGCTGCAGTTGGTGATGGGCTTAGCCCTGCCTCAGAAACTCATGGGCCTCTGCCTTGGTATAAAACATTGACTGCATAACCGATGCCTGTCAGAGATGCTGCTTTTTGAGTGAGACGGTGAACCTGTGTCACCAGGTACATACATACATACATACAGAGATAGTTAGAAACAGAGTAGGCCATTCAGACCTTCAAAACTGTTCCACCATTCAACAAGATCTTATGACCTGTTTGTGTTTTGAATTCCACATTCCTATCTCTGCTCCCCATTACAGAGCACTTTACAAGAAGATTGGCAGAGTTAGAACATAGAACATAGAAAAGTACAGCACAGTACAGGCCCTTCGGCCCACGATGTTGTGCCGTGGAATAATCCTAATCCAAAAATAAAATAACCTCACTTACATTCCCCTCAATTCACTGCTGTCCATGTGCATGTCCAGCAGTCGCTTAAATGTCACTAATGACTCCGCTTCCACGACTACCACTGGTAAACTATTCCATGCGCTCACAACTCTAACATTGTTTCTTTATTTCTTCATTTTGCTGCCTTTATTTTTCATGTTTTGGTTTATTTATCTATGTTTTAAGATGATGCTGGAGAATGATGACACTATCCAACACTTTTTTACTGTATTTTGTAACAATATACACATGACAATAAATAAATCAAATCAAATAAACAGGAATCTATTGAACTCTGTATTAAAAATATTCGATGACCTCACCTGCACTGCCTTCTGAGGCAGGAAGTTCCAAAGTCTCTCAACACACTGAAAGAGAAAAATATTCTTCCAGCCTCTGCCCTAAAAGGATGGCCCCTAATTATAATTATTGGGGTGGCACGGTGGCTCAGTGGCTAGCACTGCAGCCTCACAGTGCCAGGAACCGAGGTTCGATTCCAGCCTCGGGTAACTGTCTGTGTGGAGTTTGCACATTCTCCTCGTGTCTGCGTGGGTTTCCTCCGGGTGCTCCGGTTTCCTCCCACAGTCCAAAGATGTGCAGGCTAGGTGGATTAGCCATGCTAAATTGCCTGTAGTGTTCAGGGGTGTGTGAGTTATTGGAGGATGGGTCTGGGTGGGAGGCTTCAAGGGGCGGTGTGGACTTGTTGGGCCAAAGGGCCTGTTTCCACACTGTAGGGAATCTAATCTAATCTAATCTAATAAAACAGTTTGCCCAAGTTCTAGAGAGAGAAAAAACTTGCAGATGCTGGAATCCAACATAGACAAGGAGGCTGGAAGAACACAGTGAACCAGGCAGCATCTGGAGGTAAGGAGCAGTCGACGTTTCAGGTGAAATGTAATGGCCAACCTAACCTCAGAGCTACTGCCCATTTCAACTCCTTGCCCCACTCCCTCTCTGGCATGCCCATCCTCGGCCTCCTCCATTGTCACAGCAACTCGGAACACAAATTTGAAGAACAACACCTTGACTTCTACCTGGGCACCCTACAGCGGGGAGGACTCCAATTTCAAATAACCTTTCCACCCATCCTCTGTCTCCTTTTCCAGCCCTGCCTCCTCCCTTCCGTTCCACCTTCTGACCTTCCCTTCCAGCCACCGACCAGAATCATCCTTCGCGTCAACCAACCAGGTCATACCTATTATCATTGTCCACCTATCACCACCATTCTGCCTCCACACCTCCCCTGACTTTATCTGCAGCTCCCATTACCCTGTCATCCAGTCCTGAAGAAGGGTTATACCCGAGATGTTGATTGCTCCTTTCCTTCAGATGCTGCCTGGCTCGCTGTGTTCTTCCAGCCTCCTGTTTGTCCCCCAAGTTCTAGACTCCTTCACAAGTGGAAGCACCCTTCTCACGCCCACCTTGTTTAGACTATTCAGGATCTGATACACTTCAATCAAATCACCCCTCACTCTCGATACCCTAGTGGAGACAAGCCCAGTCTGTCCAACCCTTCCTCGCCAGACAAGCCACTGATTCCAGGGATCAATCCAGTGAAGGTCCTCTGAACCTCTCCAATACACTTACATCCTTCCTTCGATGAGGAGACTGCAACTACACACTGTTTATAGCATCTGACATTTTTATTCAATTTTTCTTGTAACAAAGGTTGGCATTCCTTTAATCTTCAGAATCACTTGCTGTACCTGCATACAAACTTCTTGTGCTTTGTGTAGCAGAACACTTAGATCCCTCTGCACCTCAGAATTCAGCAGTTATGCTCCATTTAAGTAATACTCCCCTTTTTCATTCTTCCTGCAAAGTAAACAACTTCACGTTTTCCCACAATACAACACCACTGGCCATGTTTTTGTCCATTCTGTCAAGTTATCCATAACCATCTGTATCCTCCTTATGACCTCTTCACAAGCTACCTTCCTACTGCAGTTTGTGATTTTGCGTGTTGAAGAGCACGTGGCATTACGTCAAGGAAGAACGGGGATTTCTTTCACAGACCTTGGTCAATTTCAGTCCTTCAAACAAAGCCATTTGAAAAAGATATTCATTGTTACGCTTTAGTGGGATCTTGCTTTGTGTTAGGGTGATATGATGGTTCAGTGGTTAGCACTGTTGCCTCACAGCCCCTGGGACCTGGACTCAATTTGACTCTCGGGTGTCCGTCTGTGTGGAGTTTGTACTTTCTCCCTGTGTCTGCGTGGGTTTCCTCCTGGTGCTCTGGTTTCCTCCCATAGTCCAAAGGTGTGCAGGCTAGGGTGGATTGGTCATACTAAATTGCCCATGGTGTTCAGGGATGGGTAGGTTAAGGGGATGGGCCTGGGTGGGATGCTCTGAGGGTTAGTGTGGACTTGTTGGGCAGAAAGGCCTGTTTCCCCACTGTAGGGATTCTATGATTTTAAAGTGCCTCATTTCCTCCAAGATGGCAGTGATTACATTCCAAAAGTATTTCATTGGCTGTAAAGCATTTTGGAAACTTTTAATGTTATGATAGTTGCTATATAAATGCATGTTCGTTTGTTTTTCTTATTTGTTCAGTCTACCCCTCCGACATTCTGACAATGAGATCTGTGCTCATGGAAGCTTGTCATTTATAGACAATTTATCCCTGCAGGGTGCACAATTAAAATCTCCTCCCACTGTCAGTATCTCTGCTGTATGTGAAGCTGGACAGGGAATCAATCTGTTACCAAGTTAATGAAGCTTACTTTCAGCTATTTATTATGTTGGACTTCGAAATAAATCTGATGTGATCAGACATCAGCAAATGTATGGCATTTTATAAAATGGAGCTGATCGTCTCTCCTCCTAAAAGAGAGTAAATCCACTTCCCCTAGATTTCCATGCCTAATATTTACAAATCCATACACCTCCTCCCTCACCCCTATCCCAGGCCCCAAGATGACATTCCACATTAAGCAGAGGTTCACCTGCACATCTGCCAATGTGGTACACTGCATCCACTGTACCCGGTGCGGCTTCCTCTACATTGGGGAAACCAAGCGGAGGCTTAGAGACCGCTTTGCAGAACACCTCTGCTCAGTTCGCAACAAAAAACTGCACCTCCCAGTCGCAAACCATTTCCACTCCCCCTCCCATTCTCTAGATGACATGTCCATCATGGGCCTCCTGCAGTGCCACAATGATGCCACCCGAAGGTTGCAGGAACAGCAACTCATATTACGCCTGGAAACCCTGCAGCCTAATGGTATCAATGTGGACTTCACCAGTTTCAAAATCTCCCCTTCCCCTACTGCATCCCTAAACCAGCCCAGTTCGTCCCCTCCCCCCACTGCACCACACAACCAGACCAGCTCTTCCCCCCCACCCACTGCGTCCCAAAACCAGTCCAGCCTGTCTCTGCCTCCCTAACCGGTTCTTCCTCTCACCCATCCCTTCCTCCCACCCCAAGCCGCACCCCCAGCTACCTACTAACCTCATCCCACCTCCTTGACCTGTCCGTCTTCCCTGGACTGACCTATCCCCTCCCTACCTCCCCACCTACACTCTCTCCACCTATCTTCTTTACTCTCCATCTTCGGTCCGCCTCCCCCTCTCTCCCTATTTATTCCAGAACCCTCACCCCATCCCCCTCTCTGATGAAGGGTCTAGGCCCGAAACGTCAGCTTTTGTGCTCCTGAGATGCTGCTGGGCCTGCTGTGTTCATCCAGCCTCACATTTTATTATCTTGGGATTCTCCAGCATCTGCAGTTCCCGTTATCTCTGATATTCTGAGTATTGCTTGTTCTGAACATTGGTAATAGGATGGAAGAGCTCAATGATTCATCTCAATTACATTAATGACCCTTTTTTTAGAAGAATACAGTCCTCATTATGTAAACATTACTGGAAGTTTTCAGCAGATGATCCAGCAAATGGAAGGGACACGTACCCTTTCAGACAATGATTTTATTTTCCATTCCTGATATCTAGGCGCTGCTGACAAGTGGCATTTGTTGCTGTTTCTCACCACCTGAATGTGACCGAGGTTTATGCTGAGCTTTTTGAAACTTTGAGAACACCCAGCATTAGTTTCCCCCAAATCCCATTCGCCCATCAGTCACTAATGTACACTGGCTCCTGGTCTGACAATGTCTGGGTTTTAAAATTCTCGTTGTATTTTTCCAAGCTGTCCTTGGCTTCAGTCCTCCCTGTCTCTAATTTCATAACCCTGCAACCATCCAAAACATCCACTTTCCTCCAAAACTTCGGTTTTGCATCCTCCAAACTTTAAGCCTTTAACTGCTTCAGCCTGAAACTCTAGAAGCCCCTCCTCGAGTTTCTTCATCACTCCCCCTTCCTTCATCTCCTTCTCTCTACTTCTCATCCTTTTTAGAAGCTCCTTAAAAGATGCTTCTCTTTGACCAAGCTTGCGGTGACCTGTCCTCTTACTTTTGTACTCAGTGCCAAAATTTGTCACTTTGTTCCTGTAATTGGGCCATTTCACTATCTTAAAAGGTGCTCTTTCATTGTAACTTATTGCATCGTGATGTGCTGGTTGGTGAAGGGGTCCTTCCCCTCTCCTAGCTCTGGTAGATAAGGTTTGGGATGATACAAAGTTTGTAGTAGGAATGTGGCATTAAGGTTTTTTGTCAGATTTCTCAGTACCCTTCTGTCCTGACTCTCGGTCTTCTACGCTCTGCTCCATTTGACATGTGCTTGTGGATGGAAATTGAGGACACATCCAGGAAGCCACTTATGGAAGTGCATCCCTTAGCATCAATTGATATTGTCATACAGTGTGGAAACAGATCGTTTGGTGCAACAAATCCATGCCGAACATAATCCCAAACTAAACTAAACCCATCTGCCTGTTCCTGGCCCACATCGCTAATCTTTCTGACTAACCAGAATCATTAGCTGTTGTGGTCCTGTCCACTGAAGCCATCTGAGATGCTTTGGTTAATTCAGTGCTCATCCCCGGACGCTGTGGGTAATTTACTATGTCTAATCCACCTAAACTGCACATCTCTGAACTGTGGAAGGAAACCCACACAGGCACAGGGGGAATGTGCAAACTCCACACAGACAGTTGCCCGAGGCTGGAATCGAACCTGGGTCACTGGTGCTGTGAGGCTGCACTGCCAACCACTGAGTCATAAATCCACATCAAACACCATCTCCCCGGCCCCACTCTCTGTTGACTCTTTCTACACCTCCCATTGCCTGGGAAAAGCAGCCAATATAATCAAAAACCACGCCCATCCTGGTTACACTCTCTTCCATCAGGCAGAAGATATAAAAGTGTGAATGCAGTATAAACAGATTGAAGAACAGCTTCTTCCCTGCTGCTATCAGACTTTTGAATAGGACCTCTCAAATGTTAATGCTTAGCTCACTCCCTGCACCTTTTCTGCAGCTGTAACACTGCATTCTGCACTCAGTTCTACCACCCTGATGCACTTTGTGTGGTATGACATGCCTGTAGAACACACAAATAACACTTTTCACTGTGTCTCGGTGCATGAGACAAAAATAAATCTTTCAATCTATCAATCCTCCTAGGAACAGATCCTTACAGTCTGATGATTGTTTTTGCGTTCAGTTAACTCTTTAGGGTAACAACTGTCTCATACAGGAGGAACCCCGGAATACACACAGGGAGCACTGGAAAAACGCAGCAGGTCTGATAGCATCTGTGCAGAGTGAAAGAATTAACATTTCAAATCCAGTCTGACTTTTCCTCATAATCCTGAGCTGTCTGACTGATTCCTTGCCAGTACAATATGGCCATTCTCACAATCTCATAAAATAATCATTCACTGAGGCGCTTCAGATGGCAAGAAAGAGGCAAACACTGAGGATTTGCAATTTGATAGACCGCACAGCTGAATGGGGTCAACCTGGAAAATTAAAAAAAGTTTTTTTCCCCTTTCTTCATTCATGGGATGAGGGCATCACTGGCCATGCAGCATTTATTGCCCATCCCTAATTTCCTAAAGGGCAATTGAAAGTCAACCGCATTGCTGTGGTCTGGAGTCACATGTAGGCCAGACCAGGTAAGGATGGCTGGATAATAAAATGTGAGGCTGGATGAACACAGCAGGCCAAGCAGCATCTCAGGAGCACAAAAGCTGACGTTTCGGGCCTAGACCCTTCATCAGAGAGGGGGATGGGGGGAGGGAACTGGAATAAATAGGGAGAGAGGGGGAGGCGGACCGAAGATGGAGAGTAAAGAAGATAGGTGGAGAGGGTGTAGGTGGGGAGGTAGGGAGGGGATAGGTCAGTCCAGGGAAGACGGACAGGTCAAGGAGGTGGGATGAGGTTAGTAGGTAGCTGGGGGTGCGGCTTGGGGTGGGAGGAAGGGATGGGTGAGAGGAAGAACCGGTTAGGGAGGCAGAGACAGGTTGGACTGGTTTTGGGATGCAGTGGGTGGGGGGGAAGAGCTGGGCTGGTTGTGTGGTGCAGTGGGGGGAGGGGATGAACTGGGCTGGTTTAGGGATGCAGTGGGGGAAGGGGAGATTTTGAAACTGGTGAAGTCCACATTGATACCATATGGCTGCAGGGTTCCCAGGCGGAATATGAGTTGCTGTTCCTGCAACCTTCGGGTGGCATCATTGTGGCAGTGCAGGAGGCCCATGATGGACATGTCATCAAGAGAATGGGAGGGGGAGTGGAAATGGTTTGCGACTGGGAGGTGCAGTTGTTTGTTGCGAACTGAGCGGAGGTGTTCTGCAAAGCGGTCCCCAAGCCTCCGCTTGGTTTCCCCAATGTAGAGAAAGCCGCACCGGGTACAGTGGATGCAGTATACCACATTGGCAGATGTGCAGGTGAACCTCTGCTTAATGTGGAATGTCATCTTGGGGCCTGGGATGGGGGTGAGGGAGGAGGTGTGGGGACAAGTGTAGCATTTCCTGCGGTTGCAGGGGAAGGTGCCGGGTGTGGTGGGGTTGGAGGGCAGTGTGGAACGAACAAGGGAGTCACGGAGAGAGTGGTCTCTCCGGAAAGCAGACAGGGGTGGGGATGGAAAAATGTCTTGGGTGGTGGGCTGTTTCCTTCCCTAAAGAACATTAGTGAACCAGAGGGGCTTTTCTGACAATCAACAACAAATTCATGCCTGTCAGTAGATTTTTAATTTGACATTTCTTTTAAATTCAAATTCAACCATCTACCATGGTGGGATTTGAACCTGGGTCCCCGGAACACTACCTGGGCCAGTAGCCCGGCAATAATACCACAAGGCCATCATCTCCCAACATAAGACAACATGACAGCAACAACATTTTAGCTGAAACCTTTTCCTCTCATTTTCTTGTGGCTGCTCAAAATTTGAAAATCCTCTATCAACCCAGTTTCTCCACAAGGAAGATTAATGCGTGAGAGACTGCTCATGATTAAAGATGGTGATTTATCTATCACATTCCATTCTGATGGCTGTGAGTTCCAGACAATGTATTAGGGGGTGAAGTTTGTACAGAGTCTTAAAGTTAAGAGCCACAGTTCAGTGCTGATGCCAGGGAATGCTTTTCCAGACAAGGAATTGTGGAAATTTAAAACACTCGATGCTGAAGCCTTTTGAGGCTAGGGCCAACTGAAAACTTCATGTGTTAAGTTGTTCAGGATCCAGTAAGGGGTATTTGGAGACACAGAACAAAAGCCGATAATTTCCTATGGAATCTTTTCAGAGATGTTATTGCACACCACTGGAAAAGATAGAATGCAAACTCAGACTGCCTGGGCTAGAGGTATGCATACTACCACTGCATCACAAGAGCCCCTCAGAACCAAGGTGGTTAGCTGGGGGTCATGCCTTGATCAGCTGCGATCTAACTGAATGGTTCGAGAAGCCAATTGGCCTCATCCTGATCTTATCTTCCGATTTCATCCCAGTCTTTGAAATTCTGGTGTTAGTTGAGATTGAAGGGCCAATTGCAGTTAGAGCCAAGTGAGCAGATGTTCAGTTGGCAGAAAATAAAAGCTGTGTCCAGAGCACGGGCCCTGTACCAATTTCTCTCTGGCAATTCAATGTTTTCTATTTTTGGCGAGCTGGAGGATTTGTGCTAATTTCATGTGCAAGCAGAAGAAAAACTCCTAGAACTGGCCATATTTGACTGTTAGTATTTCTGCTAATTCTCACTCCTCTCTAGACCCATTTTTAGCAAGACTACCGATACTGGAGATCTCACCAAAAATCTTTGAGTTTCACATTACAACTTGCCTTTTCAGTACAAGGCATTGTTCAATTCACGTTTTTCCAAATCTCTGATTAAAAATATGAATTTGTCCTCCACCCTGCCAGCCCTACAAAAAACAATGAGGGTAAGTATCACAGTCACAGGAAAAGACCATTCAATCTACAGAGTCTGTACTAGCATTCAATGTGGTCCGGGACTTGAGATGTGGTCAAACTTTCAAACGGGAATTTGGTCAGTACTTAAAATGGAACATATATTGGGCCTTAGGAAAGGCCAGGAGGGGGAGATGTGACATAGGTAAAATGGGCTGAATGTCCTCCTCTGTGCTGTATGACTCTATGAGCAATGAAACTCCTGTGTTATTTACAGGGGTGGTTTTGCTGAACTGGACCCTTGTACCTTCCTCAGGGAGCCTCTCCTGTACTCTTTCTTCCCAGTCAGGGTTACAAAAAAGCCCCTAGCTTCGACAAATGATAGAGTCAACTACACCACATCTAATTCCCACAACTGCTAGTCCAAATCAAATCCAAATTACTCTTGGAAAAGGAAGGGAAGTGGTGGGGGGCAAGTGGGGGGAGAAAATTAGGAAGGATCCTAAACCAAAACGTTATATCTCAGTGACAGTGAGAGCTAAACAGGGCTGTGGCACCTTCAGACACCAGAGTTTGGTTGGATCTAGCACATGATATGAGGGTAATCAAGGGCTCAGAATCGTGAAAATATATAGAGTCATAGAGCCATGGAGATGTACTGCATGGAAACAGACCCTTCAGTTCAACCTGTCCATGTCAACCAGATATCCTAGATAAATCTAGTCTTATCTGTCAGCGTTTGGACCATATCCCTCTCAACCCTTCCTATTTATGTTCCCCTTCAGATGCCTTTTCAATGTTGTAACTGTACCAGCCTTCAACACTTCCTTCAACACTTGGCAGCTCGTTCCATACGCACACCAATCTGATGAAGAAGTTGCTCCTTTTAAAGGTCCCTTTTCAATCTTTCCCCCCTCACCTTAAACCTGTATCCTCAGACTGAAACCCTTTGCTTTCTTTTAATTTCAAAAATATACTTTATTCATAAAAAATCTCTGCGCATACACATTGTCACAGGTGCAGTTCGGCTCAGTACAGTTGCATATCAAGTAAACAATCAAAACATTGGGCTTTGAGAAAAAATAGCAAAGATGTCTCTTATACATGCGATACTGATATCAAAATATAAGACCATAAGACAGAGGAGCAGAAATTAGGCCATTCGGACCATCAAGTCTACTCCATCATTCAAACAGGGCTGATAAGTTTCTCAACCCCATTCTCCCACTTTCTCCCTGTAACCCTTGATCCCTTGACAATCAAGAACCTATCTATCTCCATCTTAAATGTACTCAATGACCCGGCCTCCACAGTTTTTTTGTGGCATTGAATTCCATAGATTCACCACTCTCTCGCCGAAGAAGCTTCTCCTTATCTCCATTCTAAAAGGCCTTCCCTTTACTCTAAGGCTGTGCCCTTGGACCCCAGTCTCTCCTACCAATGGAAACATCTTCCCAACATCCACTCTGTGCAGGCCATTCAGTATTCTGTCAGTTTTAATTAGATCCCCACCCCCGACCACCAAACCTTCTAAATTCCATCGAGCATAGGCCCAGAGTCCTCAAATGTTTCCCATATGTTAAGCTTTTCATTCCTGGGACTGTTTTTGTGAACCTCCAAAACTGCCTGCAATATTCTAAATGTGGTCTGACCAGAACGTTATAAACCCTCTGAAGTACATCCCTGAGTTTATTTCTAGTCCTCTCAAATTAAGTGCCAAATTTACATTTGCCTTCCTAACTACTGACTTAACCTGCAAGTTTACCTTAAAAAAATCCTGGACTAGGACCCAAAGTCCCTTTGCACTTCGGATTTCTGATTTTCCTTCCTATGTAGAAAATAGTCTATGCCTCTATTATTCTTACTAAAGTGCATGATCTCACAATTTCCCACATTGTATTCCATCTGCCACTTCTTTGCCCACTGTCCCAGCCTGTCCAAGTCCTTCTGCAGCCTCCCCACCACCTCATATATTTCCATACATTGAGGCACTCGGAAGGTCTGTAGCTGCTGAGGTGCAGTACCCCACAAGCCTGCAGAAACCATTTGCCCCACTGTGCCTGTAGCATCCCCTTGGTGGAGCTACCCAGTTAGTCCCACTGCACTGACACATGCCACAGCTATAGGCATGTACCTATCATCATTACTCTGTTACTGTGTGCTGATATTCTGCGCTAATGTCATATTTAATTCCACTATCCCCATCCCCTATCACCCCGCCTCTTCTGCCCACTTTGCAATTTCTTGGTTTCAAATTTCAGATAATGGGGGAACAAAGACTGCAGTGTATTAACTTCATTCCATTTCTGCAGTAACCAATGGGATCTGTCTTAGCTCCTTTACCAACTAAATCCAATATAAGAGTGTCTGATGAACCTGAGAGATTACAGCCTGCAAAAGCCTCTTTGATATTAGTCTGACAACCGTTCTTGTTCAGGTTGTCTATTTTAATGGAGGTGCCTTATCACTTTTTGAGCAGTCATGCACTCATAATAGACTGCCATTTTCCATCCTCTTCACATAATACAGCTGGTCCCACTTCATATTTTATTTCAGCTTTGAAGCTGATTGTCAAGTCAACCCACAGTCATTGTCCCCAGAGAAATAAAGATATTTATATCTAATTTATGCAGGGGTTAATCTCTCATGTGAATTCCTGAAGAGAATTAGGAAGATTTTATTTGACAGTAACAGACCATTCTGACCAACAGTTCTTGCATTAGGCTATGGCTCTTTGGATCTAACATTATCAGTAGATCTTTCTGTTCAGTTCTCCCATATTTATTTATCTAGCTTTACATTAAATACATAATATTATTGACATCAACTGTTATAGGAAGTTCCACAATCTCACCACTCTGACTAAAGATATTTCTCTTGAGTTCTTTCCTCAATTAATGAGTCTTTTATGCTCCATGTTTATTTTGTTGGCTGATTTCTGATGCAGGATCACAGAAGCATTGAGGTCTAAAGAACAGAACTACCCTTTGGCCCATTGTGTCTGTGCCAGTCATAGACAGCCATCTAACTATTCTAATCCCATTTGCCAGCACTTGGCCCATGGTCCTGTCTGCCTTGGCATTGCAAGTGTACGCCTAAATACTTCTTAAATGTAATGAGGGTTTCTGCCTCTCCCACCCTTACAGGCAGTGAGTTTCAGATTCCTGCTACCATCTGGCTGGAAAATGTTTCCTCACATCTCCTCTAAACCGTCTGCCCCTCACCTTCAATCTCTGTCCTGTCATCCCCAGTCATCAATCACTCCACCATGACTCACTGGACTGGAAAAGTTCACTCTGTTTCTCTCTCTCCACAGATGTTGCCAGACCTGCTGAGTTTCTCCAGTGTTCTCTGTACTTGTTTCCTTCACTGAATCTATTCACAATTTGAGATGCATTTACTGGGCCTTCCCTTGTTTGGAAAAGAGCCCAGGAATTGGGAACTGGGCAACTGGAGATATATTTGTAAAGGAGAGTTAAATAAACTTTTCAAGTATTTTCAGACTGGGCACTGTTTACCATTTAATAGTGAAACACTTTGATTTTTAGTTACTCCCCTCAGTTCTTCACAAAGTGGACCTAACTCTGTTACTAATTTTGTCATTACTAATTCTGAGACCCAAGTAATATTCTGGGGACAAAAACAAAGATTGCTGGCAAAACTTAGCAGGTCAGGCAGAATCGATGGAGAAAAATCAGAATTAATGTTTCGGGTCAAGCGACTCTTCCTCAGAACTGATGGTAGCTGGGAAAATGTCATTTTTTAATACAGAAGATGGGGTAGGGGTGAAAGGATAAGGACTAAACAATAGGTTGGGAGGGTGTTCAAAAAGAGATTCTCTGGGGACCTGGGTTTGAATCAGATGGTGGAATTTAAATTCAATAAAAGCCTGGGATCAAGAGTTTAATAATGACATGAATCTATTCCTACTGTTGTTAAAAAAACCCATCTGGTTCACTAATGTCCTTTAGGGAAGGAAACTGCCATCCTTACTTGGTCTGGTCTACATGTGACTCCAGACCCACAGCAATGTGGTTGATTCTTAACTGCCCTCTGGGCAATGTGGGATGGACAATCAATGCTGCCCCAGCCAACAATGCCCACATCCCATGAATAAATCCTACTTTACACCTTTTCTCTTATTTCTAAACGATTGTGTACGTGAGGCTGTAATGTAGCTGGATATGTTCCAAATATCTGGCTGCAGTGAGTTCATGCCGCACACTAATTTAAATTGGATTTGAGGCACCAGGATTATGTTGTACTGGCAGGATTATGTGCAAAATAAGGCTTAATAATAAATTGGGGACAGCATTAACTGTAGGGACTCAATTCAAAGGTGGGCTCAGCTGCTTTCTGGATCAGCCTCAATCAGTCTGAACCACAGGCCGCTGAGTATTCACTAGAAACAGTTCCCCTGAAAGCACTCATCGACAGCTTTGATTATTTGCAGTTCTGTCTTTTCCACTCCCTTAGCCAAAGGTGTCTATGAACGGTCAAAGCTGACCAGCTACTTCACCATCAGAAGAGTTATATTCTACACAGGAAGATATCAGAAAACGTGCAGAATGAGCATGTTGTTAACAAATACATCTCGATGTAACTGTCATAAGGTGGAATGTTCCAAGATAATAAAATGTGAGGCTGGATGAACACAGCAGGCCAAGCAGCATCTCAGGAGCACAAAAGCTGACGTTTCGGGCCTAGACCCTTCATCAGACTCCTGAGATGCTGCTTGGCCTGCTGTGTTCATCCAGCCTCACATTTTATTATCTTGGAACTCTCCAGCATCTGCAGTTCCCATTATCTCTGATACAAGGTGGAATGTGTTGCTTTTTGGAAGCTAAGAATCTAAATGGGCCAGACACCATAACAAGAGCTGGAGAGGCAGATGCACAGATCATTGCAGCTGGTGACAGTGATGTATTGGTAATGGTCCCAGATTTATACTGCAAGCTAATGGACAAATACATGAATAGGAAGGGAACAGAGGGATACAGATCCTGTAAGTGAAGGCAGTTTTAGTGTGGAAGGGCAAAATGCCTCAGCTTAGGTTTGGAGGGCCAAGGGGCCTCTTCCTGTGGTGTATTGTTCTTTGCTCTCATAATTTGGGAATTAAGTTCAATTTTCACCATGGCTTCAGGCTAAAATCAGTTGATAAACAAACCTGGAATGGAAAATTGCTCTCAGTGATAGGAATCATGAAGCTATCATTAATGGCTATAAAACACCATCTGATTTGGGCAAATCTGCCAAACTTACCTCATCTAGTCTACATGTGACTCCAGGCCAATGTGGTTGACTTTGACTGCCCTTTGAATGGCCCAGCAGGTCACTCACTTCAAGGGCAATTAGGGATGAGTAATTACAGCCAGCCTTGCCAGCGATACCACATCCCAGGACAGATACAGCACTTGGGCGAATGAGATCAAAGCTTATGGGGAGATAGCAGGATTAGGCCATTGAGTTGGATGATCAATCATGATCGAGAAGAATGGTGCAGCAGGCTCGAAGGGCTGAATGGCCTTCTCCCACTCCTATCTTCCACATTTCTTTGATTCACAGTTATCATTAAACTCTTAATTCCAGATATTTTAGTGAATTCAAATTCCACTATCAGCCATTGGTGGGATTCAAACCTAGGTCTCTGGATTAACCGACCAGTGGTAATACCACTAGGCCATTGCCTCCCCTAACATAACCATATTACTGTGGGTCAGGAGTCATATATATGTGCCAGACCAGAGAAGGATGGCAGATTCTTTCCTGGAAAGTCATTACTGAACCAAATGTCCACCAACAGTCAGTAATAGTTTCACGATCATCATCAGGCTCTTAATTCCAGATCACGTTTACTAGTTTCAAATTTCACTGTTGCCATGGCAGGATTCAATTTCCGATTCCTGGAACATTACCTGGGTCTCTGAATTAATAGTCTGGAGATAAAACCACTAGGCCATACCTCCACTCAATTTGCAAAGTACAAAATTCACAAGGTATTTTCATTAGCTACATCAGCCCATTCATCTCTAGATAAACTAGGCACTTTAATTAGTTAAAAAGTAAAAGAACTCCACGTGCTGTAAATTTGAAACTAAAACAGAAGTTTCTGGAAAAGCTCAGCAGCATTTGTGAAGAGAAAGCAGAGTTAACATTTTGGGTCCAGTGACCATTCCTCAGAACCACAAATAGTTCATTCAAACAGCAACAAATCTACATTTAATTTGAAATACATCAATAATACATTGATATCAACATCATTGTTAAGCACTGGAGGACAAAACAAAGATATAAAAATCAGAGAACTAGTTACTCAGAACACCTGCTGTAGCTTTTGAAATAACGTTTTCTCACTGAATGCAATGGGCTACAGAGCAGGGGATCAATTTGCAGCCAGCTCGCTTGTTCATTCACATTCCTGCAAGGTGACATGGTGCACAGACTGGGCTCATTATACAGCAATGTTGCAGGGATGATGGACAAGCTGGATAGGTTTCTACCTCATGTTTGGGACCCTCTTGAGAGCTACTGCAGTGATTGTAATGAGGCCAGCCTGGTGGGCTACACAGAATATGACTGAGGCTGTTAATCTGGTCCAATCAGGAGCGCTGGCTGATAGATAAGAACAGGAGTGTCAGGGGCTTTGTTTACTCTGAGATCTGGCTTTGAGGGAGCTGGGTCAGCATCAAGGACTCCCCATGTGTACGTAAAGGGGGCTTGGCGATGGGATAACCAGCCTGTATGAAATTATTTCAGTAACAAACAGGACGAATGGTTTCCAACCACCCAAAACAAAAAAGTGAGAAAGGAGGAACAGATGTGGGAGGAGGCTAAGTTGGTCATAAGAATGATCTCTTCACAATTCACAACATTTTAGTCTAATTTTAATGAAACGTCAGCACTGAGGAAAGTCATGTGACTCATTTGGGAGACAGTGTTAAATCCCTATCTGAAAGGACAGTACAGGCATGATAGGGCCAAAGACCACTTTGTGTGCTACGTCTTTCCTAATGTTTAAATGCAACTTGCATTTATATAGCACCTTTTGATGTAATGAAGCATCACCAAGTTTTAAGGGGAACCTGAAGGACAGAGAGAGAGGTAGAGAGATGGTGAGGGTGAACTCCAGGTTTAACATCGAGGCTGCAGGAGGGACAGTCACCATTGGTGAACTGAAACTGGTCAAGAGCCAGGATTGGAGGAGCGTGGAAGTCTTGACAGGCTGTAGGACTGGGGGGAATGTCAAACTCATGTATAAATGTCACAGGGTTTCCATGGTGGCTACTGGCGACAGAATGAGGCAAAACCCACCATGAAGCAGCAATAGTGCTGATGAGCTGTTGTCAGTGCTCTGAGGATTGTCGGAGTGCTGATTACCAATTGGAAAATTTTGAGGAGGAGGAGAAAGGTGTGAGGATTGGAGAATGGGGAGGGGTGCACGAGGAAGGGGTGCACAGAAGGGGAAGTGGGAAAGGTGTGGAGTGTGTTTCTGACATCAACAGGGTGTTGGTAGTTGGGGATTTGATTAGGAAGCTAAAAGGATGAGTCCTAAGCAAAGTAAAATCTGTTTCCAGGATCGTTTTCTTCCATAGTGTCTTCCACTATAGTCATAGTGTCATACAGCACTGAAACAGGCCCTTCGGCCCACCATGTCCATGCTGATCAACATGCACCAAACTACACTGATCCCATTTGCCTTACACTTGGCCTACCACCTACTGTGCCCTGGCATTTTAAGTGATCGCCCAGATGTTTCTTAAATGTTGCGAGATTACTTGCGTGAAGAAGAGAATGAATTTCTTCCCAGACAATCTGAATGTAAGAGGCAAGCTATTGTACGTTACATGATGACCATATCAGAGGTGGAGAACCTGACCCGATGTTAAAAACAACAGAGGAGGGGCTACCAGAAAAGAACTCGTCGATTAACCTCAGACTCAGAGGTGTATCCACCACCCGCTCAGGCAGCATGTTCTGTACCTTACCATCCCCTGGGGTGGAAATATTTCCTTAGATCTCCTCAAAACCACTTGCTCCTCACGTTAAACTTGTGACCCCTCCCCCCTCCCCGGTCTTAGACACTTCTGCTGTGGGGAAGAGATCCTCATGATCTACTCTGTCTCTAATACTCTGCATTCCTCTGTCAGATCCCACTCAGTTTCCTCCTGCTCTAGGGAAACCAAACCCAGCAGATCCAGTCTCTGCTCATTACTGAAACGTGTCATCCCAAGCAACTTCCTGGTCAATCTCCCTCTAAGGAGGTCCCCTTTAAAGCTGCCTGTTCGATGTGTGGTGTTGGTATTGATGAGTGAGTATGTGTATGACAAGCTATTTCCTATTTGTTCTGAGGATAGGTCACTGGGCCTGAAGCAATAACTCTGATTTCTCCCTGTAGATGCTGCCGGACCTGCTGAGCTTTTCCAGCAGTTTCTATTTTTGTTTCTGATTTACAGCATCCACACTTCCTTCAGTTTTTAATCCCATAAACACACCCTTGGCAAAGGCAAGTTCTGTAAAATGGGCTGTCTCTCAATTCCAGCAACAGGAAGAGACTCCCAGCTTTTAGCTGTAAAAGAGAGAGGAATAAGAGTGGATCCAAGCAGCAACTGCTGAAAGCTCGAACTAAAAGTCCTGGTTCTGTGGACGCTTGACCCCAGCCTTCTGGCTGCTTCTAACGTTCCAACGTTTTTAAAAAAAAATCCCCAGGGCTTCACAAGCTGTTCACTTCATTGACTTTGAAGTGGGCTGCTCATCACCTCTGTCTCAACCTGTCTTCACGAAGAAAACAGGACAAAATACACCTCTTATAGCCATAGTATCATCGGACTGTACAGAAGGTAAATAGAAGAAGCAAAATTAAATTTGTCATGGTGTTAATGGTTTGCCTATTAAAGCTAAAGGAAGTGAATACCAGAACTTGAGTGAGACAATCAAATCTCCAAGTAAAGGATGAAGAACTGAGTTAATAATGCCTCAGTACATACACTACATGGTAGACAGCAGATTTACATTCAATTTCCTTCCTCAATTTATGGACTTAGATCCTATCCTTTCTGTCTGAGCATATTGTTGATGATGTCTGAGATTTCGTGCACATTGCAGTCTCCTTGTTGGCCATCCTGGTGTCTCTCAGTTGTGTCTTGATCAATAACAATTCACTCTTACCCCCCAGAGCCAGATAATTGAGGGTTCAGGCTGTAATCTGGGAATCAAAGCCCCGGCTAATACACTGCTTTGCTCGAGTTACAAAAGCTGCATCGAACTCAGGAGTTCCCCTGCAACCACAGGAAATGCTACACTTGCCCCCACACCTCCTCCCTCACCCCCATCCCAGGCCCCAAGATGACATTCCACATTAAGCAAGGTTCACCTGCACATCTGCCAATGTGATATACTGCATCCACTGTACCCAGTGTGGCTTCCTCTACATTGGGGAAACCAAGCGGAGGCTTGGAGACCGCTTTGTAGAACACCTCCGCTCAGTTCGCAACAAACAACTGCACCTCCCAGTCGCAAACCATTTCCACTCCCCCTCCCATTCTTTAGATGACATGTCCATCATGGGCCTCCTGCACTGCCACAATGATGTCACCCGAAGGTTGCAGGAACAGCAAACTCATATTCGGCCTGGGAACCCTGCAGCCATATGGTATCAATGTGGACTTCACCAGTTTCAAAATCTCCCCTTCCCCTACTGCATCCCTAAACCAGCCCAGTTCGTCCCCTCCCCCCACTGCATCACACAACCAGCCCAGCTCTTCCCCCCCACCCGCTGCATCCCAAAACCAGTCCAACCTGTCTCTGCCTCCCTAACCGGTTCTTCCTCTCACCCATCCCTTCCTCCCACCCCAAGCCGCATCCCCATCTACCAACTAACCTCATCCCACCTCCTTGACCTGTCCGTCTTCCCTGGACTGACCTATCCCCTCCCTACCTCCCCACCTATACTCTCTCCACCTATCTTCTTTACTCTCCATCTTCGGTCCGCCTCCCCCTCTCTCCCTATTTATTCCAGTTCCCTCTCCCCATCCCCCTCTCTGATGAAGGGTCTAGGCCCGAAACGTCAGCTTTTGTGCTCCTGAGATGCTGCTTGGCCTGCTGTGTTCATCCAGCCTCACATTTTATCTTCGAACTCAGGAGTTGCCTGTCCTGGCTCTCAATGGATCTTACCAATCTCATGACTCCTCTTCAAAGAGCAGGGGAGTTAAATATACATAATCTCAACCAACGCTGTGGAAAATAAACAGATGACCTGGTTATCACATTGCTATCTGTGGAAGCTGCAGTGTTCAATTGGCAATTATTGTTTCCTACATTACAATATCAGCTACACTTCAACAAGTGCTTCATTGGCTACATGGCATTTGGAACACGACCCCTGGGATGGGGAAGGTGCTGTACAAATGCACTTTCTTTCTGTCTTTTCCTTTGTTTGTTTCTTTCATGTTGAATTTCTCTAAAGGGATTCTACTGCATTGAGGCTTATGACAGGAATTACAGATCAGATCCTGTTTGAAGAAACTCTCTGCTCCCCGGTGAACGCAAGCAACACATTTAGCGTGTGCTATTGATTACAGACCAGACTCCATATTAAATAAAACAGTAAATCAGCTACTGGCAGCTATTTAAAACAAAGTCAGATGTTTCAAAAGATTAAATACATTGAAAGGTCACTTGGGTTACTGTACACAGCTGTCATTAATGTAATCACACACTTTTTACTTTACAGCCCAGTAGATGCAGTTAATCTTTCAAAGCTTGTGTCCAGTAAGGCTGCAGAGATGATTAAATGCTCAGCTCAAACATAATACGAGTTTTCTCTTTTCCAGCTCACTCTGAGAATACAGTGAATTGTACGATAACAAGCCAGAATTACACTGTGCCTTGAACATAATGAGGCTGCAGGGAGTTGAGTATTCTTTCTGGTTGGTCAGCAGAGACACACACACACGCTCATACTCAAACACAGACACTCTCTCTCTCTCACACACACACACACACACACACACACACACACACACACACACACAAACACACACACACACACACACACACACACACAGTACGGTACATTGTGAGTGTTCACTTCTTCACGCACTCCCCCATCTTCACCCTGCTCTACTGTCCCTACATTCTCCTCCTCTCAGTAAGAGCAACTCTGGTTGATTTATTCAAGGGATGTGGATATTGTTGGCTGGGCCAGTGTTTACTGTCCATCCCTAATTGCCCAAAGAGCTGCTTAAGTAAAAAGCAAAATACTGTAGGTGCTGGAGATCTGGAACAAACAGAGAATGCTGGAGAAACTAAGCAGATCTGGCAAAGTCGTGGGAGAGAGAATCAGATTTAATGAAATGTTTCTTCAGCACTTTCTGTGTTTGCATCAGAATCAGCCATGTTGCAATGGGTGGAGTCCCATGTAGGTCTGACCAGATGAGGATTTCCTTCTGTAAAGTATACCAGTGAATGTTTACAACAATGGTTACTGGTTTTTTTATTCCAGATTTGTATTGACTGTAATTTTTACCCTCTGCCTTGGTAGAGATTGAATTATTGAATACTATATATATTGAATATTAGCTTGTGGCTGTAGGTTATTACGCTAAGGAGATTACCATTCTAGCCTGCCTGCCTCATTCATTGTTGTCTACCATCTTTGTTTTAATTATTTATAGAGATTGTAAATAACTGAGCTCCCAGCACTGATTGATTTCACATTCTGGGGTCACAGCTGCCAATTGACCATATCCTACTTATTCATGCTCTTTACTCTCCATCCACGAACCACATTGTTTTATTATATGCAACTTCATGAACTCTTGTGTACTAATCTTTTGTGTGATAGTTTATTTAATACCTTTTATAAATTCAAGCTTACTCCATCTGCTGGGTCCTTTTCAGTTATCTAATGACAAAACCCTCAAATAATTTATTAGTCAAACATGATTTCTCTCAATTTAAAAACACGTTTGTCTGATCACACTATGATTTTTAATATGTTTCTACATCACTGTTTGCAATAGAAACTGTCTATGTCCTGCAGCAGCTCCACTGGCAGGAGGGTGAAATTATAGCGTGACATGTTTACATTGACAATCTCCACGATAAATAGGGACATATTATTTGAATGTAGAAAGGCATGTTGACAAAATGCATAGGACGGTAAGAGTTTTAATTTATTATTGACACATATTTTACTGAAAAGAAATAATTAGTTACCATTCTCCCATTGTCATCTATAGCATGTAGTGGGAGAGATATCTCATGAATTGTAAATTGATTGATTAGCGCTGCTTGACTGGTAACTTGAGGGCACATTTCCCTCCTGTGAGGTTTGTTAATAATAATTAACAACTAAATTTGGTACAGAATATTAGGTTGAGTAATCAACACCATTTTTAATATAAAATCATTACACCGGCCATTTGGTCTAACTGACCTGATTCTCGATTTAATAACATCATGGTTGATCTGATTATAGTCCCAAATCCATTTTTCCTGTCTGTCTTCTATAACCTATGAGCCCCTTGTGGATCAAAAATATCTTGAAGTCAGCCTTGAATATATTCAGTGACATTGCTCCCCTGCACTGTATGGCAGAGAGTTTCAAAGACCAAACAATCTTCTGAGAGAATAAGTGTCTCATTCTTAAATGGTGATCCTTGATCTTGAAATTGTGTCCTAGTTCTAGATGAACCCATGACAAGAAACATCCTTGCAGCATCTAACCTCTCTACACCCTAACTATTTTGTTAGTTTCTCAAAGGTCACCTCATATCTTTTTAAACCCTAATGAGTATCAGCCCAATTTACTTAACCTTTCCTCCAAAGCCAAATCCCTTGATCTCACAAGTCATCCAAGTAAACTGTTTCCTATATAAGTGCATCCTTCCTGAAGTAAGAACACTAAACAGCACTCGAGGAGTGGTCTTACTAATGCCAGGTACAGTTATAGCATGACTTCCTGATTTTTTAATCCATTTCCTTTACTGTGAAGACCAACATTCCATTTGCCTTCTGAATCACTTAACATTCCTGCACACTAATATTTTATGATTCATATGCCCATATTCATTGGATAGACCGCATCTGGAGTACTGAGTCCAGGGCTGATTACTATACCTACGGAGCGATGTTAACGTGTTGGAAGCAGGTTTACTGGGCCAATCCCTGGAATGAGTAGGTTGCCTTATGTGGAAAGGCTAAATAGACTAGGTTTGTATGCTCTGGAGTTTTACAGAGTCATAGCTGACCTAATTGAAACACAGTAAATCCTGATGGGCCTTGACCAGGTGGATGTGGAGAGGATGTTTCCCACTGTCCTTGTTTGCTATGATGTGCCTGTACTGCTCGCAAAACAAAACATTTCACTGTACTTAGGTACATGTGACAATAATAAATCAAATTGAATGAAAATCTAGAATGAGAGGTCAGTGCTTACCAATAAGGAGCAGACATTTAAGACCGATATGAGGAAATGTGTTTTTCTTTATGAATTGATTCTCGCTCTCAATCCAATCTTCTTTTTCCCTCTCTTAATTTTACTTCCCACACGTGATTATTACCCTCCACCTGCTTCTTTGACAATCATTAAATCTCACTGCTCAGTCTTGGTCCTGTTATTCATCAAGACATCCCATTGTAACCAGCGCACATTGCCAGCAATGAGGTGAGCAAATCGTTTTAGACACAAAACCGAGTCTAACTTCAAGAAGGAGACACTCATCCAGAGAAAAATGTGGCTCAATATATTTTGTTGGAAAGTATCATGACTGTCAATGAGAGAAATACTGCTAGGGTGATTCTGTCTCCTGGAGAATATGTAAACTCTCAATGAATAATAAGTTATTTTTCATCACTTTTTTTAGTGAGACCTGAAATTATTTTGAGAAAGTGCAGCTTCAGAATTATTTTGCAATATCAAAAAAGATAACAAATGATGGTGCGAGACAGGACTGTCTATACATCACATGAATATGTAATAGGTGTTCAGGATGGCAAAGGGTTTGATACAGTAAATAAGGAGGTTCAGCAGCCGGAGAGAGACAGATTGAAGATCTAAGGCCGAGGAGCTGACGGGGAGATGAAAATGTGCTTCACACAGCCTGCTATAATGATCTGCAACACATGATCGGAAAAACAAATGTAAGCAAACAGCCTTTTTCTACACAGTGTTCAATAATGCCTCAAGCAAATAAAAACGGGAGCGATGAAGGAGGGGTAGGTCCACCAAAGAATGAACAGACACCTTCTGTGCTGCATCTTTCTCTGGTTCTATAATCACAGAATTATTACAGCACAGTCGGAGGCCATTCACCCCTTTCATACTTGCATGGGTTCTGTACTGTAGGAACAAAGTTGAAATTACCATTGAACCTTAGGACCCCTACAGTGCAGGAGGTGGCCATTTTGCACATTGAGTCTGCATTGACCATCCAGAGTATCCCACCCAGACCCACACCCCCAACCCACCTGGACACTGGCCAATTTAGCGCGGCCAATCCACCTCACCTGCACTTTTTCAGAAATTGAATAAGGATGATTGAATATTTAGAAGGTGGATGAGTTCTTCAGATCTTACTGCTCAAATTGTCAATGCTTACAGAACAAACAGGAATAGCAGACATTTTATTTTGCTGAGATATATGATTGCTTGCAATGAGAAGTCACAAAGACCCCACTGTATCCAAGTAAGCAGTTAATCAGCCGCAGGTTTCAGGTTATGTAAAGAAAGAGATGGAAGAACAGATTTCCCTGTGAATTAGAGCATGATCAACCTCTGCTGCATAAACCATGATGACATGTGGAAGCCTGGAGTAAAAGACAATAACGACAGAACACAGCCTTCTAAAGGAATTGTGTTCTGCTGCTTTGCTGGGACACTCTGAACTTAAAGCTTGTGATGCATTGCTTTTTTACGTAAACCTTCCTCTCGACATCAGCGAAGAAATAACAAATCTGATTGTGCCAACCTTCCCATCCTTCCTGATAATTACAAATGAAAGAGGTGCAATCTTTTAATGAGTGGATTTGAATAATTTCAGTTGTAATTAATTATCACTACAGTGTTGAGTTGAATGAGACCAGGACGGAATATCAGAATGACATTTTAGTTTGGCTCCATTCCCATATTGCATTTGAAGCATCTTTAATGAAATATGAATTAAAGTGCTCAGGTAATGTTCATCTGATGATTCCAATTTATTTATTTATTCAAAATAGTGGAAAATCCAGATGTTTTGCACTGCAGATCACTTTAATTTCCAAATTATGCTCAAAACATATTAATAACTGCTACAATTTAGATCTGTTAATTTATCCACATTGTCACTTGTGCAAATCTAATGTACAAAATTATATGTGTAAATGAAGTGTATAGCTAAATGAAACAATACATGCTTTTTCTCCTGACGTGGTATTGACATTATCTGTGATTTCTCAGAGGATCCCTGGCGATGCAAGTTACTCATTTGAAATAATTACAAATGCCATTATGGGAACACTCTCCAGATGAGACAGAATGTGAATGCTACTGGAGAGTGAGACATGATCCAAAAGCTTTTTATTTATTCAGGACAGACGCAAGAATGCCAAGTTTCAAATAAAAACCGAATGCTGGAAGTCAGAAACAAAAAAAAACAATTGCTGGAAAAGCTCAGCAGGTCTGGCTGCATCTATGGAGAGAAATCAGAATTAACATTTCTGGGTCCAGTGTCCCTTCCTTTAGGGCTCTGCAGTGCGCTCAGAGTGCAAACCCTACTCAACAGGCTCATACCTGCAAAACACTAAACAAACAATCAACTGTTAGATGCGGTCCCTGATTGGGCAATAACTCTGGGCATATCTATGCCTACACTAGTAATTAATTTAAGTTAATCGGTAGGGTTCGTAAAATGGCTCATTTACAGCAGTTAAAAGTGACATGAATTCATGTGAAGGACCCATTCTCAACAAACTAAAGGAACTTTTGCAAGCCCTTTCTGTTTTGTTTTATTTATTCAGGAGTTTGGGGAGTTTACAGACCCATGTTACTTTCATCATGGTAATGCCTTGACCAATTGGAGTAACTAACCTACATTAAAAAGCAAATCCAGCAATTTGATTGGAGGAGGCTGAGGGCGAGAATGCATTTATGTAAAGTTAAGATGGAAGCAGAGTGAATGGATTTCTCTCCATCTTCGGTCTGCCTCCCCCTCTCTCCCTATTTATTCCAGAACCCTCACCCCATCCCCCTTTCTGATGAAGGGTCTAGGCCCGAAACGTCAGCTTTTGTGCTCCTGAGATGCTGCTCGGCCTGCTGTGTTCATCCAGCCTCACATTTTATTATCTTGAATGGAATTGTGGAGGTTTGCAAATCCCAGATGTGTCCTGATGTCTCGAACACATTGGCCATGAGAGCTGGTGAGTGCTGCTAACATTGCATCACTTTTCTTGTGGCATTTGACCCATTGTCTTCCTTCTGAGCTTATCCCTCCCTGCAAGACACATTGCGTTTGAGAGAAGAGTCCTCCGAATGCTGATTAGGGAAATTAATTTTGCTCTCTTTGCTGGGAACATACGGACAAAATTTCAGCATCAAACCTACTCCTGTGAGCAGGATTTGGAGTCAGGCAGAACTTGAATCAGAATGTCAGGTCACATGGTAACATAGCATTTTTTATTAGCCCCCAGTCAAAACTATTACTCATGCTTCAGATACTTGAGCTGCGCACGGACAGAACAAAGCAATGGCAAATATCACATTTTAACCTGCTCACAAAATATTTCCACCCAATTTTTGCATGATTGTAGTCCTGTCCCTATCACCAATAGGTCATTAATGAAAGTCTAATTAACTCTAAAGCAAATGTCAGTCTCCTGACATCAAACAAGAAACTAAACAGCATCTCAGGCTGCTTACTATCTCAGGTAATGGCATCGAGAGAACAGCTGGACAGGGAGGCAGAGCAGATAAGGCCATAATTAAGTCACTGAAGACTGTCGAAATGAAAAGAGTAATGTTTGGAGGAACCCAGCAGGTCAGGCAGTATCAGCGGAGTAGGAGAGTTGACATTTTGGGTAGAGACCCTTCATCCGGCAGTTCTTGCTATCTCCGAGTGACTTATAACCAGTCCTGATGGAGGGTGTAGGCCTGAAACTTCGACTCTCCTGCCCCTCTGATGCTGCCTGACCTGCTGTGTTCCTCCAGCTCCACACTATATTGGCTCTAACTCCAGCATCTGCAGTTCTTGCTAACTCCAGGAGTAATATTTGACTTGTTGAACTGCCAAAAGGGCAAACTGTCTCTGGATTTTTGATCCCATTTTCAGACTGAAGTAGTTTTAAAGATGGCCTCTGTGATGGGGATGATTACAGAGCCTTAAGGTTGACACTGGCTCTGAGAGGAGGTTTCTGCGAGTAGAGTTAGGGAGCGGCTGGTGCAGACTAAAACCAGGCAACACAAGTGTAAAACTCAAGGCTCTCCCATTTAGACAGGCTTCAGGAGAAATTTGTTCCTTGTAGAGAGTCATTTGTCAGTGGCATTCTCTTTCTTAAAGAGCCGTAGAGACAGGACCATTCAGGGCAGGATGAAATTCTTAATCAGAAGAGGTTAGTGGGTAAAATTAAAGCAGATGGAGTTGGAGATGATGTACTGAGATGAATAGAGACAGGAAACCAAGAGTAGGATTAAATGGGTCTTTTAGTGAGTGGCAGGCAGTGTTTAGTGGGATATCACAGGGACCAATGCTGGGACTCCGGCTATTCACAATCTATATTAATGACTTAGATGAGGAAGCTAAATGTAATATTTCAAAAATTGCAGATGACACAAGGCTGGGTGGGAGGGTGAGCTGTAAGGATGCAGAAATGCTTCAGTGTGATTTGGACAAACTGAGTGAGTGAGAAAACACACTGCATGTGAAGTGGATGGACTTCAATTACCTACTTTCAGAGCAAAAACTGAAGCAGCTTATTATCTGGATAGCTATAGATTGAGAAAGGGGGAGTGTGCAGCGGGACCTGGGTGTCCTTGTACCCCAGTCGCTGAAGGTAAGGATACCGGTGCAGCAGGTGGTGAAGGAGGTAAACAGTATGTTGGCTTCACAGTGAGAGGATCAGAGTACAGGAGCAGGGATGGCTTGCTGCAATTGTACAGGGCCTTAGAGAGATCATAATTGAGTGCAACAAAATGTGAGGCTGGATGAACACAGCAGGCCAAGCAGCATCTCAGGAGCACAAAAGCTGACGTTTCGGGCCTAGACCCTACATCAGAGAGGGGGATGGGGTGAGGGTTCGGGAATAAATAGGGAGAGAGGGGGAGGCGGACCGAAGATGGAGAAAAGAAGATAGGTGGAGAGAGTATAGGTGGGGAGGTAGGGAGGGGATAGGTCAGTCCAGGGAAGACGGACAGGTCAAGGAGGTGGGATGAGGTTAGTAGGTAGATGGGGGTGCGGCTTGGGGTGGGAGGAAGGGATGGGTGAGAGGAAGAACAGGTTAGGGAGGCAGAGACAGGTTGGACTGGTTTTGGGATGCAGTGGGTGGAGGGGAAGAGCTGGGCTGGTTGTGTGGTGCAGTGGGGGGAGGGGACGAACTGGGCTGGTTTAGGGATGCAGTTGGGGAAGGGGAGATTTTGAAACTGGTGAAGTCCACATTCATACCATTAGGCTGCAGGGTTCCCAGGCAGAATATGAGTGGCTGTTCCTGCAACCTTCGGGTGACATTATTGTGGTACTGCAGGAGGCCCATGATGGACATGTCATCAAGAGAATGGGAGGGGGAGTGGAAATGGTTTGCCACAATGATGCCACCCGAAGGTTGCAGGAACAGCAACTCATATTCCGCCTGGGAACCCTGCAGCCTAATGGTATCAATGTGGACTTCACCAGTTTCAAAATCTCCCCTTCCCCCACCGCATCCCTAAACCAGCCCAGTTCGTCCCCTCCCCCCACTGCACCACACAACCAGCCCAGCTCTTCCCCTCCACCCACTGCATCCCAAAACCAGTCCAACCTGTCTCTGCCTCCCTAACCGGTTCTTCCTCTCACCCATCCCTTCCTCCCACCCCAAGCCGCACCCCCATCTACCTTCTAACCTCATCCCACCTCCTTGACCTGTCCGTCTTCCCTGGATTGACCTATCCCCTCCCTACCTCCCCACCTATACTCTCTCCACCTATCTTCTTTTCTCTCCATCTTCGGTCCGCCTCCCCCTCACTCCCTATTTATTCCAGAACCCTCACCCCATCCTCCTCTCTGATGAAGGGTCTCGGCCCGAAACATCAGCTTTTGTGCTCCTGAGATGCTGCTTGGCCTGCTGTGTTCATCCAGCCTCACATTTTGTTGTCTTGGATTCTCCAGCATCTGCAGTTCCCATTATCTCTCATAATTGAGTGCATTTTGGTCCCACCATCTGAGGAAGGATGTTCTGGCAATGGTGGGAGTGCAGCTAAGGTTTACCAGACTGATTTCTGGGATGACAGGATTGATGTACGAAGAGAGACTGGATTGGTCAGGAGCATATTCACTGGTGTTTAGAAGAATATGGGGGATCTCATAGAAACATATAACATTCGAACAAGACCAGACAGGGTAAAGGCAGGAAGGCTGCTCCTGATGACCAGGGGAGGCCAGAACTATGGGATCACAGTCTAAGGATACAGGCTGGGCCATTTCGGACTGAGACAAGGGCCAATGTCCCCATCCAGAGAGTGGGGAGTCTGTGGAATTCTCTGTCACAGAAAGTGGTTGAGGCTGAAACATTGTTTTCAAGAAGGAGTCAGATATAGTTCTTTGAGCTAAAGGGATGAAATGGTATGGAGGAGAAAGTGGGAACAGGGCACTGTGCTGGGTGATCAGCCATGATCATATTGAATGGTGGAGCAGGCTCAAAGGGCTGAATGGCCTACTCCAGCTCCTATTTTCAATGTCATGTGTAATCAATGAGGCGTGAAAGATTTATTGGGACGATGCTAAGAAAGTGGAATTGCAATCACAATCATGACTTTCAGTGAATGGGAGGGCAGGCTCCCCACTGCTAACACCTCCACCAGCTTGTTTGTGCAATCCGACCTGGCTGCACACAGGGGCCTCAGCAGCACAGTGCAGGGTCACTGCTGGTTTCCATGGTGTGGACTGATACTCCCCAGCACATGTCCTTTCCTTCTCTCAGAAAGATGGTGAATTTGAGCAAGGTATCACCGCATTGCACATCGCCTCCCTGTGCCCCTTTCCTCACACTGAGGTCTCTTCTTCACAGAAATTTGTGCTGAAGACCATCGGCTTGCGTGAGTCACCTTGAAATCCAATGGCTTTCCCTAGTCTGGTGCAGGTTGTTCAATCATCGTCTCCCACTGTAGAAAGGCAATGGTTAATGTCATGATCCCTTATTATTCCCTGCACAGCCTGATTCCTGAACTCTATGGCTGGCATTGGAGGGCGGGGCGATGATGTTGGCAGTGGCCAGATTCAGATGCTCCAGGGAGTAACTCAAAGCTGAAGGAATTGAAGGTGACAGGAACTGAGCTGACAAGAGGTTGAAGCTTAAGGGGGATCCCAGTCCAGTGTGGGCTGTCAATGTTTCTGGGGCTGGAGGGTGCAGCATTATTCATCCGACGTTCACTATCACCTACACATCATTGTGACAGTCTCTCAGAGACCGTCAAAACTAGAGTGAGAAAGCGGTATGGGTGGCTCAGTGGTTAGCACAGCTGCCTCACAGCAACAGAGACCCGGGTTCGATTCCACCCTCAGGCGACTGTCTGTGTGCAGTTTGCACATTCTGTCAGCGTGGGTTTCCTCCCACAGCCCAAAGATGTGCAGGCTAGGTGCATTGGCCAGGCTAAATTCCCCCTAGTGTCTAGTTTAGGTGAGTTAGACATGGGGAATGGGTCTGGATGGGACGATCTTCAGAGAGGTGGTGTGGACTTGTTGGACGAAACAACCTGTTTCCATACAGTGGGGATTCTATAATTTTATGAGACTGTTGGAAATCAAAGCACAACTGATCAGCCATAACAAACAGAGCAGATCAGGCAGCCTCAGAGGAGCAGGAAAGTTGACGTTTCGGGTCAGAACCCTTCTTTAAAAATCGTCCCAACCTGAAATGCCAACTTTCCTGCTCCTCTGATGCTGCCTGGCCTGCTGTGTTCCTCCAGCTCTACACTGTGTTATCTCTGGGACTCCAGCATCTGCAGTTCTTATTAATTCTGACCAGCAATGACTTTATTTGTACAGTGGAGCAGACTCAAGTGGTCGAATGGGCTGCTCCTATTTCGTCTGGCTATTTGAAATGCTCAGTGAGAGGTCTGGTAGTATCAGAAAGAAGAAGGAAAATACAGAATTTCTGTTTTGGATTCAAACAGCAGTCAAAATTTCACTGCTTTTGAGAAATATTTTAATCAGAAACAAAACAAAAACTATTTCAGATTTTGTCAAACCACCTTTTCAAGGATAGTTAGGACTTGGAAGTAATTTTTGCTCTTAACGACAATCCCACAGAAGAAATGGAAAAAATATACCGTGACTCAGCAGATAGGCAATGTTTTAGAATATAAATTTTAAAATGCATTAAAAATATTCCTTACTTCAGAGTGATAGCCTGCTACAGATTTACTAAGCAACTAAAAGTGAGTTTAACTCAAAAATAACCATTTTCAAGATTGTTCAGATGCAAAATTTTAATTTTAAGTTAATTTTAACTTAATTTTAAATAACTGAAGATGACTTTGCAAAAACTGCACAGATCCATTTGGAAATTACATTGGACAGCAGTCAGCTTCTGACTTTATGAAAAAATAATATTCAGAAGCTTTTAAAAGATACTTCTGTCCTTCAAGAAAAGGTTAATTTTAAGAATCCCTTCAAAGGGTCACAAACAAACTCAATTAATGTCAGCTCATGTTAGTGATAAATACGTATCTGGATAAGTTGCCAGCTTTGGGTGTAGTCTTGTTTCCAGTGTATTGTTTTTTAAAGCAGAGAAAAGATTGCAGAAACTTTCACTTTGACAATGCACTCTCTGGTGAGGTCCAGGTCTGAAGTGTTCACATAGGGGGTGACCCTGACCTATATGGGAAATCCAGGTACGATCCTCGCAAAACCATCAGGGATGCCAAGAGACAATACTGGAACTAGAGTCCCTGACTAACACACAACCACAAGAAATTTTGTGACAAGGTTTACATGATATAATGGGCTACAATGTGAAGTTCAGTAGAATCGCTGTCAGCAATGCATCCCTCCCTGAAGAGCTCTATGCATTCTATGCTCATTGTGAAGAGAAAGTCAGTGAAATGGCGTCCCCTACCCCAACAGCCGCAGCCACACCCATGCCCACAGTCGCCACCACAGGGTCAAATCAGCGTTTTTGAGAGTAAACCCATTGAAAGTGACTGACCATCAAATCCTGCATGGACCAGCGGGCGGGGACTGTTTGCAGTCATAGAGTCTTGGAGATGTACAGCAAGGAAACACACCCTTCGGTCCAACACTT
The DNA here is from genome assembly GCF_030684315.1 of Stegostoma tigrinum. Taxonomy (NCBI): domain Eukaryota; kingdom Metazoa; phylum Chordata; class Chondrichthyes; order Orectolobiformes; family Stegostomatidae; genus Stegostoma; species Stegostoma tigrinum. Next base: position 61,330,972 of record NC_081371.1, read on the forward strand.
CCATGCTGACCAGATATCCTGAATTAATCTAGTCCCATTTGCCAGTATTTGGCCCATATCCCTCTAAACCCTTCCTATTCATCTATCCATGCAGATGCCTTTTAAATGTTGATTGTACCAACCTCCACCAGGTAGTCAATGTAGTGAAGAAGGCTGGCCTTTATTGGTCAGTGCATTGAGTATCGGTGTTGGGAGGGCATGTTGCAGCTGTACAGGATATTGGTTCGGTCACTTTTGGAGTACTGTTTGCAATTCTGGTCTCCCTGCTACAGGAAGGATGTTGTGAAATTGGAAAGGGCTCAGAAAAGATTCACAAGGATATTGCCAGGGTTGGAGGGTTTGAGCTATAGGGAGAAGCTGAATAAGTTAGGGCTATTTTCCCTGGAGCACCAGAGGCTGAGGGGTGACCTTATAGAGATTTGTTCAATCAGGAGGGGCATGGATAAGGTGAATAGTCAAGGTCTTTTCCCCAGGATAGGGGAGTCAAAAACTAGAGGGCATAGGTTTAAAGTGAGAGGGGAAAGGCTTCAAAGGGACCTAAGGAGCAACTTTTTCACACAGAGAGTGGTGCATGTATGGAAAGAACTTCTTCAACCTCTCCTTAATATGGGGCGAGTTTCCCACCTGCTTCAAAAAGATCATTCTCATCCTGGTATCAAACAGAAATCAGGCAACAGGCGTTAATGACTACCTCCCGGTGGCTGATGTCCATTATTAGGAAGTACTTCGAGAGGTGAGTAATGCCCCACATCAATTCCAGCCTCCCAGGCTGCCTTCATCCACTATAATTCACTAACTGTTACAACAGCAGGTGCCATCTCCCTGACCATACACTCATCCCTGCAGCATCTGGATAACACGGACACCTACGTCAGGCTCTTATTTATTGACTTTAGCTCCAACTTCAACACCATAATTCCAACTAAACACATTTCCAAACTCCGAGACCCAGGACTCTGCTCCCTACTCTGCAACTGGATCCTCGACTTCCTGACCCAAAGACCACTATCAGTGAGGAGAAGCAACAATATCTCCTCCACAATAATCCTCAACAATTGGTGTCCTGCAAAGCTGTGTACTCAGCCGCCTACCGAACTCCTTAGACACTCAACTGTGTGGCCACATTCAGCCCCAACTCCAATTTACAAAGTTGACAAGGACACCACTGTAGTGGGTTGGGTCTCAGCAACACCAAGACACAATACATGAATAAGACTGAGAACTTAGTGCCAATGGTGTAAAGACAACAATCTCTCCATTGTCCACAAAACAAAGGAGCTGGTCACTGACGTCAGGAAGCAGAGTGGAGGACACACCCCTCTGTATCTGTGCTGCTGAGTTGGGGGTCAGGAATTTCATGTTCCTGACAGTGAATATCATCAACAATCTGTCCTGGCACATCCACATTGACACTACAGTCAAGAAAGCACACCACCACCTCTACTTCCTCAGGAAGCTATGGAAATTCAGCATGTCCACAACAACTCTTAACAACTTTTATAGATCCACCATAGAAAGCATCCTACCCAGATGCCAAGATAATAAAATGTGAGGCTGGATGAACACAGCAGGCCAAGCAGCATCTCAGGAGCACAAAAGCTGACGTTTCGGGCCTAGACCCTTCATCAGAGAGGGGGATGGGGTGAGGGAACTGGAATAAATAGGGAGAGAGGGGGAGGCGGACCGAAGATGGAGAGTAAAGAAGATAGGTGGAGAGAGTATAGGTGGGGAGGTAGGGAGGGGATAGGTCAGTCCAGGGAAGATGGACAGGTCAAGGAGGTGGGATGAGGTTAGTAGGTAGCTGGAGGTGCGGCTTGGGGTGGGAGGAAGGGATGGGTGAGAGGAAGAACCGGTTAGGGAGGCAGAGACAGGTTGGACTGGTTTTGGGATGCAGTGGGTGGGGGGGAAGAGCTGGGCTGGTTGTGTGGTGCAGTGGGGGGAGGGGACGAACTGGGCTGCTTTAGGGATGCAGTAGGGAAAGGGGAGATTTTGAAACTGGTGAAGTCCACATTGATACCATTAGGCTGCAGGGTTCCCAGGCGGAATATGAGTTGCTGTGGGTGGCATCATTGTGGCAGTGCCGGAGGCCCATGATGGACATGTCATCTAGAGAATGGGAGGGGGAGTGGAAATGGTTTGCGACTGGGAGGTGCAGTTGTTTGTTGCGAACTGAGCGGAGGTGTTCTGCAAAGCGGTCCCCAAGCCTCCGCTTGGTTTCCCCAATGTAGAGGAAGCCGCACCGGGTACAGTGGATGCAGTATACCACATTGGCAGATGTGCAGGTGAACCTCTGCTTAATGTGGAATGTCATCTTGGGGCCTGGGACAGGGGTGAGGGAGGAGGTGTGGGGACAAGTGTAGCATTTCCTGCGGTTGCAGGTGAAGGTGCCGGGTGTGGTGGGGTTGGAGGGCAGCGTGGAGCGAACAAGGGAGTCACAGAGAGAGTGGTCTCTCCGGAAAGCAGACAGGGGAGGGGATGGAAAAATGTCTTGGGTGGTGGGGTCGGATTGTAAATGGCGGAAGTGTCGGAGGATGATGCGTTGTATCCGGAGGTTGGTAGGGTGGTGTGTGAGAACGAGGGGGATCCTCTTAGGGCGGTTGTGGCAGGGGCGGGGTGTGAGGGATGTGTTGCGGGAAATACGGGAGACGCGGTCAAGGGTGTTCTCGATCACTGTGGGGGAAAGTTGCGGTCCTTGAAGAACTTGGACATCTGGGATGTGCGGGAGTGGAATGTCTTATCGTGGGAGCAGATGCGGCGGAGGCGGAGGAATTGGGAATAGGGGATGGAATTTTTGCAGGAGGGTGGGTGGGAGGAGGTGTATTCTAGGTAGCTGTGGGAGTCGGTGGGCTTGAAATGGACATCAGTTACAAGCTGGTTGCCTGAGATGGACTTCACCAGTTTCAAAATCTCCCCTTCCCCCGCTGCATCCGTAAACCAGCCCAGTTCGTCCCCTCCCCCCACTGCACCACACAACCAGCCCAGCTCTTCCCCCCACCCACTGCATCCCAAAACCAGTCCAACCTGTCTCTGCCTCCCTAACCGGTTCTTCCTCTCACCCATCCCTTCCTCCCACCCCAAGCCGCACCTCCAGCTACCTACTAACCTCATCCCACCTCCTTGACCTGTCCGTCTTCCCTGGACTGACCTATCCCCTCCCTACCTCCCCACCTATACTCTCTCCACCTATCTTCTTTACTCTCCATCTTCGGTCCGCCTCCCCCTCTCTCCCTATTTATTCCAGTTCCCTCTCCCCATCCCCCTCTCTGATGAAGGGTCTAGGCCCGAAACATCAGCTTTTGTGCTCCTGAGATGCTGCTTGGCCTGCTGTGTTCATCCAGCCTCACATTTTATTATCTTGGAATTCTCCAGCATCTGCAGTTCCCATTATCTCTACCCAGATGCCTCACAGCTTAGTATAGCAACTGCTCTGCCCAGGGCAGTGCGAAATGACAGATGTGAACACAGCCCAGTCTATCGGGCAAACCAGCCTTCCTTCCTCTGATTCCATCTACACTTCCCGCTGCCTCAGGGAAAGACCCCTCCACTCCTGTGATATTCTCTTCCACCCTATTCCACCAGGTAGAAGATATAAAAGTTTGAAAACATGTACCGACAGATTTAAGAACTGCTTCTTCCCTGCTGTTATCAGGCTTATGAGCAGACCTCTCATACATTAGAGTTGATCTTGCTCTGCACCTTCTCTGTAGCTGTAACACTATATTCTGCATTTTGTTCTATTATCCTGATGTACTTACATATGGTATTATTTGTCTGGTTAGCACACAATACAATACTTATCATTGTTTCTTGGTACATGTGACAATAATAACTCAAATCAAATCAGAATGTTGCAGCTTGGTCTGTTTTGAGTGAAATGAGAAGTCCCAGTAAGATAAAGCAGAAACCTGAGGCCATGATTTACTTGGGCAAACATATCTGTGCTGTGTTTATGTGTGTCTTGTTTAAATCGAGCTCATCTATATCTGTACATTACAATATTGACTGTGCTTCCAAAGTGGCTGCAAACTGCATGAGGTTATAAAAGCACTATGTAAATTCTTTTTCATGCCTTAGTCCCTCCACTTGCTCTATATTATTCTCTCCAACCATTCCATTTGAGAGTGAGTTCCACATTCTCACCACGCTCTGGATAAAGATGGTTCTCTTAAATTTCCACCAGGGTTTATTGTTACCATTTTTTGTTTATGGGCCCTAGTTTACATCCACATTTATCCTCACTGAGATGTCAGTTTCAGTGTTGATGAAGAGACAGCATGTCAAATAGTAACTTGATCATATCCCTTAAGGGAGATTGAAGCTTTTGCAAATTTGCAACATTATCCACTCTCATTCATTTGATAGAAAGCAAGAAATTACATTTATATAGCACCTTCCACCATACCCGAGTTCACAAAAGGAGCAAAAACAGGAGGACATCAATTTAAAGAGATGTGCAAACAAAGCTAGGGTGCGGTGAGGAAACATTTTTACACAAAGTGTAGGTAGGGTGTGGAATGCACTGCTTGGACATGTAATTGAAGCAAGTTCAATTGAAACATTCACGAGGTGCGTTGGAAGGGTATTTGGATCAAGATAAAGTGTAAAATTTTAGGGGTAAAAGCATGCAATTGGCATTTGGGGTAATGATGCTGTTTGAAGAGCTGCTTTGGGCTGAATGGCCTCCTTCTGCACTGTAACAATTCTGTGATTGTGGTTCCCAATGCTTTGCAATCATTGGAGTATTTTCAAACTGTTCTCATTGTTATGACGCGAGGAATGTGATGGTTGAGATGTGCTCAGCAGATTTCCTCGAAGCACAATGTAATGATGGCTCCGTGTCGGTTCCGGGTTAGGTACAGGTGAGGATAGTATGAGGAATTTCCTTACTCTTCTTTAGAGATGTCATGGATTTATTGTGTTCACTTGAGAGACAGAGCAGCCTCAGTTTGGGTCTTTTTTGAAAGATACTGTTTTCCTCAAAAGAGCTGGAATGCAGTGTCTCGGAGCCTGGAGGAAAGGGAAGTGCTGGTACAGTGGTAATGGCATTGAATTGGCAACACAGAAACTGAGGTATGCTTTGGGGGCATGAGGTCAAAACCCACCAGAGCAGATGGTGAAATCTGAATTCAATAAAATGTGGAATAAAGAACTTTCCCAGTTCTGAGCATTGTCAATTGTTGTAAAAGCCCACCTGGTTCATTAATGTCCTTTAGGGAAGGAAACTGCCATCCTTACCTGGTCTGGCCTACATGTGGCTCCAGACCCACAGCAATGTGGTTGACACTTAACTGCCTTTTGAAGCAATTAGGGATGGACGATAAATGTTGGCTACCTAGTGATATCCTCAACCCATGAATGAACCTTTAAAAAGTGGAGACAATTAATAATTTTAAATGAAAATCAGATGGGTTTGGAAGGGCTATAAGAATGGAGAAGTGAAATGATAATGGCCAGACTGGGGCGTGGATAGCTGTTAAACTGTCAGTAGGTCAATATGCTTTCAGTCTGAACATTAATGGCTCTCTGACAGTCTGAACAATACAGCTCACCCTCAACAGCTTAAGTGTCAGCCCAAATACTAAAACAGGACTTCAGTCTCAAAGAGTAAACTCACTGAACCTGGGAACATACAGTATTCCAGGTTGGAATGAGAGGGATACTCATAAAGTCTCAAATACTGACCCCAGGGAGAAATCTGTCTTCTCTGTCTCGCTCTGTACACTCCTTAAGCACTTGAGCAGAATTTCTACAAAATGTCTCAGCGATGATCCAAGTCAGAAATCAAAGGGGTGGAAGTTAATGTTTGGTGCAGATGGGGTGCAGGGTAAATCATTGTGTGAAGTACCCACTGATGGGACAAGTCAGTGCTGCGGACCCGATATCAGACACACAGACAGGCTGAGGAAGGAGAGCAAATGTTTCTATCAATAGGGACATTCATCAGAGGGCTAAAATAAATCCGCTGAAAGGCTCAGTCAGAACTGGGCAAGCATCAGGGAATCTCCATCTTTAGCCAGCACCTCCTCTTATTCCTGTCACTAATTGAAAGTTGGTGCAGTTATTGACACGTAAACAAACCTTCACATTCTCTCTTCAGAGTTTCTCACTCAATGAGAATGTGTCCTGAATACGAACGAGTGATTGTTGGCAGCTTCAGGTTTTCTTCAATTATTTACAGCAACAGCAGCATTATGTGTCACTTTAGATCATCTTAAATCCAGGCGTGTGCTGGGACCTGAGATCTAATGCATCCAACCGCTGAGGGAGTGCTGCACTGTTGGAGGGTCAGTGCTGAGGGAGCGCCGCACTGTTGGAGGGTCAGTGCTGAGGGAGCGCCGCACTGTCGGAGGGTCAGTGCTGAGGGAGCGCCGCACTGTCGGAGGGCCAGTGCTGAGGGAGCGTGACACTGTAAATACCAGAGAGATTAATTATTCCTCCTAACTGGGACCTTTGAAACTTAAACTGACAGCCTGAAAGTTGTGTTCTACTGAGAAGCATCACAGTGGAAGGAATCTATCCCGACATGTTTCCTCTGCTACAGTCACTCCCTCGCAGCCTGCACTGGGAAATTCCTAGCCATTGTTTTAGCATTGGGTTTAGTTTCCAGCATGGCCTATTACTCTCCACACAACAGTGTCTTCTGAGGCAAACAGCAGCTATGTGAAAACGAAAGGAAAAAGAACACTCTAACAATCAGAGATAACGGGAACTGCAGATGCTGGAGAATCCAAGATAACAAAGTGTGAAGCTGGATGAACACAGCAGGCCAAGCAGCATCTCAGGAGAACAAAAGCTGATGTTTCGGGCCTAGACCCTTCGTCAGATTGAGCTCTTTTTCGATCACACATCACAAAACAATCCAGATCACACACCTAAACCCATTCCAATAACTTTCAATCCCCTCAAGTGGTTAACCTCCTCAAGTTAATGTGTTTAAAAACAAACATCTATCAACGACAGATAATGCTTTAATAACCACGTAAAATTATCAGTGTAAATGTGAACTTAACATTCTGCTGGTATAAATAGTTCAGGTCCTTTTGAAAATCATGCAAGCCACAAAATGTAACATTTCAAAGTTTGTAGACAATACCAAGTTGGGTGGGAGGGTGAACTGTGACGAGGATGCAGAGATCCTTCAGCATGATCTCTACAGGTTGGGTGAGTGGGCAAATCAATGGCAGATGCAATATTATTTGGATAAAGATGAGGTTATTCACTTCGGAAGCAAAATCAAGAAGAAAGATTCCTAGAGCCAGGGGCCCGGGTTCGATTCCTTGCCTCGGGTAACTGTCTGTGTGGAGTTTGCACATTCTCCCCGTGTCTGCGTGGGTTTCCTCCGGGTGCTCCGCTTTCCTCCCACACTCCAAAGATGTGCAGGCTAGGTGGATCGGCCATGCTAAATTGCCCGTAGTGTTCAGGGGTGCGTGGGTTATAGGGGGATGGGTCTGGGTGGGATGGTCCAACGGGTGGTGCGAACTTGTTGGGCCAAAGGGCCCGTTTTTACACTATAGGGAATCTAATCTAATCTACCTGAATGGCTGTAAGTTGGGAGAGGGGAGTGTGCAGAGGGACCTGGGTGTCCTTGTGCACCAGTCGCTGAAGGGAAGCATGCAGGAGCAGCAGGTGGTAAAGAAGAGAAATGGTATGTTGGCCTTCACTGTGAGAGGTTTCGAGTACAGGAACAGGAGTATGTTGCTGCAATTATACAGGGCCTTGGTGAGGCTACACCTGGAATACTGTGTGCAGTTTTGGTCTCCTTTTCTGAGGAAGGGTGCTCTTGCTCTCATGGGAATGCAGTGAAGGTTTACCAGGCTGATTCCGGGGATGGCGGGACTGATGTTTGTGTGGAGATTGATTAGGTTGGGATGGTTTTCGCTGGAGTTCAGATGAATGAGGGGGGGGTCCTCATGGAGACTTATAAAATTCTAACAGGCCTGGAAGGGTAGATGCAGGGAGGATGTTCCTGATGGTGGGTGTGTCCAGAACCAGGGGTCACAGTCTGAGGATTTGGGGGAGACCATTTAGGACGGAGATGAGGAGACATTTCTTCACCCAAAGAGTGGTGAGCCTGTGGATTTCATTACCTCAGGAAGTAGCTGATGCCAAAATATTGAATGCATTCAAGAAGGGTGAAATATAGCAGTTGTGGGGGGGGTGGGTGCGAATGGGATCAAGGGTTATAGAGAGAAAGCAGGATTAGGCTATTGAGTTAGACAATCATCCATGATCGTAAAGAATGGCAGAGCAGTCTCGAAGGGCTGAATGGCCTCTTATCTTCTATATTTCTATGTCTCTATAATGAGCTCAGCCAAATTATCAAATGCAGAGCAAGGAATCAGAACAGAGCGGTTTACTGACAGTTTGCATTCGGTTCCATGGTGCAATGGTTCACACTCTGGGCTTTGAAACCAGCGATCCCAGTTCAAATCTTGTTGGGACCTCTAGTTGTTGTTTCCCAATGAATTGTTTAATTAGCTTCCATTAATAGTGGGATTGAGTTCAAGAGCCATGAAGTTATGCTCCAGCTGTACGAAAGCCTGAATCGGCCACATCTGGAGTAATGTGATAATGCGAACTGCAGATGCTGGAGAATCCAAGATAATAAAATGTGAGGCTGGATGATGAAGGCTCTCTGATGAAGGGTCTAGGCCCAAAACGTCAGCTTTAATGCTCCTGAGATGCTGCTGGGCCAGCTGTGTTCATCCAGCTTCACACTTTGTTATCTGGAGTAATGTGTCCAGTTCTGGCCACCTCATTACAGAAAAGATGTGGAAGTGTTAGAAAAGGTGCAGAGGAGGTTTACCAGGATGCTGCCTGGAATGGAGTGTAGGTCTTATGAGGAAAGGTTGAGAGAGCTAGGGCATTTCTTTTTAGAACTATGAAGGATGAGAGGTGACTTGATAGAGGTGTACAAAATGTTCAGAGGTATAAATAGAGTGGACAGCCAGAGACTTTTTCCTTGGGTGGAGGTAGCTATAACAAGGCAGCTATTAAAGTGGAAGGAGCTATTAAAGTGCGGAAACGTCAGAGGTAGGTTCTTTACTCAGAGTGGTAGGGGCATGGAATACATTGCCAGAGAGGAGAGTGGAGTCGGCCTCATTAGGGGCATTTGGATGATAGCATAACATAGTGGTGGAGGTTAGATAGGCTTGAGGGTTCGGGTAAACGTTCAGCACAACATTGTGGGCCGAAGGGCCTGTACCGTGCTGTACTGTACTATGTTCTATGTTCTACTGGGAGTGTAAAGCCAGCTGACTTCCTCAGCTTTCTCCTATGTTGTATGAATCAAAGCGGCCCAGAAGCAGATGGGGTTATCCCCCCAGGTGAAAAATGTTTCTCTCTCAGAAAAGGTGGTGGGGGTCTGGAAGGCACTGACAGGGAGGGGAGATGAGGCAGGAATCCTCATAACCTTTACAAAGTACTTGGATGAGCACTTGAAACATCATTAAATTCAAGGCCATGGGCCAAGTGCTGGAGAGTGGGAGTAGTATAGGTTTAGAGTAGTTTTTGTCAGGGCAGGCTTTTACTGTTCTGAATGACTGCGCGACTCTACTGAATATCTCTCTAATCAATTTCAAAGGCTTCTGCCGGTCTGAATCATTTCAGCTTGTTACATCCAAGTTCCCACGTCGATATTGCTTCAGCTTCTAATGTCTCCAAATGTCAACACTGTACAACCCATTCACAATGCTGGGCTCGTTGTCATGGTCGACCATCCATTCCAGGGTAGAGGCCAATAAACAGTCACTCTAGTGAAAAGACATTGGACTTACAGACTACTCAAATACCCACGGGCTGTTCTTTGCTGCGGCATCACACCCGAGATGCCATGAACCATAACAAAAAGGGACAGGCTTCTCGAAAATTTTCTTTGCATTCATTCACAGCTTGAGAGCATCGCCGTTTAGATCAGCATTTATTTCCCATCCCTAATTTCCCAGTGGGCAGCTCAGAATTCAACCACATTGTTGGGGGTCGCGAGTCACATATAGGTGTGAATAGGTAAGGACGGCAGTTTCTTTCCCAAAAGGGCATGAGTGAACCAGATGGGTTTTTCGCCGAATAATCAATTCACGATCATCATTCGATATGTAATTCCAGATTTTTTTTGAATTCAAATTCCACAATCTGCCGCGGCAGGATTCGACTCCAAGTCCCCAGAACAATTATCTGAAGAAGGGTCTAGGCCCGAAACGTCAGCTTTCCTGCTCCTCTGATGCTGCTTGGCCTGCTGCGTTCATCTAGCTCTATGCCTTGTTATCTCTCTTTCCCCAGAACATTACCTTGATCTCTGGATTAACAGTCCAGCAATAATACCACGAGTCCATCACCTCAATATTTAGGGATTGATGTAAAGTGTGGAGTTACTGACTGTGCCTCACTATATGTAACAATACCCTGTTTTCCTGGGATCCTGACATACCCATGGGATGGGTCTGGGGGAGTTTGGGGTCCCCTTGCCATTTGTAAATCCCCTCAGGGTTGGAGGTTTGAAAATCTGGGCCTGTCTGTTTCTCAGAATCCTTCTGCCATCATATTGAACTGCAGCACCCATCCCACACAGCCCTGGGTGAACTATACTCATGTTGTTGAGGAACTCTGCACTGAATAATTTTATGTGGAAATGGACTGCAGGGGAAATTTAGGACAGAAGGTTCTCCACCACCAGGGAAGCCAGGGACGGACAACAAATAAAGTTAATAAAGTTTATTGACCAGGTCAAAATACGATGGAGTAGCAGGGCTGCATGCTGGCTGTTGCCCAGTCTTCATCCGCTCTCATCTGCTTTCTTTCTTCTTACTCTTTTACTTTCAATTTTTTCCTTTCATTTTTCTTTTCTTGGAGGTTAGTCGGTGAGTGGAATGGGCCGTGCACGGATTCCCTCCCACCACCCCCCACCCCCACCACGAACCTCCCCCAGTGTTTGGCAGCAGCAAAGCCCCTCCAACAATTGGAATCAGCAGGTTTTTTAACTTGGCTGTGCGAGCAAGGTGGCACCTCGGAGGAGGGTGGCTGTAGCAGGACTCTTGGCGAGATGTGGCCTGGTCTGGCATTGCAACCAGGCACCCCTGGTTCAAGTGGGACCAGAGCAGGGACTGTTGGCTGCACGGTGAGTGTGGGCTCAGCATGGGACCTGACCCTGGCAGTGGTGAGATTGGTCCAGTGATGGAGAAACCGAGGAAGGAAAACATTAACTCCGATTTCTGTCTGCAGATGCTGCCAGACCTGCTGAGCTTTTCCACCAATTCCTACTTCTAAGACAGTGTTTTGTTTTGTAATAGACGGATCATTTGGAGTTTGTTAAAGGGGTTGTGAAAGCTTCTTCTATTCTGGACTGGAGCACAAAGAGATTAACTGTACTATACTGGCAATTGGATCATTATATTTCTACAATTGATGTGGCTGGTGGGTTAGTGAGGCTTGTGCATTCCTTCAGCACAATTGTAACTTTAGAGATAGCCAACGTAGCCATGATGGGCCAAATGGCCTCCTTCTGCATTGTAGCACTTCTGTGATGCAATTTGTGTATTTTTGGTTTAGATACGGGTGTTAAATCACAGAATCAGATGAAAGCAATATCTTTGAACAGTTGTATTCCACGCGCTGAGATATGTTAACACCCTATTGGTCACTCCTTTCCCCACACATCACATCAATAGTTCTGAGGAAGAGTCATATTAGACTTGAAATGTTAACTCTGTTCCTTTCTCCACAGATGCTGCCTGACCTGTTGAGTTTCTCCAGCACTGTCCTGGATTTTGTTTCACATCATTATGTTTTATATTTACCTATATCACAAAGCAATTTGTTACACAATAGGGTTTTCTTACTTAAAGCAGAGCTGACCTACACTCTACCAGTAACACCTACCCTGGCCCTGTTTCCCTTCTCTACAACCATTAACACTCCCTGTGACATTTATTCTAGGATGCCTGTGATCTCTAATCCCCCAGGAAAGGTAAGGTAACATCACCATAGCTCCACAGGGCCACTCTCCCATTACAGAGAGAGAGAAAAGTGGTGATGGTTTAACCTAAGGGTCACCACACCTCAGGTGAGGGGAGGGATTGAGAGAGAGTCCTTCACGGTGACTTCATCCAGAGCAAGAATTGAACCTACGCTGTTGGCGTCACATTGCATCAAAAACCAGCTGTTCAGCCAATTGAGCCCCTTATACCCAAACCTTGCCCAGAGTTTCGCCCCGGTTCCCCTTTCTCCCCCTCAGCTTGCTTTGCAGTATAAATACATCATGTTTCCTCTTCTCTTCCCAGTTCCAAAGAAGGGCCACTTGGCTTGAAATGTTAACTCTGTTTCTCTCTCTACCAAACCCGCTCAGTTTCTTCGGCACATTTTAGGATTTTCGTCTAAATTGGTTTGAACCGAGGAATAATTGAAATAAAAAAAATACAAAGCTCTCCTGTATAAGTAAATCCCACTCTTAATAGTTTTTGTTTTTCTCAAGAAGAAACTTGTATTTGTCCAGCGCTTCATGCCTGATAGGCAAAGAATTATACTTAAAAGTGCGGGCACTATCCACTCACATGTAATGCTAACTCCCAGTCCACAAGACATTCATTTTAAAGTTCTCTCCCTGATGTTAAAATTCCTCTACAGTATCAGTGCTCCTTAACTCTATATCTCCTCCAATCTGACAACCTTCTGAGTTGTCTGCCCTCCTCCAATTCCAAATTCATTTCAGAGTCACCTAACTGTGCATTCTGTCAGTTTATCGATGTTCTTTATTGCTATCTGTGTGCAGTTGATTGGACACATCCTCACTATTTTCCACCTCTCCAAGTTTCATGTGACTGGCAAATGTTAAAATTTCCCTCTGTTTTCCAACATCCATATCAGTTTTACACATTCAGAGAGACAGTGGTCCTATTTCTGAGCATTGGAGAAAAGCACTGTCCACGACACTCCGATTTGAAAATATTCTGATTTTTTTTGCTCGGTAACCATTTTGTTTACATTGCAAGCTGCCATTCTGAATCCCTGATTTGAATTAGTCCAACATTCACACCATACCTACAGCTGCTGGAGCCCTCAGCTCCTGAATTGTCTCCATGAACCTCTCCTCACCCCCTTTCCTCCTTTCTGAGAAATCTCCTTAAAACTTACTTTTTAGCAAAGCTAGTGGTCACCTGTTCTAAATGCCGAATCCTTGATCAACTCTCTATGAAATGCCTGCGACTTTCCTTTTAGCCTAATTCAACGCTCTATATAAGTGGAAGTTATTGGGTATATAAGACCATTAGAAATAGAAACAGGAGCAGGCTGTTTGGGCCCTTGAGCCTGCTCCTCCATTCAATAGGGTCTTAGCTGATATGGCATTCCTTATATCTACTTTCCTGCCTTTTCCCTGTAACCTGTGATTCCCCAACAGATCAGAAATCTATCTCTGTCTTAAATCTACACAAGGACTCTGCCTGCACAGCTCTCTATGGCAAGGCATTCCAAAGGCTCAGAACACTCTGAGAAAAATTCCTCGTCATTTCATTTTAAGTTGTCAACCCTTTATTCTGAGACTGTGCCTCTGCTCCTAGACTCTCCCATGAGGGGAAACATCCTCACAGTATTGATCCTGTCAAGCCCCTGTAGGTCTCAATGAGATCACCTCTCATTCTT